>NC_068910.1:53851271-54451271 GCF_023091745.1 Budorcas taxicolor | reverse complement strand
GGAAGGTTGTGACTGCAGTTAGGATTGGGTATTGAGTCTTGAATTTCAGCACTGCTGACTCCATTTGGGGCCTTTAACAATGGAAATATTTGTGTATTAAAGAGTACTATGAAGTAGAACATACAGCCCTCTATGTAAGCATCTCAGTATCACTGATCCAAAAAAGATAAAAATAGGGAAGACATGAATCAAGTTCTTCTAAAAGAAAATGGTTATCTTCGGATTACTGCATTTATCACATTTATTAGCTTTGAATCATCAATGTAGGTATAAATAAGTAGGTATAAATGAGGTTAGTTTGGATAGAGGAATATTTATAGGTAAAATATTGTTGAGAACATGTCTGTTTCTATTAGTTGAAATTTGTTTAACACTAACTCATATTTACAAAGTAATGTGTTTGCAAGTTAAAGTCCCACCTGGCCTTTTTTATATTTCTTGAGATTGAGTTTCTTTTTCTTGAACCCATCTCCATCACTTTTTTTTATTAACTTGAACTCTAGTGTACCACTTTTTTATAAAGTTTTCTTTACCTAATGCAGTGAATGCCTCTGTAGCTGCATGAAACCACTGAAATGAAAATATTAGCAGATTTAGTCTCTTTTTGAATATACCCGGAAAAGTGGAAACAGTAACAGATTTTCTTGGGCTTCAAACTCACTGTGGATAGTTACTGCAGCCATGAAATGAAAGACACTTGTTCTTTGGAAGGAAAGCTATGACAAACCTAGACAGTGTATTAAGAAGCAGAGATAGTTGGTGAAGTGAAGGTAGTTCACTTTGCTGACAAAAGTCTGTCTGGTCAGAGCTATGGTTTTTCCAGTAGTCATGTGTGGATGTGAGAGTTGGACCATAAAGAAGGCTGAGCACTGAAGAAACAATGCTTTTGAGTTGTGGTGTTGGAGAAGACTCTTGAGAGTCCCTTGGACTGCAAGGAGAGCAAACAGTCAATCCTAAAAGAAAATCAATCCTGAATATTCATTGGAGGGACTGATATTGAAGCTGAAGCTTCAGTAATTTTGCCACCTGATGTGAAGAGCCAACTCACTGGAAAAGACCCTGATGCTGGGAAAGATTGAAGGCAAAAGGAGAAGAGGGCAGCAGAGGGTGAGATGGTTGAATAGCTTCACCAACTCAATGGACATGAATTTGAGCAAACTTAAGGAGATAGTGAAGAACAGGGAAGCCTGACGCATTGTAGTCCATGGAGTCACAAAGAGTTGATAGGACTTAGTGACTGAATAACAACAACAGTTCTTCAAGGTCACAAAATGATGATGTTCCCATTTTTTTCCCTAATTCTGCCTGCTTGACTCTTTGTGCATCTACACAGGCTGATTTGTAAGAGAAACATACTGCTATTTGAACACCATCAACCAAAATGGTTGGCAGTTCAAATACATGTGACATCAGTTCAGTCGCTCAGTCGTGTCCGACTCGTGACCCCGTGAGTCGCAGCACACCAGGCCTCCCTGTCCATCACCAACTCCAGTCTCACATCCATCGAGTCAGTAATACCATCCAGCCATCTCATCCTCTGTCGTCCCCTTCTCCTCCTGCCCCCAATCCCTCCCAGCATCAGAGTCTTTTCCAGTGAGTCAGCTCTTCTCATGAGGTGGCCAAAGTACTGGAGTTTCAGCTTTAGCATCATTCCTTCCAAAGAACACCCAGGACTGATCTCCTTCAGAATGGACTGGTTGGATCTCCTTGCAGTCCAAGGGACTCTCAAGAGTCTTCTCCAACACCACAGTTCAAAAGCATCAATTCTTCAGCACTCAGCTTTCTTCACAGTCCAACTCTCACGTCCATACATGACCACTGGAAAAACCATAGTCTTGACTAGACAGACCTTTGTTTTCAAAGTAACGTCTCTGCTTTTTAATATGCTGTCTAGGTTGGTCGTAACTTTTCTTCTAAGGAGTAAGTGTCTTTTAACTTCATGGCTGCAGTCACCATCTGCAGTGATTTTGGAGCCCCCAAAAATAAAGTCTGACACTGTTTCCACTGTTTTCCCATCTATTTCCCATGAAGTGATGGGACCGGATGCCATGATCTTTGTTTTCTGAATGTTGAGCTTTAAGCCAACTTTTTCACTCTCCACTTTCACTTTCATCAAGAGGCTTTTTAGTTCTTCTCTTTCTGGCATAAGGATGGGGTCATCTGCATATCTGAAGTTATTGATATTTCTCGTGGCAATCGTGATTCCAGCTTGTGCTTCCTCCAGCCCAGTGTTTCTCACGATGTACTCTGCATAGAAGTTAAATAAGCAGAGTTACAATATACAGCCTTGACGTACTCCTTTTCCTATTTGGAACCAGTCTGTTGTTCCATGTCCAGTTCTAACTGTTGCTTCCTGACCTGCATATAGGTTTCTCAAGAGGCAGATCAGGTGGTCTGGTATTCCCATCTCTCTCAGAATTTTCCACAGTTTATTGTGATCCACACAGTCAAGAATTTCTTGTTCATATTTACTTTTATTGCATTTGCATTCACGTATCTGATTGAGAGTAGTTCTAGTCCAACACTAATGTGTCTGGAAAGTAGATTGTTTGATGAGTTTGTTCCTCAGGACCCTCTCGACCAGTTCTCTGTTAGCTTGAGGTCATCAGAAACTTTATACATCAGTCCTTCCTATTACATTTACTTAAGCTTCTTAGCCTTTTCCTAATACTGTAGTCATCTCTGATCAGACAGCTTGGAAGGCACCTTAACATTTGAAATATTAGCCTATCATTTACCTCATATGGATGGGTTTCTTTCAGCAGTGGATAAGCATTCTCTCTCAGCTGCATTGGGTAGAGAGAAGCGTGTGCTGTGCTGCACAGTGTGTGGCATACAGATGTGTCTGCTGAACCGTTCTCCTGCAGTCTTTTTTTCCTAGTAGAGTACTTTATTTGCCAAGCACTAAATATTGACTATCCTTCATAAGGTGATGTGTATAATAAGCTTTATAAATGGAATATTTTTCACATTTACTTATTTCAGAAGAGTTTTAACTTTTTTTCAAAGTAAGTTTTAATTACGACTGTTCCAAATACTTTCACTGTAATGATCTGTGAACACCTTAATGCAAAAACAAGTCCTTCATACAAGCTGTAACCGCTCCCCAGTTTGCCTATACACTTAGGTTTATATAAGCCAAGAATACTACATAGTATATTCAGTGCAGAAAGCAAATAAGTTTCCTTTATTAGATCCTAATAAATCTGTAACTAATCTGTTTTATGACTTGACCTCTGTGCACTTAGTTCTTTTGTTCTTTAATCATAGAAAACCTAGTATTTAAATTGGTTACATTACTGTACAAAAATATTAGGAGATTATAAAAAGGTTGTGAAATACTTAAAAGCTTTTCAGACTGCAAGCTGCTTATATAGGATAATGATAAGCTTTCATTTGGTCATGCATACTTTGTGTTAATGCTAATAGGAATGGTGTTTACATGCTTCTTGGGTCGTGTCAACAATTGTTAATGATAGATTGAAAAAATTTGATTCCATTTTCAGAAGAAGAAAACAGCACCAGTCTCCTTAAAATAATACTTTTTTTAAATGGCACAAAATAATTATATGTTTTATAATGTATGATTGATTAATCATCAAATATGTATCAAATAGAATAGTCCCTTCAAAATTCTATTAAAATAAGTTCAGTTAAAACTTTGCTAAAAAAATATATGAATCATGCATATATCTATGTTTGAAGTCCTTAATGGTAATAGTGAATTGTCCTTGTTTCCTATTTTGTCTTTATAGCATATAGCACTTTCTATATTGTGGGCCTAATATTATCCATGCAGATACCTTTTGTGGGATTCCAGCCAATCAGAACAAGTGAACACATGGCAGCTGCAGGTAGGAAAAATACCTGTGTTCTTCTAAAGAATCCGTGAATGTGTGACTGACTGATCTTCAGTAGAATGAAGGGTTCTTTTGGGGTTTTGTTGCTGTTTCTAATTTTCATTGTATTAGTTCTAAAACATCACCACTGTAAAATATGACCGGAGAATTTATTGAGACTTTCTGGTATTGGGCTTCTGAAAGTGCCTGTCTTCCCAGGTATGGCTGTTTTGAGAAGGTAAAACATCCTTTTTTGCCAACACTAAATAACATTTGCTTTGTATAAACAAATATTAAATAGTAATGTATCTGTATACTGAGTTATTATACCACTGAGTTGTCATTTTACCAAATTTAGGTGGAATGGAACATTTCATTTTTATATTCTTTACATCTTACCAAAATATGTTATCCATCCCTACTAACTGGAATTAAGGGCTTTTATATTGATTATAAAGTCACATAATTCTCCCTAAAGCAGTGCATTTTGCCGTCATTAATCTGGGTCACAGAGAACAAGATATAATGAGAGATCTGTGAATAAAACTTCATCAGAGATTTCCACACAAGGTCCATGACCCATAGAAAACCCGTGGGTAGTCATTTTGTTTGTAGCATTTTATAAATATCAGTGTATTTAACTTTCTGAGATGATGATGATCCATAGCTTTTATCATCAGATTTTCAGTGAGAATCTTGAACCACACATACCCACCCCAACTATGAACAATAACCATATATTGTTGTTCAGGCCCTGAGTCATGTCCCTGTGGACTACAGCACACCAGACTTCTCTGTTCATATATTAGAAAAAAAAAATATGTAACAGAATTTTTTGGATGTATTAATTGGTTACCTGTCATTTGACAAAAGAAATGTCAGATCACTGAATTGTACAGGGAATTCTCAGTTTTCCAAATTAATGTTTCTCAGTGTTCTTGGAAAAATGCTTCATTGATTACTTACATGAACCTTCTCTTTAATTAGGTGTCTTTGCATTGCTGCAAGCTTATGCTTTCTTGCAGTATCTGAGAGACCGGTTAACAAAACAAGAGTTCCAAACCCTGTTCTTTTTGGGCGTGTCACTAGCTGCAGGTGCTGTGTTCCTTAGTGTCATCTATTTGACTTATACAGGTAGGTGTCATCACCTGTTGGACGTGAATATTGTGTCTATGTCATTGCAAAAGGTTAATTCTTTTGCAAGTTTTGTACATGTTCCATTTATCCTAGTAGGTCAGCTATTGTTTCCTTAGAAACAGTATGAAAATAAGTCAAAGGTTCTAAAATCTGAACAGCACTACAAATTTCTTTTTTTAAACGATATATTTGTTGCTTCAGGTTCTGTTAAATCCACCTTCTAGCATCCTCTTGATAGATGAGTAGGCCCAAAATGTGTAAAATTCAAAGTTTCCAGTGTTAACAGCGTCGGTTTACCCTCCCTAGTGTGTTACATACCCTGTCTCCTGCTTCTAAATAGCCAACCAGATCAGTTTTCAGTCAGCTGGATTCTAAGTTACTTTCTTTTCCTGACTTTACTAGTCACTAGAAACAAATCAGATTCTTTCTGAAGGTATGTCAAATTAATGTACCAGCTTAGCTCGTAAAATCATTAAGAATTAATTGACAGGAGTAAAAGGCACAAATGTTTAAAATCACCTTTGTAATTGATCTAAATTTGGCATGCTGGACACCTCTCACTTTTAAAAATTATCCAGTGCTTTCTTAATATCTTTATTTTACTAGTCAGTCAGAGGTTTAAAGGAATCGGAAAGCTGTCTACAGTGTTTTCAGTCAGCTTGTTGTATTTCTTTGGAAATACAATGTCCATGGGTATTTTTAAAATTTGATCCCTAAGGCTCAGACAGTAAAGAATCTGCCAGCAATGCAGAAGACCCGGGTTCAATCCCTGGGTCAGAAAGACCCCCTGGAGAAGGGAATGGCAACCCACTCCAGTATTCTTGCCTGAGAATTCCATGGACAGAGGATCACAAAGGATCTGTAGGATCACAAAGAGTTGGACATGACTGAGTGGCTTAACGTTACTACTACTATATCTGATGACCAGCTGTGTGAAATACAGTATAACCTTTATTTTTTTTTTTAAGGCAGTTCTTTTAACATTAGCTTAAAATTAGTCCAAATAATCAGTAAACATAAAACCAATAAAAACAATGAAAGGGCAATGAATTTCCTTTGCATTTTTCCTTCCAAGGTTACATTGCACCATGGAGTGGCAGGTTTTACTCATTGTGGGACACTGGGTAAGTGCAGATAAGTTATTTGCCCTCATGTTATTTAAATATTCTTTTGTCTTCTTTACTGTTAATATCTACTGTCAATACCAGGCCACATTCTAAAATATTTAGCATATACCAGTTTAGTAAATGTTGTATTTTGTCTTTGTTATAATATCTGTTTGGAGTTCACCTGTAGTTTGATATGTAAGTCATATTTCTGTTCTTTATAGGCAGCTCCTTATTTTTGTTTATTAAAACATGTCAGGTATCACATGCCGTTTTAATGATTGATTTTTTTTGTTTGTTTTACCAGTGTATTCAAAGTTTCCATCTGTTAGTAATATTTAATTTTTAACCCTTAAGGATAGATTCTTTGTTATAAATCCATATGCTGTAGATATGAGAAAAAATTTAATTTTATCTAAGTTTCTTGGTGTTTTTTAACCATCAGATATACTAGAGGATATTTGTTGCATTTTTTAAGAGTGCTTTTATGAGATGAGTTAATAAAAAAAATAATTTTACATTAGCTCAATACTTTTTTTAACTCTAAAAATGTTTTCTTAAGGATAAGAAAATATCTCTTGGTGATATTGATCTCTCTCCCTTGATTCTGCTATTCTGTTACTCCATGTGGCCCAATAAAAAACCTACCACATTTTATTGATCAGGCCTGCCCTTTGATATAATACCAAAAAGGCCCCAAGTCAAGCCTAATTAAAGGGCATACGCAAATGATGTATGGGTGGCTGAAGCTAACAGACACATACTCCCAGAGATCAGCCTTTGCATCACCAGAGAGTTTGAGGGAAAATTCCCAGGTGTCTGACTAGGTTAAAAATTCTAGGTTAAAATTTTATTAGTCATACTACTCTTGTTTTCAAACTTATACTTGCCCACTTTGGAATCTTAGGACATTTCAGAGAAAATCTGTCCTGTCCTTTCCACGTCTCTCACCAACCACCTCTGTGCCATCTCTGTGTTAAGAAAGGTATTGCCACAGTAGGATATCTTATTGGATGAGTTATTCTGCTAGTCACACATCCAAAAGGTCATTGAACTCATTGGTGCAAACTTAGGAAGTGCTTGTTCAGTTCAGTCCCTCAGTTGTGTCCAAATCTTTGTGACCCCATGGACTGCAGCGTGTCAGGCTTCCCTGTCCATCACCAACCCCCAGAGTTTACTCAAACTCAAGTCCATTGATTCGGTGATGCCATCCAACCATCTCATCCTCTGTCGTCCCCTTCTCTGCCTGCGTTCAGTCTTACCCAGCATCAGTGTCTTTTCAAATGAGTCAGCTCTTTGCATCAGGTGGCCAGAGTATTGCAGTTTCAGCATCAGTCCTTCCAATGAATATTCAGGACTGATTTCCTTTTGGATGGACTGGTTGGATCTTCTTGCACTCCAAGGAATGCTCAAGACTTTTCTCTAACACCACAGTTCAAAAGCATCAGTTCTTTGGCGCTCAGCTTTCTTTATAATCCAACTCTCACATCTATACAAGACTGCTGGAAAAACCATAGCCTTGACTAGATGGACCTTTGTTGGCAACATAATGTCTCTGCTTTTTAATGTGCTCAGTTGGTCATAACTTTTCATCCAGGGAGCAAGCGTCTTAATTTCATGGCTGCAGTCACCATCTGCAGTGATTTTGGAGCCCCCAAAAATAAAGTCTTTCACTATTTCCCCATCTGTTTGCCATGAAATGATGAGACCAGATGCCATGATCTTAGTTTTATGAATGTTGAGTTTTAAGTCACCTTTTTCACACTCCTCTTTCACTTTCATCAAGAGGCTCTTTAGTTCTTTACTTTCTGCCATAAGGGTGGTGTCATCTCCATATCTGAGGTTAGTGGTATTTCTCCCGGCAGTCTTGATGCCAGCTTGTGCTTCATCCAGCCCAGTGTTTCTCATGATGTACTCTGCATATAAGTTAAATAAGCAGGGTGGCAATATAGAACCTTGACATACTCCTTTCCCGATTTGGAACTCTCTTGCTTTTTTGATGATCCAGTGGATGTTGGCAGTTTGATCTCTGGTTCCTCTGCCTTTTCTAAATCCAGCTTGAACATCTGGAAGTTCGCATACTGTTGAGGCCTGGCTTGGAGAAATTTGAGCATTACTTAGCTAGTGTGTGAGATGAGTGCAATTGTGCGGTAGTTTGAGCATTCTTTGGCATTGCCTTTCTTTGGGATTGGAATGAAAACTGACCTTTTCCAGTCCTTTGACCACTACTGAGTTTTCCAAATTTGCTGGCATATTGAGTGCAGCACTTTCACAGCATCATCTTCTTTCAGGATTTGAAATAGCTCAACTGGAATTCCATCACCTCCACTAGCTTTGTTCATAGTGATGCTTCCTAAGGCCCATTTGACTTTGCATTCCAGGATGTCTGGCTCTAGGTGAGAGATCCACACCATCATGATTATCTGGTTCATGAAGATCTCTTTTGTATAGTTCTTCTGTGTATTCTTGCCATGTGTCCTTAATATCTTCTGCTTCTGTTAGGTCCATACCATTTTTGTCCTTTATTGTGTCCATCTTTGCATGAAAAGTTCCCTTAGTATCTCTGATTTTCTTGAAAAGATTTCTAGTCTTTCCTAAAACAATTTTATTATTTCCCTCTATTTCTTTGCATTGATCACTGAAGAAGGCTTTCTTATCTCTCCCTGCTATTCTTTGAAACTCTGAATTTGAAAGGGTATATCTTTTCTTTTCTCCTTTGCCTTTCACTTTTTCATAGCTCTTTGTAAGTCCTCCTCAGACAGCCATTTTGCATTTCTTTTTCTTGGGAATGATCTTGATCACTGCCTCCTTTGCAGTGTCATGAACCTCCATCCGTAGTTCTTCAGGCACTCTTTTATATCCGATCTAATCCCTTGAATCTATTTGTCACTTCCAGTGTATAATCGTAAGGAATTTGATTTAGATCATACCCGAATGGTCTAGTGATTTTCCCTACTTTCTTCAATTTAAGTCTGAATTTGGCAATAAGGAGTTCATGATCTGAACCACAGTCAGCTCCCGGTCTTGTTTTTGCTGACTGTATAGAGCTTCTCCATCTTTGGCTGCAAAGAATATAATCAATCTGATTTCAGTGTTGACCATCTGCTGATGTCCATGTGTAGTCTTCTCCTGTGTTGTTGGAAGAGGGTGTTTGCTATGACCAGTGTGTTCCCTTGGCAAAACTCTATCAGCCTTTGCCCTGCTTCATTCTATACTCCCAAGGCCAAATTTGCCTGTTACTCCAGGTAGTTCTTGACTTCCTACTTTTGCGTTTCAGTCCCCTATAATGAAAAGGATGTCGTCCTTTGCTGTTAGTTCTAGAAGGTTTTGTAGGTCTTCATAGATCTATTAAACTTCAGCTTTTTCAGCATTACTGGTCAAGGCATAGACTTGGATTACTGTGATGTTGAATGGTTTGGCTTGGAAACAAACAGATCATTCTGTCATTTTTGAGATTGCATCCAAGTACAGCATTTTTGGACTCTTGTTGACTATGATGGCTACACCATTTCTTCTTAGGGATTCTTGCCGACAGTAGTATATATAATGGTCATCTGAGTTAAATTCACCCATTCCATTCCATTTTAGTTCACTGATTCCAAAAATGTTGATGTTCACTCTTGCCGTCACCTGTTTGACCACTTCCAATTTGTTTTGATTCATGGACCTAACATTCCAGGTTCCTATGCAATATTGTTCTTTACAGCATCAGAACAAGTGCCAAAGAAATTCCTATTTGAGCAAGGATTTTTGTGGTAGAAGTCAGAGCCAACACTTTTATAACTGGCTTTAGATAATTCTAATTTTAGGGGGAAGTATGTTGATTTTGGTTTTACCAGTGTGTGTCAGATATAGCAAGTAACATTGGAATGTACTTTTAAGCCAGAAGAGGGAGAGACGGGAACCATATCTATTAGTACAATCAAAGAAAGTTTATTCACCTAAAAGGAACTTCTGTTCTATCATTTAATTTTAAATAACGTTAACTTCTTTAATACCAGGTATGCAAAAATACACATTCCAATTATTGCATCAGTGTCTGAGCATCAACCTACAACTTGGGTATCTTTCTTCTTTGATCTACATATTCTTGTGTGTACCTTCCCAGCAGGCCTGTGGTTCTGCATTAAAAATATCAACGATGAAAGAGTATTTGGTAAGAGGTTTTTAATATATACTTTGGTTTCTTTTTGTTATTGAGATTATCATTCTACCTTAAAGTTTTGTCGTTGCTTGACTTTGCATGAAGATAAACTTTCCTCTCTTACTTTGCGTAAGTGCTTAACCAAAAAAAATTAAGTGAATTTGCATTATATATATATACTCTTAATTATTAAATTTTGGACTAGTATGTAAGCTTTTCATTCAATTTACTGTTTTCTGAGAGGTTAATGTAATGATAGTCTGTGGCTGAGAATTGGAAATTATAACTTTGTTGACAGAATAGACTTGGCTGTGTTTTCTCAGTTAATTCTGTCTCAGTAGGAAGGCTTTTGCAGGGGCATCCATGATCCAAAAAATTTCAGTGGAAAGTACATTTTGTAATAGAATAAGAATCACCTGTAAGTAAATATCCTCTTGGCTGATAGATTTGTGTAATTTTCAACAACAAGACTTAGAATTGCAAACTATTTTAAAGCCATTCTTTAAGATAAAACCTGAAACTGAAAATGGTGACACCCAAAAGTTAGAGTTTCAGAGTGAAGTCAGGAGAGAGAAAATAGCATCTGCATAGGTGCTAACCATAGACGCACCCTGGTGGGCTGCTGTCTATGGGGTCGCACAGAGTTGGACACAACTGAAGCGACTTAGCAGCAGCAGCAGCAGGTGCTAACCAAAGAATGGCACTCATTCTTTTCTGGTTTATATAGGTCAGTGGACTTTGGAGAAAGCCATGTTAATACTACATCACTCAAGAAGAATTAGCTTAACATATTACCCCGTTCATGATTTAGCAGTCCCAATCCTAGATATTAAGAGAAGGGAGTGTGTGTGTCTAACAAAGGGCATGTCTAACAAAGTACATAGCAGCTTTATCCATAATAGCCCCTAGTTAGAAACATTCCAAAGGTTATCAGCAATAGAAAAAAGAGATTCTTATGCATTTTAGAGTGGAATACAGCACAACAATTAATACAAGAGTAGCGTAGGTAAACAAGACAGTACAAAAGAGAATATTTTTATATGATTTTATTTCTATAAAGTTTAAGAATAAGGAAGCATCACTACGAACAAAGCTTGTGGAGGTGATGGAATTCTAGCTGAGCTATTTCAAACCCTAAAAGATGATGCTGTTAAAGTGCTGCTCTCAGAATGCCAGCAAATTTGGAAAACCCAGCAGTGGCCACAGGACTGGAAAAGGTCAGTTTTCATTCTAGTCCCAAAGAAAGGCAATGCCAAAGAATGCTCAGACTACTGCACAGTTGCACTCATCTCACACACTGGCAAAGTAATGCTCAAAATTCTCCAAGATAGGCTTCAGCAGTACATGACCTGAGAACTTCCAGATGTTCAAGCTGAATTTAGAAAAGGTACAACCAGATCAAATTGCCAACATTTGTTGGATCATAGAAAAAGCAAGAGAATCCCAGAAAAATATCTGCTTCGTTGACTTTGCTCAAGCCTTTGACTGTGTGGATTATAACAAACTGTGGAAACTTCTTAAAGAGATGGGAATACCAGACCACCTGACCTGCCTCCTGAGAAATCTGTATGCAGGTCAAGAAGCAACAGTTAGAACCAGATGTGGAACAATGGACTGGTTCCAAATTGAGAAAGGAGTACGTCCAGGGTGTACATTGTCACCTTGCTTATTTAACTTGTATGCAGAGTACATCATGAGAAATGCCAGACTGGATGAAGTGCAAGCTGGAATCAAGATTGCTGGGAGAAATATCAATAACCTCAGAGAGGCAGATGATAGCACCCTTTTGGCTGAAAGCAAGGAACTAAAGAGCCTCTTGGTGAAAGAGAAGAGCGAAAAATCTGGTTTAAAACTCAACATTCAAAAAACAAAGATCATGGCATCCAGTCCCATCACTTCATGTCAAATAGATGGGGAAACAGTTGGCTTCAAAATCTCTGCAGATGGTGACTTCAGCCATGTTAGTTTTGTAAAAGGCACTTGCTCCTTGGAAGGAAAGCTGTGACAAACCTAGACAGCATATTAAAAAGCAGAGACATTCCTTTGCTGGCAAAGGCCCATCTAGTCAAAGCTATGGTTCTTCCAGTAGTCATGTATGGATGTGAGAGTTGGGCCGTAAAGAAAGCTGAGTGTTGAATTGATGTTTTCAAGCTGTGGTGTTAGAGAAGACTCCTGAAAATCCTTTGGACTGCAAGGAGATCAAACCAGTCAATCCTTAAAGGAAATAAATCTTGAATATTCATTGGAAGGACTGATGCTGAAGCTTAAGCTCCAGCACTTTGGCCACATGATGTGAAGGACTGACTCATTGGAAAAGACCTGATGCTGGGAAAGATTGAAGGTGGGAAGAGAAGGTGATGACAGAGGACGAGATGGTTGGATGGCGTCACTGACTTGATGGATAGGAGTTTCAGCAAGCTGTGGGAGTTGGTGATGGATAGGGAAGGCTGGCTTGCTGCAGTCCATGAGGTCACAAAGATTCGGACATGACTGAGCAACTGAACTGAACTAACAATAAGGAAAGTTAAATTATTGCTTTAAAAGTTCAAATAGTGATTACCTGTTTCATGGGAGAGTGTAGTGGTTATTGACTAGGAAGAGGCATGAGGGCTTCTCCTGAGGAGGGATACAGATGTTTTGTGTATGGGTGGCAATTACATAGGTGTGTGCATGTAAAAATTCACTGAGATAAACAATATTGTATAGTAAATTTATTTTTTAGTCAGGAAAAAATATGAATTCGTTTCAAGTGAGATGGACACTCAGATGACTCAGTAACTTTGTAAAGTTACAGCCTCTAGCCAGAAATGAATAGAGCCTTTCCCCATGGTGAGCACATTATCTGGAACGGTTTGACTGTTGGAAAGTACTTCCAGAATTTTAAAGTTTCTTGGCAATAGCTTCATAAGTTCCTCCTTTGGTTAATAAATTATTTTCTTCTCATCCTGTTCTTACTTTAAAGCAGGCTTTATGCCAAATATTGGCATGAGCTTTTCATAGACTATTTGATTCTATAAACTTACTGTGCCTAATAATATAATTCACCAAACACATTTTTCTGTTATGGATTTTTCTAATATGTGACGCTGTTGACAAATAACAAATTGTCTCATTCCCCATAATAGCTATAATTAATTTGAATCTTGATACATTTCTCTCAACTATTGATATGCAGTGTTTATTTGGTCAATACTAGTTATAATCTCTAAATATGACTTTGAAATTGGTTCAGATTATCAGTTTAAAAACAGCCCTTTTGTGAGATGTTTGTCAGTGTTTCGATTGTCCTTTGAAGTAGTTTTGAATATTCAGTGGGTCTTCCTGGGACCCTTTCTTTCCTGAAGTATTACAAGAGAACTTGTCTTTGCAGTTGCACTGTATGCCATCAGTGCCGTCTACTTTGCGGGCGTGATGGTGCGGCTGATGTTGACCTTGACTCCAGTCGTCTGCATGCTGTCTGCAATTGCCTTCTCAAATGTTTTTGAGCACTATTTGGGGGATGACATGAAAAGGGAAAACCCGCCTGTGGAGGACAGCAGTGATGAGGATGACAAGAGAAACCCAGGAAATTTGTATGATAAGGTGGGAAATCTAAAGTAAGGCTTTTAAAAGTTTTATGTGTTTTGTTTTTCCACCATAGTAAGAACCATACATGTTAAGTGTGGTTAAACAAGAATCTAGATGGACTGACACTTCTACTTTGTCTTTTTACTCCGAATAAGAAAATAGAATGTCACCAGAGTATATAATCACCTTTTGGGTCAGGTTTTTAAACTAAAACCCTATTTTGAGAGCAAAAAGCTGATGTTCTTACTAAATTACATAAAATTTAACACTATAATTCTTTCTGAAACCATGTGCACAAGGGTTTATCCTTGAAGTCCATATTCAGTGTAAACTTTTTAAATATTTGGTAGACTGAATAGTAAATGAAGGATATTGTGTATGCTCAGTTTTGTCTGACACTTTGTGACCCCATTGACTGTAGCCCGCCAAGGTCCTCTGTCCATGGGATTTTTCAGGCAAGAATACTGGAGTAGGTCGCCATTTCCTCCTCCAGGGGATCTTCCCACGTCTCCTGCATTGGCAGGTGGATTCTTTACCCACTGCACCACCTAGGAAACCCCATATGAAGGGTATTAAATGCCTTTTAAAAAAAGTGTCCAGTTCATTAGTACTAGGTGCTGGGCCCATATAATGTAATTCACTTTTAAGATCTCAGGAAACAGAGCAGAATTAGATTTGGTGGAAGTGTGGAAAGACTTGAACAACAAACTTTACTATATTAACTAGGTGTTTAAGTAGCAGTTTAAAATTTTTCTTTCCTTATTATGATAGGTCCAATATCATTCATACAGATTAGTGCTATTAAAGCACATGCCTGCTGTTGTGGTTATTTTTGTTTTGTGGTTTCTTAATAATTAACCTGCAGTTTAGACCCTATGACTCTGTCCTGTTCTATCCTGGTTTTTGATGAGGTTTATTGTTTTGTTTTCAAAAATACAATCTTGATTTTAACAAGCCTGTTGATTTAGGGTTTGGAAATTGGAAAACTCATTCTGATAACTTTTTTTTTTTTCCTGTACTAAAGTCCTACAAAGTCCTGGATTATAACTGAACTTTGCTTTTTTCAGGATGAGGAATTCAATTTTTTTTATAAGGAAAGGTTGCCAGGATGAGACCATTTGGTTCTCCCCTTTGTATTTGTGTAAACATAAGGTCAATTGAGTTCCGAAGCAACTTCTTACTGGAGATATTTTGCTCTGCAACCAGTTCCTGGATTGGGTTTAGTTCCAGGAAGTCTTCTCGTTGAAAATCTACCTTGATAATTTTTTAGAAAACATTGTATGACCCACACAAGAATTCCTAATGGTTATACATTCTCCTCTTAAAAGAATTAAATTGATAGATGACATTCTCCCAACTTCTCCATGTAATGTCTTAATGAAAGCAAGTCAGATGATGAATTTGTCTCATCAGTTTTCTGTATTTTCAGGCAGGCAAAGTGAGGAAGCATGTAACTGAGCAGGAAAAAACGGAAGAGGGATTAGGCCCTAATATAAAAAGTATTGTCACCATGTTGATGCTGATGCTGTTGATGATGTTTGCAGTCCACTGCACCTGGGTCACAAGCAATGCTTACTCCAGCCCAAGCGTGGTCCTGGCTTCCTACAATCATGATGGGTAAGAAGTTGGCTTGACTACGAAAGGATTCCACACCTGCTCTTTTCTCTTGTCTCAAAAGATAGAATTCAGAGGTCTATCTGAATATCTTTGCATGTATAACATACACATTAGTCTTTCTCAAAGTGTCGTGCTTGGACACAGCATCATTACCAGGAAACCCATTAGACATGTACATTCTTGACCCCACCTAAGCATGTAGAGTTAGAAACCTGGGGGTGAGACTCAGAAATCTGTTTTAAGGAGTGCCCCAGGGATTCTGATGTAGCTGAAATTTAACAACAGGTGGTTTCTGTACTGCCCCTACATTCCCACCCCAGCTTCTGCTTCACGTGGGTGTTCTTCCGACTTGTGCAATGTCAGGCTCCATTTCAGAACTACTAAATCAGAATTTGCTTTTTTACATGATAGCCTGGTGGTTTGTATGCCTGTGAAAGTAGAAGCAGCGCTAGTCTAGCTCTTCTTCTTTTTTTTTTTTTTCCTTTTTCCCTACCCTGGAGGCTTTTTAACTACCATCCTTAAAATATGAAATTATTTAGTGGCCTGGCACCCCAAGATTTTAAGAAACCATCTTCACATTTACAAGGTCTTATTTAAATGAATATTGTGATTCTTTTCAGAACCAGGAATATTTTAGATGATTTCAGAGAAGCTTACTTTTGGCTAAGGCAGAATACAGATGAGCATGCCCGAGTGATGTCCTGGTGGGATTACGGCTATCAGATTGCTGGGATGGCTAACAGAACCACTCTGGTGGATAACAACACCTGGAATAACAGCCACATAGCACTGGTAAGAGCTTGACCAGCAAAAGACCGAAAGTTACAACCCTTTATTCACTACTTAGACATCAGACTTCACTTGTGATTAAGTAGGAAAACGGGGGGGGAAAGTGCTTTTTGTTTGCTGAATTTTCAACATACTTCTCTATATATTTGTTCAGTAAAGTGATTCAAGGTATGCTTACTTATTTGGTTTTTAAGACTAGAATTTGTTTACATATCATTCAGAATCAGAGGCTGTATGCTGGAGAATGAGGCAAAATCTGAAACTTACTGTATTTGTCTTATATTTTCCTTTTCGTAAGTTAAAATTATTTCCAGATGTGTAAGGCAAGTGCACTGTGTTTTATGAACATGCACATTATGTTCTCTAGCTATTAA
Organism: Budorcas taxicolor; assembly: GCF_023091745.1. NCBI lineage: Eukaryota > Metazoa > Chordata > Mammalia > Artiodactyla > Bovidae > Budorcas > Budorcas taxicolor. Next base: position 54,434,698 of record NC_068910.1, on the reverse strand, counting down.
ATAACTAATCTATGTTAATTAAAGTAATCACCTCTGTGTTCTCTAAAGATTTTAAATAGATAGCTAAGTGTTAGCCAAATGACTTTTGTTTGTATTAGTGTTGTGGCTAATGATTAGATGTTTGGTAGACTGAAGAAAAGGATATAATTGTTCTAGCTAGATGGATGGTCATCCCCAGCCTGGGATTTTGAGAAATTCTACTTCTTTTAAGCTTGTTTGCTTTCATATTAAAATGTTAATTTAATGCGACCAAATTATTAGGAAAATATAAGAGCACATATCCTGATTTTGACATTTATGCTGTAGTTGGTTATAGTAAGGGAGGTGCTTATAAATCTCATGAATTTGTTGAATTCATAGATTGTTTCTATAAAAGGAATTCCAGGTAAATCAAACTTTTGAGATGCATTCTATTTTAAGGTAAAAATGTGCATTCATGTTTGTTTGTAGTGTAGTGTTATTCGGGGACTAAGAACACATATTCTCACTTTTTTTTTATTCTTTAGGTGGGAAAAGCTATGTCTTCAAATGAAACAGCAGCCTATAAAATCATGAGGAGTCTGGACGTAGATTATGTTTTGATTATTTTTGGAGGGGTTATTGGCTATTCTGGTGATGACATCAACAAGTTTCTCTGGATGGTTAGGATAGCTGAAGGGGAACATCCAAAAGATATTCGGGTAAGAAATTAGGTCGTTCTTGGTGTGTGAAGGACCGTTCCCAGAGTGTAGGTAACCCTCTTCTCTTTCTGACTGCATTGTATTTGTTATCATCATCCTGTCTCCAGAGCAGTCCCTCACTCTACTGTTTACTAAAGACAGCATAAGCATTTTCCCAGGTTTAAAACTTTTGAAATCTGGTACTCCCATTCTCCTCTAGGAAACAATTTCTTTTCAAGATTCTTGCTTTTACTCCTGCAGCCTACCCTTTCCTTTCATTTTTGTTGCTTCCACTCTGGTATTGACCCCAGTGCTCATAAACCTGAAATAGGATAGTAGCCTTCAAATTGCTGCCTTTGCCTTAGTCTGTTTCCTCTCCCAATCTAACATGACATTGATCATGTTACTTGACAGCTTTTTTTTGTTTAAGCCTCCATTAGTTTAAGGAAAGGAGCCTCGGAAAAAAAAGAAGACAGATAAGAGTTGCAACTAAACCCTGCTGCTGTCAGCTTGGTGCTGTGGGGAAGTTGTTTTTCAGCCAGTCAGCATTATATGGTTCGAGCAGTAGGTCTTGTTCTAGGTTCTAGTATTAATGGTGGTGATTAGGGCCATTTCAGTTGATAACTAATAGAGATGCCAGGAATAATTCACTTGTAGTGCTGTTACAAGATTTTCTGGTAATGTAGATGAACCCTCAGCCTCATGGACTCGTTTAGAATAATCAGAATGATGATTGAAATAGGAAAACATTGGTACAAAATCAAAACCGGTCAGCTCAGAATGCAACCCCTTAATACTTCCCTTTGCTGGCTCCTTGTCCTTCGAGCAGCGTTTCCCACTCTGTCACTCTCCCCTAGCCCATGAAACTTGCTTTGTGTTTTCTTTCCTTGGCTCATCTGACGTTCATGTTATAATCTTCTCTTCTTGGGGTACCTTCCCTACAGCAGTTCTGTCCCCTTGGCAGAGGTCCTTCTGCGGTACATCCATGTCTCTACTCATCAGGTCATGTCCAGCCTGTTTTGTAGGTAGACTCTGTTGTATCCTCCCACTCAGCTATGAGCTCAGAGAGGATGGGCACCCAGCAGTGAGGTTACATGATGAAGGCATAAAAGAGGAGAGTAGGATTCACTGCTGATCCAGAATAAAAGGACCTTTTGGGAAAACATGGGAATGTGTTTTGTGTGACAGGGGTAAAGTTGAGTAAAACCCCAGATTTCCTATTTAAACATAAATGCTTAACTACCCGACATTATCCCTTAACTACCATTAATAAATAGTATTTCCTTGTATTTACATTGGTCTTAATCTTCCAAGTATGTGAGTGTTTTCACTTGTGGATTTGCTTTTAGCAATGTTAAAATTGTGACATGATAGATTGAGGTATGTTTTGAACATTTGTGTAGAGAAAAATCCTAGTTTTCTGTGCTTTGTGAGGTAATTTATACATTCACATGGTTCAAAAAATGAAATATATAGGGACATACAGTAAAAGTTTATCCCCCCCCCCCCAAAAAAAGAAAAAAGTCCATGGTAATCTCTTGTTATTTTCTTATTCTAATTGAAGCAGATAACTAGTAGAAAAGTATACACATTGTTCTTGCCTTTTTTTTTTAACTTCACAATATTCTGTGGAGATCTTCACATATTAAAATATGGGAATCCTTCTTCATTTCTGTTTTTTTACACCTGTGTAGTAAGGCCTGGTGTGCTGTGATTCATGGGGTCGCAAAGAGTTGGACACGACTGAGCAACTGAACTGAACTGAGTGTGTTCCGTTGCATGTGTGCACTATGATTTATTTAACCTGTCCCCGTTAATGGATATTAAGGTTTTTCTAGTTTTTAAATCTGAAAACAGTGGTGCAATAAGTAACTCTCATCATTTTGCCCACATTTTAGTATCTCTGTAGGGTAAATTCCTAGAAAAGAAATTTCTGTCAGTAGTATCAGATTGGCCCTCTCAGAGGTTAATTTATAAATTTGATGAGCTCACAATAAAAATTGCTGTAAGAGTTTTCTAAATGTTCCTCTCCCAACTAAAAAAATTGTTTTGATGGTCATGTGGAAAAATAAAACAAATTTAGGAAAACTCTGGAAAGGAATAATGAATGGCTGGGGAAGGGGACACAATTGGAGAGTCAGCATACCTAGTATTAATTCATGGTGTTGGTACCACTTTTTTAAATAATTATTGAGGTTTTATTATAACATGGTTTAAAATCTGGTAAAATTAATTACTCTCCATCATCCAGCAAACTATTGTTCTCTTTATGTTTTCTTGGATACTTTTTTTCTGTTAATAAATAATTTCTGGACTGAGTGTTAAACACCCATGATAGTTTTGTGGGTTTTTAAGAGATCACATTAAATTTATAAGTTTGTCTTCTGATACTGTGTTTTTTTTGAGATTTAACTAAATACGGCTTTATGAAGATAACCTCAAAAGCTAGCTCTTATGGGGAAATGTAAAGGGGAACCTCTAATTGTGAATATGTCATATTAAACTGACACAGAAACTTCTGGATTCTTTCCTATAGGAAAGTGACTATTTCACCTCACAAGGAGAATTCCGCGTAGACAAAGCAGGATCCCCTACTTTGTTGAATTGCCTTATGTATAAAATGTCATACTACAGATTTGGAGAAATGCAGGTTAGTTATAATCCTTGGTTTTTTCTATAATCTTTATTTTATAAGCTTTATTCTAGATTTTTTCTGTAATCTTTATTCACAGGAATATTTTAACAATAGTCTTGTTTGACTCTAAAAAGCAGGATAATATTTTGGTTGTGCTCTAAAGAAAAATGTGCTCATCTAAAATTTTTTCTACTCTATTAAATTTACTTTCTGAAACTTCTGTGTGAAAAATGAGGAAATATTTTTTAGAGCAGAGGTTTCTTTCCAGAAGGTTAATTAATAGAGGCTTAAATCCAACCCTTGCCTGCCATCCTGTTTTTTTTTTTGACTTCATGTTTTTGGAAAACATTGCTCTCCCAGGGAGAGGTCTTCCAGTTGGGAAGCAGTGTGATCTACTGCCTGGTGAGGGAAAGCCAGAAATTAAAGGGTTGGATTATTTAGTCACTTCACTATCCCTGTTCTCCATTACCTCAAATAGCTGGGACTCTCTAGGTCAGCGTTTCTCAGAAAATTAGAATGATGTGCTACAAAAGATTTAGTCAATGAAAGGAATGAATGGACAGGGAAGCATTGTGGCAGAAGGAACAAACAGCAACTATCACAAACCTGGGGTCCAGATCGGGCTCTATCATGTCGTGTAATCCTTGGATGAGTCACATTCTCCCTGGGCTTGGTTTTTTCCTTATCTGTATGTAATGGGGCTCCTGGTGGTCTCTGCTGTTCTTCCTAACCTTTATATTGCATGACTGTCATACCAAGTTACACCTTTGTGCTTAAGGTTATATTGAAAACTTTGTGGTTCCATGCTGCTTTCTGGTTGATACTAGAAGGCAGAGGGAAAGTTGCTTGTTTAATTTTGTACAAATACCATGGATCAAGATAATGTTTCTGCATTACTCATTTGGAATTACTCTGCAAGTAGCTTTAAAAAATAATAATTTTACTACTAGGTTTAAGTTTTTGTTTGTGTTTTGATTTCTTTGGAAGGCAAACTGCCTGGTCTCTAAACTCATGCTATGCTAAGAGAGAAGCACTAAGGGCACAATAATTAGCTGCCCCAGAAAATGGGTAGAAGATTAGTTTCTCTGTTGACTAGTAATAGCATTAAAGGACCTTTGTTGTTCCTGTCTAACCAAGAGCTCTAAGCCGTGCATCCAGCATGCATTCATTTTGATGCTTCCCCTCCTCAAGAATGTGTTCAAGATGTGAAGTACACCTTTCCTGTTGTAAGATGCGTAATAACAAGTTATTCCCTCATGGGACAAGATTTGTTTTCTGGTCTTATTTTTAAATTGGATTCACTTAGTTTCTGTGTGACAGCATAAACCTACTCGGAGAATTTGTTAAAATCCTCTCCCTTTCCTCCATTTTTTGCTCTTCTCATCCCTGGTTAATCTTCCCTTGGTTTGGTTTAATGTCCTTTTTAGTTGCCACTTTCAGGATGGTTAGCATCAGGCTTACTTGTGCTCTGATTTCACAAGTAGCACTGGTGAGATAGAGCCACACTGAATAAGGTAAAGTCATCGTGCACCTTACCGCCTAGTGGAGGATGCAGATAATTTTGAAAATAAAAATTTTAGCAACAAACACTATAGAGTAAAAGAATAAAAGAATCAGTGGAGGAGACTTCTCAGTCATCAATCTAAAGAAAAGATTTCCCTGAAGTGGTGGTATTTGGGCTGAGACCAGAGAATAGAAAAGAGCCAGTCATGCAGAATTGCCAGATGAAGAACTTTGAGGCTGACAAAGTAATCTGGTAGTGCAAGGTCCAAGCAGGGAGGCCCTTCTGTGTGTTTGCTCTGAAAACCTGTAAGAAGGGTTTCATGGATTTCATTTTGCTATTTTGGGTTTTTTGTGCCTGCAGGCTGCTCGTCCATTCTAATTCTTACATTGAGTTTCTCTCTTGCTGATTTCTTCCTGTCTGGTGAGCAGCATATGAGGACTGTTAACAGTATATCACTCTGATTCTGTTTCCCTAGTTTAAAAGGGAGAGTTGTACTCTGCTGATAACACTCCCTTCTAATTCTGAATGTTTCCAGTATGTTTAACATCCAGTACTCATGTCACTTTTGCAGCTGGATTTCCGTACACCTCCAGGTTTTGATCGGACACGTAATGCTGAGATTGGAAACAAGGACATTAAATTCAAGCATTTGGAGGAAGCCTTCACGTCAGAGCACTGGCTTGTAAGAATATATAAAGTGAAAGCCCCTGATAACAGGGAGACACTAGACCACAAACCTCGAGTAACCAACATTTTCCCCAAACAGAAGTATTTGTCAAAGAAGGTGGGTACCAAATGAAGTCAGGTCTATAAAAGAGTAACTCAAGATCAGTCAGTTTGTCTGAAAAATTATTAAAAATTGCTAATAGGTTTTCATTTGCCAGATTTGTAAAGACCAAGGCTTAAATACAAAGTAGATATCAAGTGCCAGCCTGCTGAGGGCAGTCCTTACAAACTGAGCACTCAAGCTACCCCAGGAAGCAACTGCTTCTAGAGAGTTCTTCATGGGAAGAATGGTTATCCGTGAACTGAGCCAAGAGTTTTCGGAGACATTCTAGCTTTAATTTGTGCCATTCCCATTACAAAGACTAGTTTGTAAAGTAAGATGTGTCTGTGGCCATCAGTTTCTGAACCTTTGTGAAAGTAAAAATGCCAAACACTAACAGTTGTGATTCATTCATGATCGTTTGGTCAGAGCAAATTTATATAGCATTTTCACGTTCCAGTCTCAGTACAATGTTACTATATTATTCATTGAATTTTAAAAAAAGCTCAAGTTGAATTGAGTCCTGAATCCTCCAAAAATTTATCTTTAGATAATTATTAAGTATAATTGTCACGAAAAAGCTTGTAGGCAGAATTATGATGATGAGACCATTGCAGTCCTTTTGTAATACTTAATAAGACATGAAGCCTTTTATTAGAGGTCATTATGGCTCACTTAAACCAAATAGGTCTGATCTTTGCTATAAAAGCTATTGAAAATGAGTATTTGTATGGTTTGCCCTCTGTGGGAGATGGAAAATAATGAGCAGTCAGATGAAATATGAAGATTGTATTTTAAAGTACAACCCTTAATAATACTAGTTGTTATTAGACTGATTTTAGTCTTAAGTCTTGAAAGATGCTTGTGTTTACATTGTCCAGATCAGTTATTTTAAATCATTGAAGGGGCTTCCCTGGTGTCCTAGCCGGTAAAGGATCTGCCTCCAATGCAGGAGACCAGGGTTCAATCCCTGGGTCAGGAAGATCCCCTGGAGAAGGGAATGGCGGTCGCAAAGAGTCAGACATGACTGAACAACTAACACTTTTCACTTTGTATTACTTAAAATATACTTCAGATATGCTCAGAATACAAATTCAGTTTATACTATAAAAGTGCTAACTATTAACTGTATGATATGTAAATGGAAACTTTAAATGAATCCTTCCTGTGCCAGGAATAGGTTACCGTGTCTTAACTAATGTATTGAAGAGTGTCAGAGAGCTGGAACTCAGCTGTGTCAGTCGTGTCAAGTGATCGGTGTCTCGTGAACACACGGTGGGGGAAACTTGGGTCACATCAGTGCAGAGGCCAGAGCGCGTGCTGCCGGGCCCAAGGCAGTCAGTCCCTCCTCAGACATCTCAGCCCCGTTAAGGTCCCCCTCTTCTGAGAAACATAGCCGTTGAACTAGCGGTCCTACTGATCCTAATCTGACCTCTGTTGTCTTCCCATCATTTCTCCCAAATAGACAAGTGAATGGATAAATAAAAATCCATCTGTCTTGTATGCCCCAAACATGTATTCTAGTTGCCACCAATGTGAAGCTTGTATTTCTGATTTCCATGGCTTTATAAGTAGTTTGTACCAGCAGGAATGCTTTTTGTTATGCTTTCCTGTCCCCATCCCAGTTTCTGCTTTTGAGGGGGTGAGTACAGCAGCCACTGTGAGAGCTGTCCGGCCACTGCCGTGCCAGCAGGGCTGAGGCCCTGGGAGTGGTAGTCCAGGACTGCCTGCTCAGTGCTCCGAGAGAGCCAGCACCCTGAGGGCCTAGTTCACGCTTGGAGAGAGACCTGGGACATCTTACAGGAGCTCCTAGAAGAGGTTTCAGGTTAGAAATCTGGGGGTAATGATAATAAACTCTTGGCCTGGTTTAAAGTTTTACAAATTGTACCCTCTGAATTTTTTTTTTTTTTTTTTACTTTTTGTCCTAATAATAAGGTAATATATGTTGTGGACAAGTTAGCAGTAGTTAATTTTTGTGATCTTAAGGATTGAATTTTGCCCCATATTTTTGTTCCGGTTGGAAAAATTTTAAATTGTTTTAATGTGAGCATCCTAATAGGTACGTACACGATAAGCATTTGCCAAAGTTTCTGAAAAATGAAAGTGTTAGTCGCTCACTTGTGTCCGACTCTTTTGCGACCCCATGGACTAAAGTTTGCCAGGCTTTCCTGTCCAGGGGATTTTCCGGAGAAGACACTGGAGTAGGTTGCCATTCCCTTCTCCAGGGGATCTTCCTGAGCCAGGGATTGAAGCCGGGTCTCCCACATTGCAGGCAGATTCTTTACCATCTGAGCTACCAAAGTTTCTGAAACCACCTCCATAGTTATATTTAAATATGAGAATTGAATCGAGGGATCAATCTCTTGAATCTTCACCCACTGCTAACCCAGTGCTTTGATGGTGCGTTGAATTGAATTATGATAAAAAGTGTTGCTTTTTCTCAGTGTCTACAAAAATGTCAGACTGTCAGACACATGTCCTATATGATTTATCTTGTGAGACTCTAAGATAGCAAACATTTTTGCAGTAATTTGTTTCTTACACCACAGACATCAGTTTGACAGTATTTTTTTAAACATGTATGAAACTCAAAGGATGTTACGGTTTTGTTTTTTTCCCCTTGGTGTTTGCGTTTTGTTTCGTTTTGAATATTTAAGTGCTGGAGAATGTGCCAGGTAACTTTATTCTCTTCTATTTTTGTGGATAGGTATAGGTCATCTTCATTTTTACAGATAAGAGAATTGGGGCTCCAAAAGTTACCAAGTTCATTAGGATTTCTGACATAGCTAATTCTTGGAGCCTAAATCAGCACCAGTAACGGTTTCTGAATCCTTAGTCTAGGCATACTGTAGCATGCTTAGAAATGTGAGTCATTATAGCTAAGCATTTCGTGGTTGAGAAGGCAGGTCGGGGTCCATTCACTTGATGACGAAGACATATGACAGGCTTTGGAGGAGCACTGTGGTGGTCCTTTCCTCATAAAGCTGAGGACCTTGTCCCGCTCATCCTGGGTCTCTACATCCTCGGTGTAGAGCAGCAGGGAGTGCTCGTTGACAATTCAGGGAGACTGGACCCAGGAAGAGCTGAGTGCTTATTAAGACAGTCTTCACCACTCTGCAGTAAACCATGTGTGTATCCGTATTTTTAATCCATAAGAAACCTGCACTAACACTAGGTATTCTGTTTTCTTTTTAGACTGCGAAAAGGAAGCGTGGCTACATTAAAAATAAGCTAGTTTTTAAGAAAGGCAAGAAAATATCTAAGAAGACTGTTTAAAAACACTGTTCTGGTTCCTAACTTGAAGCAGATGTCTTTGTGAGAACCGGTCTTTGCCTTTAGCTCATGTCGTGTTTCACAGCAGCGGAGGGTACAGAACCATCACTGGTCCAGGTTAACATACAAAACTCTGGCAACACCTGATTTAAAAAATAAAATTGGCTTATTGAGAACAGCTGTTTTCGATTTGTAATGTGAAGCAAGACAGAGCACTGCTGTACATGTCTTAACAGCAGGGTTTTTTTTTTATTGGTACATATTATCCTTCAAATCTGAAAATTTGGACAAATCGCACCAAAGAACCCTCTAATTTGGTCCCTGGCACATGCATACTTGTCAAGGTTTTTTATTCTTTTACAAGACCTGCATTTTATTTGAATGACCCAGATAGCAATATGTAAAATACAAATGACACAATGTGATGCAAGCTTCTTGAACCAGTAAAGCTAGTGCAGGTCTGAGCAAGAGGTATGAGGAGGACACTTCCTTGAACTGTATTTATTTTCATGTTTCTCCAGTGCAAAGAATGTTTCATCAAATGTACATTTTCTATTGCTTACTGTTTGCTCTGAGAAGAAGCTGCTGTTTTAAAGATGGACCTCTAACTCATTGATTCAAGTAGTTGGTTTTTTTTTTTATGTTGAAATATTATTGCTGCTGTTAGCAGTTGTTTTCACCAGGTACTTACAGAGCAGATACCATACATGGTTCATTCAAGGGCTAAATTTATATCCTTTGGCAATCATGGCAACGCACAGAATGTTGCTTGTTAGCAGGCTGGGGTTTGGCGTCCTACTCCTGAGTTGAGCACTATGTTTACATACAAAAGATTAAGGAAGAAACCCTTAAAGTGGACAGGTATCCAGAGTTTGTTTTGTGTGACTCTTCAAAATGACAAAGGATTTGTAAAATTCTGGCTTTCTCTCATTTTTACAACAGTTTCATCCATCACAGTGACTTTTGTCCTTTGCTCCATATTTTGTTAATCCCTTAAGCATTTGATGAAACACTCTTTAATGCTATGTGCATTTTCTTACTTTTATTAAAAATGTGACCGTTGTCAAAAAATGCACTAAAATGTCAATGGAGATTGAACATGTTCACTTTCCAGCTCATAGGCAACTTTATATAGACTTGAAATTTTTCTCCTGTTTAGTAAAAGTGAAAGAGAAAGGTTTTTCCTGCCACAGGATATCTTTCCTTTTTTTTTCTTTTTTTTTAATATAAACAAGCATAACTTACACCACTGTTTTTGGTGGGAAAATGCAGAATAGTATGTACCTTTTATGGAGAAAAGTGTAATTTACAATATTCAGTGAGAATGTTACTGCCAATTTTCTTTTTCCAAAGTGTAGAATACTCTTTGATTTATAGAATTCATTTTTGACCCAGATGATGGTTCTTTTACAGACAAATAAAATGGTCCAACATTTTCACAAATGAAGTGTAACTGAATCTGGATTTCTGATACCTTGTCATTTGGGGGATTTTATCTTACTTTGTTGCTTTAAAATTTAATGCAGAGAAGTTGTTGACTGTAGGGAAAATAAAGTTAATTCAAATTTTGTGTTAAGTGTTGTGTTTTTACAGATATTTTCTTTACAGGGTCTTGAGCACACGCTGTCTTCTTGTTCGCGTTGACAAAGGTTTGAGAGAACCCATGTGGAGAATCAAAAACAAACAAACAAAGGCAGTTACTATAATTTCACTTTTATATATCTCTAATTTCACGTTTCTGCTACATTAAGACCTCAAGTGTCATTACAATATAGCTTTTACTGATGCAGTTCATGGAACCAAAATGGGGTTCCCCAAAACTAGTTCAACTGAGACCTACTATTGTGTTATGCCTTCCCCCACCCACCCCGCCCAGAGTGAAAATTTCATTTTGACTTTTTATGGGTGAGGGGAAGACACCTAACCAAAAAGGAGTTTATCTCCACGTAAATGAGGGCAGAACTCTTAACAAAAGCTCTTCTCTGTAAAGTTCTAGTTAAACATCACTGAAGTCTTATTTAATTTTCTCATTAAGAGCAGGAATGACCTCTCACCTCCAGTTCTGGTTCAGGGGATTATCTCAGTAAAAACTATATTGTAATGACACTTGTGGTTTTATTATAACAGAAAAGTGAAATTATCAATATATTAAATAGCTTTTGTTTTATTCAGCATCTTAGAATTGAGCAAACTGAGTGGTTTGTAGTAAAAAAAACACATTAGGCTGCAAATCCAAAGATAAAAATTCTTTTTGCAAACTCACATTGTTACCTACTGGAGAGTGCATTTGTAGAATTTTACTCAGTCCCCAGGCCATGACCAAAAGGCCAGAGGACTGAAGAGTATAAAAGCATTCTATAGAGTGTTACTGTTTCTATACTCAGGGGTCAGAGGATTGTGAAATCTGGAGCTACTACACATTTTTTTTAATGGTAGTAAAATATAAAACAGAAGATTTAACATCCTGACCACTGTAAAATTACAGTTGAGTTGTGTTGAGTGCGTTCACATTGTTGTGCGACCCTCTCCAGAAGCTCGTCCTCTTGCTGGAACAGCCGCTGTTGAAGTGGGGACTGTCAGACCTCCACCTTGTTACCCAGGTAGGTGGAATCATGAGTGAACGTAGAAACAGCAGCCTGTAAGAAATGGCAGGTGTCTGAAATGAAAAGGTAAGTCTTTTTTAGTGTGAAGTATAACAGAGAGAAGACAAATGTCTGCCTTAGCAAGTTACCACCAGACGAGCAACTCTGTAACCACAATTCAGATCAAGACCACAGCACAGCTGGGGCCTTGGAAGTTTCCCTCGCCCCTGCAGAAGGTAATTGGTCTCCTAGCTTTTATAATAATTACTCTTTGTAAACATATTTAATTGTACCCATTCTTTGAACACAAAATGCAATCAAAATAGATATTTTTTTGTATCTATAGCTACTTTAGCTTAATTTTGATGAACTTCAGAATGTTGCATGCAGCTATGGGTTTATTTTCATTGATGTATAGTATTTTTTTGTCTCACATACCATTCTATTGTTGATGAATATTTGCATTTCCAGTTTGAAGATATTATAGTTAAGGCTATCGCAGTTTCTATTATCTCTCTCTCAGAGACTGTATGCACACATTTTTGTATTTACCTAATGGAAAATCCCATGGATGGAGAAGCCTGGTGGGCTGCACTCCATGGGGTGGCTGAGTCGGACACGACTGAGCGACTTCACTTTCACTTCTCACTTTCATGCACTGGAGAAAGAAATGGCAACCCACTCCAGGGTTCTTGCCTGGAGAATCCCAGGGATGGGGAAGCCTGGTAGGCTGCTATCTATGGGGTCGCACAAAGTCGGACACAACTGACGTGACTTAGCAGAATAAAGTAGAATTACTGGGAAAGGTATAAAGGTTCTTGTTTACTCCCACATCCTAATCAGCCCTTGTCAAGCTTTATAATTTTCTTTCCAGTAGGTGAATGACGGTTTTTTGTTGTCTAGTTGCCATTTCTAGGTTACTAGTGAGGTTGGTCATTTGGAAATCCGCTTTTTACAAGGTTTTGGGTGTTCTGTTGATTTTTATTTTTTCATTGTATTAGCAGGGGTTCTTAATATATCCTATATATAAGCTCTTCATCATTGTGTTACAAACCACCTAGTTAGTATTCTAATGTTGTATTTTTCAGTCTTACCTGCCTGTAGCTTTCTGTGCCATTTAGTAATCTTTTCCTTACCTGTGGTGTGAAGATAGTTTCTTGTGGTCTTTTCTGGGAAATTTATTATTTTATCTTTTATATTTAGCTTTACAGCCTGCCTGGAATTCAGTTGAGTGCAGTGTGAATAGTTTGGGTTTTGTTTTGGGTTGGTTATGTTTTTTCTCCATATGTGAGTCTAATTTTTGCATTTATTGAAGAACTATCCTTTTCCTGCAGCTCTGCAGTTCTCCTTTTGAAGGAAATCTGTACATGAATCTGTCTGAACTGTTGTATTCCATAGAGTTCTTAGTTTTCTGTATTGACTTAATGTGCTTTAACATATTTCAGATGGTGATGTAAGTCCCACTCCATCTTCTTAGACCTAGCTTGGCTATTTCCAGTCCTTTGTTTCTCCACGTAAATTTTAGAACCAGTTTATAAAGTGATAGCAGAAAAGAAAGAAAAAACTTGTTGAGCTTTTGACTGGGCATTGAGCATTGAAACTATAGATTAGGAAAAATTAGCACCTTTGAGTCTTCTAATATTGAGTCTAATAACTGTGAATATGGCATATCCTACTATTTATAGAAGTCAGGTCATCTTTAATTTCTGTATTATTTTTAAATAGGTGTTACTCATTTTCATAAGTTGTATTGCAGTACGTCCTAAAAATTTATTTTCCAACTGTCAGGATATAAAATGTGTGGTTTTATGTGTTAAAATCATACTAAACAACCTGTTAAAAATCACTGTAATAATTTTAGATTGTTAATATACGGCAGTTTTCTCTCTCTCGTAGTGGTTATATATTTGACTTTGTTTTTGCTGCACTGGTCAGGACGAGTCTAGTATTGCATAGAACAGGTAACATCTTTATCTTGTTCCTGTCTCACACAGGAAGTTATCAGTGTTTCTTCTTTAAATATGTTAAGTGTTAGTCACTCAGTCATGTCCAACTGTGTGACCCCATGCACTGTAGTCCACCAGGCTCCTCTGTCCACGGGGATTCTCCCAGCCAGAATACTAGAGTGGGTAGCCATTCCCTTCTCCAAGGGATCTTCCCGACACAGGGATCGAACTCTGGTCTCTCGCATTGCAGGTGGATTCTTTACCATCTAAGCTGTCAGGGAAGCCCTTAAGTGTGTTTACTCTAGACTTTCTGTTGGTATCTTTGGATTGAGTACATATTTTTCCCAGTTTCCTGAGTTTATTACACGTGAAGTTGGTGTGGTTTTTTTTGGTTTATTGAGATGATTTTGGTTTTTCTCCTTTATTCTGTTAACACAGTGAATGAATTATAGAGATTTTTTGTTAACATTGTTAAATTTGCCTTCCTGGGATAACAATCAGTGTTTCAAAGAATTTGCTGGTGCAAACATTTGGGCGTATATTTCTCTTTGAATATAAAACTAAATATGGGAAGGAATGGCTACCCACTCTGGTATTCTGAATTAAATTGAATAGATTTAATAATCTTATTACACAGTTGGATTTTTAAAATTTTTGTCAGATTTGGTAAAGTTTTCAAGGAATTTGTCCATTGTCTAAATTTTCAAATAGGTGAATGTAAAATTGTTGCTAATATCACTTTAACAGTTATTTTACTGTCCACAGATTCTATAGTGATGTCCTTGTCATTTCTGAGGTTGGTTTTCTTCTCCGTTTGTCTCTCCCTCATTACCCTTCAGTTTTTATCAAAGACCAGCTTATTTATGGCTTTGTTGACATTTTCTACAGTATGTTTTAATTTCATTAATTTGTGTTAATTGTTTCCTTAAAGGAGTGGTATTCTTTTTATCTTAGTGTGATACATGATTTTGAAGTTCTAAATTTATTCCAAGCATAGTCTGCTTCATTCTCAAAGTTTTCATGTGAACTGTCATGGAGTTTAATGCATACTTTGTGTACTTTCTTCTTTGAACCTTGGGTTGTTTATTTAGATGTACATTTCTTGATTTTTCAGATGTAGTGGTTTTCTGGTTATCCTTTTATTATCAGTTTCTACCTTAACTGCACTGTAATCAGATACTCTAAATTTTACTCCTTTGAAGATGTTTGAAATTTTTTCTGTGGTCCAATTTGTGTGTATAAAATTTCCTTGAAGCTTGTTCGGTTTGCTGAGAAGGATATATTGACACTGTAAACTGTTGCAGGTTTGCTTGTTCCTATTTGAACCTTTTTTATATGTTTGGACCCAGATTATTAGGTGTATTTACACTTACAATTTTATTGGTAAATTGAACCTTCAGTTTCTGGGGACTACCAGGATTTATTTTCAGTAATGCCTTTTGTTAAAGCCTATTTTGTCTGATTGTTATGTCAGCTTTCTTCAGATGACCGCATGATGTATGTATTTCATCCTTCAATGTATCCTACTCTGGATTTGTTCAGCATTTAGCTTTGTAGCTTGTTGGCTTAAGTTCCCAATCATCACTTGGAATATTGCTTCTGCCCCATTCTCTTTGCTCTCCAAGATTCCAGCTGAACATATAATTAAGCCTTCTGTATTGGCTGTCTCCTTTTCCTTCTCCATTCTGTGTATTTTCTCTTGATTTGCTTCTCTCGTCAGTTATAACTAATCTGATGTTTTAAGGCTGGCCGTCCATTGAGTTATTATTTTCAATTTTAGAATTCCTCCTCATGCCAAATCTACTGTTTCTTTTTATGGTTTATAAAAAGCTTACTACTGACAGTCTTTGATCTAGTGAACATAAAGCGTGTCTGATTAGCCCATTAATTCACTGGAGTTCTTGTGGGTCTTGTTTCTGGTGTGTTTCCTCTTAATGTGTGGAGGAGAGGGGGCAGATGGTGTGCCCTGAACATACATAAGAAATTGTACAAGTAACTTTAGGTCTAAGAGATTTTCCTTAATAGAAGATTTTGTTTCTGCCAGGTACCTCATGATTCATAGCAAGCTGTAATCACATTCATCCAGTTCAAGGGATGCTGTGTAATCACAGAGTTAGCCTGCCATCTCTCTGAGGGCTGGTTCATGATTCCCAGACTAGAAACCCTGCAAGGACCTCATCCATGCAGGTTTTAATACCAGCCTTTGTCCTCTTAGTTCTATGAAGTCTCTGCCAGTTTCCAGGGGGAAATAGCCTCAAATGCCAGGCCTTCTGTCTCAAGATTTCCATCTTCTGGATTCTGTGTGGTGATGCAGTCTTGGTTCTGTGAAGTCTTAAAACAGGTATATTATTTTCTTGTCCACTTCCCTGGTGGCTCAGCTGGTAAAGAATCCACCTGCAAAAAGGGAGACCTGGGTTCGATCCCTGAGTTGGGATGAGTCACCCAGAGAAGGGAAAGGCTACCCACTCCAGTATTCTGGCCTGGAAAATTCCATGGACTATATAGTCCATGGGATCGCAAAGAGTTGGACACGATTAAGCAATTTTCCCTTGTCTAGCTTTACTACTTGGCTTTAGCTAAAGAGTTGGTCCAAACTCCCCCAGTTCACTATTGTCAGAAGCAGAATATTAGGGACAAAATCTAGCTCTTTATTTACTTGGAGAATATGGAATATTCTTGGTGAGTTGTCTTATTTCTAAGATCTTGGAGGCATTTTGATTAGAGTACCAACTGTGTACTTTTGTTGAATGGGGTTTCAATAAAAGCTGGAGATACAAGATTGAATGAATGAAAACTCAAGGTCAATGGCAGCCAGACTGACTGTGATAACAGTGCATTCTCTTAACCTCAGCACATTGTGGTAATTATTCAAACAGGCCAAATAGATAAAGCAAGATCTGTTCTTTGACAAACTTAGATTAACATGAATCAGAGCTCAGGCCTGTACCCTGCTGAAGGAAATATATAATCCTCTTTGTCTTTTGATAAATATGATCTATTTTTTAATGTTTTTATGGCTCTAGCTATTTGAGGCAACAGATAGTATAGAAGGTAGATAAGTTTATCTTAGCTGCCTTTGTCCAGGAATAGAAAAACAGACTCATTAGTTAACCTCCCATTTCGTACCTTTTTGGCCAACGTAGAATTAACTTTTAGATCTGTTGAATTAGTTTTTGTATATGACTTGAGGTGTGAGTTTTTTCAGTTGAGCCAACATCATTTGTTGAAAAGACTTGAAAACTGACCAACATTCTTAATGTTTCATCAGTCTGTGTGTTATACTCTTGATACACTGATAACTACAGCTTTTCAGTAAGTCTTGAACTTGGGTAATGTGAGCTCTCTACCTTTGTTCAGTGACCTTTAAATATTGACCGAGGCTGCAGGCCTCGAGGACGTGTTGTTGCCCATCCTGCAGCAGATGTAGGATTAATGTCCAGACTCTGTAAAGAATGCTTAGGGGGAAAACAGATGATGATTTTTGATTAGTCCTTAACAGAAGAAATCCAAATGAGAAATAAAAGAAACATACCCATTAGGTTAGCCAAAATACAAACATATGCATTGCTGATGGGAACTTAAAATTTAAGACGACTCAGGAGTTAGCTGATGCACACTGAAGATATATATCCCATATCCCTGCAATTCTAAAGTCTGTCAAAAGTAGCTAAGTTGATAGTAACATATTCTTATAAAGGAACAGTATAGAAGGAAAAAGTGCACTACATTGATAAGGAATAACATTGATGATCATAAAAAATTTGAGTTTACAAGTCAAAAGATTATACGATTCCATTTATATACAGTTCAAAGCAGGCAAACTATGTATCATTTAGGAATGTGTACATAGTATTAAAGCTATAAAGCAGGATGTGGTTTACTCACAAAGTTGGATTATAGGTCAACTCTGGGGGAGGAGAGTTGGGGGACAATGATTTTAGAAAAAGGCTCTGGAGTGAGTGATGGCATGTTTCACTTGAGTTGGATTGTGATTACATGTGTCTGCTGCTCCTTTACACTGTGCACTTGATTTTAGCACACACAAGACCAAGCCCCTTGATGCTTCATGAGACATTTAAAATAAGAAAAAACGAGAAACTGGAAAATGGTCATTGGTCTACAGCACTGAACACATGCCCAATCATGGAAAAGTCATGTTAAAAATAGTACTGTGTTTGGAAGTGTTCTGATTTCATCCTTTTACATGGAACTGTCCTGTTTCCCAGCACCACTTATTGAAGAGGCTGTCTTTTCTTCACTGTGTGTTTTTGCCACCTTTGTCACTCAGTAGGTGACCATAACTGTATGAGTTTAGCTCTGGACTTTTTGTCCTATATCACTGATTCATGTTTGTTTTTATATCAAAACCATACTGTCTTAATTACTGTAGCTTTGTAGTTTTTGACCCACCTTTAAGAGTAATGAAAATTTTTAAAGAAAAAAAATGGGACCTAATTAAAAGCTTTTGCACAGCAAAGGAAACCATAAACAAGACAAAAAGACAGCCCTCAGAATGGGAGAAAATAGCTGCAAATGAAGCAATAAACAAAGGATTCATCTCCAGAATATATAAACAACTCAATCACAAATGGACAGAAGATCTAAATAGACATTTCTCCAACAAACATAAACAGATGGCCAAGAGGCACATGAAAAGATGCCCAACATCACTATTACAAAAATGCAGACATGTCAGAAATGGCCCCTATCAAAAAATCTACAACAATAAATGCTGGAGAGGCTCTGGAAAAAAGGGGACCCTTGCACTGTTAGTGGGACTGTAAACTGATACAGCCACTATGGGGAACAGTCTAGAGGTTTTATAAAATACTAAAAATAGAATTACCCCATGACCCAGCAATCCGACTACTGGGCATATACTTCAGCGTCCCCTCTCAAATAGGAGGGAAAAGAATAGGACTTACGTGCAACAGTCTGATGTATCTTACCTGAAGAAAAAGTATTTTTCACTCTTGTTAGAGAAAAGTGGTATGGCTCGGATCTCAGGCTGGGAAAGCTGAAGAAAGGCAGACACTGCTCATAAAACTTATTGTTTTTTATAGAAACACAAAATACTCTGAACACCCAAAGAAAGCTTGAGAAAGAAAAACAGACCTGGAGGAATCAGGTTCCCTGACTTCAACTGTATTACATAGCTACAGTCACATAGTGTGGTACTAGCACAAAAACAGCAATATAGATCATCAGAACAGGGTAGAAAGCCCAGAAATGACCCACACAACTATGGTCGAGCTATGATAAAGGAGGGGAGACTATACAATGGAAGAAAGGCAGTCTCTTCAATAAATGGTGCTGAGAAAACTAGATATCTTATGTGTAAAACAAATTAGGACATTCTTTAACATTATACACAATAATTATCTAAATGTAAGAACCTAATTATAAAACAGGAAAACCTGGGGAAGAACACTCACATAAATTATAACAGTATCTTTTTCAAGCTGTCCCCTGCTGCTGATACTGCTGCTAAGACGCTTCAGTCGTGTCCGACTCTGTGCGACCCCGTAGATGGCAGCCCACCAGGCTCCCCCGTCCCTGGGATTCTCCAGGCAAGAACACTGGAGTGGGCTGCCATTTCCTTCTCCAATGCAGGAAAGTGAAAAGTGAATGTGTTTTGCTCAGTTGTGTCCGACTGTTCGTGACCCCATGGACTGCAGCCTACCAGGCTCTGTTCATGGGATTTTCCAAGCAAGAGTACTGGAGTGGGTTGCCATTGCAATGGAAATAAATAGGACTTAGGTAAACTCAAAAGCTTTTGCACAGTGAAGGAAACCATAAACAAAGTGAAAAAGTCCACAGAATGAGGAAAAAAATATTTGCAAATAATACAACCAACAAGGGATTAATCTACAAAATCTACAAACAGCTCATGCAGCTCAGTAGAAAAACCAAAACCCAGTCAAAAAGAGGGCAGAAGAACTAGACATTTCTCCAGGAGGCCCATGGAAACATACTCAAAATTACAGTGAGAGACCATCAAAAAGTCTACAATAATAAATGCTGAAGAGGGCATGGAGAAAAGGGAACTCTTCTACACTGTTGGAGGGAATGTAAATTGGTACAACCACTATGGAGAACAGTATGAAGTTCCTTAAAAAACTGAAAAGTACCATATGATCCAGAAATCCTCCTCCTGGGCGTATATCCAGAGGAAACCATAACTCAACAGCACACGCACCCCAGCGTTCACTGCAGCCCTGATTACAATAGCCAAGATATGGAAGCAATCTGAATGTCCAACAAATGAATGGATAAAGATGGGTATATATACACAATGGAATGGTTCAAATAATGCCATTTGCAGAAACATGGATGTGCCTGGAGATTATCATACTAATAAGTTAAATAAGAGAAATACCATATGATAGTACTTAAGTGGAATCTAAAAAAAACTGACATAAGTAAACTTACAAAACAGACTCACAGACTTAAAAATTAGTTTATGGTTATGAAAGGGGGAAGGTGGGGCAGGATAAAGGTGGAGAGTGGGGTTTGGGATTGGAATATATGCATTAATATATATAAAATAATCAACAAAGACCTACTGTATAGCACAGGGAACTCCACTAGATGTTCTGTAGCAATCTAGGTAGGAAAAGGAATAGGGGTGTGTGTGTGTGTGTGTGCTCTACTCCAGTATTTAAAAAACAACAGAATGGCTATAGTGAGACTACAGACATGGAGATGCCTGGGCGAGAAATTACAGGTAAAACAAGAGTATCTAAGGTCCTGAGAAGAAGCTAAAGGGAAACTCTGAAAAATTACGACGTAAAAACAATCACATATAAGGAGGACTCAAGGGTACACAGCCCCAGACAGGACATGTGTTCAGAAAAACACCTGAGAGAAATTTCCACCTCAGGCTGATCCCAAGGCTCAAACGCCTTACACATCAGTGAAGGTCTTCCCCGGCGTGCAGCAGTGAAAACCCTGGGAGAGAGGGTTATTTTCTTCAAATGCCCAGTGTTCAACAAAATATCACAAGAGATACAAAGAAACAAAAAATCCTATATAATAGAGGAAGAAAATAACAGCAATCATCTTTAAGAAAGTGGCATCAGATATATTAGACAAAGACTTAAAGCCAAAGGTCTTAAGCTCATAGAAATAAAACACAACGAACTAAAGTAACTCAAGAAAATACAGAATATCAACAAAGAAATTATCCTTTTAGAAAAAAATCAAATTCTGGAGCTGAAAAAAGTTGAGTAAAGTGTTTTAACAGGAAGAAACAATCTTGGAGAGGTCAACTGAAGTTATTAGGTCAGTTCAGTTGCTCAGTCGTGTCCGACTCTGCGAACCCATGAACTGCAGCACACCAGGCCTCCCTGTCCTTCACCAACTCCCGGAGTCCACCCAAACCCATGTCCATTGAGTTGGTGATATCATCCAACCATCTCATCCTCTGTCGTCCCCCTCTCCTCCTGCCCTCAATCTTTCCCAGCATCAGGGTCTTTTCAAATGGGTCAGCTCTTCACATCAGGTGGCCGAAGTAGAGTTTCAGCTTCAACATCAGTCCGTCCAATGAACACCCAAGACTGATCTCCTTTAGGATGGACTGGTTTGATCTCCTCTCAGTCCAAGGGACTCTCAAGAGTCTTCTCCAACACCACAGTTAAAAACTATCAATTCCTTGGAGCTCTGCTTTTTTTATAGTCCAACTCTCACATCCATACATGACCACTGGAAAAACCATAGCCTTGACTAGACGGACCTTTGTTGACAAAGTTATGTGTCTGCTTTTTAATATGCTGTCTAGGTTAGTCATAACTTTCCAAGGAGTAAGCGTCTTTTAATTTCATGGCTGCAGTCACCATCTGCAGTGATTTTGGAGCCCCGCAAAAATAAAAGTCAGCCACTGTTCCCCATCTGTTTGCTATGAAGCGATGGGACCAGATGCCATGATCTTAGTTTTCCAAATGTTGAGCTTTAAGCCAACTTTTTCACTCTCCTCTTTCATTTTCATCAAGAGGCTCTTTAGTTCCTCTTCACTTTCTGCCATAAGGGTGGTGTCATCTGCCTATCTGAGGTTGATATTTCTCCCGCCAATCTTGATTCCAGCCTGTGCTTCCTCCAGCCCAGTGTTTCTCATGGTGTACTGTGCATATAAGTTAAATAAGCAGGGTGACAATATACAGCCTTGATGTACTCCTTTTCATATTTGGAACCAGTCTGTTGTTCCATGCCCAGTTCTAACTGTTGCTTCCTAACCTGCATACAGGTTTCTCAAGAGGCAGGTCAGGTGGTCTGGTATTCCCATCTCCTTCAGAATTTTCCACAGTTTATTTGTGATCCACATAGTCAAAGGCTTTGGCATAGTCAATAAAGCAGAAATAGATGTTTTTCTGGAACTCTCTTGCCTTTTCCATAATCCAGTGGATGTTGCCAGCAAATTTGGAAAACTCAGCAGTGGCCACAGGACTGGAAAAGGTCAGTTTTCATTCCAGTTTCTCTGGTTCCTCTGCCTTTTCTAAACCAGCTTGAACATCGGATTTCACGGTTCATGTATTGCTGAATCCTGGCTTGGAGAATTTTGAGCATTACTTTACTAGTATGTGAGATGAGTGCAATTGTGTGGTAGTTTGAGCATTCTTCTGCATTGCCTTTCTTTGGAATTGGAATGAAATGAACCTTTTCCAGTCCTGTGGCCACTGCTGAGTTTTCCAAATTTGCTGGCATATTGAGTGCAGCACTTTCACAGCATCGTCTTTCAGGATTTGAAACAGCTCAACTGGAATTCCGTCACCTCCACTAGCTTTGCTCGTAGTGATGCTTTCTAAGGCCCACTTGACTTCACATTCCAAGATGTCTGGCTCTAGATTAGTGATCACATCATCATGATTATCTGGGTCGTGAAGATCTTTTTTGTACAGTT
This sequence comes from Budorcas taxicolor, assembly GCF_023091745.1. Taxonomy (NCBI): domain Eukaryota; kingdom Metazoa; phylum Chordata; class Mammalia; order Artiodactyla; family Bovidae; genus Budorcas; species Budorcas taxicolor. The sequence continues at coordinate 54,412,437 of NC_068910.1, read as the reverse complement.
CTTCCATGTATTCTTGCCACCTCTTAATATCTTCTGCTTCTATTAAGTCCATACCATTTCTGTCCTTTATCGAGCCCATCTTTGCATGAAATGTTCCCTTGGTATCTCTAATTTTCTTGAAGAGATCTCTAGTCTTTGCCATTCTGTTGTTTTCCTCTATTTCTTTGCATTGATCGCTGAAGAAGGCTTTCTTATCTCTTCATGCAGTAGGAATGTACATTTAAAATGCTGAAAGAAAAAAATGTAAACCAAGAATTCTATACCTTTCAAGATCTTTCCAGATGGACAAAAGCTAAGAGGTTTCATTACCACTCTACAAAGTCATTCTTTAAGTTGAAAGGCTTTCAACAGTAACTCAAAGCTATAAAAAATGTAAACACATGGAGAAATATGAAAACCAATTACTATAATTTTGAATATAACATTCTACATGCTTTAAAAGGCAGGCACGCAGAAATAAGCATAAACCTATGTTAATTGGTACACAATATATAAAAATATGATTTGTGACATCAAGAAAAAAGGATGAAGCTGTAAAGGATTAAGAGTTTTACAGGAGAAACTATAAAACTCCTAGAGGAGAACATAGGCAAAACACTCTCCGACATAAACCACAGCAGGATCCTCTATGACCTACCTCCCAGAATATTGGAAATAAAAACAAAAATAAACAAATGGGACCTAATTAAAATTAAAAGCTTCTGCACAACAAAGGAAACTCTAAGCAAGGTGAAAAGACAGCCTTCAGAATGGGAGAAAATAATAGCAAACGAAGCAACTGACAACTAATCTCAAAAATATACAACCAGCTCCTGCAGCTCAATTCCAGAAAAATAAACGACCCTATCAAAAAATGGGCCAAAGAACTAAACAGACATTTCTCCAAAGAAGACATGTAGATGGCTAACACACACACGAAAAGATGCTCAGCATCACGCATTATCAGAGAAATGCAAATCAAAACCACAATGAGATACCATTTCATGCCAGTCAAAATGGCTGCGATCCAAAAGTCTACAAGCAATAAATGCTGGAGAGGGTGTGGAGAAAAGGGAACCCTCTTACACTGTTGGTGGGAATGCAAACTAGTACAGCCACTATGGAGAACAGTGTGGAGATTCCTTAAAAAACTGGAAATAGAACTGCCATATGACCCAGCAATCCCACTGCTGGGCATACACACTGAGGAAACCAGAATTGAAAGAGACACGTGTACCCCAATGTTCATCACAGCACTGTTTATAATATCCAGGACATGGAAGCAACCTAGAAGTCCATCAGCAGATGAATGGATAAGAAAGCTGTGGTACATATGCACAATGGAGTGTTACTCAGCCATTAAAAAGAATACATTTGAATCTGTTCTAATGAGGTGGATGAAACTGGAGCCGATTATACAGAGTGAAGTAAGCCAGAAAGAAAAACACCAATACATTAATACTGACGCATATATACGGAATTTAGAAAGATGGTAACAATAACCCTGTATGCGAGACAGCAAAAGAGATACAGATGTCTAGAACAGTCTTTTGGACTCTGTGGGGGAGGGAGAGGGTGGGATGATTTGGGAGAATGGCACTGAAACATGCATAATATCATATATGAAACGAATCGCCAGTCCAGGTTCAATGCATGATACAGGATGCTTGGGGCTGGTGCACTGAGACGACCCAGAGGGATGGTACGGGGAGGGAGGGAGCGGGGTTCAGGATGGGGAATACATGTATACCTGTGGTGGATTCATGTTGATGTATGGCAAAACCAATATAATATTGTAAAGTAATTAACCTCCAAGTAAATTTATATTTTAAAAAAAGTTTTACATGACTAAAATTGGTGTTAATTTAAAATAGATTGTTATAACTTTAGGATGGTATATGTAATCTAATAACCACAAGTGAAAAAATTATAGAATACAGACAAAAATGACAGAGGAATCAATTTATCACTTCAAAAAGAAAAGAAAAATCAACTAAATCCCAAGGAAGACAATAATGGAGAAAATGCAGGACAGTGATGCTGTAAGACGCCCAGAAAACAAACAAAATGGCAGGATCACATCATTATCAGTGATTAGTTTAAATGTAAATAGATGAAATTCCTCAATCAGAAGACATAAACAGGCAGAATGGATTGTTTTTACTTTATTTTTGGCTGTGCTAGGACTTCATTGCTGTGCGAGGGCTTTCTCTAACTGTGGTGAACGGGGGCTATACTCTTCATTGCAGTGCGCGGGCTTCTCGTTTCGGTGGCTTCTTGGCAGAGCACAGGCCCTAGGCATGCAGGCTTCAGTAGCTGTGGTGTGTGGGTTTGGTAGTTGTATGGAAGGTGGGATCTTCCTGGACCAGGGATCAAACCCATGTCCCCTGCATTGGCAGGTGGATTCTTAACCACTGGATTACCAGGGGGAACTCCCAGAATGGATTTTAAAACAACGTTCAACTATATGCTCTCTGTAAGAGACTCACCTTAGATCTAGGAAAACGTGTACATTCGAAGTAAAAGGAAGGAAATATTTCATGCAAACAGTAGCCAAGGCAAGGATGGTTATACTGGTATCAGGCAAATTAAACTTTTAGGTCAAAAACTTACCAGACACAGGGACATTATATATTGATAAAAGAATCAATTCACTAAGAAGGTATAACTATTATAGCCATACATCCACCAAACATCAAAGCTCCACAATGTACAAGGCAAACATTTATAGAATTGAGGAGGAAATACACAGCTGTAAAATAATAGATTTCAATACACCACTATCGATAATGGATAAAAACAACCAAGACAGGATCAATAAGAAAAGACAAACATCACCGTAGTCCAACTGGACTTACCATACACGTACTGATGGCCCCATCAAATAGCAGAATACACATTTTTCTCAGGTGTGTGGGACATCCCATGGGATAGACTGTATGTCAGCCCACAAAACAAGTCAATAAATTTTAAGACTGAAATCAAAGTCTCTTTTCCAATCACAGTGCAATTAAACTAGAAATCAGTAGTGGAAGGAAAACTGAGAAATCCACCGGTATGTGGAAACTCAACAACATACTCTTAACCAATGGGTCAAAGAAGAAATCACAAGAGAAATCAGAACTTTATCTCAAGACTAATGAAAATAAAAACACATACCAAAATGTATGGGATGCTGCAAAAATGGTGTTAATGGGGAAATATATAGCTATAAATACTTGTGTTTGTAAAGCTCTGAGATCAGTAACCTTTGAACCTTAAGATGTAAACAAACAAGATAAATAAAACTAAATCCATAGCTAACAGAAGGAACTAATAAAAGATTAGCATTGCTATTGCTAAGTCACTTCAGTTGTGTCCGACTCTGAGTGACCCCACAGACGGCAGCCCACCAGGCTCCCCTGTCCCTGGGATCCTCCAGGCAAGAACACTGGAGTGGGTAAAGATTAGCATAGAAGTAAACTATATTTCATGCAAAGGTGAGCACAATAAAGGACAGAAATGGTGTGGACCTGACAGAAGCTGAAGATACTAAGAACAGGTGGTAAGAATACACAGAAGAGCTGCACAAAAAAGACCTTCACGACCCAGATAACCATGATGGTGTGAGCACTCACCTAGAGCCAGACATCCTGGAGTCCGAAGTCAAGTGGGCCTTAGGAAGCATCACTACAAACAAAGCTAGTGGAGGTGATGGCATTCCAGTTGAGCTATTTCAAATCCTGAAAGAAGATGCTGTGAAAGTGCTGCACTCAATATGCCAGCAAATTTGGGAAACTCAGCAGTGGCCACAGGACTGGAAAAGGCCAGTTTTCATTCCAATCCCAGAGAAGGGCAAGGCCAAAGAATGTTCAAACTATCACACAATTGCACTCATCTTAGTTCATTTCAGTCGCTCAGTCGTGTCTGACTTTGCAACCCCATGAATCGCAGCGCACCAGGCCTCCCTGTCCATCACCAACTCCCGGATTTCACCCAAACTCATGTGCATTGAATTGGTGATGTCATCCAACCATCTCATCCTGTCGTCCCCTTCTCCTCCTGCCCACAATCCCTCCCAGCATCAGGGTCTTTTCCAATGAGTCAACTCTTCGCATGAGGTGGCCAAAGTATTGGATTTTCAGCCTCAGCATCAGTCCTTCCAATGAACACCCAGGACTGGTCTCCTTTAGCATGGATTGGTTGGATCTCCTTGCAGTCCAAGGGACTCTCAAGAGTCTTCTCCAACACCACAGTTCAAAAGCATCAATTCTTTGGCACTCAGCTTTCTTTATAATCCAAGTCTCACATCCATACATGACCACTGGAAAAACCATAGCCTTGACTAGATGGACCTTTGTTGGCAATGTAATATCTCTGCTTTTTAATGTGCTGTCTAGGTTGGTCATAACTTTCCTTCCAAGGAGTAAGCATCTTTTAATTTCATGGCTGCAGTCACCATCTGCAGTGATTTTGGAGCCCCCAAAAATAAAGTCTGACACTGTTTCCACTGTTTCCCCATCTATTTCCCATGAAGTGATGGGACCAGATGCCATGATTTTCGTTTTCTGAATGTTGAGCTTTAAGCCAACTTTTTCACTCTCCTCTTTCACTTTCATCAAGAGGCTTTTTAGTTCCTCTTCACTTTCTGCCATAAGAATGGTGTCATCTGCATATCTGACGTTATTGACATCTCACATACTAGTAAAGTAATGGTCAAAGTTCTTCAAGCCAGGCTTCAACAGTACTTGAACCATGAACTTCCAGATGTTCAAGCTGGTTTTAGGAAAGCCAGAGGAACCAGAGATCAAATTGTCAACATCCGTTGGATCATGGAAAAAGCAACAGAGTTCCAGAAAAACATCCACTTCTGCTTTACTGACTATGCCAAAGCCTTTGACTGTGTGGATCACAATAAACTGTAGAAAATTCTGAAGGAGATGGGAATACCAGACCACCTGACCTGCCTCTTGAGAAACCTATATGCAGGTCAGGAAGCAACAGTTAGAACTGGACATGGAACAACAGACTGGTTCCAGATTAGGAAAGGAGTACGTCAAGGCTGTATATTGTCACCCTGCTTATATGCAGAGTACACCATGAGAAACACTGGGCTAGAGGAAGCACAAGCTGGAATCAAGATTGCTGGGAGAAATATCAATAACCTCAGATATGCAAATGACACCACCCTTATGGCAGAAAGAGAAGAACTAAAGAGCCTCTTGATGAAAGGGAAAGAGGAGAGTGAAAAAATTGGCTTAAGGCTCAACATTCGGAAAACTAAGATCATGGCATCTGGTTCCATCACTTCATGGCAAATAGATGGGGAAGCAATGGAAATAGTAACAGACTTTATTTTCTTGGGCTTCAAAATAATTGCAGATGGTGACTGCAGCCATGACATTAAAAGACGCTTACTCCTTGGAAGAAAAGCTATGACCAACCTAGACAGCATATTAAAAAGCAGAGACACTACTTTGCCAACAAAGGTGTCTAGTCTAAGCTATGTTTTTTCCAGTGATCATGTATGGATATGAGAGTTGGATTATAAAGAAAGCTGAGCGCCAAAGAACTGATGATGCTTTTGAACTGTGGTGCTGGAAAAGACTCTTGAGAGTCCCCTGGATTGCAAGGAGATCAAACCAGTCCATCCTAAAAGAAATCAGTCCTGAATGTTCACTGGGAGAACTGATGTTGAAGCTGAAACTCCAATCCTTTGGCCACCTGATGCGAAGAACTGACTCATTGGAAAAGACCCTGATGCTGGGAAAGATTGAAGGCAGGAAGAGAAGGGGACGACAGAGGATGAGATGGCTGGATGGCATCACTGACTCGATGGACATGAGTTTGAGCAAGCTCCAGGAGTTGATGATGGACAGGGAAGCCTGACTTGCTGCAGTCCATGGAGTCGGGACATGACTGAGTGATTGAACTGAAACAAAATAGAGAAAGTCTAACTTCCAGATTTCAAAACTGGTACTGGCATAGAATCACAGACACATACCAATGGAACAGACTAGGGAGTCCAGGAATAAACCCTTCACAGATGATCAAATGATTTTCGATAAGACAACCATTCAATGGGAAAAAGAGTGTTTCCAACAAATGGTCCCAGGAAAACAGGATATGCAGAGTCATAAAATTGGACACTTACCTAACACCATATACAAAATTTCACTTGAACTAGATGAAAAATGTAAAACATAAGAGCTAAAACTATGAAACTCTTAGAAGACAACATAAGGGCAAAGCTCCATGAAAGCAGATTTGGCAATAATTTCTTGGATGTGATATCCAAAGCAAAAGACTAGCCACCTGGGAGGCCCGGGAAAAAATTGGACTTCATCAAAGTTAAATACTTCTGTACATCAAAGGACAGTTATCAACAGAGTGAGAAGGCAACCCACAGAATGGGAGGAAATATTTGCAAATCATGTCTATTAACAATATATAAAAGAATGCAATCAGAAACTGTCCAAAGGGCTTTAAGGGACATTTCTCCAGGAGATACACAGATGGTCAAGAAATACATGGGAAAGACGGTCAACATCACTAAAAATCATTAGGGAAACCCACAATAAGATACCTGTTCACACCCATTAGGATGATTGTTGTAAAAACAACACAATTCTGCAGAGGCACAAAGGTGGCTTTCAAGGTGTGGACAAACAGGTTTCTTTCCCTAGGCAGTGGGTACATGGGTGTTTGTTTATAATTATTCCTGAAACTGTAATATGTTTTATGTAATTCTTTATATGATGTTTCACAATATTTTAAAAGGCCAAATGAACTCCCCGCCATGACCAAAACAAGGAAAAGTGATGGATCTCCATTTTTTACCTCCCAGATGGTTTATGCTCTGGCATAACACTGGAACATCTAAAAACACCACAGTGATTACTTTGCAGTCTCCTCATTAAAGATTTTCCTCTCAGAATACATCTATTCTGCTTTCCCTCTCAGAAATAAAATGATTCCATTTCCTTCTCCCAGATGTCTTAAGACAATGAACCAGAACAGGCTTACCTTATCATTTTGCCTGGTAAGTCGCTTCTCACAACAAGATCATTCCCTGGATATAAGTTAAATTTTATGACCTTATGAGAAAATATCTATATATAATGTTTAATGTGTTTAAAACACTGTTTTGATGGAAATATAATGGCTGTTCACATCAAATGAACACTAATCAATAAAATATGAGTTCATGCAGAGCCACCAATTCCAACAGAACTTTGGAATCCCTGAAAATCAAGCACAGACACGCAGATAAGTATAGTATTTAATCGAAATATATTTGTCTAATGTCTACAAAGTGTGAACAATTGGTCTTAAGAAAGCAGACGAAAGGCACAGAATTAGTATTACTACAGAGAAGCATTCATGCTACTGGATTGTATAAATATTCTCAGAGTGGCACAGTAAAAAATAAATTAAGCATTGAGCAAAGATCAAATACTTCATTTTCTCCTTGCTTTATGTTCTGGTCATGTCCTGACCACATTTGTAAAGGCTGAAGACTGAAACAGAACTGAAACCATGGAACACTTAGGCAGGCTGCATGGGTGTTTTAGTCACAGTGGTTTCCTCGCAGAGTTTGGGTCAAACAAGAGAGGGAGATGCACTAAAAAAGAAAAAAAATCCACTGGGCATTCTTTTCTCCTTCCCCAAACGAAATGCAAGGCTGTGGTAGTGCGTGCTTGTACGTGCATGCGTATGTCTCACTTCTAAAGCCCTTTTCCCAAAGATAAAAGTACTGAAGTCTCCATAGGACTTGTTTTCTGCCATGAAAGCAGCAGCTTCTGAAAACTGTATGACTAGCGCTTTGAGCATAAGAAATCATCAGAGAGCTTCTGGGGCAAGGACGTGGGAGGACCGTCCCAAGGCAGGCCTGGCCATGGCTCCCCCGAACGGGCGCTCCATCCGGGAAGGCTCCAGCCTAGACCTGTAACAGCTTCCTGCCTACTCCCCATCCCGCAGGAGATGCAGATGATCTGTCTTCAGCATGGACAAACAAACAACGAAGTTGGGGGCAGAGTGGGAATCCCAGCCATAACGGGGAGCAGCGGCCACCTTCCACCAGACGGACGGCAGTCCGGCCACGCCTGTTCACCTTCGTTTGGACAGGACTCATCAACTGGAGAATACTTTGTGAGTGCAAAACGTTTTTTGGCAAAAGTGAAAACTAGAAAACTTGAAACCGTATTGATAAAAAGGAGCTCATAATCACCCGTGTCACTGTTGGTAAGTGTGGGATTTCCACGTGTAGTGATACCCAGCAGACAGAGCACGTGCGTGTGAACAGACGGTGTGCAGGGAGCTCTGCGCACAGACACATGTGCACACGCAAGCCCAAGTGGCTCTTGAATAAGCTCGATCCCACAGCAGAGTCTGGGGGCGCATCGCTCACAACAGAATCTCAGGTGCCGCGTCTTGAGGGCTCTCAGGTGGCCTCAGGGAAGACCAGAACCTTGACACCGTACCACTTTAATTGCTACAAAATCAGGGCTATTTCTGAAAGCTCTGCATCTCCACCCATCAGTGTGCCTTCCACAGGGGGTTGAAGTACACCCAGCCGTCACCCTGCAAGAGACAGGAGGACTCATCAATACGTGCAGACCTGTCCGCGAGGTGAGGGCAGAAGCAAAGGGGTCCTCCCCGCCCAGCCCCTAGGACCCTGCGGAGCAGCGCTGGCTCCTCACGGCGCACAGCCCAGCCACGCTGCTGGTCTCACCACCCCTCCTAGAGCCCACGGGACCTGCGCCTCTGCCACTTCAGGAGGAAACCCCACGAAATGACCAAAACAACAAAGAGGAGGCAGATGGCCTGTTTGGTTTCCGTCAAGGAAGATATTAATTGGCCCCAAAAGAAAAAGCACCTTGAAAGGGCAGGACAGGAGGGAAAAAGGAAGGTATTTGGATAAACGGACAGGGAAGAGAAAACCCAAGGGCCTGAGTAGGAGGAACCTGCCCAAAGCAACGACTTTACAGCCCACTAAAGGCACACAGCAGGCGGCAGCCCCAAACACGCCAGCAGCCCCAGGAGACGACACCAGTCACAAGCGGTACTGGTGAGGAAAAGCTGAGACTCCTGGCGATGTGGACCTGGCGCCAGCCTCGAGGAGTGCACTGCATGGCAACCAGGCTGGGCTGGTCTGCACCCTTTAGGTGTCCTCAAGCCTGTTAGAGATGGACTAGCTTTTATACACCCTCTAGCAGGAGAAAGAATGGGACTCGCTGCCACTTCTTCACATGCAGCGTGCCTCAGAAGCCACGGCGAGTAGTTGTCTCTGGGAGACGAGATCTAGCTCACGGTCAGATCCTGGGGGATCCCGTGATGGCTACTTTGATGTGTCGATGTGACCGGCCCCGAGTTAAGTTTGTTTCTGAGCCTGAGTAAAGGTGTTTCTGGAGGAGGGTGGCATGTGGGTTGGGTCGGGGGTGGGGGGGGTGCGGTAGACACCCTGCCCCCGTGCATGGGAGGGGATAGCCCCATCTTCCCTGGCCGGAGTGGAACCGGAGGGGGAGGAGGTGAGGATCGGCCTTGTCTGTCTTGCCTCACTCATCTGGACTTCTGCCCTTGAGCTGAGGTTCACACCATCAGCTCCCTGGGTCTCAGGCTTTGGATTGAATAAACCACTGGCTCTCCTGCAGTTCAAGCTTGCGACCCACAGATCTCGTGGCTTTGCAGCCCCCACCATCTCATCATAGTTCTACACGAGCTCCTATCCCCTGTTGGTTCTGTGCTGTTTCTCTGGGGAACCCTGACTAATAGAGAGTCGCCTGCCCTGGGCAAGCCCTCCAGACAGGGACCGCTCCCAGTGTCCCCCAGCAGGCTTCCTGTCTAAAGCAGCGGCCAACCGTGAGGCCGACGCTCAGCCCACAGCCCTGGTTCCAGCCCACCTCATGGTCACCCTCTCTCCCTGCAGCCTTCCGGCTACTTGGGGCCATCCTTCCACGGAGTGCAAGTCAAGACGCCGCCAGCGCCCAGACACAGAAAGTCCAGACAGACTGCCACTGGCTCTCAGTGTTTAAACTTTTACAGATTCCTCGTCACCAGCTGAGTATCTGATCTCTCAGAAATTCTGATTTCTGGCTTCTCGTGAAAACTGGGGAATCGGCTTGTGATGGCCTGGAGGTGAGTAGCATCCACCCCTTTGAGTACAGGCTGGGGTCTGTCTGGTCCCCACCGGCCGGTTTCTCTCATCGACTGTCTCAGACTCCTGGCTGCCTGCCTGAAACACTGAGGCTCCCGCGCTTCTGTTGCTCCCAGTTCTGTCCTCAGGACGCCGCCCAGCTGCGCCACAAACACCTGGGCACATGGCGCTCTGACCAGCAGGTGGGCCAGCAGGCTGAGGGTGGTTTCCCCAGGATTGCTGGTGACCTGGGACAACCCTCCCCAACCGCCACCGGTCTCTCCCTCCAAGTCCATTCCACTGGCCCCACGAAAGGCAAAGCTCTAAAAAGGTGCTTGTCATAGGAAGGGTCCAACCTCCCCAGGTGAGGAGACGGGCTGGGCAGGCCTTTCCCATTAACTTGCTATAGAAGACGGAGTAGCAGTCTGCGGCCTCTGTGAAGCGCTAGGTGCCCAGAGCGCGCCCCCGCTGCGCGCCTCCCCCCCGGCAGGGGCGCTCCTCTAAAGGAAACCTGAGAGCGGCGGGCACTCAGGGCCCCGGGGCCGCGGCCGCCATGCCCAGCCCTCCCTCGTCCTCCCTGCCCGTCCCCCGCCCACCCCGCCGGCCGGGTCACCTCCTGGATGAAGTACTTGGGCCGCCAGGGCGCGCGGAGGTTCTCCCGCTTCCGCTCCTCCGCCCGCTGCTTCTCCTCCAGCCGCCGCTTCTGCTCGGTGGCCGCCTCCATGTCCCCTAGGCGCAGGCACCGGGTCACCTCCCGCCAGAGGTTCCTGGGGGAACATGGGGGGCACAGTTAGCAGTCAGGCACGGCCAGCGGCCCGAGGCTGTGATCCCGGGGCCCCATCTGCACCCAACCCTGAATCCCCTCTACCCTCCCGGGCTCTGAGCGCCAGGGGACCAGTCTAGGGGTGATGGAAGGAATCCTGCTGCTCCTACAGCCAGAATCCACGCAGACCCTTCCACACGGCAGGTACCTTGTTTATAAGCAGTGTACATTAACTCATCACCACAACACACCAGTGACACAGACGTGATGTTAGGACCCCATCCTAAAGCAGAGAAAAGATGACCCACACCCAGGGCAGCCACCTGCCCGAGGTCAGCAAGTTGATGGATGCAAATAGTGGCTGCTCCCGCAGGGGAAGCCCAGACTAGGAGTTACAGACACCTGGAGGATCCACCACCTGCCCGTGTCTACATGCGAAGTGAGACTCGTTTGTTCATTTGTTTACTGGAGAAGCCATCAGCTTCCTTCCTGAGGAAACACCTCCCCACTAGTCCCACTCTGTCCTGGAGCTGAGTTGGGGGGGACCCACATTTAGGTGAAGGGTCACTTCCTCACTTTCTCATATCAGAACCCGCCCAGATTCCACACAAAGGGAACAGCAGACTTCTCCACAGAGAGCACCCCTCCCTGGCTTGGGGGACACGGATGCCTCTGCAGCAGGCTGAGCACAGGCGCCCTGTTAGCTCCTAGGCCAGAGAGTCAGCAGTGGAGTGGCCAAGCTGTCCAAGACAGCAGCCTCCTGGGGAATCCGAGTCCAGGACGGGAGCTGGGCTCAGGCTGCAGAGGCCAGACTGCCCGCCCCCGCCCCAGTCAGTGCCCACCCCACAAAGCCCCAGGACAGTGGCCTCCCAGCTCCCAGCGTACACAGGAGAAAGCTCTGGAGCGGGGCAGGAAGCCAGGTCCAACCGGGCTCCCAGCCCTCGCTCTTCCTACTGCACCCTGAGAGCTTAGAGGGGAAGAGGTGGGCTCAAAGAGGAAAAGGGGGTGTGGAAGCAGACAGGGTGGGCTGGTTGCTGCCTCAAACTGGCTTTTCCATTGCCCCCACCTTCAACGCACATCTCGTGCAGAGGGAATGACCAGGTGCCTGGACATCTAGGGTGGGGGTGCTCCCAGGGCAGGACTTCCCCTGACAAGTCTCATCATAGGATAGTGGCCTCAAAACTAGAGGGCAGAGAGCCCCCATGGCTGGAGACGGGATGATGAGCAAGGAGCGGCCCCGCTTCAAGGGCTCTGCCCATTCATTCACAGGCTCCACCCAGAAACCCTTGGAGGGGCAAGGCCAGGGCTCACTGGGGAAGGCGCTGAACCTCAGGCCGAAATGCAGGGCAGAAAAGCCTCCAGAGCTGGGAGGGTAGGAGCAGGTCAACATGAAAAGCAAAAAGGAAGCCCAGGGAGCCTTCGCAGAGAGCAGGGAGGTCCTGGAGGCCAGGGGTGGTCAGCAGCAGCACGCAGGCCAGGCTCGGGGCATCGTGAGCACGCTGACGGGGGCGCCTGATGAAAAGCAGCTTCTCTTCCCGCAATGGGGCAGGCGTTCCCTTCCACGGGGTGGTGGGGAGGGGGGCCAAGCCCCTGTGGGGCCAAGGCAACCGGGCGGTCCTTCCTTGGCCTCTGCAGGTGGGGCCTGGCTGGCGGGCATGTAAGCGGGCTCAGGTGCTCCAAATGGCAGACACCACACCTCTGGGCCATTCCTACCACGAGACAACAAGGTGGACAGCTGGGTTTGCCGACGGCCCAGTTCTAGGTGCCAGGAAGTCCACGTGTGTGAGACAAGAAGCATCAACCCCCGCCCTTCTCCCGTTCCACACTCCATCCCCCATCCGCTCTGCTCCAGGCAGGGGCCTGAGGCTCCCTGCTCGAAGAGGCTCCCTAAGGACCAGCTAAGCCACGGACGTCCTTGGATGCTTAGCTCAGGGCATCAGAGTTTAGTGCTCAACAGCCAGGCCAGAAACAAGGGGGACTGTGACAGGAACCACAGGGCTCCTGACTAGGGGCCGGCATCATCAGAGGCCACGTGGGTGGGGGACACATCCCATCACAGCTCACTGGGCTGGGTTCACGCCCTCCCTTCCGACACGGAGGTCACACTCTCATCAATGAGCACCAGTGGGGGACTCCCAGCTCAACCAGATTTCCAGGACACCGCAGCCCTCTTTCTAGTAAGCTCAGTGACAATGTATTATTTACACACACTGGGACCCCTGGCTCATTTCCACATAATAAGCACTTTTCCAATTTGGCGGCAAACTTTTCTGGTCACGGCAAACCCTTTCACAGGATCATCTGTGATTTCATTTTAATCCCATGTCATCTTTCTATAGAGCAGCATGCTTTTCGATAAGAGCAGGGGCTAGCAAATGTTCTCCTGTGAGGGCCAGCGAGGCAACATTTTAGGCTTTGCAGGCCGTTTCACTAGTATTGTCGCAAGACGGTGGCCGCAAACAGATGAACACGGCGGTGTTCCCACAAAATTTTACAAAAATCGTTTACAAGGTGCGATCTGGCCTGCGGGGCAAACTTGGCTGAACTCCTGGATTTAAAAATTTTAATGGCATATTTCCAGAAGACTCTGCTTCTGTACTTGCATAAACATCACGTTAAGTGGCTGCAGAATATTCATAGGACAGAGTGGGTTCTCCTTTACTCACTTAACCATTCTCCAAATCACTGCACTGTTAAATGGTTTCTGTCTGTTGTTTAATTAAAAAAAAAAATTTCATTTTTAAAACCTTTTGTGAACTGAAGGACTCTCCCTTAGATGAGATTCCCAGAAGCAGACTACAAAATAAAGGAGAAGTCTCGAATTTAAAGCTTCCGGTCCCTGCAGCGCACCTGGCACCTGCCTGCACAGGACCCAGTGTCAATTTTTCCACAGCTAATCTGGTAAGAAAATAAAAGTATCTCACTGCTTAATTGCACAGTTTTTTGATTACTAGCATCGCTCTGTACTTAACTTAGTGATTAAGTAACAGACCAGCAGAGCTGACAAATTCTTGTAAGACGGGCAGTAAAGTCCGGGCGGGCTGTCTTCACATTCTACCCCATGACTGCAGAACAATAAACTGAAAGCGACAACCGGTCTATTCCTAAGTGACGCCCGGAGGATAACTCCAGTTTCTAAAGGAATCAGAACATGATTCTGGCCCCATCCCCTGAGACGTCCTCCCTGCCCCTTGGGTCACATGCTAAGGTCAGCAGAGCTTGGTCTCCACCTGGACTCCATGGGGCCCTGCTTCTCCAGGGGGCGGATCTTCTTGGGGTACACGGGCAGCGTGGTCGTGTCGATGACCTTGGTCTCCCCGTTGTTGTAGGTGAACTCCAGGGTCCCGTTCCACTCCCCGTGGGCTTTGCACACGATGGTGTTGGTGGGGTTGTGCTTCACTTCTGCTGTGACCCTGAACGAACAAAGAGTGCAATGGACACACTTTGTGAGATTTTCAGAACACAGACTGACTTCAAAAGATGTGCTCACGTCGAGAGATTTTTTTTTTTTAATGGGGCTGCTCTTTTGCTCAAAGACTAGCTCTTAAAATGTGATCTAACATCCTTGAGCAGATAAGGAAAGCATCAGTGGGCAAACAGGTAGATCTGAATAACGTCTAAGGATGCAGCAATGTTAACTGCTCAGCGTTTTTTTTTTTTTATATATAATTTTATTTGATTATATTGGTTTTGCCATACATTGACATGAATCCACCACGGGTGTACATGCGTTCCCAAACATGAACCCCCCTCCCACCTCCCTCCCCATAACATCTCTCTGGGTCATCCATGCTTAGCTTTTTTAATTGAAGTATTCTTAATTTACGATGTGTGTTAGTTTCAAGAAAACAGTGATTCATATAGTTTACACACACATATATGAACATGTATATATATTTTTTCAGATTCTTTTCACTTATAGGTTTATAATAAGATACTGAGTAGAGTTCCCTGTGCTATACAGGAGGTCCTTGTTGTTTACCTGTTTTATATAAAGTATGTATATGTTAATCCCAAAGTCCTAATTTATTCCCTCCTCCGTTTTCTCGGTTTGTTTTCAATTAATATTGCTTTACTGATTTTTGACAATAAATTAGGCAGCTTAAAATTATACGTGCTTTATTGCTCTTTATTGTGAGTTGTTTAGTTGAATCTCATCAATTTCTTAGTTTTGATAAACATGCAAAGGTTTTACAAAATGTTATTATTGCAGTGGAAATCACCCTTCTTCCTCAAATAGCATCTAACAGTGTACATTTTGGGACCTCTCTGGCGGTCCAGTGGTTAAAATTCCACACTGCCACTGCAAGGTGGTGGGTCTGACCCTGCTGGAACTAGGGTCGCTGGTAACGGAACTAGATCCTGCATGCTGTGGGGTGCGGCAAAAAAACTTTTTTTAGTAATAATAATAATAGTAATAATAGTGAACATTTCAACCACCAAAAGAACATAAGAGCCTCAGGAGAACTTTTCAATCTCTCATCGAGGGCGACTCCCTGTGGCCTGGTGTACGAGGGCCCTGGTGGAGGTGCGTGGCCTCTTGCCTCACCCACTCTGCCCGGGGACTCGGGCTCAGCTCTGGGTGAAGGCAGAGCCCACTCCCTCTCCCTAGGAGCCTGCTGTGGGCAGAATAACACAGCAGGAATGGGAGGTGGAGGAGCCTCTTTTCCTCTTTTCATCCACACTCCAGATTAATGTGGAGTTTCTGAACACAGGCCTGGAAGCGTTCCGCCTGAGCTTGGACACAGCTGGGGGCCCAGGGTGCACCTGGGATCCTCTGGCGGATCCTGTGGGAAGGGTGTCTGTGCTGTGCTGGTAACGCTCTAACAACAGGCTCACCACAAGGGAAACACCCGGTTTGCAGCCCTTCTGTGAATTTCTTCCCTGCCCCAACCTTGGTGGATCTCAAGCCATCAGGCAGGACGAGGGGCCGCAGAGTGGGGGAGAAATGCACACAATTGGCTCTTAGGAGCCAGTGTGTCCAGCTCCAAAATGGCCAGGAGGGCGTCCACTTTCCGGGATGAACACCACCATCCACCACCCCTAGGTGAACGCCACCCAGGACAACTTTCCAAGAGAAAGGCATAAGAAAGTCCTCCTTTGCTTATCCAGTGATCTACTCCAAAGGGAGAGAATCTTATAACCAGAACCATGAAAATGAGGTGAAGCTCTGCTCCAAGCCCTCTCCTTCCTCTTCTTAAGGCATGCTTCCTAGCTTCCCAAAGGAGAGAAACAGTCCTGCTCTCAAAGACACAGGATTCAGGATGTTGCGTGGCGCTCATGGACCAGCTGTATCAGAACAGGTCAGGCGGAGGCCTGGGGAGCGAGAGGCGACAGTAACCCCAGAAGCCCTCTGCTCTCTGCTCTGTGCTCCACCAGCAGCTCACCAGGCCGGGAAGGGTCCAGAGCTCTGCCCCAGGAGACCCGTCATCTGAAAAAGATCCCTTAACTGGATTTTGATTATCAGCGCATCTCCCGGCTGGAACCCAGGCTTCGGATGGAGAGACGAGGCCTGGGGCCTCGTGATCAGACGGACACGGGCCCGGCCCCTGCCACCGCCTACCTGTGGACCTTTCCCCCGTAGAAAGGCTTCGTGTGGAAGATGACGGTGGCCGAGTAGCCGGTCTTGGCACAGGCGATGCTGACTTTGCCTCCGAGCTCCACCCACGGGAGGGTGAGGATGGACCGGGCGTAGGCGCTGGGCAGGGTGAACACGTACTCCTCCCCGTGCTCCAGGAGCCGCAGCACGCCTGGGGGAAGACGGCACATCGGGCTCGCCCACGACGGAAGGGCAGCTGGTCAAACCCAGCGCGACCCTGCGGGGCTTCGTGCCCCCCGTTCCTCATCGGCAAGACTCAAGCCTCCCCGACCTCCCCGGAGGTCCAAAGGGCAAACCCGCACAGTTGCTAACCAAGACAGGAGCAGCGCTGCTGCTGACTGCAGCCGGGACCTGGGCACCTGCACGCCCACCGATGGAGGAGTGGACTGCGGAGACGCGGCGCACGCACCATGAAAAGAGTGAAGCAGCCACTCACAGAGGTGCGGACAGACCTGGTCCGTCGTACGGGGTGAAGTCAGAAAGACAAGTACCACATATTAACACGCATACACGGAATCTGGAAACAGCGCAGATGGACCTGGCTCCAGGGCAGGAACAGAGACACAGATGTACAGAGTAGACGTGTGGACCCTGCACACAGCCTCATCTTTCAGCAGCCCCGCCCCTGAACTACTCAGCTCCTCACCCCATCCTCCCGGGTTGGGATGCACAGCTTGGAGGCCAGGAACCCACCATGTCCTCCTTTGCTGGGCAAAGTAATAAAGCTGTTCTCTTCTACTTCACCCAGAACTTGGCCTCTGAGATTTGATTTGGCACCAGGCATAGAAGCTGAGCTTGCAGCATCACTGGGGACCAGTGCAAAGATGAGAAACCAAACCTGCTCCGGCCACGGATGTCACGCCTCCCGCCTCTGCCCAGGCGCCCCTGGCAGCCGCCTCGCTGCCAGTCCCGTGTGCCGTGCCTCCACTGCTTGTCAGGCACCAGGAACACACGCGAACCACACAGACTCATCCTCTGCCCTCAAGAAGGCAAAAGACAGGTGGGTGTGAGTGAGGGGCCAGCAGAGCCGTGACGAGGAGGGACGGGGAGGAGCTGACCTGGCAGGACAGACTCCCCTGGGGAAGGGACGCAGGAGCTGGGCTAAGGGCTGAGCTGGGGAGGAGGGCAGGGGAGAGTGTCAGGTTGAAGAAGGCATGTGCAAAGGCCCTGTGGCGGGGAGCAGCCAGGTGAGCCTGGGGTGGGGGGGAAGGGGGCTGAGAAGAGGCTCCTGGGGGAGAAAGGCTGGTGGTGGGCAGAGGTGTGGAGGCTGCTCAGTCTACAGGGGCCAGATTGCACCTTTAAACTTCTAAAAGCCTGTTGACGACTTCTGCCTTTATCCTGAGGGCAACAGAGACAGGCTCAAAGGTTCCCAGGAAGTTAGAAATCAGAGCGCTCTGCGCTGCCACCACCCAGGGGAGTCCGCCCCGGAAGCTGAGCACTAGACCTGGAGAGCTCCGACCCTCTTGCCACACTGCAAACGATTCGGGGTTCTCTCTTTTTCTGGGGAAAAGAACGATAGTTTGGACCAAGTTCTCAAAGACCGCTGTGAGCACCGCTGTACGCACCATCTCCCTGGGCTGCTAGACAGCGGGTGCATCAGCGTCCAGCTCCTGCCTGCTGGGCGCCCCACCGAGGGCCAGCACCTCCCTGCCCGGCAGAGGCCTGGGAACCAGCAAGATGGGCTTCCTGAGGTTCACTCTGAGTGAGAGCCTTCCTGGCCTCCCACCCCACCCTGGGGCTCTGCTTCCTATAGAAATGCCCTCCTGCCTCCACTCCTGTCCACGCTGGCCTGGCAGTGGGAAAGGGCACCGAGAGCCTCAGGAAAGCCAGTGTGTGCTTCGGATCCATGCGACCAGAAGCATCAGTGATGTCCCCTCCCTGGGCCTCTAGTCCCTCTACCGGGAAGAATAAGGAGGCTCAATGTGCCCTGGGGACCCTGCCTGGCTCCAGGGCCTTCACAACTACTCACTGAGCATTCCTTGGAAACAAAGAAATGAAAACTCAGCTGGCACTTCCCTCAGCCTAGATAAGCATCTAAATCAACAGGCCTAGGTACCACTCAGTCATGAAAAGAATAAAGTCACATTTTCACCAACAAGGATAAAACTAGAGATGAGCACACTACGTGAAGTAGGTCAAGCAGAGAAAGACAAACGCCACATGGTACCACTTACATGTGGGTCTAAAACATGACACAGATGAGCTTATCTATGAAACACTCTGCTTATGTAACTTACATGCAAAACACATCGTGCGAAACGCCAGACTGGATGGACCACAAGCTGGAATCAAGATTGCCGGGGGAAATATCAACAATCTCAAATGACATCACTCTAAAGGCAGACAGCAAAGAGGAAATAAAGGGCCTCTTGATGAGGGTGAAAAAGGAGAGTGAAAAACTGGCTTAAAGCTCAACATTCAAAAAACTAAGATCATGGCATCTGGTCCCATCACTTCATGGCAAATAGATGGGGAAAAAATGGAAATGGTGAGAGACTTGGGCTCCAAAATCACTGCAGATGGTGACTGTAGCCATGAAATTAAAAGACGCTTGCTGCTTGAAAGAAAAGCATTGACAAATCTAGACAGCATATTAAAAAGCAGAGGCATCACTTTGCAGACAAAGGTCCGTCTAGTCAGAGCTATGGTTTTTCCAGTAGTCATGTACAGATGTGAGAGTTGGAACATAAAGAAGTCTGAGTGCTGAAAAATTGATGCTTTTGAATTGTGGTGCTGGAGAAGACTCTCGAGAGCCCCTTGGACTGCAAGGAGATCAAAACAGTCCATCCTAAAGGAAATCAACCCTGAATATTCATTGGAAGGACTGATGCTAAAGTTGAAGATCCACCTGATGTGAAGAAACTGACTCACTGGAAAAGCCCCTGATGCTGGGAAAGACTGAGGGCAAAGGAGAAGGGGCCGACAGAGGATGAGATGGTTGGATGGCATCACCGACTCAATGGATGTGAATTTGAGCAAACTCCAGGAGATGATGAAGGATAGGGAAGCCTGGCGTGCTGCAGTCCATCGGGTCCCAAAGAACTGGATAGAACTTAGCAACTGGGCAACAAAGCATAAGCAGACTCACAGACGTGAAGAACAGAATTGTGCTCGCCAAGGGAGAGGGGGCTAAGGGAGGGATGGCTCGGGAGGCCGGGGTGAGTGGATGCAAACTAGAGTACATCGGACAGGTAAACAGCAAGGTCCTACTGCATAGTGCAGGCAACCACATCCAGTGTCCGGTGATAAACCGTAATGGAGGAGAATACGAAAAAGAATGAGTTTGAGGGGGTGTGTGTGTGTGTGTGTGTATATATATATATATATATAACTGAGTCACTTTGCTGTACAGCCAACAAATTAAAATAAAACATCAACCAATCAATCGAGCTGGAATTTGCCCAGCAGAGAGACACTGTGGGTGTGGCTGTGTCCCTTTCAGCCCCGGGGAGCTCGCCAAGAGAGTCTGAAGATACAGAGGGGTCACGAGTACTGAATTTCCAAAGCCCACATAAAGATGTACTGGAGGAGTCACTCAATTTACTCTTGAAAACTCCCTGAATTGCCCATGAGCCACAGTGGATGGAACAAACCAGGCTCGTTCAGGACCCTCACGCTCACCCCGGGTGAAGTCCTGCCAAGTCAGACCTGCCGGCACACAGATAGCAGGCTGTGAGCCCAGGGGACAGCTGCGTGTGTGTGTGGCGGGGTAGGGGGTGGGGGGGCAGGATGCTCACGCGCAGGCACCTGGAGAAGTGAAGATCCCTGAGAAAAGCAGGCTTATGGGTCACTCAGGACCACGGGGCAGGCCTGAGGGGCAGAGGTCGCAGCAACACTGAAATCTCTCCCTCTCACCCTCTTATGTTACATGAATCCCTGTGACATAAACGCCCAGGCAACACGGCTCCACTCCACCAGATACGCCAAAATTCTGAGCACACTGACCTCTGCACTATCTTAAGTACAGCATCTTCCCCAAAGCCAAGCCTCAGGCCTCTCTCTCCTCACTGTCCCTCCTCCCAGAGCCGAGAGGCCCCAGGTAACCCCTGGGGCCCTGTCCTGAGATGCAGGCGAGGGTGGACCCGTGTCTCCCAGGAGGACCTGACCCTTGTCCCTTCTCACGGCTCCTGCTCAGGACCCTGGGGAAGTATGGGCAGGCCTGAATTACATTCATTTTTAAGGCTACTTGCGCCCTTCCTAGAATTAAGCTGCTAAAGATAGAGGCAGGTGGCAAGTTTCAGCTCATGCCAAACAGATCTGAGACCAACAAGTCAAGACGGACTGGAAGTGGAAGCTGGGGAGAATGAGGCCCCATTGATTCCCCCGTGCTCAGGTTCTGCTCAGAAGCCTCGAGGTCTCAGGGCCTGCAGCAGTGAGGAGGGGCCCCGAGACCGGGAGGAGGAAGCTGCAGGTGTCCCCGTCACCTGCCTTCAAGGGCGCAGAGAAGGCGGCTCTCTGTCCCCCATCCCTGCCCTCCTCGCTGACGGACTACGCGGCAGTCCAATCCTCCCAGGGGACTCAGGTGTCCCCGAGAGCACCACCCCACCCCTGCCGTCCACACTGACCCCATCTGTGCTCAGCCCTCCCAGCCTCGGCGACCCCAGCCCACTGGCACATCCCGCGGTGGCCTCTGCAGAGCAGGAGCGTGCGGCAGCCGTGAGCCCCACATACTGGGTCTTCCTGTCTCCTTCACGAGCGTAAACTTGGTGAGCTACTATCAGACAAGTGATAGTTTCTTTAGAACGTATTTACCTGGAGCATATGCCTGGAGATGGTTAGATAGCATCACCAATTCAATGGACATGAACTTGGGCAAACTTGGGGAGACAGGGAAGGACAGGGAGGCCTGGCGCACTGCAGTCCACGGGGTCACAAAGTCAGAAGCAACTAAACAACAACATGTGTCACCATTTAAAAAAAAAAAAAAAAGTCTTAGATGAGACCTTCCCAGGTGGCTCGGGGGGAAAGAATCTGCCTGCAATGCGGGAGACATGGGTTCAATCCCTGGGTCGGAGAGATCCTCTGGAGTGGGAAATGGCAACCTGCTGCACTTTTCTTGCCTGGAGAGCCCCATGGACGATGCGCCTGCGGTCGGAGGCCGTGGGGCTGCAAAGAATCGGGCGTGACCGAGCACAGATGAGACCTGAGGTCAGCAATCCCCAACATTGGCACCACACCAGGGACCGGTTTCGTGGAAGAAACTCTTTTCCCGGATGGGGGCTGGGGGTGGTGGTCTGGGGATGATTCACGCACACTACGTTTACCGAGCACCTTATTTCTATCGTCACATCGTCTCCATCTCAGGTTATCAGGCGTTAGATCCTGGAGGCTGGGGACCCCTGCATCATTCCAAGTCCCCCGTCCTTCACCAGCCTGGTGACCTTAACTCCTCTGCCCCTCAACTGATGCAGGGTAACGGAACCCAGACCTCACAGGGACGTGAAAAAGTGACCCCTGAAACTCAGCTAAGAGCACACAGCTATGCTGCTAGGATACTGATCACTCCCCACTCCCTGAAAGTGAAAGTGAAGTCACTCAGTCGTGTCCGACTCTTTGCGACCCTCTGGACTGTAGCCCACCAGGCTCCTCCGTCCATGGGGTTCTCCACGCAAGGATACTGGAGTGGGTTGCCATTTCCTTCTCCAGGGGATCTTCCTGACCCAGGGACTGAACCCAGGTCTCCCGCATTGCAGGCAGACGCTTTAACCTCTGAGCCACCAGGGAAGCCCCACTCTCTGGGCAGGTGAATTCTTAGCAGTGCTTCTTCCGCTCAGGAATGAAGAGGAACTCACAAAGTCAGGTGATGGGTGATGCTCATGGGGGCTGGGGAGCCAGGTGGGAGGCAGCCCCTGCCTGCCCAAACCAAGGAGAAATTTCCCTCCAGTCCACTGAAATCAGACGAGCGAGCCCCAGAGCAAGGCTGACTTACTGCACTGCTGAGACTGCTTTCCTGGGCTCTTTTCTGAAAACTCACAAATGTGTTCTCACTCATTAAATCACCAGCAATTATGCCTTCTCAAGACTCTGTTTTCAAGACTGCGTACAAAAACCTGTCCCTAATAATGAATAAAAGACTATATTAAAACTAGACTTGCAAATGGGTTCACAAATGAAAGCTCCTATTTAATTGGCCTAAGAGCTGAGAGAAGCTTAAAAACAGCGAATAATCCAGCCTCCCGGACCATGGCTAGTCCTCAAGCTGGGAGGTTTCTGCTTTAAATCCCACCAATTGATTTATCAATAAACATAAGGCCAAGTATGAAGACTGTGAAACTGAGGTATCTAAAATAATTCTGAGGAACCAAAATATTCCAACAGGACGTTGACACTGGAAAGAAAGCACAGAAGCATGGAAAGCGACTCCAGGGGACTAGTCTGCAGGCCCCGTGCGCCAGCCTTCAAGGGCAAACCAGTCCCGGCCTACCCCCTGGACCCGTGTACTGGCGCTGGTCTGGAGTTCTGGGGGGCAGGGGTTTCCAGACCGGCTGGATGAGCCATGTCCCCAGCAATCCGGTGGGTGCCAAGCAGAGGGACCCATGCCTCCTTTCACAGAGTGATGCCACCTCGGGGAGGGCTAAACAGTGTCAGCGCTGAGGGACCTTTCAGGGAGGTCTCTGAGGAGCAACTAGGAAAAGTCAAGGCACAATGGAGCAGTTGATAAGGGCATTGGATCACAGCCAAACGCGCCACAGCCTAAAGGCTCTCATTTAAAGCTTCCCCGGGACTTCCCTACGGGGCCAGTGGCCAGGACTCCACGCTCCCAGTGCAGGGGGCCCGGGTTCGATCCCCGGTCAGGGAACCCGATCCCACATGCTGCAACAAAGATCCGACAGCAAAATGAATTTTAAAAGTTAAGCACAAGATCTCAGGCAGACCCATCTAATCTACAGAATGAAGGGCTGGAAATCGTCACTTCAAGCCCAACCAACGCATTCATGGCATGTCCCGGATCAGCACAAAGATGGCAGTGAGGCAAAGAAAAACAGCCCACCTCCCCCGGCGCCCCCCCACCCACAACCTGCCCCCAGAGGCGCCTCGAGCCCAACAACCAGAATCTGGGAAGCTTGGTACTCTTAGAAGCGTTTTCCTGATGGGTGAGAGTGACTGAGGGGGAAACGGGGTCTTGTTCTGATGGGCGGGGCCATGCTCAGTCAATCTCTAATCCAATATTCTGTTGATGGAAGGGGCTGTGTTCCCTCCCTGTTATTCACCTGAGGCCACTATTGTAGAGGTAATGAAGATAATGGCGACCTCCTTCAAAAGGTCCCGCACCCACTGCCACACCAGTGCCCCTGACCCCGCAGCAGGCCACCGCTGACCCACGCCTCCGCCAGAGACTCCTGGACACTCACGGGCAAGTCTGGGTCAGTCTCCTGTGGGGTCACTGCTCCTTTCTCCTGGGTCCTGGTGGGCACAGGGTTCTTTCTGTCTGTGCCCTCCCAGGGTCTATTTCCCAGTCCTGGGTACAGGTCACGGTGGAGAGTTCTGAACAAAACGTGGTCCACTGGAGAAGGGAGTGGCAAACCACTTCAGTATTCTTGCCTTGAGAACCCCATGAACAGTATGAAAAAGCAAAATGATAGGATACTGAAAGAGGAACTCCCCAGGTCAGTAGGTGCCCAATATGCTACTGGAGATTAGTGGAGAAATAACTCCAGAAAAAATGAAGGGATGGAGCCAAAGCAAAAACAATACCCAGTTGTGGATGTGACTGGTGATGGAAGCAAGGTCCGATGCTATAAAGAGCAATACTGCATAGGAACCTGGAATGTCAGGTCCATGAATCAAGGCAAATTGGAAGTGGTCAGACAGGAGATGGCAAGAGTGAACGTCGACATTCTAGGAATCAGCGAATGAAGATGGACTGGAATGGGTGAATTTAACTCAGATGACCATTACATCTACTACTGTGGGCAGGAATCCCTCAGAAGAAATGGAGTAGCCATCATAGTCAACAAGAGAGTCTGAGATGCAGTACTTGGATGCAATCTCCAAAAAGACAGAATGATCTCTGTTCGTCTCCAAGGCAAACCATTCAATATCACAGTAATCCAAGTCTATGCCCCAACCAGTAATGCTGAAGAAGCTAAAGCTAAATGGTTCTATGAAGACCTACAAGACCTTCTAGAACTAACACCCAAAAAAGATGTCCTTTTCATTATAGGGGACTGGAATGCAAAAGTAGGAAGTCAAGAAATGTCTGGAGTAACAGGCAAATTTGGCCTTGGAGTACAGAATGAAGCAGGGCAAAGGCTAACAGAATTTTGCCAAGAGAATGCACTGGTCATAGCAAACACCCTCTTCCAACAACACAGGAGAAGACTCTACACATGGACATCAGCAGATGGTTAACACCAAAATCAGATTGATTATATTCTTTGCAGCCAAAGATGGAGAAGCTCTATACAGTCAGCAAAAACAAGACTGGGAGCTGGCTGTGGCTCAGATCATGAACTCCTTATTGCCAAATTCAGACTAAAATTGAAGAAAGTAGGGAAAACCACTAGACCATTCAGGTATGACCTAAATCAAATCTTTTACACAGTTGAAGTGACAAATAGAATCAAGGGATTAGATCTGATAGACAGAGTGCCTGAAGAACTATGGACAGAAGTTGGTGACACTGTACAGGAGGCAGTGATGAAGACCATCCCCAAGAAAAAGAAATGCAAAATAGTTGTCTGAGGAGGCTTTATAAACAGCCATGAAAAGAAGAGGAGTGAAAGGTAAAGAAGAAAAGGAAAGATATACCCAACTGAATGCAGAGTTCCAAAGAATAGCAAGGAGAGATAAGAAAGCCTTCCTCAGTGATCAATGCAAAGAAATAGAGGAAAACAATAGAATGGGAAAGACTAGAGATCTCTTCAAGAAAACTAGACATACCAAGGGAACATTTCATGCAAAGATGGGCTCAATAAAGGACAGAAATGGTATGGACCTAAGAGAAGCAGAAGATATTAAGAAGAGGTGGCAAGAATACACAGAAGAACTGTACAAAAAAGATCTTCATGACCCAGATAATCACGATGGTGTGATCACTCACCTAGAGCCAGACATTCTGGAATGTGAAGTCAAGTGGGCCTTAGGAAGCATCAGTGCAAACAAAGCTAGTAGAGGTGATGGAATTCCAGTTGAGCTATTTCAAATTCTAAAAGATGATGCTGTGAAAGTGCTGTACTCAATATGCCAGCAAATTTGGAAAACTCAGCAGTGGCCACAGGACTGGAAAAGGTTTGCATTCCAATCCCAAAGAAAGGCAATGCCAAAGAATGATCAAACTATCACACAATTGCACTGATCTCACACGCTAGTAAAGTAATGCTCAAAATTCTCCAAGTCAGGCTTCAACAGTACGTGAACCGTGAACTTCCAGATGTTCAAGCTGGATTTAGAAAAGCAAGAGGAACCAGAGATCAAATTGGCAACATCCACTGGATCATCGAAAAAGCAAGAGAGTTCCAGAAAAACATTTACTTCTGCTTTATTGACTATGCCAAAGCCTTTGACTGTGTGGATCACAATAAACTGTGGAAACTTCTTCAAGAGATGGGAATACCAGAGCACCTGACCTGCCTCCTAAGAAATCTGTATGCAGATCAAGAAGCAACAGTTAGAACTGGACATGGAACAACAGACTGGTTACAAATTGGGAAAGGAGTATATCAAGGCTGTATATTGTCACCCTGCTTATTTACAGGGTGCACCATGAGAAATGCTAGGCTGAATGATGCACAAGCTGGCATCAAGATTGTCGGGAGAAATATCAATAACCTCAGATATGCAGATGACACCACCCTTTTGGCAGAAAGAGAAGAAGAACTAAACAGCCTCTTGATGAAAGTGAAAGAGGAGATTGAAAAAGTTGGCTTGAAACTCAACATTCAGAAAACGAAGATCATGGCATCCAGTCCCATCATTTCATGGCAAATAGATGGGAAAATAATGGAAACAGTGACAGACTTTGGTTTTTTGGGGGGGGGCTCCAAAATCATTGCAGATGGTGACTGCAGCCATGCAATTAAAAGACACTTGCTCCTTGGAAGAAAAATCATAAGCAACTTAAACAGCTTATTAAAAAGCAGAGACATTACTTTGTCAACAAAGGTCCATCTAGTCAAGGATTTTTCCAGTAGTCATGGATGGATGTGAGACTTGGACTGTGAGGAAAGCTGAGCGCCACAGAACTGATGCTTTTGAACTGCGGTGTTGGAGAAGACTCTTAAGAGTCCCTTGGACTGCAAGGAGATCCAACCAGTCCATTCTGAAGGAGATCAGCCCTGGGATTTCTTTGGAAGGAATGATGCTAAAGCTGAAACTTTAATACTTTGGCCACCTGATGCAAAAAACTGACTCATTGGAAAAGACCCTGCTTCTGGAAAAGATTGAAGGCAGAAGGAGAAGGGGACGGCAGAGGATGAGATGGTTGGATGGCATCACCGACTGGATGGACATGAGTTTGAGTAAGCTCCAGGAGTCAGTGATGGACAGGGAGGCCTGGCGTGCTGCAGTCCATGGGATCGCAAACAGCTGGACACAACTGAGCGACTGAACTGAAGTGAGAAGCGTTTTCTGTGAAAAGTCAGAAAAACGGTGGGTTACAGAGCCCACCCTTAATTTATATGAAAGAAAGGGAGATGGGGCTACTGAAAGGACTGAGAGAGACTGAAAGCTCCACAAGAATGAGAGGCAAGCCCCCAGGCCCGTCGACGGCAGGAGTACCTGGGGTGCGGGTCCCCAGGGGGCCCAGCAGAGTCTCTCCAGACTCTTCCTTCACTTTCCGCACTCCACTGAGATGTCTAAAGGAGAATTTTCAGGCACAGAGGAAAAATGAGAGCAGAAAATCCCAGCTCTGCTCAAGATGCTACAGCAAGGGTGTGACACGGTTTCCAACACACGTCATTAAGAGCTTTGCCCCAGGTGTCCAAGGTGAATGAAGGCCGCGGCCCCTCCCAGCTGCCCGTAAGGAAGGGGGGAGCCCAGATCCTGAACGTCAGAGGCTGACCCTACACTCAGCAGACATGAGTCTCCAGGTCCTAGGTGACAAGTTTTAACCTCAGCTGGGACCTCCCCACAGAACCCCAGCATGCAGAGTCACTGTCTGCTCAAGTCGCCCCTCGAATGTCTAAACCCTAACATAACCCACCTGGACCCCTGCACACTCCTTCTTCCAAACCAGCACTGCCTCCAGTCTTCCTCACCTCAGCGAAGGGCTCTTCCTTCTAAGCTGCTCAGGCCAAAAGCCTGGTGTCATCTGCCTCTCACAGCTCACATCTGAGCCCCAGATGCACCTGATGAAGGGTTAACATTCCAAACAGACAAAGAACCTACACATCTCGACGTTAAAAAACCAAACAACTGACAACGAGGTGGAGGATCTGAAGAGGCACACAGCAGTCCGCACGGCCGCCTAACGGCCAACAGGCACAGGAGCAGACGCTGCACGCCTCAAAGCATCAGGGAGACCCAGATCAAAACCACAGTGAGATGTCACCTCACGCCTGTCAGAACGGCCGTCGTGAAAAAGATCAGAGATAAGAAGCGCCGGTGGGGGTGTGGAGGAAGGGCGCCCTGTTCACGGGTGGTGGGAGTGTCACTTGGCACAGCCACTATGGAGAACAGCACGGAGGTTCCCCAAACTAAGGCCAGCTCCACCACACGACCTGGCAGTCACACTTCTGGGTATTCATCCAAAGAAAACGAAAACACTAATTGGAAGAGATACACACACCCCTACATTCAAGCAGCATCATTTACAATAACCAAGATATGGAAGCAACCCAAGTGCCCACCAACGGACAAACGGACCGAGAAACTGGTATAAATCCACAGTGAAACAGTTGGTAAAAGCTAATGCAATGTTGCCCTTTGTGACAAAAGGGAGAGACCTAGAGGCTATTATGCTACGTGAAATAAGTCAGACAGAGAAAGATAAACACTGTATGACATAGGTGGAATCTAAAAACACAAAATGAACAAACGCAACACAGCAGAAACACAGATTCAGAGAACAAACAGGTGGCTGCCAGAGGGGAGGAGATTAGGAGGTACAGACTTCCAGCTGAAAAATAAGTAAATGAGTCACGGGTATGAAGTGTATAGGGCTGGGAAGAGCATCAACAATTATGCAGTATTTTAGGTGGCACTAGTGTTGAAGAATCCCAGGAGACACAAGAGACACGGGTTCGATCCCTGGGGCAGGAAGATCCCCGGAGGAGAGCGTGGCAACCCCCTCCAGTACTCTCGCCTGGAAAATGTCACGGACAGAGGAGCCTGGTGGGCTACAGTCCGTGGGGTCACAGAGAGTTGGACACGACTGCGTGACTGAGCGCACATGGCAACAAAGCAAAAAGCCTCGGCATCACCTTCCGCTCACGCCCCACATCTGATCACTCCACTTATTCACCCAGATTCCCGCCCCATGTCACCACCCCAACCATCTCTGCCCTGGCCCAAGCCACCACCATCTCCTGCCTGGATTCTCAGCATAATCTCCTGACTGATCTCCTTGTGCCCCTTCCTCCTCTTACGACCTGGTGGCAACAAGCAGCTGGAACAATCTTGCTAAAATGCAAGTCAGTTCACAGAATCTTCTCAAAGCCCTCATCTTCGCGGCTCACTTAGCATCAGTGACAGCGAAAACCCCAGGGGACGGCCCCCAGGCTCCCACATTCCTCGGCCACAGTTACCTCTCTGACCTCATCTTCTCCCCTGTTCTCCCTCCCTTCTCCAGGCACACGACTTCCTGTCTCAGTCCAGCAAGCAGGGGCCCCTCTGCCCCTGGTCCTCAGGGCCTACTTCCCTGTGTCCGACACACTTAGCAAGCCATTGACAAGGCCTGTTCATCACCCCCTGAGGTCCTTCATCACCCCCCGAGGCCCTTCATCAGCCCCGGGGTCCCACATCACTCCCCGGGGCCCCTCACCACCCCCTGGGGTCCTTCATCAGCCCCCGAGGTCCTTCATCAGCCCCGGGGTCCCGCATCACCCCCCGGGGTCCCTCATCACCCCCCGGGGTCCCTCATCACCCCCCAGGATCCTTCATCACCCCCCAAGGTCCTTCATCACCCCCTGGGGTCTTCGCCCAGTTGCCTCCTCCTTAGTGGGGTCTATCCAGCTGCCACTCCAGCCCATCCTCTAGCTCCACCACCCTGTCCCCCCATTCCCAGGTCCGCCTTCCCTGCTTTATTTTTCTCTCTAGAACTTAACACCTTCTAAAGCACCCCGCCAGTGTATTTCCCCAGCAGAAGAGAGCTTCATGGGGACACATTTTCTTCCCTCAAGTATTCATGGCTCCCAAAACAATGGCTGGCATACATTAGGTGCTCAATAAAAGCCTGCTGAGTCAATGGGAGGTTCTCTAATCTCCTGGAATTCTGGAAGGGCTTCTGAGGAGCCATGTATATACCCTGAACCTGCAAGCCAAATTTTGTGTTGGATTTTTTTCTCTTTTCTGAGAGTCTGTGGCCAGAATCTCAAAGGGACTGATGACTAAAAGGAATTTGAAGAAAAACTTATATAGGCACCTGAATTCAACAAGCATGATTATAGTTTTCCTCCAACAATGAATACACTGCATTCACAGCTATCTGCTAAGAGGGGAATGTGTGATCCACGCATGGTCTGATTACACTGGGTTCTCGATTCAGAACTGCAAGCCCAGCAACCAGAGATTTGTCTTGGGAATCATTTATGAGCAGATAGTGAACAGGCAGCGCTATGATGCTCAGGGCGTCCCTGGTGGCTCAGAAGGGAAACAATCTGCCTGCCATGCAGGAGACCCGGGTTCGATCCCTGGGTCGGGAAGATCCTCTGTAGAAAGGGATGGCAACCCATTCCAGTATTCTTGCCTGGAGAATTTAATGGATAGAGGAGCCTGGTGGGCTACAGTCCATGGGGGTCACAAAGAGTCAGACACAACTGAGCAACTACATTGTTTGTGAGCCAGGACACCAATGAGAATGAGTAAAGATGTGTTTTCATAGATTTGAAGCCAACTCTAATATTCACACAGAGCTGGAAACAAAAGGATCTGTTTGGTGGCCCGCACACAAGGAGCAGGTGAAGAACCCAGGTGGGCAGCCTAACAGGCAAAGAGCTGCATCCCGCTTCCTGCATCACCTCGGCCCCACCAGGAAAGAGCCAGGACCTGGTCCCCAAGGGCAAGCCCCATCCCTAGTCCCCACCCGTCCACTTAACCCCAGCTCTGTGATGAAGTGAAAAGCAAGGTCTCCACACGCACACCCTCAAGCACCCATCAGGTACACAAATGTCCCTCTGTCGGAGCCCAGCTCCACCCCTCGGCATGGCTTACCTTCCCCGATCATCGAGACCCCCACGGACATGCCCATGAACTTGCTTTTGGTCCACACGTGAGTGTTGACACAGAGTCTCTTCTCCTTGCACTCACAGTAGAAGCAGGAGATGGGCGGGTGGTGAGACACCTGCTCAGCCACAAACCGCAGCTTGTAGTTCTTGGAAGAGTCGTCAGCCATCGGGTGTTCATGGCCCGCGGGGGCGGGGAAGGCAGTCCTCCGGGCCTTGACCTTGTCCTTGGGAACCTCCCAGGAGCAGTGGAATGTCTCGCCAATGATGGGGTTGTAGGGCTTCCTGGCCAGGGCACCCTTGCGGCCCTCGTGGAAGGCGGTGAGGTAATACTCCACGAAGCCGATGACCCGGTCCTGGGGCGTGGCCCCCGCCGCGACGGCCAGCAGCAGGTCGGGGTGCGCCAGGAAGTCCGCGTACATCTCCAGCAAGGACCGCTTCTCCAGAATGAACGTGGGGAGCACCACCTGCGCCCGGAGGAGGCAAGGTCAGACAGCGAGCCCTGCGGTTACAGGCGAAAGCTGGGGCTGCCACCCCCTCAGGCACGGTCCCCAGGGCCGGTGCCAAGCCCAGTTCCTTGGATGTGCACACGCGTGACGGATCAGACGGCAGCACGTCCAAGGAACTGGAACTGGAAATGGAATTGCGGAACTGGCAATGCGGCGGCACCCGTGATGCCCGCCCAGCCTCGTGGGCGACACTGTCCTGAGCTGTCTTCCATTCTGCTCACCTCGGCTGAAACCACAGCCTCTGTGTCTCCCTCCACAGCCGGCACCTTGCTAACACACAGCCCTCGGTCCACACCCAGCTCTCCACCGTTTAGAGACGTGAAGAAAACAGCTCCAAAGGGCTCTTTTGTATTCTTCCTGCCATCGGGCACTGCCAAGGGCGATACTCGGTGTGTCCCCCAAACCCGGATCCTGGGGCTCAGGGCTGCCGTGTCAGAGGGGGTCCAGACAGACCACCACCCACGAGAGTATCTGTTTGGAAATTGCTATAGCAAGAGCAGTATAGAAACCCTACCAGGATCGGGGCAGAAAATGAGTACAGAAGGGGCCTGGCCCATGTCTCTGGAGGCAAGGCCAGCTAGCAGGCAGTGTTCACAGGGTTACCACACACAGGAGGGCCACAGCTGGAGGCTGCTCCGTGGGCTGGGTCAGGAGAAATGAGCTATGAAGAAACAGACTGGGCTGACAGCAAAAGCTTCTGGTAAACTGCCTGGCTGAGGGGTCAGCTCCTCGCTGTGTCACTGGCCCACGACTGAGGCCAGGGAGGAGCCTGGACAGTCCACCAGGGGCTATGGCACTCCTTGGTGGTCCAGCATGGATCTGAGTGGTCCCTCGTGTGCCACACACCCAAGTGCCCAGAACCCAGGGATTAGGCCACCTAAAGCAGGTGAGGGGCTTCCGGGGACACAGGTAGCCCCTCACCATGCCGGCCCGCTAGCACCCCTCGGCGATGTGGGCCAGTAACCGCGCCCGCTCGGCTGCAAGACAAGCCTGTGCTGACGCGGAAGGCCCTCTCACTCGGCTCCTCTCGCTAGGCTCACCGGGTTTCGAAGCCAGAAGACCAGTCCTGACCCTTGAACTGCCCGCGTGAGGGGAGGGGCTGGCCAAGGTCGCACGGCTGGCTTCTGCTCCTCCCTGTGCGGCTGCGTCTGTCCTTCTGTCACATCTGCGGCACCAGGCCACTCGAAAGCATCGCCGACCGGGAATATCACACACAGCCCTGTGAGTGGGTCCCCAGCTCGGCCCTCGCTGGGACCGTTCCTCTCGAAAGACGGAGACACGGTGGAAGCGAGGTATCCTGAGAGACAGGCGGACACAAGAGAGACAGACAGGCGGACAAGAGACAGACAGGCAGACACAAGATAGGCGAGGCAGACACGAGAGAGACAGGCGGACACGAGACAGGCAGACATGAGATAGAGAGGCGAGGCGGATACGAGACAGACAGGCGGACACGAGAGAGACAGGCGAGGCGGACACGAAGACAGCCAGCCTCGAGACAGGCGGACAAGAGACAGGCAGACATGAGACAGACAGGCGGACACGAGACAGGCAGACACGAGACAGGCAGACACGAGACAGACTGGCGGACACGAAGACAGCCAGCCTCGAGAACAGCGAAGAGTTCTCAGAATAAGCTAGGGAAAGGCCAGCCCACCGGGAAGGAGAGGCCGGTATCCTTCTTAATGCTTTTCCGTCTTTCACTTGAAAACGATGTCAGAGGACAGCACAGCTGTGACAAGTCCAAAGGAGCCAGACGCAGAATGAACGTGTGAAACGGGCCACGGGCCACAGAAGGACCCCACGTTCAACATGTCTCTCTTGGCGACAGAAGTGTCTTTGCACTTCTTGTGAGTATCTTTCTGCTTTCTTTTTCTAATAAACTGCAAGAAGAAACATCTAAACTATGACCATACAAACTAACGGAGATCTTCTAATTTTCTTTTGAGCCACAGCCTGACAGATTTGAGCGCCTTGGTGCCAGAGGACTCCAGCTGACCAGGAAAAACGCATTCTGGCTCAGAGTGGCCTTCGGACCCCACTGATCTCGCCTCCTACGGCTCTGGGTGGGAGGAGGTCAAGTTCAGCCCCCCTCCCCATGCTCTGGGGGGACCCAGCTATGCCTCTCATGTCCTCTCCCACATGAGGTCCCCCCAGGAATGCCTCCCACACAGGCTGTGCAGGTTGGGAGCTGTGGATTTAAGCAGCCTTGGAACTCCCCCTCCTTCCGGCCAGTAAAGTCAACTTAATTTAAAAAGTAAAGAAAGGGACTTCCCTGGTGGTCCAGTGGTTAAGACTCTGCACTCCCAATGCAGGGGGCTTGGGGGGATCCCTGGTCAGGGAACTAGATCCCATATGCACAACTAAAGATTCTGAGTGCTATAACTAAGACCCAGCACAGCTAGACACACACATATTTTCAAAAAGAAAAGAAGCTTCCAGGGTCCCCATCTCCAGACCCTCCCACATCACACCACCCTGTTCTCCCTCCCAGGCAAGTGGTCCTCTGCTGGGGGGTGGGGGGCTGGGCGCTGAGCCACACTGAGGCCTCCAGCCCAACGGATGGAGCTCCACATGAAGGGAGTCCCACGGCCTGGCTCCTCCTCCCACCCATGGGACGAGGGGTCTCCGTCAACCATTCCAGCTCTGGGACCCAAGACTGAACGTGAAGGCAGAGAATCATGCAGATGTTTCTGCTCTCCTGGGAAAAGGGTAGAGTTTAAGACACTTCCCCTAAGTCAGCATTTCTGAACTCAGAAGCTAGAGGATTAAGGCAAATTAAATAGGGACTTTCCTGGTGGTCCAGTGGCTAAGACTCTACACTCCCAATGCAAAGGGCTTGGATTCGACCCCTGGTCAGGGAACTAGATCCCACAGGCACAACTAAAGACCTTCTGTGCCACAATTGAGACCGGGTACAGCCAAATAAACACATACGTAAACAATTTTTTTTTTTTTTTTAATGAAACAAATGGAGAAAAGAACGCCACTCAGAATCCCAAGCTGCGGATCATTGAAGCCCGAAAGCCTCTTTGGGATGCTGTGGTCAGCCCTCTGCTCTCACAGACGAGGGACAGACAGGGGAGGAGGCAGGGAAGGTGTGTGGAGGGGACCTCAGGGCCCCCGACTGCTCCCCAAGTTGGGTCCATCACCCCGACACCACGATTCTCTGCTTCTGGCCAATGAGAGCATCTTCTTTCCCTCAGTGACAAACGAGGTGAGCGTTCCCTGGACATCAGAATGGATGGCCGGGCCACCCCCTCTCCTGTCCCTGATTACGGCAAGGGGGTCAGGAAGCAGCCCAGGGGAAAGGGTGGGATGAGAGCCCCACCTTCCAGCCCATTTTACTCTTTCCAGGACGACAAGGCAATCCACCAGCCCCAAACTGTCATTAATATGCAGATGGGGGATTTCCCTGGTGGTCCAGGGTTTGAGCATCTGCTTTCCAATGCAGGGGACCTGGGTTCAACCCCTGGTCTAGGAACTAAGATCCCACCTTCTGCGGAGCAACTGAACCCAGGAGCCACAACCAGAGGAGCCCACACACCTCAACAGAGACCCAGCTTGACTGGAAGAACAGAACCAAACCTGGCGTTGGTATGCAGATGGGAGGGCGCTGGTGGTGACTAAGGATGGACACTTCCGGCGCCCGTCTCTGGAAAAGCACAGCTGGCACTCCCTAACCCACCCTCCTTTCCAGCTGTCACACCCACCACTACTTCTCCACGCCACAGCTGGACTCGTCTTTCTAAACTCTCTGCAAGAGACAAAGGCCAGGGTGTCCCTCACCTTCTCCAGTCTCACACTAGCCCTCATTTTCTGCCTCCAGCCTTGCCCTCACAAATGTGCTTGCACACACATGCACACACACACGTTCAGTCCTGTCTCTCTTGCCTGCCCTCCCTCCTGCCTTGTCTTGAGAAACAGCTCAAGGGTAACCTCCTCTAGGAGATCTTTCCTCACAGCTCCCGCTTCCAGGTGAACCCACCCACAGGCTCCTTGACTGTAACCATCAGACACCCCCATTGTAGCATCTCTAGGGCGCTCTTGCTTTGATCAATGCTAAACAGAGCCTTATTGGAACAACTGGGGGAAATTTTACTGCGGGTGTGTTAGGGGAAGCACGCTAACTGAAACCGCAGACTCTGGCTAGGCACCCCAGTAACCATCTGTGTGAGTTATTTTATGACAGGAAGTGCTGGTAAGGAACTAAGCCACCACCAACCGGAAGAGTTTAGGAAAGGTTGAAAGGAGACACCATGTGTCTGTCCACCTCCCACCTCCTTCTCGCTGGAACCATCTTGGCTGAGCAATGCACACACCACCAGAGACAGGCTGGAAAATGATCCCATCACCACAAAACCCAAGGCTGCAGGGCGGCCTGGCAGGGCAGTTCTCCTGGGGGCCCACACCCCGCTGCTCTCCGCCCGGCGCCCCTTCCCAGTGAAGTCTCTCGCTTCGTCAGCAAATGTGTCTCCTCGGACGGTTCATTTCCGAGTGGTAGACAAGAGCCCACCCACGGGCGCTGGAAGGGGTTCCCCTTCCTGAAACAGGCGTGTGAGAACCAGAACCGCATGGATGTGAAACTTTCCCAGGGCGACAAATGAGTCGTGCAGGAGAACGTCCCCGTCAGGTAACTGATGATCTGCCCAGCTCCACTCACTGAGGGACATCAGGGAGGAGTCTGCGACCTGCTCTGAAACGGCTCATCAGGAAACTAACACGTACATACACGCATGTGTTCTTGTGAGGGACAGAGAGAAGCGGGAGAGGAAGAAGAGAGAAAAATGCAAACTGGCCAGAAAAGGTGAAGAATGTACGTGCAAGTTCGTTGTTCTCTTCCTGCAGCTCGGCCGCAGACGGGAAAATGTGCAAAACAGAGAGTTGAAAGGAAAAGAAAAAAAGGCTCTACGAGGGATGCAACACCTGGGAACTTACTAGTTGTCCCAGACAACGCTCCTGAAATCAAAGACGCAGGGAATGCGGTCTCACAGCCAACCGCAGGTCCCACCCACTAGGCATGTGACGCTGCGGCGCTGTCAGCTCTGGGGAAAGCAGAATTCCCGGAGAGAGGGAGGAGAAAGGGCAGCCAGGGGGCGACTGTCTCCCCGTTTATCTCTTGCTGCCGTTTGTGCAGCATATCTAACCCAAGTCCTTCAACCCAGCACCATGACCATCCTGGGCAAAGACGCCACCCTTCCCTCTAGAGAAGAACCTCTCTCGCCTATGGTCCCTCCCTGACATTCCTTTGCAAATCAGTCACTTAATCATCTGTGTCTTGGGTGGTGGACACTGTAGGCACGAGAGCCAAGAAGTGGGGAGGACTAATCGGGCTGTCTGTCTCCAGCAGAGAGGTGAGCTACGGCCCAGCTGCTCAGACGACGGCACCAAAGCGCTGGAGGCACTGCTGCAGGTCTGTCCAGCCATCGTCAGGGCTGCCTTTGCCGCCATCAACATAATTAAGACCGTGAACTACTTTGGGGAAAAGGAAAAAAGGTCTGCACTTGGGAATCAGAGAAAAATTAATTACAGCTAAAGTTGCAGCAGTCTAGAGGTAACGAACTACCCTTTGGGTGGGGCTCCTAGA
Organism: Budorcas taxicolor; assembly: GCF_023091745.1. Classification (NCBI taxonomy): domain Eukaryota; kingdom Metazoa; phylum Chordata; class Mammalia; order Artiodactyla; family Bovidae; genus Budorcas; species Budorcas taxicolor. The sequence continues at coordinate 54,375,565 of NC_068910.1, read as the reverse complement.
ACCTGGAAACAATTGACTGCCCACTGAGAAAGTCAAAGGGTCCTGGGAAAGAGTGATGGCCTGTCCCTTCCCCACAAAGGGGAGCACAGTGGGCCTCCTCTAAGGAAGGGCTGGGCGGGAGCCACCTCTCCAAAGGAACACCCATTAACTTGGTAACGGGGAGAGCCATCTACCTGATACTCTGCCATTAAGACTGGCAAATCCACCCGGAGCAAACAGCAAGGACAGGAGACCAAGATCAGCCCCCGAGATGGATCTATGCAATCCTTTAAGGCAGCCAGAAGACGCACACACAAGCCCAGCCTTACAAAGCAAGCAGGAGAGGGTCTGCACTGCCCAGGGCTCTCTACTCGGCCGAGAGGATGCTCCCCTGAGTTCCCTTAAAGGGCCAGCTCCCTTCATGCCTATTTCATGGGGCTTGGGACATCACAAAAGGCATTCATTAAAACTGTTTTGGGATGAAAAGAGTTTCAAATAAAATTTTACTTTTTCTGAGAAGATATTTCCTACATATAGAGAGGTGCATTTGTTGGAATCAGGTCCCACGTAGCCTCAGGGTTCAAGACCTTGGCTCGTAAGAGGGTCAGAGGCTGTGGGTCGAGGTTCACCTCTTGGCTACGGCAGCCGTGAGGACCTGGGCAAACTTCCCCTGGAGAAAAAGGAGCGTAAGCACAGCAGTGCTGTTAATCTGTGCATGTAGTGACTGCGCCTGGAAATGTGGCCTAATAAAATAATATGATCAAAGGAAAAGCTGTGCGTTTAGGATGTCCACTGTATAATATCAAACAGCCATTTGAGGAGGTCATGAAGACAACGAAACGGTCTGCTGGGAGGTTATCCATCTGTGAACATGAATGCAAGCCATGAGACAGTTTCCGTGCAGGCATGCAGGTGTCTGTCCTGATGCGACTCTCTATCTGGGGGGTCCACGAACCACAGCCACAAACTAAACCTCTTGGTTTTACAAACAGCAATACTGGAACACTTTAAACAATTCTTCAAGAATCAGAGAAAATTAAGACAAAGAAACGAGGATAAAAAATAAATTTTAAGAAATTAAAAAAAAAAAGAATCAGAGAAACTTCACAATGATCTCAGAGAGTTTCTCTCTCAATGTACAGAATCTTGGCTAGCATCCTTGATGGACGGGATATGCATGGGGCACCCAAGGAGAGTTCAATACACTCTTTGCCTTGCACTAGTTCTGACCACAATTATCCCGAATTTACAGGGAAGGAAACGGAGACACTCGGAGGCAAGGTGACTCAGTTGGGAGGCATCCAGGCTCAGAGCCACGGGCATGAACACAGGGCTCTCTTGCGAGTCCCTGGGGTCTGCACACTTCTACTCCGCTGCCTGCCTCCTGCTCCAACGATGAATGGTACTGGCTATGGGCAAGCCCTCTGCCCCTTCATGGGATCCCAGCCCCTCCCCTCTCAAGTTCCCACAGGCATCTCCACCCTCTCTCCCGACTGTTCCCAGCAGCATTCAAACATCTTCAGAAACTACACTTGTCAATTTCAGACTTTCCTTCCAATTTTCTGCTCCCCTTGGGATCAAAACTCCTTGAAACTTTACTGCCTGTCTCCACTTTTTCTCCCCATCCTCCCTTGAAGCCACCCAGTCATACCTTGACCAAAACAAAGGTAATGGTCCCTCTGCAAGCATGCTTTTTCTCCACCCAGCTGGAATGCCATGCAGTGGAGACTCCCTTCTCTTTGAAGCACTGTGTGACCTCATGCTATCATGCTCCTCTGCTTCCTGTCCTCTCTCTCCACTGACTCTCCATCTCTCCTGGAGAGGGCAATGGCACCCCACTCCAGTACTCTTGCCTGGAGAATCCCAGGGACGGGGGAGCCTGGTAGGCTGCACTCCAAGGGGTCGCAAAGAGTCGGACACGACTGAGCGACTTCACTTTCACTTTTCACTTTCATGCATTGGAGAAGGAAATGGCAACCCACTCCAGTGTTCTTGCCTGGAGAATCCCAGGGACGGGGGAGCCTGTTGGGCTGCCGTCTATGGGGTCGCACAGAGTCGGATACGACTGAAGCGTCTTAGCAGCAGCAGCATCTCTCCAGACTCTACATATTGGAGATTCTCTGGAATTTCCTCCTATGCCTCTATTCACTCCCTTTTAGGAGTGAATGGATCTCTCAGACCCAAGAGACTCAAGGCTGAACCTGGGGTATCCCCGGGGTATCCCCCTGACCTCCCCATTCTATACCTTCTTTCCCTTGCTAAGCGGGGGTGGTGGTCAGCTCCACTGTGGCCCTCAGCGAACCTGAGCCCCTGGAGGTCACACTCCTGCACAGTCCCCTTGTCATACATTCATCAATAGAGTAGAACTGACATGGTGTCAGTTTGGGGCCTAAGGATTATCAGTGTTCACTTTTGCCCTCCTGGGAGTTTTGAGCTAGCTACCGAGCTGGACAGACCACGAAGGAAGGATTCATGGAGAGAGAAGGTTCTAGAACATCATGGTGAGAGAAAGGCCCAGCTGTTCCAACCAAGTCCAGCCCACAGTCAGCCCAACAGCTGAAGACAGGCACACAGGCAGTGACCACAGGCAAGACCAACAGGACAACTGCTCAGCTGAGCCCAGCCTAGACTGCATGACTGTGAAGAAGGAAAAGGGTCACTTTCAGTCACTTTGTTTAGGGTGATCAATTCCTCAGTAAGAGATCTTTGAAGCAAACAGCAGTTCTAATTTTTATTATCCCAGTGGCTTGGGTTAGAGTCATTCTTTATTCCTCTTTAGCTCATATCCTACATCCGATCTACACGCAAACTGGACAGTCACAGCCCGCTAGCACCGCTTCTATGTACACCTAGAATCTGCCACCACCCTTACCACTGACTGACCTCCTCCGTTTCCACCATGACCTTGCTGCCTGCACCCCACTCGCCTTTTCTCAGTCCACTTTCCACACAAGAGTCAAAATAAACCTTTACAAATATAAGGAAGGGAATTCCCTGGTGGTCCAGGGGTTAAGAATCCTCCTTGCAATGCAAGGGATGTGGGCTGATCCCCGGTTGGGGAACTAAGATCCCACATGTTACAGAGCAACTAAGCCATATATGGAAACTCCTAAAGCCTGTGCGCTCTGGAGCCTGCGTGCCCCAACCAGAGTCCACCCATTGTGACAGAAGGTCCCACAAGCGGCAACGAAGATCCTGTGTGCCGCCACCAAGAGCCAAGATGCCAAACACAAAATTAAATACTAAAACAATAGGAGGAAGGCCCTGCACGCCTCCGCTCAAAACTCTCCAGCAGCACCCACATCACCCAGAATAATACCCAAGTCCTCACAATGTCTGACTAGGTTCTCTGATCCAGCCCCTGCCATCCTGCCAACTTAATTTCCTGCCAACCCACACAAGTCACTCTCATCCTGGCATAGCAGTCATCCTCAAACGCCAAGTAAGATCCACCCTGGGCCCTGTCCACTCACCGTCCCCTCTGGCCTGAATGCCCTCCCACTCGAGGCCCCCGCCTGACTTCTGCATCTCCATCTGGGGTCTGCACTCCAGCGACACCTGGGGAACCCTGCTCGGAGCAGCTGATCGAGGAGGCCCGCCCTCCCCCCGTCACCCCAACCCGGGCCCGCCATGCTCCGTGACTCTGCACTGCGTTCCTAATCCCTGCATCCTTTTCCCTCTCTTGTTTCTTGTCTGTCTCCTTCCACCACCACACAGGCTCCACGAGGGTGTGGATTCTGAATGGTGGCACTCCCAGCATGGCAGGTGTGGAGCCCAGTATACACATACTAATGAGAGAGCACATGCATCAGTAAAGGCTGCCTTTCACAGCCCTGGAAACAAGGGAAAAATCACCATAAACCAAGCTCAACCTTGCACCCTGGGGCCCGCCTCCCTGGAGCCCATGATTTGGCAGGGCAGTGGCTCTGAACACCTTTCCCCGCTGCTCCAAGCGCTCCAGAGGTTTCCTACAGCCCTCAGGATCAAGTCCACCATCCTTCAGCGGACCACAGGGCTCTGCAGATCTGACCCCTCCAGACCGGAGGCTCCTCCGGGCCCCACTAGGACACACTCCTCGCACACCCCACCACTGTACGCTCTGGCTTTGCCCATGCTGTTCCCTCCGCCAGAACACCCTTCCTCTCGCTCCTCCCACTCCTGTCCATGTGTTCTTCAGGCTCCACCTACAAGCCCCTTTGTCAAAGTGGCCTTCTGGGCCCTGCATCTTCTACGGCCCCTTCTCTTCCTGCACTCTCCTCCCTGGGCCACCCATAGAGTGTGGACGTGCAGCAGATTATCCACTGGAGGGGTTCACCAGCGACTCAGGCCGCTGGAGCCGCAGCCAAGAAAGCAGGGCAGGCAAGGGCGCTTTCCGAAGCAGGGCCAGTGAGAGGGCCCAGTGAAAAGTGACGATGCAAGTCCTCCTGGCCAAAATGCATTTCAAGTCGGCAACAGCAGAGTGGTGACCCAGCCTGGAGTGCTTCTGAGCATGGGGTACTGTACGACCCCACCAGTCACATGTCCAGGAAACTGCATCCCTAAAGGCCTGGTGAGGCAGCGGACCTGTGAATGACCAGCCCTAAAGGCCTGGTGAGGCAGCGGACCTGTGAATGACCAGCCCTAAAGGCCTGGTGAGGCTGCTGACCTGTGAATGGCCAGCCCTAAAGGCCTGGTGAGTCAGCGGACCTGTAAATGGCCAGCCCTAAAGGCCTGGTGAGGCAGCTGACCCGTGAACGACCATCCCTAAAGGCCTGGTGAGGCAGCTGACCCGCGAACGTGGCAGCCCTGGTCATCTCTGCAGAGACAGAGCCGTACTCTTATTTTATGGAGAGGCCAGAGCTTCATTCTTGAGTGGAGGAATCTTCCCCCTCCAGGGTGCCCGCTCCCTGGACCAAGTGCCATTCAGGCCAGGTTCATCCACTGCCAGGTTAGCACAAGCGTCACTGAATAGTCAAGAGCTGAGAAGAGGCGGGGAGACAACAGGAAAGACTTGATCTACAAACAACAGATGCTGGAGAGGGTGTGGAGAAAAGGGGACCCTCATACACTGCTGGTGGGAATATAATTTGATGTAGCCACTGTGAAAAACAAAATGGAGATTCCTCAAAAAAAAAAAAAACTAACTAAAAATAGGACTACCATATGATCCAGGAATCCCAGGACTGGGCATATACCCAGATACACGCAGCCCAGTGTTCACTGTGGCACTATTCACAGCAGCCAAGAGGTGGAAGCAGCCGAAACGTCCATCAACAGATGAGTGGATAAAGAAACGAGATGCATATATAAAATGGAATATTACTCAGCCATTAACAAAGAAAGAACGCCATCTGCAGCAACATGGATGGGCACAAAGACGACCACACTTAGCGAAGTAAGTCAGACAAAGACTTATACCATGCGATATCGCAGACAGGCGGGATCTAAATTACCGCACAAATGAGCCCATCCACAAAACAAAGTCAGAATCAGGGACACAGAGAACAGAAGTGTGGTTGCCAAGGGAAGGAGAGGATGGGGAAGGACCAGAGGGTGAGGTCTGAAACAAAAGGGAAGGGGAGGGGCAGGACCTTTAAAAGAATGATACAGCCACAGGACGTGCCCACAACTGGCTAGAGCAAGCTAGTTCAAGACGGCGGGCAAGTCGACTTCCGCCAGACCTCGCGCCTCAGTATAGGCTCAGCGCAACACAGCCAACGACGCGACACACCCACCAGGCCAGGGGAGCTGAGGCTGCCCATCAGACATCCAACAGCGGGTAGCGGCCCAAGGCCTGGGAATTCCCGCCCCTCCCTCAAAACAGTTGCAGTGATCCTCCTGCTCATTAGCCTATAAAAACTAAAGATGCGTATTTGGGGGCCTCTCTCGCCTTCCGAGAGGGCCCACACTCTGTCAGCAGAGTGTACTTCTCTCTAAACGAATCCACTTCTTACCTATCACTTTGTCTCTCACTGAATTCGTTCTGGGGTAAGACATCAAGAACCTGTGCCTCATTAAACCCTGAGACCAGCTGTGCGATCGCAATTAAAAGACCTTGGGTTCAAGTCCTAATCCGGGTTGTCATTGCAGTTTGGGGATTAGCAGATGCAAACTATTATACATAAGGTGATAAACAACAGTATACACAAGATGGATAGACAAATGGGAGGTGGAATAACCCCGTTCGAGAGGAGATCACCCGGGCCAGACTAAAGGAGAACAGGCCCTGCGCACCCTGAGCCTCAGCAGCAGCTCCGCCCTTGAACCGCTGCTCCGCAGCTCCTCGCCAGATCCTCCCGGGTTGGGCCACACAGACTTGAGGGCATTAAACTGCTGTGTCCCCCCTTTGCCTGACAAAGCAATAAAGCTATTCTTCTCTACATCACCCAAAACTCTGTCTCTGAGATTCCTTTCGGCACTGGTGCACAGAGGCTGAAGTTCCAGCATCAGAATCAGGACAAGGCAAGGGAACCCAAGGTAGGTCAGGCAGTCAAGTCCAGGCACCTCACACAGCCCACAAGGCCACTGATGCCCGCCCTCACCTCTCCGTGGCAAGCACGGTGGCCTTTCCCCTCGCCTCCAGAACAAAGACACTGCCCAGAGTGGGGGGAGGCTCCACATGGGCCATCTCCTGCACATCACCGCGAGGATGCTGAGTCCTCTCAACACAGTTTCCCAGGGTGAGTGCGCACCAGCAGGAGTTTCTGCATGTCCACCAACCAGCGGGCACACAGCTCTCCACGTGGGCACTGGGGTCTGGTCACCAGGAAGGTGAAGGCCAGCAACAGGCGGCAGCAGCAGGTGGCCAGCTGCCTGGGAGGAGGTGCCAGGAGGCAGGCTCACCCCCACCCCCACCGCCTGCTTCCTCCTGTTTTCCGTCTCCAGGTCACCTTCCACCCTCTCGAGGACACAGTGGGAGACAAATCCCATCCGGAATCGTCCTCATCATCGCATGTGCTCTCCCCGCCCTTGGAGCATCTCAGCTCCTCCAGAGAGGCAAATGCCAGGCTCTCACCCTTGGCATGGGTGTCCGCATGAAATATCCTTTCCAGGGACTTTCCGGGTGATCCAGTGGTTAAGCGCCAGGTTCAATCCCCGATCAGGGAACTAAGATCCCACATGTTGTGTGACACAGTCAAACAAAAAAAAAGCCTTTCCAATCGTCCCTGGGGCATCCATGCTTGACAGGGAAGCCTAAGAGGGAAACCCAGCGCCCAGATGACCGGCCACAAGTCCCTGGGGACGCACCCTCCTACCTTGGTCAAATCCATCCCAAGTTTGAGCTGAGAAATGAGGTGAAGGATCACACTGCGCTGGTCCTCCATGACGCCCAGCTCCGTCTCTTCCTGATCTTCAGTGTCGCTTTTCTCATCTTCGGACAAAACCAATTCAGGGCCTGAATTTGGCTAAAACAAGATCATCAATAAAAATCACCAGCTGGTCCCGAGAAGGGAGACGCACAGCACCGCACGCATGTTCTCTGGCAGAAGGCAGAGAGCCAGGCTCGCCCAGGAAGAACCTCCCCACCAGCCGGCACGCACCCATGTTCTCTGGCAGAAGGCAGAGAGCCCAGGCTCGCCCAGGAAGAACCTCCCCACCAGCCGGCACGCACCCATGTTCTCTGGCAGAAGGCAGAGAGCCAGGCTCGCCCAGGAAGAACCTCCCCACCAGCCGGCGCGCACCCATGTTCTCTGGCAGAAGGCAGAGAGCCCAGGCTTGCCCAGGAAGAACTCCACTAGCCGGTGCTCCCGGCCGCAGGGCGAAGACGATCTTTCTGGTGCAGGCCCCACCTGCAAGCGCTGCAGAAACTCGCTCATCTCCCCGCTCATCCGTAAGTGAACATTCTGACCTAAGCACCTCCCCTGACAGAAAGGTTCCTGCCCTCCAAGAAGCTATTAATAACTGTAACATGCCAGCATGAATCCATTCACCTCCACTATTCCCAAATGATGTTCTCCTGTTAACTTGTACAACCTGCTATAGCTAATGTAAATTTACACTGTAAGTAATGCAAATTTCTGTTTATCAGCAAACGCCAGACACCTCTGAAATTGACATTACCCTTATTTATGTGAAAATTTACTCTGAAATTATTTCTACTCCCATTAGTTAATATCAAGATGGCAAATATGACCAAAAACGGCGCCGTTGTTGGCATTCATTTAGGCAGGGAAACAAAAATAAAAACGTAAAGAAAAAGTCTTGAAATGGTACAACAATGCTAAGCTTCAATCCACCAACAGACCCTGTGCTTTCCTTGATGCAAGTTTTATTCATTCAGTTGCTTGATTCCCATTTTCCAAATTACACAGAAAGCAGGCAAGTCCATCAAATGTGCCGGGGGGGTTGCTGACAGCAAAATTTTCTGACACCTAAGTACCAGAGAACTCTTCTCTTGAAAGAAATCACCATTGTATTCACCATTCCTCATTTATGTTCTCAAAGTACCTGTTTCTCTATCAGCAAAAGCACTCCACACAACACATGTCATAATTGTTTCTAATTACTGTTGACAGGTCAGACACAGTGAACTTAAATACAGAAGCACAGGAGCTTGAACGTTTTCATATAAAAGGGTACAGACTTGTCCAAATATCCACACAGAAACTAACAATTTTCAGCCTCAGGAGACAGAAGCATCGCATCTATTTCTGATACACAGAAGTTACGCAGCTGTCACGGTGTCGAAAATCATATGGCTTCACACACACATGCTGGCCGTTCCTCCCCAGTGCTCCAGAGGAAATAAGGTGTTTTTCCCACCGGGGTAGCAGTTTTTAAAATTTCAATTGAGGGACCTCCCTGATGGTCCAGTGGTTATGAACCCACCTTGCAACACAGTGAGTCACGGGTTCGATCCCTGGTGGGGGAACTAAGATCTCACATGCCGTGGAGCAACTCAGCCCGTGTGCCACAACTGCTGAAGCCCAGGCCACGACTGGAGAGGGCATGTGCCACAAAGACCTCGATGACGCAGCCAAAAACATACATAAATATGCCATTTAAAAGTAAGAGGAAGACTTCAACTGAGATAGACATTTTCCTTAGACATATTTCTCAAACGATTCCCAAGTCCACAGGGCTGTCCTCCAGCCAAGAACTGCGTTTCCACCGTCTGCCTGGTTCCCCAGACTCAAGCCACGTGTCTTACGTGACATCACCGGAAAGGTGCTTTGCTGGATATACTGAAACAACTGAGGGCTACTGTCCCCCCATCGTGATCCAGCGGATGGACCTGAGCGAAGTCTGGGGCCGTGCTGGGAAACCAGGGGCAGGGGGACCGGAGCCTAGCGGCCAGCGGCCCTGTCTCTCCTCCAGCTTCAGCTCCTCCGCTGCAGCGCCGGTGGCGATCAAGGCCACTGCACTTCTGCACCCGACGGGCTAAGGCAGGGCCACCCTCCCACACACCTGTCCTCCTCACTCTCCTCGCTCCTCTCCTTGGCACTTTAGGTGAATTTTAAAGGGCGGCTGCCTCTGTGCTCTGTGAGTTTGCATCTCCAATCAGGTGCCACCAAAGCCAGAAAGCTCAGACACCCACCCTTCAATGCAAAGGTGAAAAGCGTTAGTCTCTCAGTCCTGTCTGACTCTTTGCAACCCCACAGACTCTACAGCCTGCCAGACTCCTCTCTGGGCAAGGATACTGGAGTGGGTAGCCATTCCCTTCTCCAGGGGATCTTCCCAACCCAGGGATTGAACCCGCACCTCCTGCCCTGGCAGGCAGATTCTTTCACCTCTGAGCCACCAGCAAGGCCCGTGCCTCGGTGACACAGCTGCTGGCTCCTCTGCAGCGATCTGACGGGCGGGAAGCGCTAGCAGACTTCCCCCCCTGCCGGGCAGGGGGCAGGAGAGGGCAACACCTGGGCATCCTGTGTCAGGAGGAGAAAGCACAATCGAAAGCAATCGTGGGACTTTCCTGGTGGCCCAGTGGCTCTTCTCTGCAAGCCCCATGCAGGGGGCCCAGGTTCAGCCCACACCCTGCAACTGAGAGCCCGCTTGCTGCAAGTAAAGACCTCACACAACTAAGACCTGGCACGACCAAGTACATTTAAACAACTTTTTAAAAAAGAAAGCACATCAGTTACCAGCCTGCACTGGAGGAGGCAGGCCTGGCTTTCAAGGTCCCTGCAGATCTCAGCAAGAAAGGGAGCGCCATGGGAAAAGACCCTGAAGAAGAACAGATACCTGTAGGTGTACAACCGCATCACTGCTAGACACCCGAAAGGAACACAACATCGCTCCTCAACTGTTCTCTGAAACACAAATTCACAAAGAGAGGGAGCTCCATTCGGACTGCAGCTGTTCTGCCTGCAATGAGTTGCTCTCGCAAAGTACTGAGTGTGAGGTAAACAAATCAATAGCTCAAGTCAGCTTTGTGAAGTGAAGAAGGCTTCTCTTTTCCGAAACTGTGATTTTCCCATCTGCCTGCAGGCCAGTGCATGGGGAACTCTCTGCCCCTCCCATCCATGGCTGCTCGCAGGGAGATGCTTAAGAGGCCACCCAGACCACACATCTCCTGCTGTCTGCCTTCCTTGAAGACCAAGCCCAGCCGGTCCCTGATCTCCAAGGAGCCAAGAAGCCTTTCGCAAGATCCTGCCACAGCAAACAAGCATTACTGTGCACACAAGCCTCTCCAGCTTGTCCCACTCCAATCAATGTCACATTTCCCATGTCTCATGATACCACCAGGGACACTGGCTCCAGCAAAGAGAAAGCAGGCTGGTGCCAGGCCCCAGGAGCTGACTCACTCCAGGGTGACTGGTGGCCAGAACTCCTGGGGGCCCTGAAGTCCCCATCAAGGGAAGAAAGGCCGCGGGGACTCTGACACACATCCTCTCGCTGGTGCAGATCCTTAGCAAACTGTGCCCTGAGCTTAAACGAGGATCCAGTAATATTCCTGTTTCTCCCAGCTTCTGAGAACCTGCAAAAGATTCTCCTACCAAACCTTGAATAAATAGTTTCTTTTTTTAAAAAAAGCTGGTTTCATTCATCACTTTGTCAGTGAACATATTAGAGAACCACCCCTCCTCCACTTCTACCCAAACTGGAACTCGATTCGCCTGCAGAAGGTGAGACCACTCTTTTGTGTGGGTCTCAAAATGGGGATGTGTGGGACTTCCCTAGTGGTCCAGTGGGTAATAATCTGCCTGCCAATACAGGGAACATGGGTTCAATCCCTGGACCAGGAAGATCCCACAGGCATCAAGGCAGCTAAGCCCACGTGTTGCAGCTACTGAAGCCTGCGTGCCTAGAGCGCGCGCTCCACCACAAGGGAAGCCACAGCAACGAGAGGCTTGTGTGCCGCAGCTAAAGAGCAGCCTCGGTTGGCTGCAGCTAGAGAAAGCCCACTCACAGCCACAAAGACCCAGAACAGCCGAAGATGAATAAAAGTAAGTTTAAAAGTAGCAATTATTAGAAAAATAAAACAATACAGGCACGCGTGGATGGAGGGTAGCCGTCTCCAAGAGGGCACATCAGGCTGAAGGGCAACTGGCCGTGTGAACACCAATTTGTGGGCACCTGCAAAGCGCCCACAGTTAGCAAGGTCTCTGAAAAACGGAGAATTCGAAGAACCAGCTTTGATGGAGTTTCAAAGGCAGAAAACCTTCCTTTTCAAGGTCAAGGGCGTGCAGATTGTGCTGCTCTGACATGAAATCCACAACAGCGGTAACGGTTAGTGGATCCAACCTCTTTTCCACCGCCAGGCCCACATGCTGGTCGTACCCTCCCCCTCCCGCTCATCGAGGTCTGCTTCTCTCCCCAGGGGATCAGAGGTGGGTGAACAGTGTTTCTCCACCTCAGAAGAAAACTGAAAGGAAAAAAACGGCTTTATAACACTGAGAACATTCCTAAGACCTGATCAAGAAGCATCTTCAAATCCCCCTCCCCCATCCCCTGGAGAGCTCTGCAAATGAGCCAGCTGGGCAGTAAAAAGGTCTGCAAACTTGAAGATACAATGGAATTAGAATATGCTGTAAAGAAAAGCAAGCTTTGGAAAAATGAAGCTTTTAGTAAAAACAAAAATTATGACTCAGGATTTCTACCACATGAGCACCGCAGAGTGTGTGGTACAAGTCAGTGACTCCTGCGTTGGGAGCGGGCGGCGGGCGGAAAAGGCCAACAGGCAGCCGGCGCCCCCTGGTGGCTCAGCAGTGCCCTGGCCCCCAGGGCAAGGGTTCTTAGCCTGGATCCCAAGGATACTCAATGAGACATCTACTGCCATGGGGCTTTCCTGGCTGTCCAGTGGTTTAGACTCCCTCTTCCAATGCAGGAGGTGAGCGTTCGATCCCTGGTTGGGGAGCTAAGATCTTGCAGCCAAAAAAAAAAACAAACAAAAACAAAACCATAAAACAGAAGCAGCGTCATAACAAATTCAACAAAGACTTTAAAAATGGTCCACATACAAAACAAAAATCTTTTAAAAAAATGATATCTGTCACCCTTGACATTTCACATTCAAACTGGGGAGGGAGGGCATTTTTATAGAGTGGGTCTGCCTAGACTGACCTCAGGCCTTTCAAGGTCTGAAGGGTCATGGAAGTGAGCTGGGCTCTCAGGCTGGGAAGTGGTCGAACCGGAGAAGGTCCCAGCACCAGACACGCCCCTGCCTCATTACCGATCTCTACGTCTCTGAGAGGGAGAAGCTCATCCCCACTTTGGGGTCCAAAGCCAGAAGCAACACCACAACTCGTGTTAGACCCATGTGGGTCCCGCTGTCCTGTCAAGGGGAACACCGGTGTTGCAGACACATTGAACTTGGCTGGTGTCTCATCCTTTTCACAAAAATCTTTACTCCTTCATACAAATGCAAATTCCAAGCAAGACTGAAATTCCAATCTCTTTTATTCAATACACACGTGTGATGTAATTACAGTTGGAGTCAGTTCCAGGGAAATCAGCCAACCAGGAAACAGACATTTATCTTCAGAGTCCATGCAGTTCCCTATCGAGGCCTCACTCCACACCACGCTCCCCAAACCCACCCTCTTCCCAGCCTCATTTCTATCTTCCCCTCCTCGGACGGTGTCCGTCTTTCTCCACAGTGATCTGCCGGGCTGTCTGGACTGAGGCCTGGGGCCAATACAAGCAGCTGGGTCTACTACTAATGTCCACTTTCACCCAGTGACTTAAATCAAAGGGCTGAACCTCCGCCTCAAGGCCTTGGAGAGAGGCCTGTGCCTTACCCAGTCTTCCAAGAAGTCGTTTCACTGCTGGGCAGGGAGCAGTTCCCCATGGAGCCCTGAAATACCGCCATGCAGGTCTGAAGGGTTTCCTCCAGCAAGGACTAGATGGATGCCGGCAGCCAACTTTTGCCAGGAAAACAGGCATCCTGACAAGAGGTATTTTTAACTGGACTACATCTTCAACAGAACGACAGAACCCACTGAGCTCTACTGAGCTGCAACTTTCCCCAAAAGTCTACCTGATCAAGACAGAAAGCCAGCTAGAGAATGTTAGCTTCTCTTCCAGCAGCAAACACGCTGCAGCTCAATCGTTTTTCAAGTCTGGCATCTCTCCCTGAGTGCTGGTATCTTGGCATGGAGGTATGGGTGGGCTGAGTCAACCCAAAAACCTTGGCACTGAAGGCGAGAACTAGACGTAGCCCAGATATTGTCTTTACAGGAAAAGGGGGGACCCAGCCATGCCAAGAACACTGTCTGGTATTCTGAGGGCCACCAAGAGGCGGGCGGTGGGGAAGAAGACCCCAAGCGTCACCACCCTCAGATGCTCTCCATGTCATGAGCACGGCAGTGGGCGGAGGAGTAACTGGGAAATGACGTGGCCTCATATGCCACTTGCTTGTCAAGGTCACAGCTACACAGAACATGCAACGACATGCGATCACAGCCACCAGGGTGAGTCGGCTTTTGCTCACTAAGGGATACGGGTCAAGAGAAGGTAGTCTTCCCAAAATGAGAGGTTTTAGAAAAAGCGGGAATGTGAAGTTGAAACATGGAGAGCGCTGAGGGGGGCCAGAGAAACTGGGAGGGCGGGGAAACAGAGACCGGCTACGGGAACAAAACAGGGAACATGGCAAATTCCAGAACCGCAAGAGGATCTGCGTGTCTAAGAGGTACAGTGGGCCCAGGGACCAACCACCAAACCAACGTTTTTGGTTCTACTGATGACGGTGTTGCCGTCTCTTCAGTTCCTGGCCTTTTTCCCTCCATCTCTGTATTTACAGCGCATGTAACCAAGTGGTCACAACCAGTACTCCATCCTCAGAGCACATCGGCAACATCAGTGTCATCTGGCATCCTAAGAAGCCCCATCTGACAGCCCGAGGTCACGAGGATTGGCACAGAGGGGTCCAAAGTCCCAGTCCAACTTGGGGACCCCGTCAACAGCACTGGCAAGAGCCTGGGGCCCCCGCGGCCGGCCGGCTGGGCAGCGAATTCCACTGGTCACGTCCGCCCTCACTCCCCAGTGGGAACCATGTACCCTGGGACGACCGAGGGCACGGCCCTCGCTACCACGCGCCTGGAACAATTGCTCCTCGAGGACAGACACGGGTGTGATGCTTGTCCTCTGAACATGCGGTGGCGACCGCGGGGACCTACTGTTCTCCCCACGCTCAGTGCACGCAGCGTTTCTCCTCCAGAAGAATCTCTCTTGCGCCTGTCTCTAATTCCCCAAAAGGAGGCCATTCTGGCTGGGTCGGAGGGTTCTCGCTCCAAGGATGGATGCTCGTCTCCGGTCAGAAGTCATGACAGAGGGCTGCTGACAGGCGCGGGTCTTCGGGGGGTGTCAGGTCCGGCTGATGCCCCTCGGCCCAGACGCAGGGTGGCTCCTCACACGTACTGTCCTCTGTATGGAGCCGCAGTGGCCTCAGGCGACCAACTGTGCCTCGGAGGCTGCCCTCGCAGCTGGAGGACTTTATCTGACCATTTGGAGGTCGATACGACGAGGCCACGGTCAGGGAAGACCCGATGGAGGAGCCGGCTCCTAGCTTGGACAGCTGCAAGGACAAGCTTTATGTCCAGGCCTGAGGGAGGCTGGGCTGGGTGCCGCTGATGTCACAATCCTTCTCTGCTGCCTCCCAGCGGCCGCGATGGCTCTCTGGCGCTACCCACACATACACACACACTTCCCACACTTGGCTCTCATAGACTGGAAGGACAGATGCTCATCCTGAGCAAAGGGGCCGACCTGCAGAAAGGTTAATTGTACATCAAACATACCCAGGAAGATAAGAAGAGACGCCGCTGGGGAGAGGGAGCTGGAGAGGCGGGGCGGGCATTCCTCATCAGGAACAGCACACCGGGAGCATTGTAAAGGCATTCCTTTCAAGACACACAAGGGAGGCATTCGGGGAAGGAGCATGGCCAAGCCCTTTTCCATGTCTGCGTGTCTGCTTGGAAACCATCTTAAAAGAAAGGAGTCGCAAAGGAGCAAAGGAAACCCGGAGAAAGGGCAGCAGGAGAAACGGCACCAGCGAATGAAGCGGGAGGTGATTGCGCTGCGGTTGAGGCTTGGGAAGCAGGTCAGCGGGGCCCAGCCCAGGCATGCAGGCACCGGGAAGTGAGGTGAGGGCCCAGACGCAGTGCATCAGGCTTAGGGCCAGGGCTGTGTCCGAGGCTTTGTGACCTTTCCTGCATCAGCAAAAGTCCGGCCCTTTCCAGCCTGAATTCACAGCTGGGCGCGGGCTCCGCGGAGTTCTGCGGGGTTGAGGGTGTGCCTACCACGCCCTGGTCCTCGGACGGTGCTGGCGGCACGGGTCACGCTTCCCAACTCACAAGAAGCCCCTGAAGATTGGATAAAGGTCACGAGAAGGCAAGAAAGAGGTCACATCATCGCAGCTCTGCAGGGCAGCCAGGCAGCCAGGGAGAACTCTGAGCGGTGGCTGCAGACACTCCCTGGACGTGAATCCTGAATGCTGCCCTCCACCTGGCAGGCCGTCTCCTCACCTGTGAGATGGAGATGGTACCACCCGGCCCAGGGGAGGGGGACACCGCGGAGAGGCTCAGGGAAGATGCGGCATGGGTGCACAGGGAACACTGAGCAAAATCCCGCTGCTCTCCTGAGGCTGAGGCACCCTCGCCAGGGACGTGGGGACCCTTGGTGCGAGGACCTGGAAGCCGCAGCTGAAGCGCCCGCCACCCCCATTGGGCTCATTCCCATCCTGGCAGCACCCTCCTGGAAGCTGCAGGATGCTGCCCACACTGTGTCCCAGGCCCTCCTCAGCCGAGGACCCCGAGGGCTCTGGGGCCACAAAGATCCAGGCCCCCTGAACAGTCCATGGGCCTGACCGCCAGAGGCAGCATCCCAGACCTGGGGCTGCAGCGGGAAGGGATGCATAGGATCCCCCTCACAAATCTCAGCTGAGGATCCCGGGCAGATCCGGGCATCACACGGGACAAACAGCACGGCAGCCAGGACAGAGACTCGGAGCACGAAGGCCGTCCCGGGCCCCAGGGGTCCAGCTGTGGTCTGTGGGGGGTGACGGGAGTGGGCGGCTGCTGTCCAGCGCTACCCAGAAAAGGTGGGGAAGAAACTCCCTGAGGTCCATCCTAGCCTTTCTGGACTCTGGTAAAAGAAAAAGTGGTGGTTTAAGACATAACAAACCTCCCACCCTTAGGGAGGGCTGAGGGATAAGCAGGTGCCAGACGTGAATGAGTCACCACCACACCAGTCTCCTTAAATGCTCAAGATCAGCAAGCATTACCTAAGATACTGAAGACAGAGGATGCTCAAGGTACGGTCCCTGCATCCTACAAGTGGGGGTCTGCGGGAGACCCGTCTTCCTCCAGCCCTGGGCGGGAGTGGCAAGTTTCAACTCATCATTCGAGACCTAAGTTCAGCTGTGCTTCATGGGGGTGGAGGCAATGCCTCTAACCTAATCAGCAATCCAAGAGCACCCTGTCTGTGCCCAATTTGGCACTTACCCAACTGCATTTTTTTTAAAAACACTTATGAGCACCGTAATTTCTAAGCACCATGGGAGGCTCGATGCTGTGTGCTTTTTTTTTAAAGGATGATATATATTAATAATTTGTTATCAGAAAGTTTATTTATCTCTTGGCCGTGCCTCGGGGCATGTGGGATCTTAGTTCCCTCACCAGGGCTCGAACTCACATCCTGCATTGGGAGTGCGGAGTCTTAACCACTGGACCGCCCGGGAAGTCCCTAACCCTACCGTGTTTATGCAACAGCACGTCTATCTGCTTTCCCGTCAGAGCAGGACTGCCAGGCCTCTCTCGGTACAAGGAATACTGGTGATTCGGGCTGGCTGCTTAGGGCTCTGGGTCAGTGTGAATTCGAAGCCTCCTCCAGGTTGCAAGAGGATGAAGGCCCTGATCTATCAGCAGTCAGCGGGGAGCTCAGGCAGGGAGAGTGAGGCTGTCAGCTCACCCAGCTCAGAGCTCCGTGTGGACAGCAGGTTGCATGCCTCGGGTTCCCATTCTAGAATCGCAGCACAGAGGCTGGTTTCGTAACAGGTGCTTGGTTGAAAAAAAAAAAAAACAACCTGTAAGCACTGAACGAAGAAAACTAAAGAAAAAACGTAAAAAGAGCGTGCAGGGACAAAATCCAGATTTAAATTGAAAAGGCCAGCCAATCACAGAAGATTATCAATGCTACAATCTCGCTCATGTGAGATGCCCAGAACGGGTCAGTCTATAGAGACTGGAAGTAGACTAGTGGTTGGTCGGGGCTGGGGGGATCTGGGGTGACAGCTAGGAGCTCAGGTCCTTTATGACAATATCCTAATGCTGACTGTGATGCTGGGAGCATCCTGAAACACACTTGAAATGGGTGGACTGACCTGGCCTGTGAACGATCTCAGTAAAGCTGTCATTTTTAAAAAATAAAAGACACGTGATGCAAAAGTCAGACAAGGCCAGGAGGAAGGTGACTTGTGCGCTGCCAGACTCTGGGCTGAGTCTCACCAAGAAGCAATGCTTAGGGCAGCAGAGAAAGAAGGGGCCCTTCCAACAGGAGAGACACAGCAGTCAGGGAGGTCTGGCTGAGCCCAGATGACCCATGGCTTTGACCTCACGCCTCGACTGGGAGAGCCCACGTGACTGACTGGCTTTACAACCGTTTGTACATGATGGCTTCTAAACGTACGCCTCAGATCAGCCTTCTCCCCTGACCTCCAGCCTCATGTATCTGACTGCCTGTCCATACCTGCCTGAGCAATTAGGCAGAACCATGGACTTTCAGACTCGTCCAAGCCCTCACCCTGGATCCGGTGAATATGGTACTTCACATGAGAAAGGGGCTTTACAAATGCGATGAAAGCCTGGAATCAGGGTGCTGGTCCTGGGATATCCAGATGGATCCAACAGAATGATATCATCCCTAAAACGCAAGCCTCTTTCAACTGGCTGTGGTCAGAAGGAGGTGTCCCCAGAACTGGTCAGAGAGAAACAGCACGGGTGGCTCTGCGGATGGGGGAGCGGGGCCATGAGCCAAGGAAAACAGGCAGCCTCTCGCAGCCGCAAGAGGCAAGGGAACCGAGCCTCTGGAACTCCCTGGTGGCCCAGTGGTTAGGGTGTGGCTTCCCTGGTGGCTCAGATGGTAGAGAATCTGCCCGCTATGCAGGAGACCCAGGTTTGATCCCTAGGTCGGGAAGACCCCCTGGAGGAGGACACAGCAACCCACTCCAGTATGCTTGCCTGGAGAATCCCACGGACAGAGAAGCCTGGTGGGCTACAGTCCCTGGGGTCGCAGAGTCGGACACGACTGAGCGACTCACACCTTCACTTTCCAGTGCTCAGGACTTGGTGCTCTTACTGCCACAGCCCACGTCCAGTCCTCGATGGGGGAGCTAAGATCCTGCAAGCGATATGGCCAAAGAAAGAAACTGAGTGTCCCCTACAACTTCCAGAAAAAACCCTTGATTTTAGCTCCGTGAGACCTGTCTAGGACTTCTGACCTATGGAACTACCAGGTGACCAGTTTCCATTGTTTTAAACCAATGAGTCTGTGCTGGTTTATTACAGCAGCAATAGAAAGCTAGCGTATTAACAGGCATCTCAACGTATCGCATCCGAAAGGCACCTTTCAGCTCCCGCCTCCAAACCGCGCCCCTCTGTGGCTCAGAACATGCTGACTTTGTTTTCCCAGGCTCTCAGCCGAAAGCCTTGGCAGCACCCCCGAGCCCACGCTTACTCATGTTCCCCCGACACCGCTCGGCCCGGCAAACTCTACAAGCCGCATCTCGGCGCTGACTGCTCTTACAGCCTCCATACCCTGCCACCGGCCACTGTCAACCCTCACTTACTTACTGCACCCCCGTTCCAGCCAGTCTCTGGGGCCCCCGCCCCGATGGCCCTGTCTCCTCTCGGCAGCCAGAAGGCATCTTCCGTCATAAGGCAGATCCTCCGACTCCAGTGCTCAAAGCCCTCCTCGCTTCCTTCCACATCAAAATCCTCCCTGAAGCCCACGAGGCCCCCCTGCTTCTCTCTCCTTCCTTCCCAGCACGTCCCTCCCGCACCCTCCTCGGGCCCCTCCATCCACTTCCTGCTTCTCGGGCATGTGCAGTGCACACCTACCTCAGGGCCTTTGCACCTGCTGTTACCAGCCTCCCGCCCCGGCCCGGATTCCTGCCTGACTCCCTCCCTCCCTCCTCTCAGGTCTCACTCGAGTGTCCCCTGACCTGAGTGACAGCCTCGTGGTCCTCTCCACCTCCCCCTCCCCCAAACTCTGTTCCCTCTCCCAGCACGGATCGCATCCCATACTGACAGATCACATCTCCCCGCAGAAGAGGCCCGCTCTCGGGAACCAGGCTGTGTTTTATTCACGCTGTCTCTCTATCAACAAAGACAGGACATACCTACTGACACTGACATACCCTTTGAAGGAATAAATACACACTTGGCTCGCCCCTTTGCAAGTGAGCAACTACTGAAGATCTCTGAGAGGCTGATGAACACACCCCAGTCCCTGGGGAGATGGCCTGTTTAACTAAGCAGCAGTGTGGCTGTCACAGGGCCGATGGGCACCGAGAACCACTCTCGAAGCTTCCTGCAGCCGCGGCCCAGCGTGAGGGAGCGTGGAGAGCAGTAGGGGTGCCGGAGGATGCCCTGCCCCTTCCCTTATCCAGACAGACCTGTCAGGCTCCGTGGGAGGCACAGGAGAGAGGCGGGCTCCCCTGGACCTGTGTGGACCGGGGCTGGGCTGAGTTCCCAGCTGTGGGGTCAACAGGAGCTCTTGCCGGAGCTGTGGGGAGCAGTAAGGTGGTGGCAGGCAGTTCAGGAGGAGGGAAGAAGCGGGCCCTGGAGGCAGCAGGTGGAACCAGCGGCTCTCTGGTCCCAATGCTCGCAGGTGGCATTATGTTAGCCAACCAGGGATGGCAGAGCAGCGCTTGAGAACTCAGACGTGGCATCACGCGACTGGAAAAGAGCCGTCAGCATTTTTCCTCCCCTCCCAGGCCCACACGCAACTCAAAGGCCCCCAGCACCCCACCTTCCCTGCTTCGCTCACCATCCTCCCCGTCACCCAGGCTGAGCCTGCAGGCTCACGGACCCCTCCCCAGCACCCCAACAACCCCCTGCTTACACACCCCCCTGCCATCACACTCTGGGCCTTGGGCACATCTCACAGAACCCCAGCTCTTCCCAGACTCTCATCTGCTCCAGACCCCTCCTCTCACACTCGTCTGGCACCACTAGAACGTTCTTCCCTGAACACCCGCTTCTCTGTTTAAAGTCTCCCACTGCCCAGAGACAATGATCTACTCTCTCAGCCCAGCATTTGGGGCCTTCCTCCCCCAGACCCCCTTTCTCACACCCCCTCCTGCTGCTCACCTGACCCTCCTCCAGCCTAGACTCACCCTGCTTGACGTGGTAGCCACCAGCACTAAGCAGATACGGGAATTAATTCAAACGAAACACACTTTACCCAGCCTCACTGTGAGTACCTGGCAGCCACAGGTGGCTGGTGGCTTCCCTACTGGTCGGTGCGCAAAGAAAACATGTTCATCACTGCAGCAGGCTTCACAGTGAATGTCCTCCCAACTCATTTCTGGGGTGCCAGCGTTAGTTATTTCTCTGCGGCAAGAGCACACGTGTCCTGACGAAGGCACTGATGATCCTGGGGCCGAAGGACTCCCTCTCTCCTCTAAAACCCCACATGGAAGCCTCCCCAGGGTCATTCACAGGCTACCGCTGTGCCTGTCTTAACATTTTCACAACAAAAAGCTCAGTGAGAACAGATCGTTTGAAAAATCTAAAATGCCGACTGAAGCACAGAAGAACAATTTTACAAGGGCCTTCATCGCCCAAACGAAAAGGTGATGGAATGATGTATGGCATTGGGGGGGGAGGGGCAGGTGGGTGATAGAAAATGATTCTGTAACTACGAACTTCAAGGAGTTCTACCCTCTATGATTTGCTTCTGTCCCAACCACAGATGCACATGGAGGACAGAATTCTGACTTTCTACATCCACAGTTACTGATTTGTGCTCTGTGCTGTATGACGGACTTCTGACCCGGCCGAGGGTAAGCACCTCTATTCAGAAAGTGAACCCGGGAGCCTAGACTCGATGGCGCCCCCGGAGTGGCTGTTCCAGACTCTACCCTTGATGCTGCTAACTGATGCATCACCTAGCTTTTCCTGCAAATTATGCACAGCCATGGGCTCAGCCTCCAAGGCAGGGATGCAGAAGAAAGACACCGAGCTAGGACAGGGTGCAGGATGGATTCGGGGGGAGCTCGGGATCTGGCCTGCCTAACACACTGTCTCCAACCTGCAGCCCCAGCATCACCAGGAACTTGATGGAAATGCCAGGTCTGGGACATCCCCGGTGGGCCAATTCCTGGTTCGGATAGATCCCAGATGCCTCGGGGCAACTAAGTAAGTTGCGTGCCACAACTACTGAGGCCTGAGTTCCTAGAGTCTACACTTTGCAATGAGACACCCACACACTGCAGCTAGGGAGCAGCCCCTGCTTGCTGCAACTAGAGAAAGCCCACATGTAGCAAAGAAGATCCAGCGCAGCCCACTTCCCCCAAAAAATGCTTAATAAAAGAAAAAAAAAGAAAGAAATGCAAAGTCTGGGTCCTATCCCAGACTTTCAGAACCAGGAACTCTGGGGACAGGTGCCCAGCCCTGTGTTCTGTTTGCGTTTTGATGCTATTTTTGAATCAAAGCAGAATTAATATATGATGCAATGTACAGGCCTTACTGCATAGTTATGGAAAATCACTTTACACATCCGGCTACTTGTTCAACGTCTTAACTGTTATTAAGTGTATGGTTCAGCTGTATCAAGTCTATTCATGTTATTGGGCAATAAATTTCTGGAACTTTTTCATCTTGTGAAACTGAAGCTCTGTACCCCCTGAACACGCCTTGCCTCCGCCCCTCCCCCTGCAGAGCCTGAGGGTTCCCGAGCCCCGAAGTGATTTGGACACACGTTAGCACTTGAGGAAAGCACCGCTGCCATGATGAAAGGCCAGAGGGACTCCAAGGACCAGCCCAGAAGAGCAGCAGGCATGCTGGAGGGCTGGGCCCCAGGAAAGCCGGTAGCAGGAAGTGCGTCACGGTCTCTAACGCCTTTCCAAGCTTAATCCTGAGAGCTCAGTGTGGACACAGGATCCAATCATGGACACACGGACAACTTTCCCCCAAATCTCAGGTAGGCACAAGTTGAAGAAGGAAATTATATTTCTCAACATTAGACCAGGTCCTGGAAATTTTTCTCAAAGACCCAAAAGCTGGATGAGAAAGTCATAAGCTTGGACTGGAAGACCATCAGTGGCTACAGCAGGTGTTCATTTAATGCTGACTCAGGACTGTATCTGTCCAATTTCATCATTTCTGTCTCTCACCTGAAAACTCCCAGTTGATTCTCTCCAGGGAAAATTTCCCAGGTGGCTCAGTGGGTAAAGAATCTGCCTGCAATGGAGTAAACTGGGTTCGATCCCTGCGTCAGGAAGATCCCCTGGAGGAGGAAATGGCATTGCACTCCAGTATTCTTGCCTGGGAATGCCCGTGGACAGAGGAGCCTGGTGGGCTACAGTCCTTGGGGTCACAAAGAGTCGGACACGACTGAGTGAGCACACAGCACACACAGTGAAAATTTGGGGAGGGGGTGATAAGCCACAGGAGGTAACTGGTGGTCCCACAAACTAAAGACTTGCGTCTGAGTCATTAGAAGCAAGAGGCATTTATTTCCTTTGCAGGTAAAATGGGATCGCATCGTGAATGGGAAAGGCAAAGCTCATTAAACTGTTCTGAAGATAACACTCTGTCCAGGTCACCAGGGACACCATTTGCGGGGGAGCTAGAAATTTTAGAAATAATCTGAAGCTTGGGCAATTTTAGACTCTTTGCTTCTCTTAGAAAGTCTCTAGGGGGCTTCCCTGGAGGTCCAGGGGTTGAGACTCCACGCGTCCAGGGCAGGGGGCACAGGTTCGATCCCTGGTTGGGGAACTAGGAGCCCACATGCTGCACAGTGAGGCCAAATAAATAAATAAATAAAATCCATCCATTTTTTAAAAAGTCCCTGGTGTACATCTATCATGTCCTGATTTCTATAAAAACTAATAAACTAAGGGAAAAGCATCTGCGAGAAAATAGGCTCCATCTAGGGTTTTTTTGGGGGGTCGGGGGAAGAAAAAGAATAAACCAGAAACAAGACCACCACAGCTCTTAACTCTGCAGTGAGGAAGTGCCAATAAGCCTCCAGCGATGCTCCAGTCTCTAAATCCCACTCAATTCACTTTGGCTCAAATAGCTGGCATTTTCTCTGCTTTTTAATTTGCATTTTGTACAACTATTTTTCTAGCCACTGTGATAGATCTTATTAAAGAAGGTTTCCCTATATTTTTATCTGAATGGGAACTGATACTCGGGATCTAAGAGGGTAACTGCAACAGTTCATTTTTCCACATTATTCCACTGCCATAAAATCCCAATGAGGCTTTACTACATCTTCTCCTTTAAAAACCATCACAGTATCATACTCTGCCTTGCCCCACTTTCAAACGCTTCATTCAGTGGAAACTTCAAGGGAAAACGTGTGAGACTGTCGTAACCATCCCAGAGGAATGAGAAAACTGCAGGGTGCGAGCTATTCATGATTAGGACTGTGGGTTTAAAACCAGATTTCAAAAAGATACATGCACCCCAAAGTTCACAGAAGCACTATTTACAACAGCCAAGACATGGAAACAACCTCTGTCCAGAAGATGGATCCAGAAGATGCTGTGTATTATATATAATGGAACACGACTCAGCCACAGAAAATGAAATGGCAGCAGCATGGAGGGGCCTGGGGATGACCGAGCAAATCAGACAGCGGAAGACAAAAGACCCTATGACATCACTCACATGCGGAACTTAAAGTATGATGCACAAATGAACGTACCCGTGAGATGGAAACGGACTCACAAGACACAGAAGCAGACTCGTGGCTGCCGAAGGGGAGGGAGGGCAGGAAGGGTCGGGAGTGGGGGCTTAGCAGATGCAAACTAGTCTATACAGGAAGCGTAAACAAGGTCTCTGCACAGCACAGGGAACTATATTCAATATCCTGTGATAAACCATAAGGGGAAGAATATGAGAAATAACACACATAAGTGTAACTGAATCCCTTTGCTGTATAGCAGAAGTTAACACATTGTAAATCGACTATACTTCTCTAAAATACAATATTAGCACAAAAAGACCACAGTGAAATTTAAGGTATGAATGTCTCAGGTAGGACCCACACTCTTTTAAACACTAATTCTTTTTAAGACCATTCTGAGGCACAGAATTTCCATTTCTCCAGCATAACAGAGCCCTGCAATGACTCTCAAAGCTAGGCTTCCTATCACTTGGATAGACGTTTGATAAATGCTCTATTCCTGAACGATAAATCTTCATCCCATTCGTAAAGCATGATCATGAAACACATCCCTCATGCGAGTTTAAAAGTACCCTGTGGTAGATGATACCTTATTTGAAATTGATATTTAACTGAATATTTTACCATGCTACCATCCAATGTCTTCAGAACTAAAAAAAAAAAAAAGAAAGAAAAAAAAGTTTAACTTCTGACATTATGTGCTTCATTTTCTGAGAAATAAAACTATTGGTTTTTTTTTTTTTTTCAACTTGATAAGTATCCTGCATAAAACTGTCTTAAGGGACTTCTTTGGTAGTCCAAGTGACGAAGACCCTGTGCTTCCTAGGCAAGGGGTCAGGGAACTAGATCCCACATACCACAACTCAGAGTTCAAAATGTAGCGGCTGAAGATCCTGAGTGCTGCAACGAAGACCTAGTATAGCCAAATAAATACATTTTTGAGAAAAGACCCTGAAAGAAACTGCCTTAAAACCAGCAACAATCAACGGTGGCTGGAGATGAAGGGTCAAAGCCAGGAGCACTTGCAGAATGACGGCTACTCATTTTGACTTCTGCCTCCAAGTAGGTCAGGGGCCCCGGGAGAAGCTCCGCGGGCAGGAGGACCATGCTCTCCATGACAGGACGCTTGATTCTCACAGATGATGTTTCCAGGAAGGATGGGTATACACAGCAGCTCAAGTACATTCCCATAATGTCGAGCTTCCCTACACAATTGCCACCACAAACACTGCAACACGGCAGTACACAAAAGTCTTCTGAAATGAGTGCTGAGTTATGAAAGGATGTAAAGGGAATCTGACTCTCAAACTGACTCAAGGAAGGGCTCCTCCACGGGGTCAAGTTTTATGCTGGCTACTGTAACGATGACTGTGATCCTCATGTCTTAGCACTCAAAGTACACCCAAGAGGAGGGCAAAACATTTTTCCCACACAATGAAGGATTGATTGGCTTAATACAAAAAGGATTCTTATAGAACACTGATTAGAAAGTCCAACTGAACTAAAAAAAAATACAAAGGCTGTGACTAAAACATTAAAAGCAAGAGAAATACAAAGGGCTAATAAATACGTGAAGCATATCCTTAACTTCATCCATAATTATAAAAACAGAAATTAAACAAGAAACCATTTTTCTTCTTAAAAAGCACCGGTAAGAAAACAAGACCTTGCTACTCATTTCTAATGGCAAAAGAACAGGACAGTAGCAGCCCTCACACAATGTGAGAGGGTAAATTTGGCTGAGTCTTGGAGAACAATTTGGTAACACTTTGCAACAGTTTCAATTCCCACATATGCTGGCTGAATTCCACTTAAATTTCACTACTAGACAGCTTCTCTATATAAGACATCTGTGCATTAGTGTGCCAAATATGTGTCAAGCACTACTTGTAAAAGAAACTGGACAATCTGAAGGTCTCTCGTGGAGTCTGGCTGACTAAATTGGTTAAATATTGATAAATTACGGTATGTGATTCCATGAATTATGAGACACAGACTTGAATGCTTTGCGGCTGTTAAAAGGAATGCAAACAATATACCTATGGTCTATTGTTAAAAATGAAAGAGCCATGTTATCTATAGTGTGATTCCACTGCTGTAAAAACTGTTTAAAGTATGTATGTTTGCTCTGCAAACAGAGTCCCCAGAAGAGAGAGCAGCTCCTTGCAGGTGGTCGTGTTGGAAGGAAGAAATAGTGAGCATTTCCAACTTCCTACAAATCCTATGCTGTATTTATGGAACAATTATGCTGTTTCACAGTAATTTTTCAAGTCCTCCTCCTCCCACTGACAAGCTCTGAACTGTGTGAACTGTCAATGATGACCTCATGGGTCACATCTGACTTAATTCTGAGGCTCCTTGGAGCAGTGGGAGTGGGGGGAGGGGAGCAGGGACAGGCTGGAAAAAGCCACTTTGGAAAAGCTTCACTGTGTACAAAAAGCAAAGCCAGTCACTTTTCTCCCGATAATGCATCCAGCTGAGCGGACTGCTTTCCTTAAAGGGAGCAATTTAACCACTGGCTCTACTTCAAGCCAGAGGTCGATCCCAGTTTCATTTCCTTGGTTTGTCTAATGTATTTGGTGACTGCCAACCAACTTGCCTGCTGTGTAGGCTGAATAATGGCCCAAAGATGTTCTGTTCTAGTAATCAGGACTCGACTGTGTTCGGCTATTAACTGTGCTAGGTTATTATTGTTAGGCAGTGGGGAATCAAAGAGTACTCATCAGCTGATCTTAAAGTAGGCAGACTGTCCTATGTTATCTGGGTGGGTTCAATGTAACCACAGGATCCTTGAAAGTGGAAGAGCGATACGAGTATGGAAGCAGAGTCAAAGAGATGTAAGGTCTCTGGCCCTGAAGACAGAGGAAGGGGTCTTCCCTGGCGGTAGAGTGGATAGGAATCCACCTGCCAATACAGGGAAAACGAGTTCGATCTCTGGTCTGGGAGATTCCACACGCCACTGGGCAATGAAACCCGAGGCCACAACTACTGAGGCCACACACCATGACTGGACAGTAGCCCCCGCTTGTCACGAGAGAAAAATCCGTGCAGCCACAGAAAAAATCGTTTTTAAAAAAGATGGGAGAAAGAGGCCACAAGCCAAGACGGCAGGCGGCCTCTAGAAACTGGAAGAGCCACGGGAACAGGTTCACCCTAGAGCCTCCCTCCAGAAAGGAATGCCATCCTGCTGACACCTGGGCTTTACTCCACCGAGGCCTGTGTCAGACTTCTAACCTGCAAAACTCCAAGACGGTATACTTGTGCTTTACACGCTGTCACGTCTGTGGCCATGTGTTACAGCAGCAATACAAAACTAATCCAGTCCCCGTAAGATTTCCTTTATTTCTCTACACTCCCGACTTCCTCTGCTGAGCAAGGCTGGGGGGTGAAAGTCAGCACATCTTCCAGACGCCCAGGGAGCTGGGCCCACTCTGCAGCTGGATGGATAGCTTTCGGACTTCCTCGGTGAGGAGCCTGGCAAGAGGCCTGACCTGCAACAAAAGTGCCTTCATAATTTCTTCAATCAGCTGGAGAAGCCATATTTGAATAAGTGGAGGACCTTTGTAAATCGGGGTCACCATATAAATAGATACATCTCTCATCATTTACACCCAGACTATTCTTTAGGAAAATGACGTAAGAGAAATGAATCTCGTGTGAAGAACTCAAACTCGCTTAACAACAAATGCTCGGAGGGGTTTCTCAACTTGTATCTACATCCAGGGATAAGAGAGGCAGGTCAAAGACGATCTGAACAGGGACTGACTTAGACTAGTGAGTACCTACTAAGTGCAAGGCACAGAGCTGAACACTGACAAGGCGCTGTCTCAACTGGTTCTCAGGACATTTCCACCAGGAAATTACTACGATCATTACCAGTGATCACTGACATGCCCACGTTCTCAAAACCAGTAAATAAACGGACTGGGGTCCAATCAACTCTGCCAGCCTCCACAGAGGGGACCCTAAAGACACATCGTGCTAACTAACACCTGCCCCTCTGCATCAAGGGATGGCTCAACCTGACATCAACCCTAGACCAGAATGCCCAAGAGAAGACAGAGTGCTAGCTTCGGTCCTATGATCTAGGCATGCAAACATCTAACCTCACCTCTCCAAAACACTCCTTCAGCTCTGAAACAATTTTTATTCATCTCAACAGCCAGACTATCAAAAAGAGGATCTCCCCTTCTCAGTTATTGTTTTGTCTCTTACATTCTACCAGGAATCTGCGTTCTAAAAAAATATATATATATACATATATATATATATATATATACACACATACACATACATACATACATACACAAAGAGCCTGCTTCTGTGAGATGGGCCTGCTGCTGCTTTATAAAGGGCTTCCGTTAAGGCTCAGGAAGAAGCCACTGTGCCATCTAACCTCACTTCTCCCCTCTTCTGGTGAAGGCCCACTGAGTTCACAAAACAGCATGTAACATGGGTGGGTGTTTCCTCATTCTGGGAATTTCTACATAAGATTTCATCCTAAATAAAGTTTTTAGCTCTAAAAATGCACCATAATGAAACAAAAAGGCCGGCAAAGCAACGAGCAGTCCCTTTCTGTTGCTTGCATTTCTTTTCTCACTTCAGTGTGGGAAACTGGTTCCAGTCACTATAAGAAAACCTCATGTTCCCCAAAGGGGTTGTTTTCTCCCCCAGTTATATAAATTTTTAAAACAAAACTACAAGTTGGCCCTGCATTTTAGTCCACAAGCCAGTGAAAAGAAGATATTTGGAGTCTGAAACACATTTTCCAAAAAAGAATGTCATTCATGGTGGGGTCCATTTCCAGAATGACCCACAAAACTCTTTCAGAGTGTGGGCTAAATACTATAGACCCACTCTAAGATCTGATGCCTTGCAGCATTGCTTAAAGGCAATCAAGGTCTATACATTGCTTATTCTCTTTCATGGAAAGCAATTCTGATAAGATCAAGGAAAAGAGATTTGGGGGCAATCTGAAGGACTGTTCTAGGGCTTTAACAATTGACAGTGTTCTCACTCAGGTTTAACTTCATCTCCAAAAATGTTATGGTTTCTTTTTCCTCCAAATGGCTGTGTGTCTGTCCCTCTTCTTATACTGATTAGTGATGAGGTCACTGGCTGGGATTACTGAAGCCAATAGAAAGAGCCACATGTGACGGAGGACAGTTCCGTGTCTAACGAGCCAGCTGCAGGCGGAGAACGGCAGAGAAGTGGAGGTCAGGGTTTTGGGTAGGCGATGACTACAAACTGTTCCCAGAGGAGAAAGAAGATGGTGGCGCCAGGTGTCACGTGACACCTGTCACCTCACAAAGCCCACCTGCTTGACCCCTGCTGCTCTAAAATCTACAGGGACAAGGAGAGCTTTGGGACCAGGACGGACAGCCAAAGAGCTGCCGGTCAAGTAGGATCCAGCGTCAGAGCGGCGGTCGTTTGAGTCCTATATCCGGACGGAGGGAAATCTACCAGAACTTAGACAATTTCATTCGCATACACACACACGGTCTCTGCTCTGGTGAGCTGCTCATCTTTCATCATTACCCCAAAATTTAGAATTTAGAATTACAGTACAGCACAGAGGCAGTCCCTGTGCCACACGGCCCCATAATCCATCTACAAAACTCAATTTCACATCGCAAAAGGGATCCAAGAACTCATTGATTAATTCAGGCAGAGCCCGAAGTGGATGTGAGAAAAGGCTTTCCTCGTTTCTTCTATAACATTGTTTTCCCAAGATCATAAATCTCTGAGCATCGACTTCCCATCTCCGGAAAGTGAACATCATCAGAGGGGGCATATAAATCACCCTGGGAAGAGTTATTCATCGTGGGCAAATAAAAATGTAAGCCAGGCAGATGGTGAAGAGCTTCTTTCTGCTGGTAGCACTTCACAGGGCAAGGCAGGCCAGCGGGAAAGCGGAGGGAGTTGTGAAATTTGGGGCCACCTGGCTAGGAAGAGAATAAATAAACCCGAAACAACAGGACACTAAAAATACTCATACCACCTGCATACACTCTCTTCCACTCTTCACGTCTGGTTCAGGTCAGGCTTTCCCTTTTTGTGGCCACAGGACTGGCAGGAAGGCAAAGAGGAGGAGGAGAGAGGGGAGAAGTGGGGGATGAGGAGGGGAGAGTGGAGAGGAGGAGAGGAGGGGTGGGGAGAGGGAGGAGGGGGAGGGGAGAAGGGGAGAAACCCACAGGAAACACTGCATAATTCTAAGCCCTTTTCATTCACCAGTTTCAAAGCACTTAATCCTTTGGGGGCTGCTGCAGGACAGAAGAGATTATACCACTTGGTGCTGATTTTTTCATATAGCTCCAGCTCACAACTGGCAAATCCACGGCGGCTACATCCTCAACACTCTGGTGGGTGTTTATGTCACAAAGCCACAGTGGCCTGGGGGGAGGGGAGGGGAGGGGGGGGGAGGGGAGGGGAGGGGAGGGGAGGGGAGGGGAGGGAGGCCCGCCGCAGACCAGCTTGTTTCAGGGCTGCACCCACTGGTTCAAGCCCCAGACACACCCTAGCAGCCCCTAAGGAGGTGTGGCTGGGGACCTCCGAGTGTATTCCACCTGCTCTTATGAAAGCAACACCAGCCAAGAAAACAAAACTTTACTATCACCCACTAGAAGGGAGAGGAGAAAAAAGGAAAAGGAAAGAAGGGAGGAACAAATCCTTGAAAAAGTAACAAAAACTCCCCCCAAAGCTGCTCAGGAAATGACACTGCTGTATCTGGTAGCCTCTGAGAGCTCATCAAGAAGCCCTCGAAAGACGTGCACAGAGCTTAGGTTTGTGCGTGATGGTTATGTTTGCTGTTGATTGTTAAGAAGACAGAAAAACTTTTTTTTTTTTTTTTTAACAGCAGGAGCTCTCAGCCACGTGAGGAACACCAATCGGATCCTATGAGAGCATCACCAGACGCCACGCAGCCCACACACGGTCATCGTAACTGCCACGGGCCAGAGGCAGCCCACAGCCCCAGACCCCAGAGCCCCCCCAGTGCTGGCAAACTAACCTGGAAACATCACTGCGCTAAAAACCCTCTCTCCTGCTTCTAATCTCAAGGTAAAAAAAGCGAAAAATAATTGTGACTATTGTGAGAAAAGCATGGAGTTAATAAGCTGAGTGTCTTAGCTTGGGCAAACAAAAGTCCACAGACTGGGTTGGGTTAAACAATAGGAGTTTATTTTCTCACAGTTCTAGAGGCTGGAAGTCCAAGATGAGGGGCCAGCACGGCTGGGTTCTGATGAGGGCTCTCTTCTTGGTTTGCAGACGGCTGCCTCCCGCCGCGTCCTCCCAGGGTGGAGTCAGAGAGAATCCTCTTGGGTTAGAGCTCCACCCACATGACCTCATTTAGCCTTAACTGCTTCCTAAGGACTCTCAGAAACAGTCCTACTAGGGGTTAGGTCCTCAACATATGAACTTGTAGGGAAGGTAGTATATGACTTAGCTCGTGCGGACCAAGTCACTTCAGTCATGTCCAACTCTTTGCAACCCTGTGGATCGTAGCACACCAGCCTTCTCTGTCCATGGGATTGTCCAGGCAAGAATACTGGAGTGGGCTGCCATGCCTTCCTCCAGGGGATCTTCCCAACCCAGGGATCAAACCTGCACCTCTTAAGTCTCTTGTGCTGGCTACCTGGGTACGATTTAGCTCACAGCACTGAGCTATGAAATCTGCTAAACTAAGGAGTCTTCCATTCAATGTCACCACATAGTAGCTCAATTAGTGTTTGATGAACAAACAACCAAGAAGATGAATAATTACTATCTTACTATATTGGGACACAGCAAACTTATGAGGGAAGGATCTATCTTCAACACAAGCAACAACCGGGACCCTTCTGATTTCTAAGTCCTGAGGGTCTGGTAACTAGGAGGCGTATCTTCTACATTTGCAGAGTGGATGGACTGCCGTCTCTGCAGACCTACAGCCGGAAGAGGAGAAGAAAAAATCCAGATGATTAAAACCCACTGCTCTTTCCTATAATGAAGGACCTAAACTGGAATGCCCTGCATGGATCTTCTGAAACGGTCATAGTAAGAGTTCCGCATATCACCACCACCATCTAGTACGTGTTGGACAGGTCAAGGCCAATCACGATGAACGGACTAATGAGTAGGCGGGCCTTCACTTAGGGAGGCCAGGACGCTGGTCATTAATGAATCTCTTATTACAGCAGCATTGATAACTCACGTGCCACTCAGCGGTTAGACTTACTTCTTTTTTTAGGTTTTTGGCCATGCTGCATGGCATGTGAGATCTCAGTTTCACGGCCAGGGATGGAACCCATGCCCCCTGCACTGGGAGCACAAAGTCTCAACCACTGGACCGCCAGGGAAGTCCCTAGACTTTCTGTTGGGGCATCCAGACTCCTAGAGAGAGCAAGGGACAGAGATGAGGACAGGGAGAGATGCCCTCAGCACATGAACGGTACAGACGGACCTTTCATGTTCACTCGTCAAAGAACTTGGCCTATGAGATGAAATGGTAGGGCTGGAAAAGTCTTATAGAAGCTGCAGACAAGTGCTGCAGGAAGAAGCAGCACTTTGGGGGGTCCAGTCACACTATCTCCACACCCCAAGGCTCTCCCCACTTCTCCCCTGCTAACGGGGCCCAGTGTGGGGCCACCTAGGACTCGAGACTGACTGTGATTCAGCACCCTCCTCCACAGCCACAGAGGGTGGCTGATTACTCTAGAGCAGCCGTGGAAACCCAGGTGCCAGCCTCGAGTTATAGCTCTTGGGTGGGGCCCCGGGGGGATCTACTTCTGGTTGGGACATACAGGAAAACTGTGCTGGGGCCTCCCTTCCCGTATGGAGCATCCTGGGGAAGCCTTCATCTCGTCCCACATTCTAAAGGAATGCCATGGGTTTCTGATGCTTGGGACTGTAGCTGGCACACCACTACCATGACAAGCACCGGGATGAAAAACTAACTCAAGAATAATGGAAGAGACCTGTTTTTATTTTTATTTTTTTAAAAGAGGTAACTGATGTTTTGCATCATAAAGGACTCACAAGACCTACTCTCATAACAAATGCTGAAGTGTACAGTATGGTTGGTGTTAGTTACATGCACACGGCTGCACAGCGGCCCTCCAAACCCTTCATCTCGTACAAATGGAACTCTCTACTCACTGGAGAACAAACTCTCCATCCCCCTCTACCCCAGCCACCATCATCCTACTTCCTGTTTCTATGAGTCTGATAACTTTAGATACTTCCTATGCGTGGAATCATGTATTTGTCCTTCTATGGCATATTTCACTTAGCATAATGTCCTGAAGGCTCACCCCTTTTCTAAGGCTGGCTAACAACCCACTGTATCCATACACCACATTGTCCTTGTTCATTCATCCATTTAGGTTGTTCCCACCTTGTGTGGCTATTCAGGAACAAAGCTGAAATAAACGAACACTGGAGTGTAAACATTTCAAGATCCTGATTGCAGTGCTTCTGGATAAAGACACACAGTGGGATCGCTGGATCAGACAGTAGTTCCGGGTTTAGTCTTTTTGTTTCTGAGGAACCTGCATACCATTTTCTAACCGCCTGTATCTTCAAGGGCATCAGGACTGACTGCAACAAACCCATGACCGCTGTCGGCAGAAGTCCAATTGTGTGAGAAAATTAAACGCTGTCACTGCTTGAGCTTCTAATTGGGTTCTCTGTTACCTGCAGGTGAAGATTCCCTCTGGACACAGGAAATGGTGTGGTCTATAGGAAAGGGCATTGGCTGGGGATAAAGAAGTCCAGACTTCCACCTTGCCTTTACTTCTCATCAGTCCTGTGACTCTTGGCAAGCCAGTAACTCACTCCAGTCTGGGGAGTAGCTACTGGACCCCTAAAGACTATTCTGAGATTTAGTGATTCAAAGGCATGGTTCACAGAGGAAAAAAGTGTTCTACAGGATCCGGAAAGTTTGATGCGGTTAAACTCCCTGACTGAGGAAGGAGAATGGAGTAGAAAACAGGTGATCATGTCACCCGTGAACTTTCTTGTTACAAAGTCTGGACATGGTCGACAACATTTCCTACAGAGCAACCATTAACCTTTGCGGACCTATCACAGAAATCACAAAAGCAATTTCCCACCATTATGACGATGGGTTAGCTGTCTCAGTCCCTGGTCAAACAGTTGATAACAAACAAATGTGTGTCAAACATTTTGAACAAATCTTCAAGGTTGAAAATGTATGCTAAGAGAATTATCCAGGACTTCCCTGATGGTCCAGGGGTTAAGAATCTGTGTACTAGTGCAGGGGACACAGGTTTGATCCTTGGTCTGAGAACATCCCACACGCCACAAGGCACCTGAGCCTGTGAGCTGCAACCACTGAAGCCTGCACTCTAGACCCCAGGCTCTGCAACAAGAGAAGCTCCTGCGATGAGCAGCCCACACGCCCCACTGCATCGAAGAGCAGTCCCCAATCACCGCAACTAGAGAAAGCCCGGGGACAGCAGCAAAGAGCCAGCACAGCCACAATAATAACTTAGTTAAAAAAATCATCCAAACGATCAAAATAGCATACCACCTTATCTTGAAAAATCTATCACCATCCCATGCCTTATCCTTATGCTCAAATCTACACATACCTATACACTGATGCATTGTGGAGGTGAGGCGTAAAACATCATCAAAATGGCTTGAGATTAGACTGGTCAGGCTTCAACTTGAAATTCAGAGTCTTTCAAAACTGACAGCCTTCTATGTTAAGTGAGTGGTTCAAAAGTTCTGGGCTAAAAATGACAGTTCAACCAAGGGCATGACAATTCTTCTTGAGCCAGCATTCAGCTAAATCTTTTATATCTGTCTCTTCCCCTCATTGGCAAGACAGTACCCTTCATTAGAGAAGGAGGGATTTATGACAGAAGCACTTGAAAATTCAATTCTGCCATTTTCTAACCAGAGCCCACTTAGCTAACTTATATGCTGATCCAGTCCTTAGTAGGGACGTCAGGAGAAGTTCTTTCTGGACCTGCTAGACTTGGGGGATGCAGGGCACATGGTCTCTTGATGGCAGTGCTGCCACTTCGAGGCAGATGATTCACCAAGCAAAGTGCTCTAATGAAACAGTCAACCCAGGGCTGACAGGCGCTGACAGCATGCGCCTGAGACACGGCATCAGGACTTTCCACTGAAGGTACCCGTGCGTGTGTGCTAAGTTGCTCAGTCGTGTCCGACTCTTTGTGACCCTGTGGACTGCAGCCCGCCAGGCTCCTCTGTCCATGGGATTCCCCAGGGAAGAATACTGGAGTGGGTTCCCATCCCCTCCTCCAGGGACCTTCCCGACCCAGAGACTGAACCCAAGCCTTTCATGTCTCCTGCACTGGCAGGTGGGTTCTTTACCTCCAGCACCACCTGGGAAGCCACAGCGGGGGATTAGCAAGATGCCGCTCCAGTTCCTCTCCAGGCCAGGGGTAGGTGTCTGGGCACCAAATAAACACCTCCAGTGATATGCCCAACAAAGGAAGCCAGACTCGTGAATACAGACCGCACGACTCCATTTAGATGGGTGTTCCGAAAAAGGCAAAACTACATGCAAGGAAGACAGGTGAGTGCTCACCAGGGACCAGAGGAGCTAAATAAACAGGAACCCAAGGGAATCTTGGAAAGTGATGGAACTGCTGTAACAAATCAAAGGACAGAAGCGATAAAACTGCATTTTTAAAGGGGTGAGTTTTATTATTTATGAATTATACCTCTATAAACCTGACTTTTAGGACAAATGAGGGGTTTTACCCCTCAGATATATTATTTAGAACAGCAGTCCCCAATCTTTTTGGCACCAGGGGCCAGATCCATGAAAGACAATTTTTCCATGGACCGGGGATTGGGGTGGAGGTGGGAGGTGGTTTCAGGATGACTCCAGAGCACTCCATTGATTGGGCACTGCATTTCTATTATTACTACATCAGCTCCACCTCAGATCATCAGGCCCTAGATCCTAGAGGCTGGGGACCCCTGCTCTAGAAAGATGGGTCAGCATCCAGGATTGCCCCCATGCCATCCTCTGCTTCCTTACTTCAACAACCACCCGACCAGTCCAGACCCAGTGCTGGGAATGGAAACCACTTCAGGTGTTTTGCTCAGGAAGGGATGTGATACAGGAACTGGGTATGTACAGTGCCACTGGTCTGGAGGAACATAACCCCCCCCCCCCCCCCTTAGGCTTTTTAACTCAAGAGCCAGCACTGCAGGTGGCCCTGACCCCAGGATCTGGATGCTGCTGCTGCTGCGGCGGCGGCTTCAGCAGCCTCTCCCGCCAGTGCAGGGGGACTGAACAGAGTTCTGACCACTGCACCTGCCTCTGAACACATCCCTGCATGACCCTGACCACCAGTTACACCAGCAGAAGGGATATGGGCCCCATCTCAGCTTCCAGCTCCCACACAAATGCACCGAGGAAACCGCCATGCGTTTAGAGACCTCACTGTGAAAGAGCAAAGGACCTGGGGACCTGGGCTTGAGCTGGTGGGTTTTCGGTCCAGAGGGTGGATAAAAGTCAAGAGCACCAGGCCCAACGTCTCCCCTTCTCCTGTCCTAAAACAAGGTGTACTTCGACAAAGAAAGCACAACCAAAACCTTTTTCTGTCTAAACTGAACATTTCAAACACGTTAAGAGAGTTGAATTATCATTCTACTAACAGGGGAAACCAAGATCCTAACTTGCTTCATTATGTGAGAATATTTCATTTTCACATTTAGTTAGTTCCAGCCCCAGCAGAATAAAATTTTGAGATCACTGCATTTGATAACAAGGCCAACCATGACTTTCTTGTAACTCACGTTATTAAATACACACTGCTCTGAGACCTGTTCTGTTGAGAACGAAACAGACTGAGCTTGAAAATGCATTCATTTCCAGATACGTGTAAGTTGTTTTATGGTAAGCCAGAACCAGGGGAGGGGAGTGTGAAATTGTGATTTAGGGTAAGAAATGTACATTTGCTTTTTGTCTCTATTTCTGGCACAGAGTTCCTCAAACCCTCAGAATTTCCTAAGAAATGAGAGCTTTAAACGTGTCATTTGTTATGTTAATGAGTGACTTTTGTAAGCCCCTGGTCACTTAAGGATGGGAGATGGTTGTCCGAGGGGCTGACACTCTGTGATGAGAGGGTTGGAGTTTTCAGTCCCATGCCCTTGTCTCCAGGGAGGGGAGAGGAGCTGGAGGTGCTTTAATCACTGGAGAATCATCAGTGGCCAAGAATTTCTTTACTCTTGCCTATGCAATGAGACCTCCATAAAACCTCTAAAGGGTTCAGAGAACACCCTGACAGGTGAATAGGTGGGGTGCAAGGAGGCGCACGTACGCTCAGAGGGGCAGCAAAGCTCCAAGCTCCTCCCTACAGACCTTGCCCTGAGCTTTTTTTCCTTCTGTTTCTGAATGACATCCTTCCGTAGGAAACCGGTAAATGTTTCTGAGTTCTGTGAGCCACTCTAGCAAATTCATCACACCTGAGAGAAGGACAGCACTCTCCAATCCATAGCCCGTTGGTCAGAAGCACAGGTGACAACCTGGACTTGTGACTGGCATCTGGTGGAAGGCGGGGCTCAGTCTCGCAGTCTGAGCCCTTCGCCTGTGCCATCTGGCGCCTCCTCCTGGTGGACAGCATCAGAACTGACCTGGAGGATGCCCAGTCTGTGTTGGATGGGAATTGGATTGAGTTAATTGCTTGATGTACTTTGGCCACCTCATGGGAAGAGTTGACTCATTGGAAAAGACTTTGATGCTGGGAGGGATTGGGGGCAGAAGGAGAAGGGGACGACAAAGGATGAGATGGCTGGATGGCATCACTGACTCGATGGACGCGAATCTGAGTGAATTCCGGGAGTTGGTGATGGACAGGGAGGCCTGGCATGCTGCGATTCATGGGGTCGCAAAGAGTTGGACACAACTGAGCGACTGAACTGAAGTGAATTCCTTGATGGCATAAAAAGACACGAACAGGGACTTTCCTGGCGGTCCAGAGATCCCGCACTTCCACCTCAGAGGGCATGGGTTCAATCCCTGGTGGGGAATAAAGATCCCGTGTGCCATACAATATGGCCAAAAAATAATAAAACAAACACCATAAATATACATTGGAGTGTTTATATCCTAACTTACGCTCCTAAAGACCGAACATGATCACAACAATAAGCCAGAAGAACATATTTGTCTAAAGCATCACAGTAGCTACAATTCCTAGTCTCCCGGTGACCACCTGCTTCGTAACTATATTCTCAATATCATAAGGGATAAGGAACTTTCTCATAAGGAACTTTTTAGCCTTCAGGAATTTCACTTCACTTCTTCTGGGTTGTTTCTCCAAAATTATACAAAAGGGAGACAATGGAAACATCCTTTTTCTGACAAGAACAGCATTGGGTGGCTGACGCTAGCTTCTTCAATTCTCACAACAGTAAAAGACAAAGCACAGTGGCCTAAAATAAAAACAGCGTCCAGCCAACACTAGCTGTTTGGGTTGCAAAAATCATCTACCAGAGGCGTTACTGGAAAACATGAGGGAAGGCTTTGCAAAAGAACTCTTAATCCTTCCTTCTCGGAAAACCATCACACCCACATCACAGCCCGTAAGTCTTCCCTGCCATAAGGGATTACCAGACAATATCTCCTACTGGGCCCACAACAAGAATAAGGGCAAAAGTGACAACAAGAAATTAATGATTGTCCCTAACTTCAGGGGGGAAAGTTCTCCTGAATGCTTCTCCTTCAAGGTATATTTAAGTTGAACTTCAGAGCTAGTTATTTCATAGGGATAATGATATACTATCGTCCGCCTGTGCTACTGACCGGAAAGCAAAGTGGGCAATAACTTTGTGTTTAAAAAAACAACCAGATCTCTCAAACTCTGGAGTTACAGGAAGCACCCATGGGAAAGCAGCACACAGGCAGGGAAGAACTCAGAATGCAGAATGCCAGCAGCCCTGATAATCAGCTAATTAGGTTACCAAACAGACATTTCTCCTAGAACACAGAGACGGCCAACGGGAACATGAAGAGAGGCTCAAGGCCACTAATTATTCAGTTCAGTTCACTCTCTCAGTCGTGGTCTGACTCTCGGAGACCCCATGGACGCCAGGCCTCCCTGTAAATCACCGACTCATGGAGTTCACCCAAACTCGTCCACTGAGTCTGTGATGCCATCCAACCATCTCATGCTCTGTCATCCCCTTCTCCTCCAGCCCTCAATCTTTCCCAGCATCAGGGTCTTTTCAGATGAGTCAGCTCTTCGCATCAGGTGGCCAAAGGATTGGAGTTTCAGCTTCAATGTCAGTCCTTCCAATGAACACTCAGGACTGATCTCGTTTAGGATGGAGTGGTTGGATCTCCTTGCAGTCCAAGGGCCTCTCAACAGTCTTTTCCAAAACCACAGTTCGAAAGCATCAATTCTTTGGCACTCAGCTTTCTTTATAGTCCAACTCTCACATCCATACATGACTACTGGAAAAACCATAGCCTTGACGAGACAGACCTTTATTGACAAAGTAATGTCTCTGCTTTTCTTTTTTTTTGTCTCTGCTTTTTAATATGCTGTCTAGGTTGGTCATAACTTTCCTTCCAAGGAGTAAGCTAATTATTAAAGAAATGCAAATCAAAACTACCACGAAGTACTACCTCACACTGGTCAGAATGACTATCTTTAAAAAGTCTACAAATAACAAATGCTAGAGAAGATGTAGAGAAAAGGGAACCCTCCTACACTGTTGTTTGGAATGTAAGCTGGTGCAGTCACAGTGGAAAACACTACTGAGGTTCCTCAAAAAAACACTAAAAACAGAATTACCACATGATCCAGCTATCTCACTCCTAGGCAAATATCCAGACATGGCTCTAATTCAAATGCCTGCACCCCAGTGTTCATGGAAACAGCCTAAATATCCATTGACAGATGAATGCAGAAAGGATACACACACCACAGACACACACACACGTGTGTGTGTGTAATAACCTCTAGCTGCATCCATGTTGCTCATTCTTTAAGGCTG
Source organism: Budorcas taxicolor (assembly GCF_023091745.1). NCBI lineage: Eukaryota > Metazoa > Chordata > Mammalia > Artiodactyla > Bovidae > Budorcas > Budorcas taxicolor. The sequence continues at coordinate 54,335,317 of NC_068910.1, read as the reverse complement.
ACTAGTATTCCATGATATATATAATTATAATTATATATATATATACACACACACACACACAACTAGAGATTATTACATTAAGTGAAGTAAGTCAGAAGGAGAAAGACAAATACCATATGATATCACCTACCTGTGGAATCTAAAATATGATACAAACGAACCTCTCACAAATAGACTCATGGGCACAGAGAACAGACTTGTAGTCGGCAAGGCGGGGGGTACTGGGGACTGAGAGACTGGGGAGGTTGGTGTTGGCAGATGCAAACTCTTTTACGGAATGGATAACCAACAAGATCCTATAACCCTGTATAGCACAAGGGACTACTGATATATTCAATATCCTGTGATAAACCATAATGGAAAAGAATATTTTATAAAAGGATTATGTATAACTGAATCACTTTGCTGTACAGCACAAATTAACACACTATAAATCAACTAAACTTCAATAAATAAATAAAATCTTTTTTTTAAAAGCTTATTAGATGACAGTCTGCTAGGGTTTCCGTGATGCTGCTGTGCACAGGATTTAAACAATTATTTCTGAAGATCTAAGAATTTCTCTTTTCATTTCTTTCTAGAGCAAGTTTTAAGTATGTGTATTATGGTGTGAAGTCCCAAAGCTTCTTTCCCAATGGAATGGAAGGGACTGGAGTTCTCAGCCCCTTAGCAGCAAAGTACCCCTCCTCAAACGTGACCACCCAAGGCTCTCAAAAGAGCTACCCAACGCCAAGTTCCGATCATCCTCTCAGCTGCCAACTTACCTTGTGAGGCAACTTACATGTCAGCTGCAAGTGTTCCCCACCTGAAACTCGGTGCATGGCCAGAGGCAAAGGCCTTTCAAAATCTCACATCCCCTATCATTTCATCATCTGTGAAGTCACCTTACAGATGCTGATGAAATACTCTGTGGGCAGGCTAACCCTGCCTCTGGAAGACCTAGGCCCTTTAGTCACCCTTGGAGAAAAGAACCACGTGAAGCTGGGAGAAAAATGCCAACGGAGGACCAAGACCATTTGATCCAAGATGCCACTTTGGGGCTTGCACCCTTACAAAATAGATCTTGTTCTAGAATTCTGAAGCCAAAGTGATTTCCACTGAAATGAAGAACTACCTCTAACACATGGTTACAGTAGGTCCCAGCCCAGTTCACGAGATCATGTCAACAGGAAACGTGCATCCAAAGAAACAGAGAAAACAGAAATTCACTCGTGACACGGGAGAAACAAACAAAAGGCAGGCTGCATTTGGCTTCTCTCCAGCTGCCACTCAGCGGCAAGGAGCATCGTGCAGGCAGGTCACAGGGCCCGGGGAGCCTGTGGGGGTCTGGCTGGGCGCTGAGGTAGACAGAGCTGCTCGTCCCTGGACCTGGGCTGCAGTGCAGCGCCTGGAAGAGCCCCAGCCACTGCCCGTGGGCTCACCCGGTCCTGTAGCATGCGGGGAGTGAGCGTGGAAGGCAGGCGCTCACGGTATTAGCACAACCAACACAAAGAAGCCGCTATTTTAGGGAGTGATATAATATATTGTAACTGCTCCCATCACGTCAACAGGCGTCACGTCCGTGGGTGTGTTAGAATCTCTCCTGCTCAATATGAAAATAACTTCCATTTCAATGAAAATAGGAGATTCCCCATCGGTTGCATCATAATTCGCCCACTGCAGCTGCCAGGCAGCAGAACAGGCGTGCTCGGGGGTGATTTTGTCTCCCCGAGTGATGCTTCCATTTTATCGCTGGTCTCCTCTTAAAATCCTGAGATGAGCAAGTTACAAATATAATTACTCTCTTTCCCAGCAAGCACTAACACAAGCCGTACACGGTGCTAGAGAGGACAGGCGGCTTACCTCTGGCTCTGGCTCTGGCTCTGGCGGGAAGGCTTGCTCGTCCTCCGTGGAGTTGGGTAAAATGGCCCAGGTGATGCTGGCGCTGGCTGATGGCAAGGAGCCAAGTGTCCCATTTTTCAGCTGCTCTGTGGAGTGCGACTTGGGCCCGTGCCATCCCAGGATGCTTTCTGAAATAAAGACCAAGGATGATGCCAAGCATTTTCCAAATCCAACATTTAGAGCTCAAGAGGAATCACACTAGATAAGAAGCCCAAAGTGACGTGGGCCCAGCTTTAAGTGGACGGTGGTGGATTTCAGTTGATTCAGTGGACTGAAGTGTAGATTCAGATCATTTATTCATAAACAGGTCTCTGCATAATGGCCTTATCAGAATCACCATAGGCTGTGTCTCTCCCCATTCTTGGACAAAAACAAGTCTGCCACATTTCCTTAAGGGTGTTTTTATTATTATTTTTTAATCTGTTTAAAAATACTTTAAAATATTTACAATAAAAAAACAAAAGTCGAGGACTCCCCTGGCGGTCCCATAGTTCCCAAGGCAGGGTGCATAAATTCGATCCCTGGTCAGGAAAGATCCTGCACGATGTGGGCAAAAAATAAAAAATAAAAACAACGTAGAATTTTATCAGACACAGGCTGTTCAAAATGCAGTTTCAGTGCAGTTTGATGACCAGAGCTGAGAAAAGACATCTGCAGTGTGATGACGTCACAAGCCCACAGCCATTAGATGCAGCCAGCACGGCAGAAGTCAAGAAGCCACATCACTGAAGACAGATGTGGTCATGCCATAATAGCAAAAACACTTCTGGGGTTACCAGATTGGCGTTTATAAAACGTTGGTTTTCTTTCTCTCTTTATTTGGCCATGCCACATGGCTGGCAGGATCTTAGTGCCATTATCAGGGATTGAACCCAGGCCTCCAGCAGCAGAATCAAGAGTCCCAACCACTGGACTGCCAGGGAATTCCCTGTAAAGCATTTTTCTAATCTTCCCTAGATCCTTAAGAACAACAAGAAAGCCTTTCTAACTCTAATACTAACCTTTGTAAGCGTGTATGCCCAGTTGTGCCTGACTCTTTGTGACCCCACGAACTGCAGACTGCCAGGCTCCTCTGTCCCTGGGATTCTCCAGGCAAGAATACTGCAGTGGGTTGCCATGCCTTCCTCCAGGGGCTTTTCCTGACCCAGGGATAGAACCTGGGTTTCCTGTGGCTCCTGCACTGGCAGGCAGGTTCCTTAAGCACTGAGTCACCAGGGCATCCCCGACCTTCCTAAGAGTCATGGGTTACTGTAGAATAGTTGTATACACTTCCTAAGGGGGCAGGAAGTACCTGGAGGCAGATTTCTATACCCCACCACAGTCCTGCCATTAGAAAAAGAGCTAGCCTCACACTCAGCTGAAGCGGGGATTCCGTCCTCAGCCTGGGAGCAGGAGTGAGCGAGTCAGGGAAGGGTGGCTCACGCAGACTGGCTCACACGAAGAAGAGCTCAGTCGCCCTTCAGCGCTCAGACGCTGCCTGCCATCTGCTCTTCTCCCCTGCTGCTCACAATGCCCAAGCAAGGCTATGTTTTTTCAAGCTCCTCAAAGTAATGAGGGTCTTGGTGGGCACTCTTTCCCTGCTAAGACTGACATCCTTCCTTCATCTACCTGGTGGAGGAGGTCTCCCACATAAATCCAGGGATCGACTCAACCGGCGCTCACTCAGACAGGCCCCCTGCCCAGGACCATGCTGGGCAAGGCAGCGCACCACAGGCTCCCCTCCACCCCAATATATTGGGATGAGTTATTTCACTGTCTTCCGGCCCTTAGTGCTACCTGAACTCACTCTCCAATCCTTTGGCCACCTGATGCAAAAAACTGACTCCTCAGAAAAGACCCTGATGCTGGGAAAGATTGAAGGCAGGAGGAGAAGGGGACAACAGAGGATGAGATGGCTGGATGGCATCACCAACTCGATGGACGTGAGTCTGAGCAAGCTCCGGGAGATGGCTGGAGCTACAGTCCATGGGGTCACAAACAGCTGGACACGACTGAGTGACTGAACTGAACTCAACCTGTTCGTTCATTTATTGTCTGCCTTCCTCTTCTCCCTAAAAACTCAGCAAAGACCAGGACAGGAAGGGGAGGTGGCAATGCATGCTGGGAAATGCAGTTTTTTGCACATTCTACAGATTCCGAGCATTAAAGCCCAGTGAGTGAGGACAGGAGAGAAGCCCACCTCAGACCAGTCCAGCCGCTCTGATCCCCAATCACTGGTTGGGGAGTCTGCATAGACCTACATTGTGTGAGGATAAAGGAGGGAAATTCTAAGAGTGAATGAAAAAGGCTGTATAAATTGATCAATTCTGCAGTGAACATCAGAAGTAGGGTCCTCTGCACCCTCATTTGCTTTCTTCCTCTCAGCTCCAGCCCTTCCCAAAGCAGAAGTCAAAGCAAAGACCTTGAAAGGCCAAGAGAGCAGTGACTGAAGGCATCCACGGCCATAAAACGAAAAAAGATGATCCATACATTACTCATCTTCCAATGGCCCAAAATACCGTGGCTCAGGAGGGAGCCCAGATATCCTCAGAAGAGTGCCCCTGGAGGAAACAAGTTTGACCACTATGCCATCAAGTTCCCCCTCGACCAGCGAGTCAGCCGCGAAGATAACAGAAGGCACAGCACACCTGGTGTTCACTGTGGATGTCAAGGCCAACAAGGACCCGATTAAACAGGCTGTGAAGACATTCTATGACATCAACATGGCCAAGGTCAACACCCTCATCAGGCCTGATGGAGGGAAGAAGGCATATGTCCAACTGGCTCCTGACTGTGATGCTCTGGGTGCTGCCAATAAAATTGGGATCACCTAAACTGAGTGCAGCCAGCTAATTCTAAAGTTTCCACTGGTTTTTTGTTTTGTTTTGTTTTTAAAGGACTCTACAGTGCTTGAGAAGAGAAACAGTATCCTGAGAAGGATACTCAGAAGGCTGAGAGGAACACTATATCTCTGAAATTTACTCTAATGGTAAGGTGTCAGAGAAAACATCAGGAGAGGTGTATCCTTGAAACAATACAAAATAAAGTAACCACTATGAAACGAGAACCCTGAGCCAGAAGAAGAAAACAGGCTGAAGTGAAGAGAGAGATGGAGGCAGGAGGGATTATTACGAGGAAATAAAGCCATAATGTTGGCTTAATTAGCAGACTTAAGGTTAACAGGAGAGTGAAAAAGTTGGCTTAAAGCTCGACATTCAGAAAACAAAGATCATGGCATCTGGTCCCATCACTTCATGGGAAATAGATGGGGAAACAGTGGAAACAGTGTCAGACTATTTTTCGGGGCTTCAAAATCACTGCAGATGGTGACTGCAGCCATGAAATTAAAAGACGCTTACTCCCTGGCGGAAGAGTTATGACCAACCTAGATAGTATATTCAAAAGCAGAGACATTACTTTGCCAACAAAGGTTCGTCTAGTCAAGGCTATGGTTTTTCCAGTGGTCATGTATGGATGTGAGTTGGACTGTGAAGAAGGCTGAGAGCCGAAGAATTGATGCTTTTGGACTGTGGTGTTGGAGAAGACTCTTGAGAGTCTCTTGGACTGCAAGGAGATCCAACCAGTCCATTCTGAAGGAGATCAGCCCTGGGATTTCTTTGGAAGGAATGATGCTGAAGCTGAAACTCCAGTACTTTGGCCACCTCATGCGAAGAGTTGACTCATTGGAAAAGACTCTGATGCTGGGAGGGAGTGGGGGCAGGAGGAGAAGGGGACAACAGAGGATGAGATGGCTGGATGGCATCACGGGCTTGATGGACGTGAGTCTGAGTGAACTCCGGGAGTTGGTGATGGACAGGGAGGCCTGGCGTGCTGCGATTCATGGGGTCGCAAAGAGTCGGACACGACTGAGCGACTGAACTGAACTGAAGGTTAATACTGAAACCTTGTACTGAAACAAGGTTAAAACTGCATCAACACTGTAGAAGTCAAGTAGGCAGTGTGTCAAGATGAAGTTCTACCAGTGAGCAGCTGCCAAGGGCACCAGGGCCAGCAGTAAGACCGAAGACTCAGGCCTTCCATGGTGGTCCAGACACTAAGAGGCCATCTACCAACGCAGGGGCCATGTGTTCGATCCCTAGTCCAGGAAGATTCCGCACACCATGGAGCAAGCAAGACCACGCACCGCAGCTACTGAGCCAGTGCTCCAGAGCCCGTACTCTGCAGCAGGAGAAGCCGCCACAGTGAGAAGCGCGCAAATCATAGCTAGAGGCTGGCCCCCACTCACTGCAACTAGAGAGAGCCTGTGCACAGCGACAAACAGCTAGTGCAGACAAAAATAAATAATAATAATAAAGATTGTCTTAAAGACAGAAGATACACGGCAGGGACCTTTAAGCTGAAAGAGATCAGTGGGACAAATGGAACAAAACCAATACACAGTAACAGGAGTAAAGCAACATACAGCCGGAGCGGAAGAGTGGGTTATGGGTCCTGTGAAAGCAGCCCACCACAGTCCAGCAGAACCAATCAGAAAAGACTCACAGCTAGACACAGCTTTCAATATTTTCTTAGGTTTTTTTCTTACTGAAATGTCAAACACACACAAAAATAGAAGAGTTTAATGAATGCCTGGCTCATGAAGTTTGGCAACACTTTTTAATTAAAAAAAAAAATCAAGGGGAAAAATTTTCCAATCATTTAGGCAGAACAGTTAGACTTGCCTTAAAGGGAGAAAAAAAAATCAAGCTAGCCTTGGCTTTTGCTGCAACGCTAAATGCCAAAAGACGACAGATGAAGAGAAGAATGTAAATGAATATCTACATATTTCCGGATGGGTGCGGGGCTGGAAAGATAATGCTTGTCTTCAGACAAACTATCTTTCCTCTGCTGAAAACAGTCACCATTTGTTGAGCTCTTGCTAGGTGCCAAGGACTAGTATACAAAAAATTTTCTTTTTAAAATTATTATTTAATATTTATTTATTTGGCTGGGCCAGGTCTTATTTGCGGCATGCAGGATCTTCCTCTTCCTCCTTTCTTATTTGCAGCATCTTTAGTTGTGGCATGCAAACTCCCAGTTGCAGCATACTGAATCTAGTTCTCCAGTCAGGGATCGAACCCGGACCCCCACACTGGGAGCGAAGAGTCTTTACCACTGGACCACCAGGCAAGTCCCTATCAGATGGAATTTTTGTGTGTTAACTCATCTAATTCTAATGACGACCCATGAGGTAAGTCCTAGGACTTACCTCTTGACAGATAAACAAAGAGGCATGCAGAGCCAGTAAGTGTCAGGAGTAAATGGCAGATGAACACCCAGGCCACCTGTGCCCAGAGCCCAGACTCTCAAACTCTACCCTCTATGCCTTCTGAGCACCACTGCAGGGACTCAGAAAATATCCCACTTTCTGGGAAAAAAATGACTTGAGGACATATCCCAACACATGAAGACAAGCAGCAGGATAAAGAACTCAAGACTGGAGAAGCTGTGTGAAAGGAGTGGCAATGAGCGATGAACCCAGCTGAACGCAAGGCTGAGCAGGGCTGGGACTCGGGAGGGAAAAGGCACTTGCCTCTGGGTAAAATTTAAAGAGGCACCAAGACAGTAATCAAGATAAATGACACGTTCATGCAATATTGTTTAAATCAAAATTAGTGTCAAAACAAAAAAATGTCTTAAAGGACTCAGTTGCCTCTCCCAGTCAAGTCCTATCTTTAAGATTTTGATATTTTGTTCATCCTGGACTTTTTTGCATTAACTTTGGTTTAAAGATATTGCATTAAAACATCATTTATCTCAATGACTTTGGTACCATTAAACTCATGCTCACAGTAGGTGTTCCACTCATCACACCCCGTCCTAGCCCTGGAACTGAATTTAAATACTTCTTGAAGACATGAAGCACCACTATTAAGTCAAAATTCCTCTAAAGAGATTTAATCATTACTACACATTATTGAGTATTAAATTAATATTAAAATACTGATAATATCTCCTGTATTATATTTTAATAAAAAATTGGGAAGTCTACTGAGAAAAAAAGGAAATTAAAGTATTGCGTCTTCATCACTCTATACAATGTGTCATTCTTGATTTTGACAATTACAATACAAGTCAATGAATCTTTATGAAGACTGCAGTATAACCACTACTATAATTTATAGACATATTTTCCCCCAAAATGCTATAGAAAAGGAAACACAACCTGTGTAGCAAAATGAGAGGAAACAAGAAAAGCAGCATAGAAACACACAGACAAAAAGCGTAATGGAGACTATCAGAAAAACAAGCAGCAGGGTAAGGAAAAAAAAATAACTGGCCTGCGTGATGTGTTTGAAAGACAAATTCTCAAGATTGTGTCGTAAAACAAAACACAAGTCTAAACCAGATTTCATTAATCCAAAGACACACCAATTTTCACATCTTAACATCTCTGAAATCGGAGCTCATCTTATGCTCCACAATGTGTCATAGTTTAATTGGCACCTTTTCCTTAGTGGTACAAAGGCTCATGGTATGTGTTGCTACGGATGCGTTGGACAGGTGAGAAAACACGCCGCACCTAGAGAAAGTGACTCAGAAGGTCTATGACAGGAAGATGATCACAGACATACCAGCAAGTACAAACGCAAAGGAAACCAGGGTCTAACATCACCACGTGGCTGCTGACCGTAGCCTGCTGGTTGTATGTCAATTACCTTTCACTTTCCAGTCCACCCTAAAGCTCCTGCATGGCAGACTGTCAGAGATGATCCAGCGGGAGAGAGGAGGAAGGCAATGGGTCAGGTGTTCACCAATCTGCAAAGCAGTGCTTACACCAGGTTTTGACGCATGCCTGCAGCTCCTCACACAACACACCTTAGTAGACACAAGAAACCCAAGAAACAGGGGGCGGGGGAAATAACTTTCTGGTTCTCTTAACCAACCAGAAGCAGAAAGAAAGCTACAGAAGATTTAACCACGGGCTTAAAGCTTTGACTGTGGGACTGTCTGACTCTGCTCTTGGCCTCAGCTCACCCCTTGCTGGAGCTCTGGAGGCTGCAGTACCCACACCAGCGCTGTGATGTCTCTGCCCAGACAGACGCCAGTGACAGGGGAGGCACTGGAAAGCCCCCCACTGTTCCTGTAACACAGTGAACTCCCGCCTCTGGGGTGCAGTCAATCTGAGAGGGCTTTCCCCAAATGAGTAAGACTGACGTTTACAAACATGGGGAAAACATAGGGTGTATTTACGATGAAAAGCTGGTATGGTAGGATCTGACGGCTTTCTTTATGGAGGAACTGCCAATCAATCTGTTTTGACCGCTGTAAAAAAGTAAATAAATAAAACTGCCCATCAGAAAGATTCTGCAATGGTAGTGTTTCCCAGTATGCTGCTACTGAAGGAATCATCACATTTTTATCTTGACTTTTACTCACAAAATAAGGGAAGGTGACTTAAATGGGATGCACTGCCACCAGAAGCAGTGTCAGGAAAGAAGGACAGATAGAGGTAGAGAAAAGATAGACACTGTAGGGCCAGAAGGAAGAAAGGGGTCTGAGTGGGGAAAAGGGATGAAAGTTGAGAATCTGAAGATGTTTCTGGGAAAAAGTGAAGCAGAACAGAAGAAAGAAGTCAACAAGTGGGAAAAGCCCAGAAAAGACCCTACAATAATCTCACCAGGACTTTCCTGATGGCCCACGGGTTAAGACTCCACACTTCCAATACAGGAGGCCTGAGAGCAACTCCCTGGTGTTCAAGCTGGTTTTAGACAAGGCAGAGGAACCAGAGATCAAATTGCCAACATCCGCTGGATCATGGAAAAAGCAAGAGAGTTCCAGAAAAACATCTATTTCTGCTTTATTGACTATGCCAAAGCCTTTGACTGTGTGGATCCCAATAAACTGTGGAAAATTCTGAAAGAGATGGGAATACCAGACCACCTAACCTGCCTCTTGAGAAATCTGTATGCAAGTCAGGAAGCAACAGTTAGAACTGGACATGGAACAACAGACTGGTTCCGAATAGGAAAAGGAGTACATCAAGGCTGTATATTGTCACCCTGCTTCTTTAACTTATATGCAGAGTACATCATGAGAAACGCTGGACTGGAAGAAACACAAGCTGGAATCAAGATTGCCGGGAGAAATATCAATAACCTCAGATATGCAGATGACACCATCCTTATGGCAGAAAGTGAAGAGGAGCTGAAAAGCCTCTTGATGAAAGTGAAAGAGGAGAGTGAAAAAGTTGGCTTAAAGCTCAACATTCAGAAAACGAAGATCATGGCATCCAGTCCCATCACTTCATGGGAAATAGATGGGGAAACAGTAGAAACAGTGTCAGACTTTATTTTTGGGGGGCTCCAAAATCACTGCAGATGGTGATTGCAGCCATGAAATTAAAAGATGCTTACTCCTTGGAAGAAAAGTTATGACCAACCTAGATAGCATATTCAAAAGCAGAGACATTACTTTGCTGACTAAGGTCCGTCTAGTCAAGGCTATGGTTTTTCCTGTGGTCATGTATGGATGTGAGAGTTGGACTGTGAAGAAGGCTGAGTGCTGAAGAATTGATGCATTTGAACTGTGGTGTTGGAGAAGTCTCGAGGGTCCCTTGGACTGCAAGCAGATCCAACCAGTCCATTCTGAAGGAGATCAGTCCTGGGTGTTCTTTGGAAGGAATGATGCTGAAGCTGAAACTCCAGTACTTTGGCCACCTCATGCGAAGAGTTGACTCATTGGAAAAGACTCTGATGCTGGGAGGGAGTGGGGGCAGGAGGAGAAAGAGACGACCCAGGATGAGATGGCTGGATGGCATCACAGACTCGATGGATGTGAGTCTGAGTGAACTCCGGGAGATGGTGATGGACAGGGAGGCCTGGTGTGCTGCGATTCATGGGGTCGCAAAGAGTCGGACACGACTGAGCGACTGAACTGAACTGAACTGAGTTCAAACCCTGATGAGGGAACTGGTTTCCACATGCTGTGTGGTGCAGCCAAAAGAAAAAAGTCTCATCTATTTGACCCTTTTGGCCAAACCCCGAAATAGCAGGAACCAATGCAACTGGCTTATTAACCAACAATCCTTTTAAATCTTAAAAGAGAAAGTTACTGGAAGGGCAAGTTAGGAAGTGCATATTAAGTTCTGCTCCAGTTCCCCTCTCTTCAATTACATGTGTCTTGGTCTCTAGCCCTGATTCATGTCCAAGGGCACGAGCATTACCCACGGGGATTCCTCGGCCACCCCACTCCAGCAGCTCTAACCCCAGTGTTCTCTCCCAGCATGTCCTGCACCCACCATAAGGCGGTAGCCAGCTCTCACAGTGCACTAGAATGTGCTGGTCTGATCACAGGTGTCTGTGCTGCCTTTGAATCATGTTCCCTGATCAGGTGAGGAACTTCCCCAGAGGCACAGGCAGCAGACTGCTCTGGCCCTAGACCACCTTAAGGTCTGGAACCCCCTCCAGCACAGGCTCCCAAGCAGCCCAGCCGTCTCCAGCTCTGGTGCAGCCCTGACTTGTCACACCGCGGAAAATCAGAGGCACTTATCTGGACTCAGGAAACCAGATGCCCACCTGCCCTATCCCATCACGCATCTGCCTCTATCAAAATGCTGGAGAAGATTCAGTCACCAGGACAGAGGAGAACCAGGCAACATAAGCCTGGACCAAGAAGACAAGTTCCTTTATAAATTTTAGCTACAAACCTCTCCATAAACAGAAGTTAGATGAAGCACTTCAGCCCTGAATTATCTCAGAGGTAACAACGGAGACAGGACCCGAGCCTGAAATGTGTAGATGGGCACAGATGAGAGCTTAAGTAATCTCCACCTTGGTCCAGTCGCTCTGTTTGAAATGAAATTGAGGTCGGGGAGCAACATCTTCAGACAAAGGCTCTAGAGCTGCCAGGTTCCCCAGAAGATGCAACAAGAAGCTACAGAAGATGCCGCGAGATCACAGATTAGGTTTTGATTCCGAAGAGGGTCAGAAGGAAAAAAGAAAATCAGTGTAGAAGGATCAGAAAGCAAAGAGACTTCATGAACAGTGCCTACAGATATCGGCTATGCCGAGCGATCTGCGCCCCACCCCCACCCCCACCCCCTGCCCCTTGAAACTCTAGAGCTGGGGTCCCCAACCTCTGGGCCACAGACTGGTACCTCCTGTCAGATCAGTCATGGCATTAGATTAGAAATAAAGTGAGCAGTAAATGAATTCACTTGAATCATCCAGAAACCATCCCCCAACTTCCGGTCCACGGAAAAAGTGTCTTTCACAAAGCCGGTTCCTGGTGCCCAAAGGCTGGGGACTGCTGCTCTGGAGGAAGGCCTGATAGAGGTTCGCTTTAATGAGATTTTGATTTCCATCAACCCAGTCTGGCACTCCTTGGATATAACCATTAAGTTTTTATCAGCAGGAGTCAGGCTGCCACCATCCCTATCAACCCAAAGAGCCCTGAGGTTCTTAACAAACGCATTTTGAGATGACACTCCTGCTGTCACCAGGTTCTTCCATTCCATTAGCTTGAGATCCTGGAATTCTGTTTTAACTGCAGGCAACTACGATGCTTTGGATAAGGATGTAATTCCACCTTTTTTCCCCTAAATGTGCTGGCACAGATTTAAAAGACATGTGCAGAATGTTTTAAAATCCAAAGGGCCATGTTACATGGAATGTAACTTTGGAAAGGGTTAGGAAGACAAAGAAACACAATAACCTTTATGATGCTTCATGCTCTATTCTCCAACCTTCAGCCAAGTTCCCCAGTAAAAACGGCTAAAAGGAAGGGTGGACGGACAATGGAGTCAGGTCCAGGAAAAGACAGGACGACCACTCCCCCAGGAGGCAGCAGGGTGGGTGGGGTAGTGTCCAGGACATTGCGCGGTCTCCCGCGTCCCCCACAGACAGTCCCCACTTCAACCTCTCACCACATCTGAAATTTGACCTCAAGCTTCATCCCTCCAGCCCTTAAAAACCCCAGAGAAAGAATTTGGAACGAAAATTCGAAATTTACTAGAAAGTCACCCTGAAGAAAAAGGTAAGGCATAAATCTCAGGCACAAGAAAATGGTTCAAGTTTCTTATCCACTCCTTCTTGGAATGAGCCCATTTGTTCGCAGAGCCTAGAAGCAGGTTCTGGTGCAAGAAGAATTCTAGGAACTTTGAGAAGTACCCAGTCTAATGCTGAGGTGTGCCCGATGCCTAAAGCAGTCACTGAGGCTCAAACCAGACCAGGGAAAGTCAGGGAGTCTCAATTTTCAAGTAGAGAAGGAAAAAGCAAGGAGAAAAAGTACACGGAGTGCCTTCACTCTGCACCTGGACACACACGCCTCTCCCAGCCCAGATCCAGCACCTGAATGTTTTTCTTTCATTACAGAAGACACTGGTAGAGTCATAGGGAAAATTCAGTCAAGTCGGGACTTCCCTGGTGGTCAGCGATTAAGAATCTGCCTGCCAACAGAGGGGACATGGGTTCAGTCCTAGGTCAGGGAAGGTAACAATGCCACGGGGCAACTGAGTCTACGCAACACATCTACTGAGCCACACTCTACAGAGTTCAAGAGCTACAGCTGCCAAAGCCCGTGTGCCCCAGAGCCTGCTCTCCACAACGAGAAGCCCCCGCAATGAGAAGGCCACGCACTGCAACGAGAGAGAAACCCCTGCTCATCACAGCCAGAAAAAGCCCACATGTAGCAACGAAGGCAGTGCAGCCGAAAATATAAACAAGTACAATTTAAAAAAATTTAGTAAGGTCTGCAAATTAGGAAGAGGATTGTATTTATGTTAATTTCTCAATTTGGACCACTGTATTGTTATTCCAGAGAAGAGTGCCCTTTTTTCAAGGAAATTCACACTGCGGTATAGGAAAGTAAAGATACATATCGTCAGCAACTTACTCTTTAGTGGCCAGAATATTGTAATAGGCTTATACATACAGAGAAGATACAGCAAACATCGTAATAGCATTTGGAGAATCGAGATTGATGAGAATTTTTCATACTATTCTTGTAACTTTTTTAGAAGTCTCAAACTATTTCCCAAAGAATAAAGAAAAAAAAAATACAAATACCTGCCCTGAGAAAATTAAGATGTGAGCAGGACAGTGTCAGAAAATTAAGATGTGACCAGCCCCAGTCTGGGGAATCCGAGTCCACTGGGTGGTCTGTTCTGGTTTGAACAAAGGACCCCAGGCACCTGCCACAGTGGGCAGAGCCCACCCCTGGACCTCGCTCTGCGGTACCAGGGTGGCTTTGGGCAGGTCATTTAACTGCTCTGAGCCTCAGCTCAGCTCACCCACGATGGGCATAATGATACACACCTCGTGAAGATTTCATAAAATGGGTAGCAAAAGGTAGACACCGATAGAATCAGAGTTTAGTAAATGACGGTGGGTATTACAGAAGAAACTCAAACCCCCCCACCCCTACAGCTGACTCTGGGAAACCAACATCACCCCTTTAACCCTGGTGACAGAGGAGAGCAGTGGGGACCTGAAGGAAATGTGAAATATAGACCATTCATCATCACCTGGCTTGGCTTCCCATCACCTGAATTGCTTCATTCTTCGTTAATTAATTGAACCCTGGGCAACAAAGCTCAGTGAGACTTCAGTGCATCTCTTCTAATATTTTATAATTCTCTATGACATGACCCATCTCAAGCCATTTTCACCTTTATCATTTAATTTAATCTTCCCTAATATCTTTCTGTCTGCTTATCCATGAAACCTTCCTTCAAAAGGACTGGCGCCTCTTCGGGGAGTTTATTATTATCTCGAACTTCCTGATAAACAGCTAGAAATGCTTCTGTTATATATCCCAGGGAAAATCTCACACCGGGCCCTGAGGAGACAGGAAAGAGGAGGGCAGGGTGGCCCGGAGCAGAGAGCAGGAGGCAAGCCGGCTGTTCATCATGGGAGGGTGTCGGGGACACGCCCCACAGGCACAGCTGGAAACAGCGGACCAGACGCTGCTGAGCAACGGATCTTGCAATCACAACACTGAGGGCAAAATTCACAAATAGAAGGCAATGGAGGACTGAATGCTAACACGTTTCAGAAGAGTTCTATAGCATTCATGAAAACGTTAAATTGTTGATAGGATGGCACACTGCTAATGGGTGAAGTGAAAAAAATATAGACAGCCCAAGCGAGGCTGAGAAGGGGAAAACGGAGAAGCACTTGGATAAAAGGCGAGATGGACCGACTTAAAGGAAGAAGGTCACAGCGGACAGGCAGGCACGTGCGCACACCAGACGACGCGCACTCGCAGACCCGGGCGCGCCGCCGCCGGGGAGGTCTTACCCGAGGCCGCCGGCCTGTGGCTGGACTGGCCGGCGTGGTGCAGGCTCTGCTGGAGCAGGCTCAGGCACTCCCCGAGGCAGCTGAGGGTGGCAGCAGAGGTAGCTTTCAGGAGCAGCAGGTCCTGGTCCAAGGCAGTGAGCGGGCCAGACCCCGGGAGAGACTCGATGGCGTGCACCAGGTTCTTCTGCTGCCCCTCCACCTGGGTCATCATCTGCGGAAAAGGGAGACAGCCCGAGGTGAGAGTCCGAAGGCCTCGCTTCCAGCGTCCGGGAGCCAGCGCTAAACCACGGGGGTGGATCAAAGTGCGGTGCCACTGTTCACAATAGCCAGGATACGGAAGCAACCTAGATGTCCATCAGCAGATGAATGGATAAGAAGCGGTGGTACATATACACAATGGAGTATTACTCAGCCATTAAAAAGAATGCATTTGAATCAGTTCTAATGAGGTGGATGAAACTGGAGCCTATTATACAGAGTGAAGTAAGCCAGAAAGAAAAACACCAATACAGTATATTAATGCATATATATGGAATTTAGACAGATAGGAATGATGACCCTATATGTGAGACAGCAAAAGAGACACAAATGTGAAGAACAGTCTTTTGGACTCTGTGGGAGGAGGCAAAGGTGGGATGATTTGAAAGAATAGCATTGAAACGTGTATTACCATACGTGAAATAGATCACCAGTCCAGGTTTGATGCATGAGACAGGGTGCTTAGGGCCGGAGCACTGGGATGACCCTGAGGGATGGGATGGGATGGGATGGGATGGGGAAGGAGGTGGGAGGGGGTTTAGGATGGGGAACACATGTATACCCATGGCTAATTCATGTCAATGTATGGCAAAAACCACTACAATATTGTAAAGTAATTAGCCTCCAATTAAAATAACTGAATTAATTAAAAGAAAAGAAAAAGTGCAGTGCAAGACAGCATCACCACCCAGACTACCGGCGGCATGAAGATGCAGTCTGAGGATGCTTGGCGCACATCCATCCTGGGATGCCGCAGGCCTCGGATGAAATCCATCCGGGTCCATCTACCCAAAGGCACTTGGTCTCTGCAGCTCTGCACACAAGAGAATTTTAGAACTTTACACCTGAAGGGGACCACCAGGCCATCCACGTGTATCTTTTACCGATCTTTGAAAGGTAAAAATAAATATACTAAAAGTAGAAGTCTTGTGATCAACTTTAAGGTCCTTGGACCACAGGAAGGTTATCCAAGACAATGGGCACCCCTGGCTTTGTCTCAGAGCAAGGCTGATTCCTTGCTTTGCTTCCATCTCCTGTCCATCCCTAACTCCTTGGTGGTCCTCCTTGAAGTTCAGGAAATAAAAGTGAAATCTGGGGCTAGCATTTGTGGGGGTAAGACCACACACACAGCAAAACCAGCGCCGACCCACTCTGCCCCTAAAATGCTAGGAGAGCCATCAACTTCCTTAACACCATGTGTAGGGAGCCAAGAGGAGGAGAAAAACCAGGAGTTCAAGAGCCAGCCCTGCTCCACAGCTAACGCTGTGACAAACCAGTTAACCCCACAGTGGCCTGGCTCCAATTCAAAAGCTACAGACAAGCAGTGTTTCCTTGGACAAATCAAGGAGAAAGGAATTTGAGAACTAGAAAAGGACTTGACTGGTGGTCTTGGGAAGTGCACCCTCCTCCTGTTTTCACACCTTATCTTGCTAAACCAGATGATGAGCATAAATTGCATGGCCAGCAAATAAGCAGTCGAGCTGATGTGTGGAGGAGCAAAGGCAGCCCGCCTGAGGTCACAGGTCAGCATTCGAGGCAGGGACCAACTCCTGCTCCCTGGACCCCTTCACTGTTCTTTAAGCATCTCCCACAAAAGCCATCCGTAATCTAAAGCAGTTGCTCCTGCTTCGTCACCATCATCCCCAGGAGGACCCCTGTGACCATCATGACGCCACCAGCTGGGGAGAAGCCATACCTCTGCAAAGACCGCTGGACCTGGACACAAAACCCATCCCATAAGTGGGCTTCTCTTTCTATTTTCTTTTAAAGACAAGTACTCCTACTTCCTATCACTCTGTGTAGTCATCGCCTTAAAAACAAACAGTTTGCCCACTGCAATCCTACTTAACCGAAATTGATGCCGTTACTTTAAAAAGATTTTTTTTAATAGTGACATTAAACAGATTACACGCCCATCCTCTGACCATGTAAGTTATTTTCTGCTGATTACAGAGGTTATAGCTAGCCATTCTGGCTCCTAAAACAGTACCTGAGGCATAACAGGGGCTCAGTAAGAATTCATTTCTTCTTCAGGTCTTTGCTGAAGAGCTGCCTTCTTGGGAAAGCTTCCTGCACCACATAATTTAAAATCATCTGTACTAGCATGAAAGCAGGAACCATTCTATCTGTGAGATTCACTGATGGATCCCAAGCAACTATCTGTTGAATGAATGAATGAACCCCCAGGGCCCCTTTCTCTTCACTGAGGGGCAAAAGAATCCATTTATGACACAGAGTCTACAAGAATCATCACAGTCAGTTAGGAAACAGGGCTGAAGATTCAGGAAAAGTAATACCTCTGCTATCAGTTTCAGTTTGCCAAGAAAATGGTTAAATTTAACATCAAAAAGATAAAATGTTTACATATTCGTTGACAGTCAACTCTATGGAGAACTGCTAACATTTAGGGAGAAGTCAACTTCGAGCTACTCGTCATAGTCAGCATTTCTGTAAATTCCTACCAAAAAAACTTGTCTCAGAAAAATGATGTGTTGAAAGAGAAGAAAAAAACATAAAACCAGAATGTAAAGCATATGCTCTGGACTATTACAGAAGATGCCATAATGCTTAAGAGAAAAGGTAACTAAATGAAGCCATTAACTATGGAATCCACTCATTTTTTTTAATTTTTATTTTGCCTTGGACTATAACTGATTTACAGTATGTGGTAGTTTTAGGTGTACTGCAAAATGATTCACTTACGAATCTACACATATATCCATTCTTTTTCAGATTCTTTTCCCATATAGGTCACCACAGGACACTGAATGGGGTCCGTGTGCTATACAGTAGGTCCTTGGGGATTATCTATTTTTTATATAGTAGTTGTAATATACTCATTTTTAATCAACAAAAAGAACTGTATTCCAATTATATAGCATAGGGTAAATAATTATTTCACAAGCATAAAATATGATGCAAATCTCAGGTAAAACAGACACAAAACTGGGGACCCCTCCCTGGTGGTTCAGTGGTTAAGAATCCAACTGCAAGCACAGGGGACACTGGTTCAACCCCTGGTCAGACAGGACTAAGATCCTACAGGCTGTGGAGCTGCTAAGCTCAGGCACCACAACTGAGCCCTCACCCTAGACCCTTTGAGCCGCAGCTACTGAGCCTGAGCATCTCAAACTCGTGCTCTGCATCGAGAGAAACCACCCCAATGAGAAGCCTGCACACAGAGAAAGCCCACGTGCAGCAACGAAAACCCAGTACAGCTAAAAGTCAATAAACACAAAGCCGGCTCCCCGAATCTCCCACCCAGAGATGGGCGGCACATACCTACTCTGGAAAACATCTGACGGTGTTTACTGAGAGCCTGTTGCCAGCGCCAGAGACAGGATGGCTGCCTGGAGGGGACACCGGAACTGGCGGTGGGTGGATTTGTCAGCTACAGTGACTGCAGAACAGCTGGTGCTGAGTGGGAGGGGGCGGGGGTGCCACAAGCCCCACAAGTCAGGGCACAGTCCCACTCAAGAACTTTCCTGCTCCAAAATGCCAACAGCGCCCCCCTGAGTCACCCTGTGCTAAGGAATGCCAGTGACCAAGCACTGGATGGACTTCAGCATCCTTCTTGGGAAACGGTGCACTGAAAGTAAAATGATCCCAGCGCAGTGCTTGACACGTTAAGCAGACGGAAACAGAACTTTAGTCTACAGACACAACTGACGCCAACCTTCACTTTCTATGAGCATCAGCAGGCTCCAAAAGAAACTGAATGAACTCTGCAAGCAACGCAGGACTGCCAGCCTCAGGATGATATATCATGGCTATTGCTGCCGGAACATTCCTCACACTGGGAGGTCCTGAGGAGAACCTCCCATCAGACTTGGGAAGAACAAGTTTTATCCGTTTTCATATCCGATTTTAATGAAGGGCACATTTGAGAAGACGTCACAAAGCTGTACGCGACACAAAGTCTCTAAGCAGCCCCCTCTGCCCTGCAGGTTCCCACAACCTCAACATAAGAGCGGAGCATGGCCAGTGAGGCCACCAGCCTTGGAACAGCCTGAACCGCTAATTACATGGATTTCAAATCAGGTTTCTGAACGCTTCTTTATTTTATTCTTTGGCTGCTCCATGAGGCATGCGGGATCTTAGTTCCCCAGGATCAAGCCAGTGCCCCTGCATTGGAAGTGCAGTCTTCAGTCACTGGATCAACCAGGAAGTCCCTAAACACTCTTCTGAAGCACAACATGAACCATGCGTGGCGTTTAAAAACCAGGGCGAACAAAAGGCACACGTTTCATTTCTTGCTGGCATTTCATTTCTACCGTCAGGGGCATCACACCTTGTAACATGGGTGCAAATGGGACCCTCTTCAAATTTCAGAGATCTACTCCCTGAACACATCAACTCCAAGGTTCTAAAATAGATTAACCATAGGTCAAGTCCAATTTCATAGTGAAGCGAAAATTCTATGACCCATTCCTCGTGGTGCAAACAATGGCATATGCAGCGCAAAGTCAAAGTGTGGGTGAGTGCAGAGGAAGTCAGTGGCTGCATCGCTTTCTTTCAGTGAAGCTGAAACCAAAGCTAAAGGCAAAGAACAAACCCAATGACATCAGCTCAACAAGATGAGACCCAGCTAAAGGAGGACAGGAGCAGCAGTGGCTACACTTGCCTTGATCACTTTAGACTGTTCTGACCTGCAAAGCTTGGTGTGGGTTCAGAGAGGCACCAGAAAGGCCCCGTCCTGACAGGTCAGACATCAACAAACACCAGCTTGTCACTCATCCATCCATTGGCAACCAAAGCATCAGCCTCACGCATGGCTTTCTTCTCCTAACGTCACCAGAGCTGCTGGCCTTGTTGGCAGAACCTCCCAGGCTCCCAGACAACCCGGAGCCTTCAGCAATTCAATCTGTCCTGATTGAGAGGAGACCAAACAATTCAATGTCAACCTCGAGGTGGCCTTGTTTTGGCATTTCTCCTCAGCCTGATGGGACCCCAGAGCCCCTGCTAAGTCTCACATTTGGGTCACAGATCAGTCCTTGACCACCTTAGGGCAATTTTTTTCACTTGGCCAAAGTCATCACCTAGGCTTACAAGCCAGGCTTCAAAGACCTTAGAACCCAAACTAACTAACCTACTAACTAGCTTGCCATCTCCATTAACAGATTTACTATTCAACTACCTTCAGTAGCATCACTTTAGTATTTCAGACTCCCCACCCAGAAATGACTTGATAGCTGGTTACAGAAGTTTCCTAAAATACCCATCAACATACAGCATGCACCCTAAAACTCACTGAGTCCTTGCCTCAGCATCCTCACCCTGCTGTTTCTGCCAGTCTGGGGCCACTGTTCCTTGATCCCTGTCAAGTCTCTGTTTTGTCAACCAAATTCCTAATTCCCAGATTTAAAAAAAAATTTTTTATTGTAGTTGCTTTACAATGCTGTTAGTCTCTGCTGTACAGCAGTGAACCAGCTGTATGTATACATGCACCCCCTTTTTTCTTTTTAGATTTCCTTCCCATGTAGGTCACCAGGGAGCATTACATAGAGCTCCCCATGCTGCACAGCACATCATTAATTATCTGTTCTACACACAGTATCAGCAGTGTATGCGTGTCAGGCCGCATATCCCAGTTCATCCCGTCCCCCTTAACTCTGACACCGCCCCCGCGGCTGGGAGACACTGCCCCCTGGAGGTCTGTTTCCCCTACACTGAGAGCCATACAGCCCCTATGCTTTGCCACCAGAGGGCAGTAGCGGCACCTGGACAGGTGACATTCCCACCTCTCCAGCCTTTCTCCCAGGTGTAGTGTTGGGAACACAGTCATTCCTGGGCTCACCTGAACAATTTTCTCCTTGCTGACTCACTTCCCTCTCAAGTGTCCTCCTGTACTCTGTCTGTCCTTCTGGCTCTTGACACAACGTCTACTGGAATGTAGCTCTCAACTGTAACCAGCCGAGAGCTTCCTTGAGGCAGGGCTCCGGGTCTCCTTGCATGGCTCTCCTTGGTCCCAGGCATGACCCCACGCAGGCTAGTCCTAAACATCTTAAGGACTCCCAGCTCTCCCTCCAGGCTCGTCAGGTGAGCAGACAAAGAAAACCCCATGGAGGCAGACCTGCAGACCCTCACTGCTCGGTAGGGGCTGGGGACGGCGACAATAAGGAACAAAGCAGAGCAGGAGGAAATCGGGTCCCTCCCCAACGGGGTGAGGCTGCCAGCTACACAGATGAGGCTATGATAATGAGGAAGAACAAAACGACAAAGCGCAGGAAGAGAATGGAGAAACCAGGGTAAAGACCATATTATTCTATATTACAAACCAAGGGAAATTAAAAATGGGAAAAAGGAAAGATCTCCCCCAAATGGACCATTAGGTGTCTCATGCCTGACTGCACGTGTCGCCAAACTTCTACAAAAGGTCAGAGAATAAATATTAAAGGTTTTGCAGACCACTGGGTCTCTGTGCTTAGCTCGGCCCCTGCAGCTTGAAGGCAGGCAAGGTTCAAGTGTAAACAGATGGCTGAGGCTGTGCTCAGCATTTAACATCTCGGTTTAGATGTCAGATAATTCTCTTTTTTCATTCAAGGGGTACTTTTGTTGGCTCTTGGAGTGAGAGGTGATTTTTTGAGCCTACCTCGGACATCTTGGCTATCATGTTAGGAGACTCCAGGTCCAGTGTGAATTTTTTAGGAGGCAGTCATATGCCTGGATTGAGCACACAAGCCCTTGCCTACTCATAGCCTGTGGTTTCAATGGCGATCTAATTTCCAAATCTTACTTGCTGCTACTTTGATCTGCTTGGTTTGCCTCCTGTCTGAGGCCTCCACTGGTCCCTGCTGGTTGGCCTGAGAGCCCAGGCCTTCCGGACAGAGGACAGGTGCCTGTTTTGGCAGGATCCCCCTTGCCCTGGGCTCTGGGTCAGGGAGGGGAGTCTCAGGCTTGAAATCACTTTTATGCCTTTGGGCATAAGGAGACGTGGGTTCGATCCCTAATCCAAGAGGATCCCACATCCACGGAGCAACTAAGCCCACATACTGGAATTACTGAGCCTACGCAACTGAGCCCGGGAGCCACAGCTACTGAGTCCACGCACTGCAACTACAGAAGCCCCCAGGAGCCTAGAGCCCGTGCTCCACAACCCAAGAAGCTGCCACAGTGAGAAGCCACGCAATGCAACTGGAGATCTCCCCCACTCACCGCACCCAGAGGAAACCCCGCACAACAACGAAGACCCGGCACTGTCAAAAATAAGTAAGACAGACCCACAATGTTCAGGATCTATAACACCATAATCAGGAAAAAATGCAATAAAAAATGGGCAGAAAACCTTAATAGACATTTCTCCAAAGAAGACACACAGATGGCCAACAGGCACACGGTAAGATGCCCCACATCCCTAGTGATTAGAGAAATGCAAATCAAAACTTCAATGAGGTACCACCTCACACCAGCCAGAAAGCCCATCATGTAAAAAGTCTAAAAAGTAACCAATGGTGGAGAAGGTGTGGAGAAAAGGGAGCCCTGTTACAGTATCGGTGGGAATGTAAGTTGGTGCAGCCACTGTGGAGGACAGTGTGGAAAGTCTTCAGAAAAGTGAAAATAGAATCACCGTAGGGTTCAGTAATCCCACCCTGGGGCACGCATTTGGACAAAACTCTAATTTAAAAAAATACACGCACCCTTGCATTCACAGCAGCACTATTCACAATGGCCAAAACGTCGAAACCACCTCAATATCCACGACAGAGAAATAAGAACGATGTGGCACACACATACAAGGGATTACTTCTCAGCCACGTACGAGAACCAAATCATGCCATCTGTAGCCACATGGTGCAACTAGAGGCGATCGTAACTAAGTGAAATAAGCCAGACAGACAAACACCACATGCTATCATTTGCACGTGGAACCTAAAATAGGGCACAAGTGAACCGGCATATGAAACAGGCACAGAATCGCGGACACAGAGGACAGACCTGTGCTTGCCAAAGGGGACGGGAGGGACTGTGAGTGCAGGGTTAGTAGGTGCAGACTGTTATACAGGGTGGATAAACAAGGTCCTACTGAACAGAAAACTGTATCTAGTATCCTGAGATAAACCACAATGGAAAAGAATATAAAGAAGAATATGTATACAGATGCATAACTGAGTCACCATGCTGTACAGAAGAAATTAACACAGCATTAAAATCAATGATACTTCAAGTATTCATGGCCAAAGAAATCTATGGCTGTAGATTCAAAATCAAAACCATTTTGCAGGCAGGAACCCTAGGTTCAGAGAGGCTGGGGATCTGTGCTGAGGCCACACAGCTTCATCTGGAGTGGCAGCCCTCACTCTCCTCCTCAGGGGCCTCTTCACTTCACAAGCCGATGTACTTCCTCCTCTTTCCTTCTCATATTCTGAAAGCAAAATAGCCCTTTTGCCTCCGAAAACAACTGCAGTGAAGGTCCTTCTGCTGCCCTCAGTCCAGCATTCTCACCACCTGGAGACACCTAGTGTCTGTTTTTCTCATTAAAAGAAGGTTGACTTACTCCCTCAACCACTGTCCCAACAAAATTAGACAGTAAATACAGTTCTAAAAAAGGAAGTAAACATTACCTGAAATCCTACTTCCCAGAGATACAGTCTGGTATTGCTCTGACTCTCCCAATTCACTCACTCACTCACTCACTCACTCACACACTCACTCACTCACACACACACACACACACACACACACACACGCAATGCTAATTTATCTAACAGGATCTTTAGATCTAATTTTACCACGTGGAATGCATCATTTCTTATGGCTGAGAGTTACTTCAAAACACTCCACTGGGGATTGAAGGGAGAGATAGTATGAAATGATAATGGGTTGGAGGATGCTAAAGCTGTTGATAGTGACATGGAGGTTTAATATTGCCGTCCCTAATGCTTTTATGTTTGAAAATTTTCAAACTAATGCAATTTTTTTCAATAGGAGGAAAATACATTGTTACGGGTTGAACTGTGTCTCTCCAAACAAAGTATGTTAGCATCATAACTCTCATAGCTTAAATGTAACGTTTCTGCAAGGGGAAGTATAGCCTTTATTTTGTAAAAACTTTGAATTATAATCTATAAAAACACTGAATTGCTGTGTTGTACACCTGAAACTAATTTAACAGTGTAAATTAACTATACCTCAATAAAAAATTTATTAGAAAAATACAGGAGTTTCTTGAAGATTAAAGGTGTTGAACAACCAACTCTCAGAAAGGCCAAGAGCAAGGCTGAGATTGGGGGACACTCAGCAGCAGTTCTGCTGCAGTTCATGGGCTCACAAAGAGTCGGACGTGACTAAACGGCTGAGCAGCAGCAGCAGAAGCTGAGGAGCCCCCATCCAGGGCCTGCCAGGAAGGGTTCCAACTTGCTTCCACATGTGCAGGACTCCAATCACATTTTTCTCAGGAAGGAAATTATTAATATGATTGGATGTTACCCAGGAGTTTCAATCCTTGCTGCAATCATTCATAGCAGTGAAAAAGTCTCTCTTTTCTTTTTTTTTCCCCACAGAGGTCATCAGGTTAAAATCCAGTCATTAGAGTGGGTCCTAGTCCAATACAGTGTCCTTATAAAATGGAAATTATGAGCAAGACACACACAGAGGGCGAATGAGAGAAGCCGTGGGAGACCTGGATCAGACCCTCAGAGGCACCAATTTGCCAATGCCTGGCCCAGCACCAGGAGACAAAGTGGCCAGTTTGTAGTACTTTGTTACTGCAGCCTCAAGAAGCTGGTACATCACAGATGTCTTAATTTAGTGGCTACCCTGTGGAGCAGCTTTTCATTCCAAAGGCAAAGTTGACCCTGGTTCTGTAGCAGAGGCTACTTGCATGCAATGTCACCCTTGTTTTCTCAAGGAATTTTTACTAAAGGAAAAGTGAGATAGAGAATGCATTTTCAGAATGAGGAATCTAGTAAAATGGTACGAATGAACCTATCTGCAGGGCAGGAATTGAGCTGCAGAAGTCGAGAACAGACGTGCAGAGGTAGGAGAGGGTGGGATGAATTGGGAGAACATCACTGACATATATACACACTACTGTGTATAAAGAGGAGAGCTAGTGGGAAGCTGCTGTCTAGCACTGGGAGCTCAGCTCGGCGCTGTGATGACCTAGAGGGATGGGGAGGGTGGGGGTGGAGCGGAGCGATGTTCAAGAGGGAGGGAATATATGTATACATACAGCTGATGCATTTCACTGTACAGCAGAAACGAACACAACATTATGTGAAGCAATTATACTCCAACTTTTAAAAAGAGGTAACAGAAGATGGTGATACACAGGTTAAAAGCATTACTTTTTAAGTTCTATGTGTTTGCACTGAATGTTACCAAGTTGGTAATGAGGGGTGCCAGGGACAAAAGGAATCATCTCTTGCTGTCAGAGAAACAGGCCAACAGGACTGTGAGCAGAAGGTAAGGGGTCAGGAAATAACTGTCTCATTCATCCCTCATCGCTTGACAGCTCCTGCCTCCCTCGAACAGACACGGCCCTGGCGGGGTGCTAGATGCAATGAAG
The DNA here is from genome assembly GCF_023091745.1 of Budorcas taxicolor. Lineage (NCBI taxonomy): Eukaryota > Metazoa > Chordata > Mammalia > Artiodactyla > Bovidae > Budorcas > Budorcas taxicolor. Next base: position 54,309,451 of record NC_068910.1, on the reverse strand, counting down.
GCGTACAAGGCTGGCCTCCCCAGCACAAAGGCCATGCCCGGGGCTTTGGTGGAAGATCCAACCACTGCTTTTCTTATAAATATCTTTCTTTTTTTTTTTTTTAACAAAAGCAATACTTATCATAGGATAAATAATAATAAAATAGAAAAAACACCCATAACACATAGAGAAATAAACTTTAAAATTTAGGCAAATATACTTAAAACATTCTGATGTACAAACGTGTTCTTTGACTTTTTACGAAAGGGGTTGTATATCATAATACTGCTTTTTAAATTATATCTGCTGCTGCTGCTGCTAAGTCGCTTCAGTCGTGTCTGACTCTGTGCAACCCCATAGACGGCAGCCTACCAGGCTCCTCCGTCCCTGGGATTCTCCAGGCAAGAACACTGGAGTGGGTTGCCATTTCCTTCTCCAATGCATGAAAGTGAAAAGTGCAAGTGAACTCGCTCAGTCGTGTCCGACTCTCAGCGACCCCACGGACTGCAGCCCACCAGGCTCCTCCGTCTACCATGTCAATAAATCGGGACAATGCCATTTAAGATACTGCAGATCATTCCAGCACATCAGTGGGCCACAACTGACTGCCCAGTTCCCCACCAATGGACCTTACAATGAGGTCTAACTTTCTTCTCTTTGACAAATCGCAGTTCCATAAACTTCTCTGTAGGTAGATCTTTGCATAAATTTGCAATGATTTTCTTAAACTCCTAGAAAAGTAATAACTGAATTTGAAGGTTTTTAACATTAATTTTTAAGGCTTTTGAGAAACACTGCCATCTTACTATTAGAAAAAAAAAACCTGTTATCAATTTGTATTGATACAAATTGATATCAATACAGGACTTCCCTGGTGGTCCAGTGGTTAAGAATCCTCCTAGCAGTGGCAGGGGATGAAATTCAGTCCCTGGCCAGGGAACTAAGATCCTACATGCTGTGGAGTTATGAAGCCCGCACACCACAGTGAAGACCCAGTGCAGCCAAAAGCCCTGTGTGTTCTCAGCAGTGTAAGAGCTGTCTTCTTCCTCGACACTCTCTAAAAATCTCCTTTTTCTCATAATCAATTACGTAGACCAAAAAAAAAAAAAAAACCCACCAAATCTAAAACCAGCGTTTTTGGATTTTTTTTTTTTTTTTGCTTTAATCCACTGCCCATGTTCCTGAATAATCTGGGGTTTCAAAAAATGTTAAGAAATTTCCACATCCAGCAATGAGTAGTAAATAAGCCCAAGAGACCTAATGTACAGTATAATGAATATAGACAATAATACTGTACGATAATCAACTTCGCTAAGTGACTAGAACTTAATTATTCCAACCACTAAAAAGAAGGGATAATTATGTAACGTGACAGAGTTGCTAAATATTGCTACAGTGGCAATGCTATTACCCTATACACATGCATCGAATTAACAGGAACAGTGCTTTAAATTTACACCATGTTATATGCCAAATATATTGAACAGAAAAGCAGTTTCCATATCCAGTCAAGAAAATTCAAGCAAAATAAGATGAAAGGGAGTCCAGGGAGGGTGTTTCCTCTGTGAGAGTGGAATCAGCCACGTGGATGGCTGGGTGGGCACTCCTGTAGGGCGGAGGACAAGATGGTCCCAGCAATGGATGGAAAGCTACACACAGCCCTGGGAAGGGAGGGGAAGAATGACCAGGAGAATCCAGGGATTCAGGAAACTCAGAAGAGGGACTTTCTGGTGGTCCAGTGGTTGACAGCCTGCCTGACAGTGCAGGCAACACAGGCTCGATCCTTGTCCGGGAAGATTCCACATGACGCAGGGCAATGAAGGCCATGTGACTGGAGCCCACAATGAGAGAGACGTCCCGGGGAGAAGCCCGAGCACCTCTGCAAGGGAGTGGCCCCCGCTCACCGCAGCTAGAGAAAGCCCTCTCACAGCGGTGAAGACCCAGCACAGCCAAAAATAAATCTTCAAAAAAACTTGTAAAGAAAGCTCATGAAGCAGCCATAGTTCTCTTCTAAAAAGTCAAGGATAAGGAGACAATAGGAAATAATGCCTGACCCTGAACCTTGTCCAACTGCCTGCTCTGCTCCCAGGGCCCACCAGATAAGGGGAGGACTGTCCACCTTTGCCAGGCTCAAGCGGCCCTGCACCTGATGGGGGCCCAGCCCCTAAGCTGCAGAGGAAAGCAGAGAGCAGCTCCTGGCTTTCCCACACTACTTCCTCAACTTCTCCACCTGCTTGCAGTACAGAAGCCATGCCGGCCGCAGGCAGCGACATGAGTAACAGGCCCAGGGCCATTTCACCTCCGGGTCAAGGGGAAGGTGAACAGCGTACAAAGGGCTTTTACACTCATTGTCTCGCCTCCCCCTCTGCCTTGGTCACCGAGCAGGCTGGTCATTGTGATGCGCCACCCTGGGGCCCAGGTCATGACCCGTGCAGCTGGAGAGGTGAGCACTGAAGTCCCACGTCCTGGAGCCAAAATCCTCTGCCTGTGTGCCTCACTCCCAGGAGGCACACAGAACGGCAGTGCTCTAGACAACTCATGATCACAGCACATGCACGCACGCGTACAGACACACACACACTCTCGTGGCGTGGCCTTCCGCCTAAAAGAAATTAGTCGCAACTCCCACCGAATTGAACTAGAACAAGTTAGACCACAAATTCTTCCTGGGTAAAGTCCCCAGAAAAGAAATCATGATTCATAAACAAAGCCTCAACAACAAAGGGTAAGGATGTGTCCTGCAAGTGGTGTGGAAGTTTCACTCAGATGTGTAAGTTTCACTCAGAAGTCATCTCATCAGAAACTTAAATATACACCATGCTTAAAAATACACACATGCATGTATGCACACACACACATGCGCACGCACACACACACACACACACACACACCCATATGAACACCAAAGACTAAAATGCTGCTGTACAGATCCACACTGTCAGCCTTCCAGCTAACCCACCATTTCTCAGTCATTGCTGGCTGGTGAATCAGGTTTCCATCTCTTGCAGAATGAAACCTCACAACCAAACATCAATGAGTATGCAATTACTGGAGTCTGCTCTGCCTTTGTTTACACTCATATTCCATAGCCATGCTCAGCCTACCTCAAAGAACCTCTAAGTTTTTGAGTATTCAGTCTTCATTTGGGGAAATCCTTTTATTTCGGGGAGAGAAGGTTGTTCTAAGAATTCCTAGGGGGGAAAAGCCAACAGATATCTATATCTGATTTCCGGATGGTGGCATATACTTATCTCAGAGACTGGGTCATCGCTCTACCCACTAAAAGCCTGCTTCTCTTTTCTAAAACTTTATCTACCCAAACCAAGACAAGACCATGACAACACAGCTCTTTTTCCAGCTAAAATTAATTTCACAAGCGCCAACGACTTGCAGGGCAGAAACGCTTCTCCAAAGGGCACTTGAGAGAGAGGGAGAAATTGGACAAGAACTTCTCGCCTCCAGGCAAATCCTTTATAGCGTCTGAGCCCTGACATATGAAACTCTGGAGAGACAAATGCATTCATCAGGAGTCTGCTTTCATTTCCTGGAAGAGAAAATTATGGTAAGGGATGAGCCACCAGTAATTAGTATTAATTGTATCCCCACTGGGTAAGTGGCATTGCAGCCACCATTCTAAAGAAAAGAGGACACAATTCCTGCACACAACAGCTTACAATGTAATCCTCAAAGTGCTCAAATATGAGCTAGAACAGTGACAACATACACTATGCTTTACAAAAGAGCCGACACCCCTCGCAGGGGCCTGCCTGGAAATGGCTTTCATGTCACGGAGATGAACTGGCCGTTTTCACTCCTTCCCCACTCTTCCTCACGACTCTGGCACCCACTTTTTAAGCAAGTGGAAGAGTGTGTAGCCCTTGGCCTCTTAACAGGAATAAACACACAAAGGCAAACTTGCAGTCACTTCCATACCTGCCCATCTCGAGATTCCGAGCCTACCGACAAGATCGATCCCTTAATCCGCGACCATATGGCATCTGATTCATCAAAGGGCTCCATTCACAGCAGATAGCTGACGAATGCCGGGTGGATGGACAGATGGATGAACGGATGGGAAGGAGGGAGGGAGGGATGGTGGAAGGATGGACGGGAGAAAGGAGAGAAGGGAGGAAGAGGGCAGTGACAGGACGGGGGTGGAGGAGGGCGGGAGGAGAAGAGGCAGGAGTAGAGGGGAGAAGGGGAATTGGGAGAATAGGGCGGGAAGGAAGGCACAGCGCCACAGGTTCAGGAAGTGCGCACCAGCTGCAAGGCCCTCTAGCACATCTGAGAACTCCTCTCAAGTGACCCTCACCCGGAGGTGCTCCTTCTCCTTGAAGAATAAAGGTCATTGCCCTCTGCATCCTGCAATGTTGGACCTACAGCCCGAAGGACAGAGGAAGCAGGAGGCTTTAACTGCACAGAAGGCGTCTGTCTCCAGGCACACGACTGCCCCACGTTTCTTACAGCCTCTAAATCAATCTGCACGTCCCTGGGGAAAACAAAGCCCTACCTGACTGGGCTCTAGCCTCGACCACGAAATGTTGGTTTCCTGATTGTCTTTTTTTTTTTTTTTTTGAGGTACAGTTGATTTACAATGCTTCAGGTGTACAGAAAAATGATTTGGTTATACATATTTATATGCTTTTTCAGATTCTTTTCCATTATAAGGTCATCGCACGATACTGACTGTAGTTCCCTGTGCTTCACTGTTCTTTATTTTATATAATAGTGTGTATCTGTTCATTCCAAATTCATAATTTATCCCTCCCCTCACATTTCCCCTCTGGTAACCCTAGTTTGTTTTCTACGTCTGTGAGTCTATTTGTTTCGTGAATTAGTTCGCTTGTATCATTTTAAGATTGCACGTATAAGTGATATCATATAGTATTTGTCTTTCTCTGGTTGACTTGCTTCCCTTAGTATGATTACCTCAAGATTCATCTATGTTGCTGCTGCTGCTGAGTCGCTTCAGTCGTGTCCGACTCTGTGCGACCCCATAGACGGCAGCCCACCAGGCTCCCCCGTCCCTGGGATTCTCCAGGCAAGAACACTGGGGTGGGTTGCCATTTCTTTCTCCAATGCATGAAAGTGAAGAGTGAAAGTGAAGTCACTCAGTCGTGGCCGACTCTTTGTGACCCCATGGAGAGCAGCCTACCAGGCTCCTCCGTCCATGGGATTTTCCAGGCAAGAGTACTAGAGTGGGGTGCCATCACCTTTTCTGTATGTTGCTGCAAAAGGCATTATTTCGTTCTTTTTTATGGCTGAGTAGTATTTCATTGTACCATATCTTCATTATCTATCTATTTGGTGATGGACATCTAGGTTGCTTCCACGTCCTGGCTGTTGTAAATAGTGCTGCTATGAACATTGGGGTGCATGTATTCTTTTCAAATTACGGCTTTCTCCAGATATATGTCCAAGAGGAAGATTTCAGGATCATATTTTTACTTTTTTTAAAGGGAAACTCCATCATGTTCTCCATAATGGCTGCACCAATTTACCTTCCCACGAATAGTGTATCTCCTGGTGGGAGATTCTCTTTCTTTTGACTTCATCTTAGAGGCTGGTTTCAGCAGGTAGCCTTCCACCATCTCCAGAAAGCTCACAACGCTCACTGCCACAGAACAGGTCATGGCTGTAACTAAGTAGTGTGCTATGCTATTAGCTGATTCCTCTCTCTCGCTCTTAGGGAGCTCTGATCTCCATGAGGATGAGGACCTTGGCTCTTTCGTTCACTGCTGTTTCTCTAACATCTAGGAAAGTTCTGGCAAACCGCAGGCAAAAAAAAATAAAGTGGAAAGAATGAGTGAATGAAGAAATGAAGGGGAGCGCCCAGGCATCTCCTGAGAGTAGCATTCTCTCCCCCCTCACAGGCACAACAGAAGGTGAGGATTTGAGACGCATCTGCATGAAGAAAAGGTCCAAACACCTTCTGAGTGACAGCCACGAGCCTTCAGAATGGCCAAGGCAAGGAGGCACCCTGCCAGTTCTGGGGATGAACAGGAGCTGGTGAACTGTTTTCCGACATCATCATGTCGGAGAACCGCAGTGGTCAGGGGACAAGGCTTCACCCTCTGCTCACGTGCCTCTCAGGTCTGGCGAGCATGGTCAAAGAGAGCCTTTGGTAGCAAAGAACAGAAACGCACCCATATTAGTTCAAGGAGAAGGGAGCCCACTGGCTGGACCCAGGGTAGAGGTGCCATCCTCTGCAGCAACATCACAGTTTCCCTTCTGCATCCCTCGGGTCACCCTGGGCTCTGAGGTCTGCACCTTCTCTCGCTCCTCCTGCTCAGCTGAAAACTTCCTGCACTTGGACGCACCCCAGCAGAGCCCCTGGGGTCACACGGACCCCATCTCACATGGCGCTCCTCATTCAGATTCAAGAGAGAGTGAATCTGGCCGTGGATCAGATGACCTTCCTCGTCCAATCAGCAGATGCGGGGGATGTAAAGAATGATGCCATGTGACGCCACAGCCTTGCAGGCACGGACCTCCCTTCAGAACGGGCTCTCCCCCGGACTCACTTCTCTCTGACTGCGGTCTAAGATTCTGATATGCATGATACAAGGATGCACACTGTTTACAACCCCCCTAAAAACTCACTTCACAGGAAAATGTACGCCTCAACTGGAACAGCAGTCAACTTTCATCCAGAACACTTACTTCAATGCCGAGGTGCTGCCCTACACTTAATGCATGCGTGACATGACTGTCTCACCTGCACAGCTTCCCAGAGGGTTCTAGACGTTTACTAACTTCTTACAAAGGCGTATGATAAAAACCCATCTCCAACTGAACGCAGACCTCGCCCCCAAGCTCTCTCTTATCTGTGACATCATCTCGTAATGCAAGGTCAATAGGGGCCCCCAGTTTAAAGGGGGTTTATCTATTTCTTCATTTTAAAATATTTATTTATTTAGCTGTGTCAGGTTTCAGCTGCAGCACACAGGATATCTGATCTTCATTGCAGCATGTGGGATCTAGTTTCCTGACCAGGGATCAAACCCAGATCCCCTGCATTGGGAGCTCAGAGTTTTAGCCACTGGACCACCAGGGAAGTTCCTTTAAGTTCCTGAGGTCAAGGGGGCAGCCCCACAGCCATGTCCTTAGCACCTGGCTAGTTTTCGATGCTGCTCTGGCTAAATGCATCCCCAGGCTTTGCGCCATTGCTTCAGTTTCCAGGTTTGTACTTTCACAGTGAAAATGCTCTGCCTCCGTTGTGTTTGTGTCAGTAGTTGGGGCTGCCTAATTTAGGCAAAACTGGGCATTTACAGAAGGAAAAATGCATTTTTTTTTCTTCGGTTCAGATAGTTTGAGATAACTATCTCCCTCTAGGCCTACCTGTGTACTGTTAATTTACCAGCTTTGACCTATCTTTTAGAAACTGTACAGTATTAGCGACTCTTCATATTTACCTCCAGTTTCCCAACTGCAAAATAAACAGGCTGTATTCTTTCCACAGCTGCAATGTAAATACATATTTCATCCTAGGGATCAATTGGCTTTACTTTCATAGGTTTCCCTGGTGGCTCAGCTGGTAAAGAATCCGCCTGAAATGCAGGAGACCTGGGTTTGATCCCTGGGTTGGGAAGATCCCCTGGAGAAAGGAATGGCTACCCACTCCAGTATTCTGGCCTGGAGAATTCCACGGACTGTATAGCCCAGGGGGTCACGAAGAGTCAGATATGGCTGACCGATTTTCACTTTTCGTGTACATTTAGTAGCAATAGAAAAAGCAAAGGTAACCCTTGGCATGAAGAGACACTCACGCTTCTGACTGTGTATGTTACCCTCCACCCTACTCCAAAGCAACAAAAAACAAAAAAGTGAGACTTCCCTGGTGGTCCAGGGGTTAAGACTTCACGCCGCAGGGGGCACAGGTTCAATCCCTGGTCAGGGAACTAAGACCTCACACCACATGGCATGGGCCAACAAAACAAACACATAAAACTATTTATCCAAAAGATGCCATTTCCTCTAGTAAAAGAAAACTTAAAAGTATTGCTTCAAACTTCAATACATGCTAGATTCTAACAGAGCTGCGTTTATTAACAACTTCCCCAGCTTTGACACTGGTGAATCTGAAGAACTCTGACCATTGTTACCCTCTCCAATGCTGCCCCCTGCTGACAAAAGCATGAACACCTTCGCCGGATACACCCCTCCCATGCCACCTCCCTGGAGAAAATGGTGGCTGCGACAAAATAAGCCCACGAACACTTTCATGAGGAATCTAACACAGGGCACAAGCGAGCATATCTAGGAAACAGACTCACAGACTCAGGGAACAGAGCGGTGGCTGCCAAGGCAGGTGGGAGTTGGAGGACGGATGGAGTGGGAGTTTGGGATTCACAAACTATTATGGACAGAAACAAAGGAGCTATATTCAATATCCTGTGATAAACCATAACGGAAAAGAACGTGAAAGAATATGTTAATATATACCTGAATCACTTTGCTGTACAGCAGAGATAACACTATAAATCAACTATACTTAAATTAAAAAAAAAATACTGATAACCAAAAAAATATCAATAATAAGCCCACTGGCCTAGACGGTGCCAAGTCCCATGGAGGAGACGAAAGGGGCCAGAGACACAGCTCCCTAAGGATTCTAAGAATGAACAGAGAAGACAAAACATGTTCATACAGAACCATCAAAACAGATAAAGCCATACTGTTGCATTACGGAGTCAGGGCCGTCCAGATGAACAAGATCCTGAAAAAGGTGAGGCCAGTGCAGACAGACGAGCCAGTCAGGCTAGTGGTTCTCAGCTGTTCACACTAAGGAACCCCACCTTGCTCAGCATGGACTCCTTGCTGTCATCAGTGTATCCATGTAAGAAAGCCAGAGTGCCCAGCAAATGCCCATCTAAGCCCAGCCAAGAGCAAAGAAACGTAGACAGTTGCCTGGCTTCAGTCAGGGATTTTAAAATGGTAAAAACAGGGACTGCCCTGGTGGTCCACTGGCTAGACTCCACTCTCCAGATGCAGGGGCCCTGGGCTGGATCCCTGCTTGGGGAGCTAAATCCCACCTGCCACAACTAAGAGTTTGCATGCCACGGCATACGGAAAATCCCACGTGTGGCAACGAAGAGGCAGTGCAGCCAAATCAATACACATTTTTTAAAAAAAACAAAACAGATTGGTAAAAATAATTCACAGAACCCCCCAAGACAGAAGGTTCTGGAATCCATGAACTCTAAGAGGCTTTCTCACTGGGCTCCTGCAGAGGCCTGGTGTCCCAAAATGGATTCAGTGACAGGGTTATTTATGCCTGCAAGCATTTTACTCCCGAGGAAAGAGTCCTTTGCTTCCATGAGATTCTCAAAGGCACTTGTGGCCACTGTAAATCAATCGACAAGCAAGCAAAACTGAGCTCTGTAGGCCGACAATGCCCAGCTAGGAACCCCCAGGACAGATGGGCTGAAGGGTGCAGAGCGCACTTCCCAGGAGATGCCATGCCCTCCTCTTCCTATCCTGAGAGGCTTCCATTCAGATTCAATTAAAGAAAAAAAATATATATATATATATATTAGTAAAGAGGAAATGTATCTTTAGCTTTGTTTTCCTAAAAAAAAATCGATTTTTCCTTTCCATACCGACTCCACCGAACCTTAATATTCCATATGTCACTTCCCTTCAACAATTTGCCAACTAAGAAAATTACAGGTGAATATCACTGATGAACACAAACACAAAAATCCTCAACAAAATACTAGCAAACTGAATCCAACAATGAGTTCCGTTCAGTTGTTCAGTCGTGTCCGACTCTTTGCAACCCCACAGACTACAGCATGCCAGGCTTCCCTGTCCATCACCAACTCCCACAGTTTACTCAAACTCATGTCCATTAAGTCGGTAATGCCATCCAACCATCTCATCCTCTGTCATCCCCTTTTCCTCCCACCTTCAATCTTTCCCAGCATCAGGGTCTTTTCTAATGAGTCAGTTCTTTGCATCAGGTGGCCGAAGTATTGGAGTTTCAGCTTCAGCATCAGTCCTTCCAATGAATATTCAGGACTGATTTCCTTTAGGATGGACTGGTTGGATCTCCTTGCAGTCCAAGGGACTCTCAAGAGTCTTCTCCAACACCACAGTCCAAGAGCATCAATTCTTCGGCGCTCAGCTTTCTTTATAGTCCAACTCACATCCATACATGACCACTGGAAAAACCATAGCTTTGACTAGATGGACCTTTGTTGGCAAGATAACGTCTCTGCTTTTTAATAAGCTGTCTAGGTTGGTCATAACTTTTCTTCCAAGGAGCAAGAGTCTTAACTTTATGGCTGCAGTCACCATTGCAGTGATTTCGGAGCCCCCCAAAATTAAGTCTCTCACTGTTTCCATTGTTTCCCCGTGTATTTGCCATGAAGTGATGTGACCAGATGCCATGACCTTTGTTTTCTGAGTGTTGAGTTTTAAGTCACCTTTTTCACTCTCTTCTTTCACTTTCATAAAGAGGCTCTTTAGTTCTTCACTTTCTGCCATAAGCGTGGTGTCATCTTCATATATGAGGTTATTGATATTTCTCCTGGCAATCTTGATTACAGCTTGTGCTTCATCCATCCCAATGTTTCTCATGATGTACTCTGCATATAAGTGAAATAAGCAGGGTGACAATATACAGCCTTGACGTACTGTTTTCCCGATTTGGAACCAGTCTGTTGTTCCATGTCCAGTTCTAACTATTGCCTCCTGACCTGTATACAGATTTTTCAGGAGGCAGGTGGTCTGGTATTCCCATCTCTTGAAGAATTTTCCACAGTTTGTTGTGATCCACACAGTCAAAGGCTTTGGTATAGTCAATAAAACAGAAGATGTTTTTCTGGAACTCTCTTGCTTTTTCCATGATCCAGCAGATGTTGGCAATTTGATCTCTGGTTCCTCTGCCTTTTCTAAAACCAGCTTGAACATCTGAAGTTCATGGTTCACATACTATTGAAAGTTGGCTTGGAGAATTTTGAGCATTACTTTAATAGTGTGTGAGATGAGTGCAATTGTGCGGTAGTTTGAGCATTCTTTGGCATTGCCTTTCTCTGGGATTGGAATGAAAACTGACCTTTTCCAACCCTGCGGCCACTGCTGAGTTTTCCAGATTTGCTGGCATATTGAGTGCAGCACTTTCACAGCATCATCTTTCAGGATTTGAAATAACTCCACTGAAATTCCATCACCTCCACTAGCTTTGTTCGTAGTGATGCTTTCTAAGGCCCACTTGACTTCACAATCCCAGATGTCTGGGTCTAGGTGAGTGATCACGCCATCATGGTTATCTGGGTCATGAAAATGTTTTTTGTAGAGTTCTTCTGTGTATTCTTGCCATCTCTTCTTAATATCTTCTGCTTCTGTTAGGTCCATACCATTTCTGTCCTTTATTGAGCCCATCTTTGCATGAAATGTTCCCATGGTATCTCTAATTTTCTTGAAGAGATCTCTAGTCTCTCCCATTCTATTATTTTCCTCTATTTCTGTGCATTGATCACAGAGGAAAGCTTTCTTATCTCTCCTTGCTATTCTTTGGAACTCTACATTCAAATGGGTGTATCTTTCCTTTTCTCCTTTGCCTTTCACGCCTTCTCTTCATAGCTGTTAGTAAGGCCTCCTCAGACAACCATTTTGCCTTTTTGCCTTTCTTTTTCTTGGGGATGGTCTTGATCACTGCCTCCTGTACAATGTTACGAACCTCCATCCATAGTTTTTCTGGCTCTCTTGTATATCAGATCTAATCCCTTGAATCTATTTGTCACTTCCACTGTATAGTCATAAGGGATTTGATTTAGGTCATAAAATGAATCCAGCAATACATTAAAGGAATCATACATGATGATCAAGTGGGATTTATCCAGGGATGCAAGGATCCTTCAATATATGCAAATCAATCAGTGATACACCATATTAATAAATTGAAGAATAAAAAGCATATGATCATCTCAATAGATACAAAAAAAGCTTTTGACAAAATTCTCTCCAGGAAGTGGGCAATGAGGGAACCTACCTCAACATAATAAAAGTCATATATGATAAACCCACAGTAAGCATTCTCAATGGTGAAAACCTAAAAGCATTTCCTCTAATATCAGGAAAAAGATAAGGGCACCCACTCTCACCACTATTATTCAACATAGTTTTGGAAGTCCTAGTGACAGCAATCAAAGAGGAAAAAGAACTAAAAAGAATCCAAACTGGAAAAGAAGTAAAACTGTCATTATTTGCAGATGACACCATACTATACATAGGAAATCCTTACGATGCTACCAGAAAACCAGTAGAGCTCATCAGTGAATTTAGTGAAGCTGTGAGACACAAAACTAATACACAGAAAAATCTCACATTCCTATACACTAGCAAGGAAAGATCAGAAAGAGAAATTAAGGACACCATCCCATTTACCACTGTAACAAAAAGAATAAAATACCTAGGAATGTACCTACCTAAGGAAGCAAAAGACTTGTATGCAGAAAACTACAAGATACTGATGAAAGAAATCAAAAATGGCACAAACAGATGGAGAGATATACCATGTTTTTGGATTGGAAGAATCAATATTGTGAAAATGATTATACTACCCAAAGCAATCTATAGATTCAATACAATCCTCATCAAATTAGCAGTGCCATAAAATTTTACAGTTTGTATGGAAACACAGAAGAGCCCAAATAGCCAACACAATTGTGGGAAAGAAAAGTGGAGCTGGAGGAACCGGGCCCTGTGACTTCAGGCTATACTACAAAGCTACAGTCATTACGAAAGCACGGTACTGGCACAAAAACAGAAATACAGATCCATGCCACTGGATAGTTCAGAGAGAAACCTGGGCACCTGTAGTCACCAGATTTATAACAAAGGAGGCAAGAACTTACAATGGAGAAAAGACAGTCTCCTCAATAAGTGGTGCTGGGAAAACTGGACAGCTACATGTAAAACAATAAAATTAGAACACTCCCTGACCCCATATACAAAAATAAACTCAAAATGGATTAAAGACTTAAATGTAAGGACAGACACTATAAAGCTCTTAGAGGAAAATATAGGTAGAACACTCTTTGACTTAAATCACAGCAAGATCCGTCTATGACCCACCTCCTAGAGTAACAGAAATAAAAACAAAAATAAACAAATGGGACCTAATTAAACTTAAAAGCCTTTATATAGCAAATAAAACCATAAACAAGATGAAAAGACAACCCTCAGACTGGGAGAAAATATTCACAAACAAAGCAATGGACAAAGGAATAATCTCCAAAATCCATAACAGCTCATGCAGTTCAATATCCAAAAAAAAAAAAAACCAAGGCAAAAATGGACAGAAACCAAAATCGACATTTCTCCAAAGAAGAGATACAGATAGCCAACAAACACATGAAAAAATGCTCAACATCACTAATTACTGCTGCTGCTGCTGCTAAGTCACGTCAGTTGTGTCCAACTCTGTGCGACCCCACAGACGGCAGCCCACCAGGCTTCCCATCTCTGGGATTCTCCAGGCAAGAACACTGGAGTGGGTTGCCATTTCTTTCTCCAATGCATGAAAGTGAAGAGTGAAAGTGAAGTCATTCAGTCGTGTCTGACTCTTAGCCACCCCATGGACTGCAGCATACCAGGCTCCTCTGTCCATGGGATTTTTCAGGCAAGAGTACTAATTATTAGAGAAATGCAAATCAAAACAACAATGAAGTATCATCTCAAACCAGTCAGAATGGCCACCACCAAAATGTCTACAAATAATAAATGTCAGAGAGGGTGTGGAGAAAAGGGAACCCTCTTACACTGTTGGTGGGAATGTCAATCAGTATAGCCACTATGGAGAACAGTATGGAGGGTCCTTAAAAAACTACAACAGAGCTACCATATGACCCAGCAATCCCACTCCTGGGAATATACCCAGAGAAAACCATAATTCAAAAAGATACATGAACCTCAATGCTCATTGCAGCACTATTCACTGTAGCCAGGACACGGGAGCAACCTAGATGTCCAACAACAGGAAAAGATGAAGTTGTGGTATGTATATACAATGGAATATTACTTAGCCATAAAAAGGAATGAAATTGGGTCATTTGCAGAGATGTGGATGGAGACTGTCATACAAAGTAAATCAGAAAAATAAAAATCTTATATTAATGCATATATGTGGAATTTAGAAAAATGGTATAGATCACCTTATATGCAAAGCAAAAATAGAGACACAGAGAATAAATGTATGGGTACCAAGGGAGAAAACGGGGAGTGGGATGAACTGGGAGACACACACACACTTCTCTGTATCAAACAGTTAACTCACGAGAAGCTACTGCATGACACAGGGCGCTCTCCTCAATGCTCTGTGGAGACCTACATGGGAGTCTGAGCAAACTCAGGGAGAGAGTGAGGAAGGGAAGCCTGGCGTGCTGCAGTTCATGCAGTCACAAAGAGCTGGACACCACTTAGCAACTGAACAACGCCAGCAAATGGGAAGGAAATCCAAAAAAGAGGAGTTACATGTATACCTATGGCTGATTCACTATGTTGCCCAGCAGAAACTGACACAGTGGCACATAGCAACTACACTCCAATTTTTAAAAGCAAAAACAATCTGCCAACTGAAAACTGACACTTGCCATTTCCCTCTGTAAGGACTGCGTCCTTAGTCACTGCAGCCTCTGACCTCCAACATCTCCTGAAAGGAGTTTAGAGCGGAGATCAGGAATGAGGCACTCTGCGCACTGGGGAAAACTGAGAGAACAGGTCTTCAGATAGACATTTTCAAAAGACTTTAAAAGCCCAATTCTTGCATATCCTCGCGTCTAGAAAAGCACTAAAATCATTAACATTGACACTTGCTCCTCATGACTAGTAGTAACCTTCTGCCAGAATATGTGGTTGACTGCACATACCCACCTTCCCTAAAATCATATATAACACTAACCTTCTCCACCACCACCCCCCGCCCATGCCACACTCTATTTTGGAGCAGCTTCTAAGAGTTATCTGAAACGCTGTCTCCCAGGCTAGAGTCCTCACATGCCCCAAACAAAACTTAACTCACAATTCTCACCCCATGCACTTTTTTCAACCAACAAAGTTTTTAAAGACCACAGCAGACCATAACTCTTAATCATTGATCTTATTTAGTGAAGTTCTCCTTGGCAAACAGGTCAGCCTCTGTTTACAATTCTGGTTTGAGAAACAGGAGTTTATCACCTGACATTTAAGTTACAACCTATAGAAACCAATCAGCTGAAGAGCCCACCAGTGCTAATCTGAGTTCAAGGCATGCAAAGTTAATAATATATAAATAAAAAGTGAGGGAATTCTCTGGTGGTCCAGTGGCTAAGACTGCATGCTCCCAAAACAGAGGGCCCAGGTTCAATCCCTGATCAGGGAACTAGATCCCACTTCAGGGAACTAGATCCCACAAGCCACAACTAAGAATTTGCATGCCACAACAAACACTGAAGATTCTGTGTGGAGAGTGCATTCTGGTTCCTACCCAGGGAATTGGTTTATTGGTGGAGGAAGCGCCTCCCCCAAACCCCTACTCTGGGAAGCAGCAGCATTAATTAGGATCTGAACAGAACAGACTCAGAACCACGTATTAAGTGTGGCCTTGGCCATGCAGTTTACTCGTTTTGGGGCCTCAGTTTCCTCATCTGTAAAATGGGGCTCCTAACTGTTCTGGCAGAGGCACCTTTGAGGGGTGAATCAGTCCATAACCGTGAACTGCTGACAGATGGTCCTAAGACACAGCAAGCGGCCCATAAAGCGTCAGCAGCAGCTGCTGTGCCCACTCCTTCCATGACCCCCACAACTGTCACTCCGCAGGTTAAAGGAGCTCACACATAACGAGCTGAGTGGGAAAAGAGGAAACACTGAACACAGGTCAGCAGCCACGCGATGGTGAGCACCCGCGGAGAATCAACGCAGACACGGAATTTCCACCCTATGGCTTTCGCCAGACACCATGAGACTTATTTCCGAAGCAGTGGCGTCGACGTCAGGCACATCTCCACAGACTCATGTCCTGTCCTATCAGCGCTGCCTTCTGTGTTTTTAAAATTAATTCACCAAACTGGTTTCAGTCGAGTCTCATTATTTGCAGTAGTTACATCCACAAAGCTGCTGCAAATGCTTAATTAGAGAATACTGGATGGACCATCGCTGCTAAGGGAAATACAATGTGAGGGTCCCATGAGCCTGCTGTGACATTCTGGTCCACCTAGGTTTGTCTGCCAAGGTCCTTGTAAAACATGCTAGTTTCATCAGCATCAAAATCCAGCTTTTCCATATAATCCTTTTCTTGTAGTATCCTTTTCTTGAGCAGGTATAGTCGATTCTCATTATTCACAGTAATTATGTTCTACAGTCACCATGAACAGTCAATTACCAAATGCTGAGCTGTTATTTCTAGGATACGTGTGTATATGCACATATATGTGTGTGTGTGTGTGTGTGTGTGTGTGTGTGTGTGTGTGTGTATCACATAGGTTATAATCTCAAATGCTGAAAATATCTTAGTCTGGTAGATTCTCTTTTCTCTATTTTACAAAAGAGAAAATGAGGTTCAGAGGTGTTAAGTCACCTAGGGCTGCCCCAGTAACCCAAGCCAGAGCTGGGATCAACTCCCATTCAACTGACCCAAATGTGGAGGCTGCAGCAGGAATCACCCTCTGTCTCCATCCCCAGGTCGCCTATACACTGAGCTCACAGAGGGCTCAGTGGCCTTAGCCAGGAATGTGTGCACTGTGGGACAATCTTGATGCCCTGTGTGTCTGCCAGTGACTGCAAAACCACCATGAGCGTCCACTTTGGTGTTTCGTCTCCATTTTAGCAAGTGGGAGAATTCGTAAATACAGAATACATCAATAACAAGGATCAAATACGGTTTTTTTTTTTTGAAAGCCTATAAGATGGACTATATTTCAAACTCTTCCTCAGTCTCTTGATCTTTAGAATTTGTTCATCTTATAAACATTTAACATTTTCACACTGTATCACCTTTTGAGATAAGTGAGTCAGCCAGTGCTAGACAAGGAAGGTTTACCATTTTTCTGACCCTGGGGAACATGACCAACAATGTGTTTGGCTTTCAGTCCCATGTCGAAGCTGCTCACTACACTTTTTAACAATCAGCTGCTGTCTCACCAATTCACTAATTTAGCTGCTTTTCCATTTTCTCCATAGTTTTATCACACACTCCAGATGTTACTTCTGCATTTTCCAGAGTAACTTCACTTACAGATCATCAGGGATCTTTTTTCAGATATACCATATTTTGCTCCATGAACACTGAACTCACAGCCAACAGCGCTATAACTCACACCTGAATGAAGCTCACCAAATATGTATTTTCTCTGTCGGGCACACCACAGCCTTCTCACACTTGGCAAGCAACATTTGACAGGACTTCAGCACTAACACTTGGGGGCCACTTAACACAGAAAATCAGCAACAAAAGCACAGACATGCCCAAAATGTAGCGCTAACCAGACTGAGAGGCACACTTGCTTATAAGGGGAGAGCCCAGACAAGAAGGCTGAAGGCCGCCTTGTTCAGTCGCAGCTGGGACCTGCTGGTCAAGGAACTCAGATTATACGGGGTGCAGGGGCTCTGCAGTGCAGCATGCGGGACCTTAGTTCCCTGGCCAGGGACTGAACCCGCGCCCCCTGAAGGGGAAGCACGGAGTTTTAACCACTACAACTCCAGGGAAATTAGGGACTCAGAATCTTTTGCACTGCCTCTGTGAATGACCAGGGAAACATCCCAAGTATCGATTCTTGGGTTATAGATGCATTTCAGCAAGCAGACAAATTTGCAGATACACAACCCAGAAACAATGAGGCTCAACTCTATGTTCCTCTGGTCTTGTTGTTTCGGCCACGCCACATGGCATGCATGATCCTAGCTCCCTGACCAGGGATCAAACCCACAACCCCGCAATGGAGTCACAGGGTCTTAACCACTGGACTGCCAGGGAAGTCCCTCAATTATATGTTTTTTAAAAATTAACTTTTTAAATTGGAGGCTAATTACAATATTGTGGTGGTTTTTGTTATACATCGACATGAATCAGCCACGGGTATACACTTGTCCCCCCATCCTGAACCCCCTCTCTACCCCATCCCGCTGGGTTGTCCCAGAGCACCAGGGCTGAGTGCCCTGCTTCATGCATCAAGCTTGCACTGGTCATCTATTCCACATATGGTAATATACATGTTTCAATGCTACTCTCTCCAATCATCCCGCCCTCGCCTTCTCCCCAAAGTCCAAAGGTCGGTTCTTTACATCTGTGTCTCTTTTGCTGTCTTACATATAGGGTCGTCATTACTGTCTTTTAACTTCCATATATGTGTGTAAATATACTGTATTGGTGTTTCTCTCTCTGACTTACTTCA
This sequence comes from Budorcas taxicolor, assembly GCF_023091745.1. Taxonomy (NCBI): domain Eukaryota; kingdom Metazoa; phylum Chordata; class Mammalia; order Artiodactyla; family Bovidae; genus Budorcas; species Budorcas taxicolor. Next base: position 54,291,098 of record NC_068910.1, on the reverse strand, counting down.
CTCTGTTTAACAGGCTCCAGTTTCATCCACCTCATTAGAACTGACTCAAATGCATTCTTTTTTATAGCTGAGTAATATTCCATTGTGTATATGTACCACAACTTCCTTATCCATTCACCTGCCTTTGGACATCTAGGTTGCTTCCATGTCCTGGCTATTTTAAACAATACTAAAATGAACTTTGGGGCACATGTCTCTTTCAATTCTGGTTTCCTCGGTGTGTATGCCCAGCAGTGGGATTGCTAGGTCATAAGGCAGTTCTATTTCCAGTTTTTTAAGGAATCTCCACACTGTTCTCCATAGTGGCTGTACTAGTTTGCGTTCCCACCAACAAATTATATGTTTTTAAAGTATTAATACATTCTGAAATCCTGAAGCGATCAAATTAACAGAAATAAACTCAAAATGAAGAATGTATATTTACTTGGCTGTACAGTAGAAACTAACAACATTGTGAATCAACTGCGCTCTAATAAAACTTAGCTTTTAAAAAAGAGGATAAAGGACGTATTGCGCTGTGTGTGAGCACGTGTGTCTGTGTGGTTTCATGAAACCACTGTGAGCTATTCACTTTTCAGGCAAATGTAGGTGGCTGATTACTGAGAAGAGATGCTTATTATTCAGTGCTATCTCCACTTCAAAACAGGTGGCTTAAGTTGACGCAATTATTTTAAAGTTCTGTGATGAATAACAAATTGGAACCATCATGACCGTTGCAGTTATCCAAGTTCAGAAAACTATGCTCCCAGACATGCCCCTTCAGCATTAAAGGTATTGATTTGATGTAGAATAAAGCTTCTCAAATACTTTTTTTTTGGTAAATCATTCTCGGGCAGCCCTTACACAACAGATTTTATTGGATTTCATAGTCCAAATCATCATTTTAGCTCCCAAATGATGTTCACCTATGGATCCCTCTCTGTTACCTCTCAGAGCTGTCATTTTCTTCCCCGTTCACAAAGGCGAGGTGTTTTTAAGGCTATTTAAAGTTTCTGGGTAGAAAACATCCTCTTAAACGTTGGCAGGCTTAACTTGGCCCTCTCCGAGGCAAGGGGGTACAGCCAGGAATGAAGCACTGAAATCTATGCCCACATGATCCGCTCCAGGGGAGGAAGATGGCCAGTAAGTAAACACGCAAATGTGCAGTGTGTCAGGTGTGATGAGTGCTACGGGGAAGAAAACTGAGGCAGGGAAAAGAGCAAGAGATGGGGGCCCACGGGCTGCAATATTAAGAACACTTTTCTGACCACAGACGCATTAACACGGCTTTTGTTCCCCAAACACTACTGATGCATCAATACATTTTCAGAAAGTGACACAATTAACAACAACGTGTGAAGCTGTTAGAGCTTAAAATTGACCAAAGGCTCACATACAGCTTATGACTGCTGTTATTCACATTTTGTCCCGTTAGGTTTTTGTCCCAACCTTATGTATATTCTAAACAGAAAATTTTCAAAAATGATGTGTCGTGAAATTTTGAGTAAATTAGAATTTCTCAGTGAATTTTATGAAGATACCTTCTCTGTCTGGGCGACATATACACTAGTGTTTCAAAAAATGATAGTTCTAGAATACAGTTCTGATTCAGACGATGTGAATATTAGACCCACAAAAAGAGAAAAAGCCTCGTGATTGATTCTGATATGGAAAGTGAATATGAAACTCGCGGTGTGGGAGAACACTCCTTTGCTTCTCCAGAAGGGTGGACTGAGGACAACATTGCACAAAAATCAGAAGACTTTACAGGCGTGGCAGGGGTAACTACTGAAGGCAATAATCCACCAAGAGCCAGTGAAAACACAGAGCTAATTTTTGGCCGGCCAAAAGAAAAATCACAGGCCACGAGTCTTAGTTTCTGCAAAAAACCCTGATCAGTAGTGAGTTAAGCAGGTGGGTAACCTAGGAAGGCCTCACTAAACAATCTTAGAGTAAACACCTCAAGGCAACAAGACGAAGCCAAGCACAGATCCAAAGGCAGGCTATCCCAGGAAGGAGGAGAGGTGGAAGTGCAAGGGCCCTGAGGTGGGGGCAGCCAACAAACACGAAGGCCGACGGGACTCGAGTCCGGGAGAGAGAGAGGTGGAGAGGGCCTCCAAGAGGCCAGGAGGAGCTGGCACATGTGGGGCTGTTTGGACTGGCTGTGAGGTTCAGATACCACTTCGTGTGAGGAGGGGCACATTTTAAGTGAATTTTAAGTTGTTTTTTCCTTGTTTGTTTGGCTGAGCTGGGTCTTCACTGCAGCACACAGCATCTTAAGTTGTGGCGTGTGAACTCAGTTACAGCATGTGGGATCTAGTTCCCTGACCAGAGATGGAACCTGGACCCCCTGCACTGGGGATGTGGAGTTTCAGCCACTGGACTACCAGGGAAGTCCCTAAGTTGAGTTTTTTAAAATTTAAATATTCATAAATTTTTAAAAAAGGGAAACCCAGGGAATTCCCCAGCGGTCTGGTGGCTGAGACTCTGCACTCTCACTGTAGAGAGCCCAGGTTCAATGCCTGGTCAGGGGAGTAAGAGCCCAAAAGCCATATGGTATGGCAAAATAATTAATAAATAAGGATTCAAAAAAAAAAAAAGAATGGAAACCGACATACCCAGAAGCAAGATCCAGCAACTGCTCACGTTGCCATATTTGCTTTGTCTGTGTGTAAGAATATGTGCATACCTCTCACATACCTGTTCTTCCTGAAATGTTTGCAGTTAAGTTACAGGCAAGTTACACTTCACTCCTAAATATTTCAGCATGTGTCTTCTAGAAGCCAGGACAGTCACCTACTTGCCCACATTTCCACCATCTCAATTCATAAAACTAAAAATAATCCCCACTAAATTAACTAATACATCGTCCTAGGCCTTTGCTGGTGGTCCAGGGGTTAAGACTCCACACTTTCAATGCAGGGAGCCCAAGGCTCAATCCCTGATCAGGGAACTACAGCCCGAATGCCACAGCTAAAAATCCTATGTGCTACAACTAAGACTCAGTGCAGTCAAGTAAATAAATAAATAATACATATTTTTTAAAAGCCAATATACAGTCCATAATCCAAGATGCCGGATTGTCCAAAACATCACGGTCCATGTGGAGAATTTGGTTGCTATGTCTCAGGAGTCTCCTTAAAACTGCAAGGGCTCCTCTTCTTTTTCTGCTTCTTAAGAGACAGGACCTGTGGGTCTCCTGGGAGTCCCACCTCCTGGCTGTGTCCACCGTGCCCTCCTACTGCTATTCAACTGCTGCTCTATCCCGTGAACTTCTGCAAGCTGGTAAGTACATCTAAAGGCCTGCTTAGGTTCGGACTGGGGAATATTTTGTATCTGTCACTGAGAAATGTCGCACGACAGCCCATCAGCGGGCACACTGGATTGCAATCTGTCCGTTGATCGACACTAAGTGACACCAGGGGTGAACAAACAAGGTGGGGACTGCCCGCTACCTTCCTGGATGTCATACTTTCACTTCTGTAATTAGCAAGTGCTCTTTGGCATCTTATAAGCAACACAAAAACCCCACAAGGACACCTCATGAATATCTCGTTCCCTGACATCCCTCACCTAATGGTTTAGGCATCCTCTAATGGTCTTTGCCTACATCTATTATTTCTCTGGAATGCCAAAATGATGATTTTCTAACTCTCTTTGCTTTCTACCTATATTAGTTGACATTCTCTCTCCCCACCACCTGCCACTTTTCATTTTGCTCCCACTACTGACTTGTGGATTGCCTTTCCTATTCGAATGTTTTAAATCACCACCAAAAAGTATCTTTTTGACACTTACCCATGGGCCTTGAGCACTTCCGTTCAGGTACCATATGATGTCCCAGGCTTATTTTGTACTTTCCCTATTCCAGACTGAATCAGTCATTTCAGAGTTGGCAGATTTTGAATAAAAAAAAGATAGAGACATTATCAGACTTTTTCAAGGATCCCTCCAGCTGCTGGATTGAGAATGGTGCTATGAGGAAGGTCAAATGAAGCAAGGAGACTAGTAACCAGGCTCCTCTCACTGGTGTCCAGGTGAGAAGCTTGTAACAGGGCCATAGGTGATACTTTGATGGGTGAGGCAATGGAGTATTCTTACAATTCTGATGAGGAATTAAAAAAAAAAAAAAAAAAAAACAGAATAAGTGACAAGGTTTGGGGTATGACCTCCAGGTTTGGAGTCTGAGCCACTGAAAGGATGGAGTTTCCAATTATAAATGTGGGAACAGAAAAAGAGGCATACAGATGGCCAACAGGCACACAAAAACCTGCTCCACACTACTAATTATTAGAGAGACACAAATCAAAACTACAGTAAGGTATCACCTCTCACTGGTCAGAATGGCCATCATTAAAAAATCCATGAACAACAAATGTGGGAGAGGGTGTGGAAAAAAGGAAACCCTCCTACACTGTCGGTGGGAATGTAAATTGGTAATAGCCACTGGAGAACTACGGGCTTCTCAGGTGATGCTACAGGTAAAGAACCTGCATGCCAATGGTGAAGATGTAAGAGACATGGGTTCGATCCCAGAGTTGGGAAGATGCCCTGGAGAAGGGAATGGCAACCCACTCCAGTATTCTTGCCTGGAGAATTCCACGCACAGAGGAGCCTGGCGGGCCATGGTGCATAGGGTCACAAAGAGTTGGAAACGACTGAAGTGACTTAGCACGCACAGACTACGGAGAATGGTGTGGAGGGCCCTTAAGAAACTAAAAACAGAGCTACCATATGATCCAGATGTGCCGCTCCTGGGCATATATCCAGAGAAGAAAAAATTCCAGTTTGAAAAGACACAGGCACCTCAATGTTTACAGAAACACAATTTACAACAGCCAAGGCCCTGAAGCAGCCCAAATGCTCACCAACACACGAGTGGATAAAGAAGATGTGGTACGTGTATACAGTGGAGTATTACTCAGCCATAAAAAAGAATGAGGTAGTGCCATCAGCAGCAACATGGATAGACCTAGAGACGATCATACTGAGTGAATGAAGTCACACAAAGACAGACAAATATGGTATCACTTATATGTGTGATTTAAAATATGATACAAATGAACTTGCTTACAAAACAGATTCACAGATTTATAAAACAATCTTATGGACACCAAAGGAGAAAGTGGGAAGATAAATTAGGAGTTTGGGATTGACATATACATACTACCATATATAAAACAGATAACAAGGACCTGCTGTATAACATAGGGAACTATATGCAATATCTTACAATAAACTATAATGGAAAAAAATACAAAATAGAATTTGTATGTTAAAAAAAACACAGGAACAGAGAGGAGCAAGTTGCTGTTATTGCTGTTTGTGGGGCATGGGGAAAAGACATGGAAGATGTTCAAAAATTCAGTTTTAGCCTCATGAACATAGTGACTAACAGAGATCAAACGTCCAAGTGGGGATGCAACGAGGCATCTGGACATGTGACAAACACAGGGGTTGTCGGCACATAGATGATTCTAGAAAAGATTGCCAAAGGGCAGTCGAAGACAGAGGAGAAACTCCAGCATCTTAGAGACTAGGATGTAAACGAAACCAACAAGAGAAACTAACAGTGAGCAACGTGTGCGACGGGACGAAAAGCAGCACAGCGCGGTGTCGTGAACGCTCCCGCAGGATGCGCGGTGTCATGAATGCTCCGGCGGCGGGAGGGGGTGGCGGTGGGGAGGGACAGTGTTTCAAGGAGGAAGCGACCCGCTGGATCCAGAACCACTGACTGGTCAGTGGGATGAGGCCTGGGAGCGACCACGAAGTCTACCAAGCTGGAGATCCCTGGTGAGCTCAAAGAGTGCTGTTTCAGTGGAAATAGTGGAGGAAAAGGGGCTTAGTAGGAAAGGTTTAAGAAAGACTGGAAACACGGTTAAAGGGAGCATAAAAGTGAACCACAGTTGGAGAGAGTGTGGGATCAAGAGAAGGGTTTTAAGATGGAAAAAATTACAGCTGATGTGTACGCTGATGAGAACACAGCAGAATATGCCACTGCAAATCATGTCCCTCTGGCTTAAGGATTATTTTAAGCTAAAAGCAGTTAGGATCGATCAAGATATTCTATGCCTTCTTCCTTTCTTCCAGGAAGGGCAAGAGGACTCTTAATTCTAGACATTCTCGACTCTCACCAGCCTTAAAAGGCACAGAGGAATTTACACAGCAAACCTCAACAACTACCCCTACTTATCCATCAGTTTCCTCCATATACTTTGACCTCTTGACAACATGAAGCCCTTAGAAGCGGTTCTTTTCCTTTGCCTGTCACTTCACAACAAAACATTATTTTGCTTAAGATGCTTTGAAAACTCCTCTGTGTATGCAAGGTGCAGGCTTTAAGACCCAAACTTGTGTTTTTCCCTTGTTAGTCTGTCTTTTGTCTGTATAATGCACAGGGCTCCTGACAAATTTAGGAGAGGGAATAAAAAAGTTAAGCTTCTCCTCTCTTACTGGAATAATCCCATCGACTGACATTATAGGAGGGAAAATTTCTAGGTCTACAGCAGGAGAGAGAGGGCAACAGTGAGCACGTGAGTGCTGGGACCAGCCAAAACTAGGGAAGGCGGAGTGTCTGCAAGAGGCAGGTTGCGGGGGTGCAGTGGAGGAAGGAGACTGGTGTCAGTTCTCTGCTGGGGGCTTTTATCTTCTAGGGAAACAGAAGGAAGGTCATCACCTAAGAGCAAAGATGGGAAAGAAAGTGCTGCAGGTTTGGGGGGTTTTATGGGTTTTTGGAGGATCATTACTCCACAATGCCATCATTAGTTTCTGCTGTACAACAAAGCGAATCAGCTACATGGGTACAGAAGTCCCCTCCCTTCTGAACCTCCCTCCCACTGCCCCATTCCACCTCTCTAGGTCATCACAGGGCACCAAGCGGAGCTCTCTGTGCTATACAGCGGCTGCCCGCTAGCTAGCTATCTTACACATGGTAGTACATATAAGTCAATCCCAGTCTCCCCGCTCACCCCACCCTCCCCTTCTACGCACCCACATGCCCACATATCCATTCTCGACATCTGCGTCTCTGTTCCTGCCCTGGAAACAGGTGCGTCTGTACCACTTTTCTATACTCCAGTGCTGCAGGTTTGAGGATTGGACCAAGGCTAGGATTTTGCCAGACGAGTAGAGCCAAGGGAGAAAGGTAAAGAGATCTAAGGGAGGGTGAAAGGGCTTGACACAGAGAGAGGTCAGAAAATTTAAACAGGTTAATGAGGAAATGGCTGCAGGGAGTAACGGTAATTCAGGAGCTCAAACCATCAAGGGATGAAGGAAGGACAGTGGAGATGTGGTATTAACATAATGATGGCATGAGATTCAAGAGTGGGTGCTTGAAGGGAAGAGGGAGCAAAATGACCCTGCAGTGGCAAAGAGAAACAAACAGGTCACTTTTCCATCTGCATGGAAGGAGGGAAAGAGACAGCCATGGCCACACGGGAGGGTTACCAGGGAGAACAAGGTTAAGAGATTGTTCAGAGAGCAGGCTGAGGGTGTAGGAGCTTAAGTTTGATGATGGACCACGAACCCCAAGCACAACGAAAGGGTTCCAGGAGCTGGGGAACAGAGTGAGGGGGGATATGCAGAGTCACAGGAGGTGCCAGGCCAGGATGGTCGAGTCCCAGAGTCTTGTGATGGCTGTCACCTTCTGGGTTCATGGGTGTGATGGGATTAGAGTCGACAGTCTCAAGCAAGTGCTAGGACTTAAAGTCAAGATGAATTATTAACATACATAAAAGTTAAGTAATTATCTAAGAAGCACACTGTAAGAGCTGGTGATTGCACAACATTATAAATACACTAAAAGTCATTGAATTGTTCTTTTTTAAAATGGTCAATTTAATGTTATGGTAACTCAATAATGCTCACTATCATTAGTCATGAGGAAAGGGCAAATCAAAACCACTTCAAACCCACTGGGGTGGCTACAGTCACAAAAGCAGAAAAGAACAAGTTTTGGTGAGGATATAGGGAAATTAGAACCCTCATCCATTGCTTGTGAGACAGCAAAATCATAGTCATGGTAGAAAACAGTTTGGCAGCACCTCAGAAAGTTTAACAGAGAATTACCATGGGACCCAGAAACCCCACTTCCAGGCAGAGACCCCAAGTTACCGAAAAGTACACGTACACACATGTTCACAGCAGCACTACTCACAATAGCCAGAAGCAGAAACAACTCAAATGCACATCAGCAGATGAATGGGTACACAAAATTTGGCATATCCGTACAATGGAATATTATTTAGCCATGAAAAGGAATGAAGTGTTAAAACATGCTACAGTGTGGATTAACCTTAATCACATTATCTAAGTGAAAGAAGCCAGATGCAAAGGTCACATAAGGTCACATACTGTATGATTCCATTTGCATGAAATATTCAGAATAGGTAAACCCATGGAACCAAGATTAGAGATTGCCAGGGGCTAGGAAGAGAGGGTAATGGAGACTGACTGCTTGATGGGTGTGGGATTTCTTCTTGGGGTGATGAGAAAGTTCTGGAACTAGACAGAGCTGGTGGTTGCACAACATTATAAATACACTAAAAGTCACTGAATTGTTCTTTTTAAAATGGTCAATTTAATGTTATGGTAATTCACTTAATAAAAAAATACTTTAGAGAAAAAAGTTTAAGTATTAATTCACCCATCTCAAGATCAGAGTGTCAGTAATCCTGCACTAAAAACATGTTAAAAAAGGCACTTAATGTTTAAATTCATGAAGAACAAGGAATACCAAGATTTAGGAGCAAGGTGCCACTAGACTGAGGACTAGGCTCTCTCTACTTCCAAAGCCTTCTAAAACCCGCAACTCAAAAGCAAATTGTGCAAGGACTCTCCCAACACACCCGATCTACACTTGTGGCTCATCTACCCATTGTGTCTGGGTCCAAGGAATGTTGAATAACAGTGACACTTTCCAATTAGTTATTAGAACATAGCAGCTAATTTAAATTATACATGTTCCCCTCTGTGACACAAGTGAGTGACCTACAATTGTCCCATAGCCTGGTGGTTCACTAACGAGAATGTGATTCAAGTCAGTTGGTAGTGTGGTCTTTTCTCTGTCACAGAGAAGGGCACGTTGTAGGGGTGTAATTGGTGTCTGTGGGAGGGAAAAAGCGAGATAGGGAAGGAGTCAAGATGAAACTCAGATCTGGGGACTTCCCTGCATCCAGTGGTTGAGACGTCGAGCTTCCACTGTAGGGACATGGGATTCTTGGCCAGGGAACGAAGTTCCCACATGCCACACAGTGTAGCCAAAACATGCTATGCACGCTGAGTCACTTCAGTCCTATCCAGCTCTTTGCAACCCTACGGTCTGCAGCCTGCCAGGCTTCTGTTCCATGGGATTCTCCAGGTAAGAATACAGGAGTGGGTTGCCATTTCCTACTCCAAGCAAAAACACAGAAAGGGAAAAAACCTCAGGTCTGGTCAGGTAATTGCAGAAGAAATCATTTCAGTGAAGAATACCCAGATGCGCCTGCATCTGTCTTAAAGCTGTTTCTTCGGCCCCGAAGTCCCACTTATAAGCCCACAGCAGAGGACGGAGCCCTAGACTCACAATCGAGATTCAACTCAACTATGAATAGCTGTATGTGACTTCAAACATCACTGACCTCTCTGAGCTGGGCTTTCTCGTTGAACCAGACAGACTCCAACATGGCTCTCAGTTATAACAAGGATCCATTCTGGGATTTCTTCTGCAAGGCATGTTCTCTAAGAACCGGAAGAAGCTGGACCATTCCTACTCAATGACAGACAGCCATCTCAGGCAAAAGTCCTGTCCTTCCCTCAATAAACTGTCTTCTGAGCTTCAGAGAACTACACTCAACTCCTAGCATGGTTTTGAGATACTAATAACTGAAATTTCTGGACAAAATACAGTTATGATTCCCAGTGACTCTGAAGGGCTCCATCCAAACTGCTCATCACTGTAGGTGCGGGCAATGTGCTCTGTTGAAGGGTCTTAACCTGACTTCTGAATCACTCCCTTAATGCTTGTGAGTGCAAAAGCCTGATAAGAACCAGATGTGGATGCAGGCAAAGACCCAGGAGGTCATTTCTCTCTCCTTTTCAGTGAACAGTATCCTCATAATCTTTCCCTGCTTTCCCACTGGGTCACCAGCTTTTCCTCATCATTTCTAGGAGCTCCTTACGCAACTGAGGAATTGGCTTTTATCTAGGTTAAGAGTTCTATTCTTTCCCCAAATTGACTTTGCCTGTAATATGTTTTAGGCCACAAGAAAGTCTTTTTATTTTTAAGAAGTCAAATTCTTGAATCTCTTTTTGGATTTTTATTTTTAAGAAGTCAAATTCTTGAATCTCTTTTTGGATTTGGCTTAAGATTTTTTAAGTCATGTTAAAAGGCCCTCCCCATTCAGGGCCAAAAGCAATTCTTGTGTGGTTTAAGTACTCTAGTTTCATTTTTTTTTTTAATACCTAAGTCTTGGCTCCACTTAAAATTCATCCTGTAAAGAAGATGTGGTGTGTACACCCACACACATAATCAAATACTACTCAGCCCCCCAAAATAATGAAACACTGCCATTTGCAGCAACAAGGATGGACCCAGAAATGAGCACATTAAGCGAAGTCAGTCAAAACGAGAGAGACAGTTACCATATGGCATCACTTATATTGGGTTTCCTAGGTGGTGCTGCTGCTGCTACTGCTGCTAAGTCGCTTCAGTTGTGTCCGACCCTGTGCGACCCCACAGACGGCAACCCACCAGGCTCCCCTGTCCCTGGGATTCTCCAGGCAAGAACACTGGAGTGGGTTACCATTTCCTTCTCCAATGCATGAAAGTGAAAAGTCAAAGTGAAGTCGCTCAGTCATGTCTGACTCTTAGCGACCCCATGGACTGCAGCCTACCAGGCTCCTCCGTCCCAAGAGTACTGGAGTGGGTTGCCATTGCCTTCTCCTAGGTGGTGTTGACTAGACGGACCTTAGTCGGCAAAGTAATGTCTCTGCTTTTGAATATACTATCTAGGTTGGTCATAAATTTTCTTCCAAGGAGTAAGCACCTTTTAATTGCATGGCTGCAGTCACCATCTGCGGTGATTTTGGAGCCCAAAAAAATAAAGTCTGACACTGTTTCTACTGTTGCCCCATCTATTTCCCATGAAGTGATGGGACCGGATGCCATGATCTTCATTTTCTGAATGTTGAGCTTTAAGCCAACTTTTTCACTCTCCACTTTCACTTTCATCAAGAGGCTTTTTAGCTTCTCTTCACTTTCTGCCATAAGGGTGGTGTCATCTGCATATCTGAGGTTATTGATATTTCTCCTGGCAATCTTGATTTCAGCTTGTGTTTCTTCCAGTCCAGCGTTTCTCATGATGTACTCTGCATAGAAGTTAAATAAGCAGGGTGACAATATATAGCCTTGACGTACTCCTTTTCCTATTGGGAACCAGTCTTTTGTTCCATGTCCAGTTCTAACTGTTGCTTCCTGACCTGCATAGAGCTTTCTCAAGAGGCAGGTCAGGTGGTCTGGTATTCCCATCTCTTTCAGAATTTTCCACAGTTTATTGTGATCCGCACAGTCAAAGGCTTTGGCATGGTCGATGAAGCAGAAATAGATGTTTTTCTGGAACTCTCTTGCTTTTTCCATGATCCAGCGGATGTTGGCAATTTGATCTCTGGTTCCTCTGCCTTTTCTAAAACCAGCTTGAACATCAGGGAGTTCACAGTTCACGTATTGCTGAAGCCTGGCTTGGAGAATTTTGAGCATTACTTTACTAGCATGTGAGATGAGTGCAACTGTGCGGTAGTTTGAGCATTCTTTGGCATTGCCTTTCTTTGGGATTGGAATGAAAACTGACCTTTTCCAGTCCTGTGGCCACTGCTGAGTTTTCCAAATTCGCTGGCATACTGAGTGCAGCACTTTCACAGCATCATCTTTCAGGATTTCAAACAGCTCAATTGGAATTCCATCACCTCCACTAGCTTTGTTCGTAGTGATGCTTTCTAAGGCCCACTTGATTTCACATTCCAAGATGTCTGGCTCTAGGTGAGTGATCACATCATCATGATTATCTGGGTCATGAAGATCTTTTTTGTACAGTGCTTCTGTGTATTCTTGCCACCTCTTCTTAATATCTTCTGCTTCTGTTAGGTCCATACCATTTCTGTCCTTTATCGAGCCCATCTTTGCATGAAATGTTCCCTTGGTATCTCTAATTTTCTTGAAGAGATCTCTAGTCTTTCCCATTCATTACTTTGCCGACTAAGACTCTGATGCTGGGAGAGATTGGGGGCAGGAGGAGAAGGGGACGACCGAGGATGAGATGGCTGGATGGCATCACGGACTCGATGGACGTGAGTCTGAGTGAACTCCAGGAGATGGTGATGGACGGGGAGGCCTGGCGTGCTGCAATTCATGGTCGCAAACACTTGGACACAACTGAGCGACTGAACTGAACTGAAGGTGGTGCTAGTGGTATTAAAAAAAAAAAAAAAAAACACTTGCCAATGCAGGAGACTTAAGAGACTCGGGTTCAATCCTTGGATCAGGAAGATCCCCTGAAGGAGGGCAAGGCAACCCACTCCAGCATTCTTTCCTGGAGAATCCCTTGGACAGAGGAGGCTGGCAGGCGACAGTCCATAGGGTCACAGAGAGTCGGACGCACCTGAGAGACAGCATGCGTCAGCCATATAGGAATCTGAAACACGACACAGATGAATTTACCTATGAAACAGAAACAGACGTACAGATACAAAGAACAGACCTGTGATTGCCAACGGGGAAGTGGGTGGGGAAGGGATGGATTGGAAGTCTGATATTGGCAGATGTAAGCTATTATGTATAGGATGGATAAACAAGGTCTTACTGTGTAGCACAGGGAACTACCTACAATATCCTGGGATAAACTATAATGGAAAAGAAGATGAAAAAGAATGCATATATGTATAACTAAGTCACTCAGCCATACAGCAGAAGTTAACACAACATTAATCAACTACACTTCAATAAAATACATTCTAAACAGTAAAATAATAAAAGAAAGGAAAAATGCATCCTGGCATACCTCTCAGGTTACCACCAGTTACTTCAAACTGTAGTATCCCAGGTATGAACTTGGGCCAAACCAACAGCAGAAGCTTGTGAGACTGAAACAGATTCAGATCTGAGCCAGTTCACTTCCTTACTACCAGAGATCAGAGGCAAACTATTTAAACCTATCCAGTTCTCAATTTCCTCCTCCATCAAGTAGAGATGACTCTAGCTGTCTACCAGGTTTTTCCGAGATTAGATGAGACAACTGTGGAGAAGCACTCTGCACAATGCCCACCACACAACAGGTGGTCAAGACACGACTGGCCACCTCCTTTTTAGTTCTTCATTTTCCTTAATCTGCTTGCCTTTTTAAAAAAGTAATTTACAGCTTATCAAAGGACATGGAAATATCACAGAGAATGCAACCTGTCAATTTTCTTTGCTTTTAACTGTGAAAAGAAGAGGGAGGATTTGATCACGGCTAAAATTAGGCCTCAGAGCTAGTTGCGGATTGATTTAACTACAGTAAGTGCAGTCTCTTTAACTGTGTATGCAGTAGATTTGAAAGATAGTAATATATTAATATCGCAGGACTGTTGGAAGCCAAGGACGTCGGCTCATCAATCCTATGGATCAAGAAGATGACAGATCGGAGCCAGACCACTCACTCCAAATGCATTCACGGACTGTGTACCTTGCACAGTGCATTTGGAAATATTTGAGATCTACATGCTGTCTATACACAGTTTTAGAATAATCTCCAAAACAAAGATGTAAAAATGGCAAGCAGAATACATACCCAACAATAGAATGATTCATTGAAATAAGTTATAAGGGAATTTTGGTATTTTAAAATAAACATATAAATATAGTTTATTTTAAAACACAAATGGAAAGATACATATTAAGTGAAAGACTATACATTTTTCTGCCAACCACAAGCATAATAAATGTATGAACACTGTCTATGCAAAGATGAGAAAATGTTATAAAACCATTAAAGGGGGGTTATTTTCTTTCACATTATTACAAGTTTTTCTCCCCAAGAAAAAGATGATTCTGGAATAAATTTCAAGGTTGTCTAGGGATCAGCCTATGTCTAGATTTCAGAGTTCTCAGTAATCTAACTCTGGCAAGGTTACAGAAATTATTTTTTTAGATCATCAATGTGCACCAAAAAAAAAAAGAACATTGCACCAAGTTTTATCCTATAAAAGGGTCACTCGTCACAATGTTAGTTAATAGAATATAACTTTTGTCCATGGGAAATAAATGTCAAAAGAGGCATCAAAGAAGTGATAGAAGACACTCAAAATGGTTTAAAGACTTAAACATAAGACATGACACTATAAAACTAGAAGAGAGCACAGACAAAACATTCTCTGACAAATAGTACCAATGTTTTCTTAGGTGAGTCTCCCAAGGCAACAGAAATAAAACAAAAATTAGCAAATGGGGCCTAATCAAACTTATAAGCTTTTGCACAGCAAAGGAAACCATTAAAAACATGAAAAGACCACCTACAGACTGGGAGAAAATATTTGCAAATGATGCAACTGCCAAGGGCTCAATTTCTAAAATATACAAATAACTCATACAGCGCAATAGCACAAAACAAGCAACCCAGCTGAAAAATGGGCAGAAAACCTAAACAGATACTTCTCCAAAGAAGACAAACAGATGGCTGACAGGCACATGAAAAGATGCTCAGCATCACTGGTTATTAGAATGTAAATATAATTGTGAATCAAAACAACAATGAGGTATCACCTCACACCAGTCAAAAAGTCTACAAACAATACATGCTGGAGAGGGTATGGAGAAAAGGACACCCCCCCACACACACACTGTTAGTAGGAATGTAAGTTGGTACAGCTGCTATGGAAAACAGTATGGTGGGTCCTCAGAAAACTAAAAACAGAATTACCGTAACATCCACCAACCCCACTCCTGGGTATATATCTGCATAAAACTCTACTTTGAAAGAATACTTGCACCCCAGTGTTCATAGCAGCACTAGTCCCAATAGCCAAGACGTGGAAACAACCTCAACGTCCACTGACAGATGAATGGATAAAGATGCGGTGTGTGGATATAGAATGGAGCATTACTCAGCCATCAAAAAGAACGAGAGAAGGCCATTTGCAGCAACATGGATACAACTAGAGATGATCACACTAAGGGAAGCATTTCAGACAAGGAGAAACAAATATCACAGGGCATCACTTATCTGTGGAATCTAAAATAGGAAACAAACCTATCTACAAAACAAAAACAGACTCAAGGACCGAGAACAGGCCTGTGGTTGCCAAGGCAGGGGGTGGGGTGGGGACTGGGGGGAGAGATGGAACGGGAAGCTAGGGTTAGCAGATGTAAGCTATTATGTACAGAATAGATAAACAACAACGTCCTAACTAGAGAGCACAGGGAATTATATTCAATGTACTGTCATAGACCATAATGGAAAAGAACATAAAGAATACACATATATAACCGAATCACTTTGCTGCACACCAGAAACCAACACAACATTGTAAATCAACTTTAATTTTTAAAAATTACTTTAAAAATTTTTTTTAAATGACAGAAGAGCGATTTTCCTCTATTCTCATTTCCACTTAGCCATTGCCTGGTTCCATCTGCTGGTGACCAGCGTGCCTATATAACTCTTGATCTTGTTTTGCAAACTTGGGGTGAGGGGGGAGAAAGGAAGTTGAAAGAAAAAGGAACCTGAAATACGAAAAACTCCATAATCCAAATAGCATTCTATATCTCATCACTCCTCAGCCCCTTTTCTCTAACATTTAAGAAAGTAAAAAAGAAAAAAATACTTCAGTTTTAAGTGGCTTTAGAGAATTATAAGAACATAATATAGACGCTGTAGAAAGTTTGGAAAATACAGAAAAGCATGAAGAAGAAAATAAAATTCACGTATAAACCCATTAATCCAAAGAAAAATCATGTTGGTGTACTTCCTTCCAGTATTTTTAAAATATATTTTTAAATGAAATATTGTCAGGTGATCTTATAAACTGTGTGGCCTGAAAGACCCAATCCATGGATTCAATGGAATGGGGGAGTGATGGGGGTGAAAGACAGATACCATCAAGGGGTCATTCTTCAGGTCTTATCTCATTCACAAAAGACAGTGGTGAAGTCAGGCCTTGCTGAAGAGAAATTGATTCTGAAACTTCTTAACACACCTTGGAAGTCTGAACTGTAGACCTTCCCACAGGCTACAGGGCAGAGAGGACCAGAGCTGGGGAGCAGGGTGGCGGTTAGGGATGCTCCTGCCCGGCAGGGCAAGAGGCCCGAGAGCCTAGCACCTGCCTGAGAAAGGTGGGGTGGGGCCAAATTGAGAGCCGGCAGCACCTCCAGGAGGGATGCTGCTTCAGGAAGGATGCTCCCAGGACCAGGGCCCACTCCGACAGTGGCGGATGTGACTGGGGGTCAGAGGGTGACAGTATCATAGGAAACTGAGGCCGGGTCGTTTTTCCGGAAGGACCACTGGGCCCTGGCTAAATCAAGAGTACAAACTAGAAGTGACAAAGACACTCTGGAAAATTCTCTCCTCCCTCCCGGGATGGAGGCTCCTGAAATGACTGGACCAGTCACCAAAAATAAACAGAACACTATTTCCTTGTAATCTGAGTTGTAGGGCATATAAATTTGTGACTCCTAAATATCTGTGCTATAGTCATACATCTCATTAATGTTTTATTAAGCTAGAATTATGAGATTTTTACTACTGATTTTCTTTTGCTTAATAAATTATGAAAACTTCACTACAGTATTAAATATTTTTTAAAAACATAATCTAAAGGGCTATCTGGTATCCCACCACATGGGTATTCCTACTTTAGCTGAGTGGAAATTAATGCACTAAAACTGTAAGCAATGATTAACCTCCAAAATTATAAATCAACTCTGCTGCAATAAAATAAATTTTTAAAAAACTGTAACATGATTACCAAAATTACAAATGATTGATAACATGACATTTTTCAATCTCATTTTCCATCTCTAAGTAATTAAAGAAACTCAAATGAGAAGACAATCAGATGCTTTTACTGACAGCTGAGCAAGTTGCAAGAAATTTTAAATATAATAAAAGCCAGTGTTGGCAAGGCTTCGGGAAAGTGGGCACTCACACTGACAGGTGGCCAAGGCTGTAAATTAGTATGACTTTTCTCTGGGCCATTTGGCAATACGTTCCCAGAGCCTTTCAAAGACCATTTGTGTGCGGCAGCACTGGCAAACCATTGAGTACGTGCTCAATGAGGAACGTGTCCTGAATTACCCTCAAACAGTCAGGGTCTGGTCTACACATCACATGTATCAAATTCTTACGTCTCTGAATCCCAGATGTTAGCAGTGGCCATCTGCCGAGCGCTAAATACTGATGCAGGATAAAGATTAAGGGGCCATGTGACGGCATTCTCTCAGCCACCTACAGGCAGAGATGCCATGAGATGCTTGCAGAGCTGAGAGGGTCCTCAGAATGGGGATTAGTCCCTGGGGTCTGACCCCAAAGCTTGAATTTGAAGATTTGAAAGCCCCAAGCACCCACTGCCCCCTGGGTGAACCTTGCAATAAACCATCACCCACGTGATGTGCCCTACACAACCGTCCTTCCCAGGTAATAGGCTTACATCATCCAGAGCAGATCCCCGGCCCAGACAGGGAAGATCTACCACATATGTGTCTGAAGGCCAGATGGTGCAGAAAACACAGATCTGCTTGTTGGAATTCATCTGCATGTTATCCCCAGATGGTTGAGGGTCCCCTGGCTGGCTGGCATATGGAATTGGGCATTTAAGACTCATAAACAAGTTACCGAAATGCAGAAAGCGAGAGGGATGGAGAGGCTCGGGTCTGGTCCACTTGGATCATGAAAATGAATGTCCTGGGACAAAATACCTGTGTGACCTTTGCGCAAAATGAAGCATTTTTTGTTTTAAAATAGAAGTTTCATTTTTCACACTGCAACAGTCTGCTCTTCTAAAGATCTGGCTCTTCAAGCAAGCTGAAAAATCTTGTTGTTTGCAAACCATACTGCATCTTTGCAAACCTCGGAGACTGGGATTACATGCACAGTGGCTTTGAGAGGAAGAAACGATGTACAGGGCACGTTCTTGGGCTAAAAACTCCCTTTCAGGAAAGGCCAGTCAGTAGTGGTATTTAGTACATTTGTGAAGCTGGTGGGAGTCTTGAGGACAGAGTTATAAAAGCAGGATTAACAGCAAATAAACATACAGATGCACTTGCCCTGGGGTTCTGACATTTTTCTGATGGCCTTGCATTGTTGGTACTAGCTGCATGGCAGGAAAAACTCAATCTTACACCCTGCAATGGGTTTAGTTATGTTCTAATGTGCATTGATCTTAGAGCTTTAGCCCAGGGAAAATGCGAGTCCGGACTGGCTCATAGAAGCAAGGAGACTAGTTCCTTTTACTTCATAAAGCATTGCTGAGCTGAGCTGTATGAAGCCTAAGTAACAGAGCTAGTTACCACCAACTGAGACAAACAGATCATTCTGTGATTAATTATGATCTTAAAAGCACCCAGTGTTTAAATGAAAAGCTGCATTTCAAAGGCTAGCAGTTATAAGAAGGAAAGAGGAGAAGCCAGCACACTCCAGTCCAAGAGCATCCAACATGGACATGGTGGGTATAGGTGTGGTGGGGAATTAAAACATGAGCTAGGAACTTTCCTGGTGGTCCAGTGGTTTTAAGAATCCCCCTGCCAATGCAGGGGATACCAGTTCAATCCCTGGTTCAGGAAGATCCCACATCCCTTGGGGCAACTAAGCTGTGTGCCACAGCTACTGAAGCCGACGCTACAGAGCCTGTGGTCCACAGTAAGAGCGGCCACCACAGAGAAAAGCCCGTGTGCAGCAACTAGAGGAACTCCCGCTCTCCACAGCCAGAGAAAGCCCAAGCACAGCCCCAAATAAAGGCATTTTAACAAACCCAAGCAATATGTATTATCACCTGGAAACACTACAGGAGCTTCCAAGCAATCAAACCTTATGCGTTACTTTCAGTAAACATTCAGGAAGGGGGAAAAAATCATTATCAAGTTGTAGGATTGATCATTTCAATGAAGGTTTTGCAAGGAGGGTAGCTTTCAAACATCCCAGTTTGAGCAAGGTACAAAGAAGTTCCTCTCCCCCTTAGTCAGCATATGAGATGTTTGACAGGCTTATAGTTACCTAGAAATGAGAGACCGCCACAGCAGCTTCTTTGTTTTGTTTTTGTATGTGTGCATGTCTGTACACAGTAAGTTCCCTACATACAGACATTTAAGTTGCAAAGAGGCAAACATGTATTTACTTCTCCACGTGTTAGTGCACGTCTGGTGTGCATCCTCTACAAGCGGTTGTGCTTTTGTGGACCCTACAGACTGTGCAGCAGAACAGTGTATTTCAAGCCAGGGATGTCTGGGAGCAAGTGTGAAAGCAGTGGGACATAGCCAGTTAGGTTAACTGGGTGCCAAGGCTAACTCTGTTGGACTTAAGAACAAACTGGACTGATGAATGCACTCTCAGAACAGAGCTCGTTTGTATGGGGTGGACTGACAGTAAACTGTGTCCATGTGATTCAGACTCTCAGCTACCTAGACACACTGGCTGTCCCAGAAAGTATCAGACACCGACTCTGCCCTCAGGAACTCACACAATTTGGATTTCCTGGAAGCCAAGCATGAAACAAGTTTTAATTCCCTTTGTCGTAGCCGTGAAGGGCAAAGAGAAAATTTATTTCAGTTTAGCCCATTTCACCAGCTCCCCAATTTTCCCCCAGAACCAAAGGTGGCGGAAACACCTTCCTAGTCCCTTCATCACTTTCTGGCCCTGCCTCCTCCTCCTGCCAACGGCATCTGTACCTCCTGTGAACGCCCAGCCAGACTGGGAACACGCCTGTCACTGTCTGTCTGCCTAAAATAGCTACGCCAGCAGAAGCAGCCAGACACTGCACTTCCTCCACTTCGCAGAAGTTTTCAGCACCAAGATCAAGGACCTATTTGTAGGATCCCTGCAATATACATAATTTATGCAGAAAATTAAAACATACAGAGAGGTGTTTCTTTCATTTCTAAATTTAGACGTAATCTAATTAGCAATAAACGCCTGATAATATAGATGATATCAGTATCTTTATAGTGCTGTTACTCTGCAGCATTATGTGGGTTTAAGGAAGGGGGTAGCATGTCGGAATTATGGTTAGAAACCTTCAAATCCAGCCCCAAATACATGTTCACCTTCTTGAAATCAGATAATCTCACAAACATGACTTATCTCTTTTTAAAAAAATTTTACTTCATAATGGAGCATAGTTTTTAATGTTCTTTTATTGATAGTATTTTGTTGTTCTTGAGTAACAGTCGATTAACAATGTTGTGTTCATTTCAGATGTATAGCAAAGTGATTCAGTTACATATATACATGTATCTCTTCTCTTTCAAATTCTTTTACCGTGTAGGTTATTACAGAATACTGAGCAGAGTCCCCTATACTATACAGCAGGTCCCTGTTGGTTGTCTCTTTCTCCTTCTTAAAAAGCTCCTCTGGTTTATGGAAAATACCACAGAATCATGCCGACTTCCCGATAAGCTTTCCAAGCGAAAAAAGTCACTGTAATTACATTCAAACTCTTACGAAACAACAGTGTTCAGATGTTTTAAAGAGAATACAGAGTTTGGGCATCTCCAAGTTTTGCCCCAGTCTCTTACAAGTCAGGGCTTCCCAACCTCAAAGCTCTTGCCATTTGAGTGCAGCTGACTGTGCAGGACTGGCCTGTGGTTTCCCGGATGTTCAGCGGCGTAACCCCGGCCTCTGCCCGAGACGCCAGTCAGCAAGCGTGTCCAGACAGC
This sequence comes from Budorcas taxicolor, assembly GCF_023091745.1. Classification (NCBI taxonomy): domain Eukaryota; kingdom Metazoa; phylum Chordata; class Mammalia; order Artiodactyla; family Bovidae; genus Budorcas; species Budorcas taxicolor. The sequence goes on along the minus strand of NC_068910.1, from coordinate 54,270,247 downwards.
ATCAAGCGCCCTGGGGCTGCCAACCCCTGCTGTGAATGACGGCTCATAGCGGATCCTTTCCTGGCCAAGGAAGGCTGCCCAGGGTCCCAACTCGGGAGGTGTCCACCTCATTCCTCATCTCTGCCAGCAGTCACTGACCCCCTTTCTCCAGGATGGAAGCACTTCCTCCCATCCTCACACCAGCTCCTTCCAGAGAGACAAATCTCACCAGCAACGTCAGGGCAACACGGAAGCGCGAGCTGAGTGCTCCTAAGAGCCTTAGCACTGAATGGACTTTCCTCACTCTGCTCTGTGTTACGGGTGCCTGGGAAGGTCTTCCAAGGGTGACAGCAGAACGACAGCTACAAGACAAGAGGCCCACCTCGCTGACCTCACACACACCACCTAGCCTCCCGGACCCTTGGGCCCAGGGAAGGACATGAAGTTGGACCAGGTGATCTCAGGGAACGTTGCCAGTTCTCCCATCTACCGTTTCTCTTTTGTGTCCCTCAGGCGTGTCTGACGCTTTGCGACCCCATGGACTGCAGCCCTCCAGGCTCCTCTGTCCATGAGATTTCCCAGGCAAGGATACTGGAGTGGGGTGCCATTCCCTTCTCCAGGGGGGTCTTCCCCATCCAGGGATTGAACTCAGGTCTCCTGCACTGCAGATTCTTTACTGTATGAATCCTGCAAAGGGTCTCAGCTAATTTCTCACATAAAAGAGGGCACATCACACACACACAGAGCTTCCTTGGTGGTCCAGTGCTTAAGAATCTGCCTGGCAATGCAGGGGATTTCACATGTGCAAGGGAACCAAGTCCGTGTACCGCAAGTACTGAAGCCCATGCGCCTAGATCCCGCGCTCTGCAGCAAGAGAAGCCACAGCAACGAGGAGCCCGCACGCTGCGACGCAGAGGAGACGACGCTCACGGCAACTAAGGGAAAGCCTTTAAACAAAAACCCAGTGCAGCCACAGCTAAAGAAATAAAACTCAAAGTAAGCAAATAAAATCCAAACACATACACACAAGGAGGGGAGCCACTGTCCCTTTCGCCTTTTGCACAATAAGTCAGAAAGATCAACTGGGTTCGGGTCCCAGCAAAGCCTGTGTGACCCCAGACAGCTTCCTCAGCATCTGTGCTTCTCTGAAGGGTAGCAGATCAGGTCACTCCAAAAGATGCCACTTTGGTGTAAGAATTATTATGAGCTGAAGGTAAATGGGAAGCAGCAGATATAAGAAAAACTGTCTGCTCTCCCATTTTCCAGGAAAGCTTAAGTTGACAAAAGTGTTCCTCCTCCCCCTCCACCAAGGACAAAGGTTAACCCCCGGAGGCAGCTTCAGACCCTATCCACCTGGTGATACCAGAGGAACCTATGTAACCAACTTTACTCCCCAGCCTTCATCTCTGCCCAGGAACCCCCAAAGTGACTTCTTTTGTCCTGTCATTTCTCCACAGATTTACTGACCTTTTTTGAAGATGCTAAATAAACCAGAATTCTAAGCCACTTCTTAAACTCATCTTTCTCTGGGTAGCTCTCATGTTTACATGGGGTGTACATGTTAACAGACTTCTGTTTGTTTTTCTCCCATTGATCCTTTTTTTTAACAGGGATCTCCAGCCAAGAACTCAGAAGGGTGGAGGGAAGTTTTTCCTCGTTTATACCTTCATCTGTAAAATGGAGAGGGAGGTAGTCTATGTCAGACAAAAAGGACAAAACTGTAATAGAGTCCTGACTCCATGTTGGATCTGTTTCTTTTACTTTAACCTTTTTATTCTACTGCTTTGGTGGCAAGAATGTTGCCTATAGCCTGAAATATACAGGTAGTCATTCTCAAAGCTCTGACCTTTAAAGATATAACATTTTCCCATTCATACAGAGATAAAAAGTTGCACAACAGAGAATAACATTTGTCTGGTTGGAGGTTTGACCACGTGACTTGTCCTTCACGGACACTGTGCAAACAAAGGCCACCAAGAAGTTTGCAACAACCAATCATACCCCTCCCCCTTTTAGTATTCTAACTCTGGGAAGATGGTTCTCTGGGACAGTTGTCATCCACCATCTTCTCAGTCTGCTGGCTTTCCAAATAAAGTCTCTATTGCTTGCCCTAACACCTGGTCTCTCAATTTACTGACCTGTCATGCAGTAAGTAGTACAAGCTTGGCCCCATAACAAAGAGACAGCAATGGTTTTACCCAATGCTCTCAACTAGACTGCATATACATTCACAGGCTATGGTATAAAACAGAAAAACATTGCTTTTGCCCAACTTGTTTCAGATTCTGGGTCCAGGCCCAAGAGGCTGCGTGCAAGGCAGTCTTAGCATAATACATTTATCTACCAATACAGGTGACAGCCCCTAGCCACATGTGGCTATAAGCACATGAAACACGGCCAGTCCTGGTTGGGATGTGTGTGCAGTGTGTGCAGAACACACACAGAACTGCAAAAACCTGATATGGAGAAAAAACGTGAGGCATCTTACTATGTTTTAATATTGATCGTATGCTGCAATCATCTACTTTAAATGTATTGATTAAAATAAAATATATCATCAAAATTAATTTGACCTGTTTCTTATTACCTTTAACATGGCTAGAGAAATACCTGAATTACATCAAGTGTCTTCCATTATATTTCTATTGGACCATGGCAAATGGACAGAGGAGGCTGGTGGGCTACAGTCCACGGGGTTGCAAAGAGTAGGACATCACTGAGCGACTATCATTTTCACTTTTCATGCTGAGCTAACTGACCCAACTCCGAAGGCCATACTCAATGGCAGCTAAGTCAGTTTTTACTTATTGGTGGAAAATGGGTTTCTTCTAGTCCTCTGTACAGTTTGAGTCTGGAGTACAGAAAACTGTCACTCTAAGGCACATGTCAGCTGGTCTTTTACACCCAATGCCCTTTCTGGTGCTTCATGGGGGCGTTTGTCTGCCAGGCACTGTCCCTCTCTGGATCTGATTTTCAGATGTGCTGAGAGCAGGCGGAGGATGAAAGCATATGCACGATACAGAGAATGGGGAGTTGAAGGGCCACTCTGAATTTCAATCCCACGTTTTTTATCTGACCGCTGTGCCTGCAGCACTTCATCTGTAAGATGATGACCCATAATGGGGCAGAGCTCGCAGAACCGCTGGTGAAGATGAATGAGTATTCAGCACAGCACCTGGTGCCTGGCTGACATTTCAGAAATAGTGGACGAAACCGACAATCAAACTCCATTAACAGATAAGAAAATGAGGGGCCCAGGACAGAAGCTGCCTGCTCTAAATCCCATGAATCTGATGCAACACCTCCAGAAACTTATTAAACAAGCAAAAGCTGCATATTTAATACTTACTGTGCATGTGTGCTAAGTCGCTTCTGTCACCTCTGACTCTGTGCAACCCCATGGACTGTAGCCCGCCAGGCTTCTCAGTCCATGGGATTCTCCAGGCAAGAATACTGGAGTGGGCTGCCAAGCCCTTCTCCAGGGATCTTCCTGACCCAGGGATTGAATCCGTGTCTCTTACGTCTCCTGCAGGTGCTTTACCCACTAGTGCCACCTGGGAAGCCCTTTAATACTCACTGTCTGGGTTCAATTCAGCCAAAGGGTAAAAGGGCAAGAAGTTCTGAGCAGAAAATGATCTTAGGAATTGTCCAACTTCTCATGTGAACTTGAATCACACTGATGACCTGGCCCCAGGGGCTGCACACTCTTGTGTAGAAACTACAGATGTTTCTAAAATGGAACATCTCCCCACATTCTCTGCTGTACATTTTAAATGTCCATTAACAGAGGAGAGGATAAAGATGACATATTACATACATACAATGGAATACTCAGTTCAGTCGCTCAGTCGTGTCCAACTCTTTGCGACCCCATGGACTGCAGCACACCAGGCTTCCCTGTCCATCACCAACTCCCAGAGCTTACTCAAACTCATGTCCATCAAGTCAGTGGACATGAATACTACTCAGCCATTAAAAAACAAAATAATGCCATTTGCAACAACAGGGATGGACCCAGAGATTATCATACTAAGTGAAGTAAATGAGACAAAGAAAAATATCATATGATATCACCCATACGTGGAATCTAATTTTTGTAAAAAATGATATAGATGGATTTGTTCACTAAACAGAAACAGATTTACAGACTCAGAAAACAAACTTATGGTTACCAAAGGAGGAACATGGTGCAGGGAGGGATAAATCAGGGGCTTGGGATTGGCATACTATTACATGCTACTCTATGCAAGATAGATAACCAGCAAGGACCTACTGTATAGCACAGGGAACTCTACTCAATCTTATGAGAACAAAATCTGAAAAGGAATGAATATATGTATATCTGAAGCACTCTGCCACACAGCAGAAGCTAACACAACAGTATAAAATAACTATACTCCAATCAAATTTTTAAAAAATTAAAAATCCTCAATAACCGTCCAGGTCAATGAATTCGTACTGGCCCATCACAAGCAGGAAGCAAGATTTCAGGATGCTCGCATCTTGCTGTACCCATCACGCTCAGGTAACAGGTGGGACTCCTCTCGGGGAGGAGACAGTCAAAGTGTCAGTTGCTCAGTTGTGTCCAGCTTTTTGCGACCCCATGGTCTGTCCGTGGAATTCTCGAGGAGAGGAGAGAAGTTTTCATGACAAGTCACAGTAACCCACCAAGTACAGTGCCGATACCAGCCTGCTTGCAGGAGCTGATGCAGTCATTGAAGTGTGTCTTCCAGGCCCTTCTAGACATCCCAACAAAGAGAGCTTCAGTCCACAGACTAACAGCCCTGCTAATCCTTCTCCCTGAAAGATACTTCCCCTCTCCATTCTTCCAACGACCTTCCTGCACTGAAAGCCAATGAGCAGGCAGAACAACCACTATTTGACAATTCCTTCATGGTCCAGTGGTTAAGAGCCTGCGTTCCAATACAGGAATCAAAGGTTTGATCCCTGGTCAGGGAACTAATATCCCACATGCTGCAGAGCAACTGAGCCCATGTGCTGTAACCACTGAAGCCAGGCCACTTCAACTAGAGAAGCCCACGGGCCACAACGAAGTCCCAGCCCAGCCAAAAAAAAAAAAAAAACAAAACCCACCACTGCTTATGGGGATAAATAATCAGCATAAAACCATCCAGGGCTACAGCAAAAAAAGGCCTTTAATGAGCCATATTTGGGGGCAAGTTAAGATTCATAGCTATACCGTGAAATTCAATACACTATAAAAACTTACAGTACGCATTTTAATTTTAAAATGAAAACTGTGCCGATAACAGTGGAGGAGACAGGGAAATTATATGCGTCCCCCTGCAAAAAAAGGGCTGCCAGGATTGCTCAGTTGGCAATGTCCTTTGGCTTTCTCTCCGAAGTTTTTCTGAAATATGCCTAACAGGAACTGTGCTTCATATTTTCGTAGGTTTTCATTCAGCAACAAAATAATGCTTTACTGTTCCTCTGTCAAAAGAAAAAGTGAACCTTCCAAATGCTCTTTTCTTCCAAGATAAAGATAAGGCTGCTGATACTTGCAGAGCCAGGCTGCCTCCAAGGGGGCAGGAGTTGGGGGATGAGGGTGCTGCCACCCCAACCTTCTTACAGGTCCCTGGGTGCTGGGGGTCAGGCGTGAGGATGAGTGGCCTCACAGGGCGTGGGATGAGGACTCTCTCTCTCTAGTGGAACTAAATCAGTCCACTCAGACAGCATGGCATCTCCGCAGTGCAGTGATGGGACTGCCGCGGTCCCCGAGTCTCCGACATTTCCTACAGTGAACGGCTGCTCTTTGCACCAGGTACATGGGAAGACTGACCAGATGCGGAAAAGCAACCTTGGCCTCATCTGAGAGAGTGAATTCTAGCCTCCTACCACCAACCATCTTCAACAGTTCTACGGATCCTGGCTCCTTGCCTGCCAGCAAACATAACCCACTGCAAGGAAACAATAGGTGCCGTTTAGACACCCAAGAGCCACGAATGTCCTCAACAGTGTGTTACGCCAGGAAATCCACGTCAGTTTCTGACATCATGGGATTATGATCAGACAGACTACAACGCTCTCTGCTTGTAAGAGACGAGACCTTACCTGCTCACAGGTAACACCAGGCAGGGCTGTGGGCATGGGGCACACTAATCGAGCTGCTCTGCACAGACCTCTCTGAATTAGACCACAACAGCAGAACGGGCTCTCGTGCGGTGATGCTACCACCCCCCACTATCCATCCCGCTTCATCCATCACACTCCCCAGGCGTCAGCAGGGCATTCGGCCACCCAGCTGGGGAGTGAGTTGCCAGCCTCACTTGCACAAAAGGCATGACCATGAGGTCAGGCTCATGCACGTGGTTCCTGAGCAGAGGCCAGAGGTCTACATTCTCCATCTCACCACAAAGTCAGCTCAGCCTGGGCCTCTCTTTCCCTTCTTCCCATCAGCAGGGGAAGGTGCCAACCAGAGAGCCTGGTGTGACCGGGATGGCAGCTGGCTGATGACCAAAGAGCCACCTGGCCAGCTCCAGGTGGGAATCTCTTGGATCCCCTAAGGGAGAACTAAAAGGAGAGGGTGGGGTGGGGTGGGAGAGTACCACTGACACGTATATGCTACCATATGCAAAACAGACAGCTAGCGGGAAGCTGCTGTGCAGCACAGGGAGTTCAGCTCGGTGCTCTGTGATGGCCTAGAGGGGTGCGATGGGGTAGGTGGGAGGGAGGCTCAAGAGGGAGTGATATATGTACACACATGGCTGATTCACATTGTTGTACAGCAGAAACCAACACAACATTGTAAAGCAACTATACTTCAATAATAAAAGAACCAACTTGGACCTTATTTAGACAATGGTATTTGGGGTCTCTTCATTACAGCCTCTGAGCTCGACTAATACTCTTTCAATCTACAAAATGGATTTCCTAAAAATCTCACATGACTCCGTGAGCACCCCCTCAAATGATTTTTCCTGAATCAATGAGCATCATCTATAAACATCAGCTGCCACTTGGACATGATGCTGTCAGAAGATGGCAACAAGGAAGCAGGTTGTGGTGCTCCCACTGCCAGCTTCCAAGCAAAGCTCCACTGGGCCCATGACCAGCTACAGCCCTGCTTCTCCCAGAGGAGCTCCGGCCTAAGGTCAACCTGGGGGCCTGAGCTTTCCCAGGGAGAGTCAGTGACAGCCAACCATCAAGGGATCCCACTGCCACACCTGTAACCCAGAGGTCCCCAACCTCCAGGATTTGATACCTGCTGAGCCGAGGTGGAGCTGATGTAATAATAATAGACATAAAGTGCACAGTAAATGGAATGTGCTTGGGACTTCCCTAGTAGCCCAGTGGTTAAGAGTCTGCCTGCCAATGCCAGGGACATGGGCTTGATCCCTGGTCTGGGAAGATTCTACATGCCATGGGGCAACTGAGCCTGTACACCACAGCTACTGAAGCCCACGCCCCAGAGCCCCTGCTCTGCAACAAGAGAAGCCACAGCAATGAGAAGCCCATGCACTGCAACTAGAGAAGAGCCCCCACTTGCTGCAACTAGAGAAAGCCCTCAAGGAGCAACAAAGACCCCAGCACAGCCATAAAAAAATAATAATTTTTAAAAATGTAATGTGTTTGAATCATCCTGAAACCACCCCCCACCCCTGGTCTGTGAAAAAATACTGCCTTCCAGGAAACCAGTCCCTGGTGCCAAAAAGGTTGGGGATCACGGCTGTAACCCAATGACAAACAAAAGGGCACCGTCTCCATGTCACAGAGCCATGCTGAGCTCCCAGGAGAACCAGCAACATCTGTAATAACCTTCTTTCAAACCAAAAGCAGCGGCAGATGCCTCCGTTGTGTTTCTGAGGACAAATTGTGTGCAGGCACTCTATCCAGTGTGTCACGGGTTTTGGAAAGCACGCTAGTTTCAAATAATTCTAGGCTTGCAGAAAAACTGCCACAACTGTATATAGTGTTTCTGGAGCCCCTTTTACCAAGCTTCCCCCCTGGTTTACATAAAAGCAGCACCTTTATTTTTGTGTATGGTGTTAGAAAGTGTTCTAGTTTCATTCTTTCACAAGTGGTTGACCAGTTTTCCCAGCACCACTTGTTAAAGAGATTGTCTTTAATCCATTGTATATTCTTGCCTCCTTTGTCAAAGATAAGGTGTCCATAGGTGTGTGGGTTTATCCCCTGGGCTTTCTATTTTGTTCCATTGATCTATATTTCTATCTTTGTGCCAGTACCATACTGTCTTGATGACTGTGGCTTTGTAGTAGAGTCTGTAGTCAGGCAGGTTGATTCCTCCAGTTCCATTCTTCTTTCTCAAGATTGCTTTGGCTATTTGAGTTTTTTTTGTATTTCCATACAAATTGTGAAATTATTTGTTCTAGCTCTGTGAAAAATACCATTGGTAGCTTGATAGGGATTGCACTGAATCTGTAGATTGCTTTGGGTAGTATCTCATTTTCACTATATTGATTCTTCTGATCCATGAACATGGTATATTTCTCCATCTATTAGTGTCCTCTTTGATTTCTTTCACCAGTGTTTTATAGTTTTCTATATATAGGTCTTTAGTTTCTTTAGGTAGATATATTCCTAAGTATTTCATTCTTTTCGTTGTAATGGTGAATGGAATTATTTCCTTAATTTCTCTATTTTCTCATTATTAGTGTATAGGAATGCAAGGGATATCTGTGTGTTGATTTTACATCCTGCAACTTTACTATATTCATCAATTAGCTCTAGTAATTTTCTGGTGGAGTCTTTAGGGTTCTCTATGTAGAGGATCATGTCATCTGCAAACAGAGTTAGTGGGAATGCAAACTAGTACAGCCACTATGGAGAACAGTGTGGAGATTCCTTAAAAAACTGGAAATAGAACTGCCTTATGACCCAGCAATCTCACTGGTGGGCATACACACCGAGGAAACCAGAATTGAAAGAGACACGTGTACCCCAATGTTCATCACAGCACTGTTTATAATAGCCAGGACATGGAAGCAACCTAGAAGTCCATCAGCAGATGAATGGATAAGAAACCTGTGGTACATATTCACAATGGAGTATTACTCAGCCATTAAAAAGAATACATTTGAATCAGTTCTAATGAGGTGGATGAAACTGGAGCCCATTATACAGAGTGAACTAAGCCAGAAAGAAAAACACCAATACAGTATACTAACACATATATATGGAATTTAGAAAGATGGTAACGATAACCCTATATGTGAGACAGCAAAAGAGACACAGATGTACAGAACAGTCTTTTGGACTCTGTGGGAGAGGGAGAGGGTGGGATGATTTGGGAGAATGGCACTGAAACATGTATAATATCATATATGAAACGAATCGCCAGTCTAGGTCCGATGCATGATACTGGATGCTTAGGGCTGGTGCACTGGGATGACCCAGAGGGATGGTACAGGGAGGGAGGAGGGAGGGGGGTTCAGGATGAGGAACACATGTATACCTGTGGCAGATTCATGTTGATGTATGGCAAAACCAATATAATATTGTAAAGTAATTAACCTCCAATTAAAATAAATTTATATTAAAAAAAAAACAGCACCTTTAGCAACACCAGGAAATTCACTGATACACAGCAAGCTCATGACCCATCACACCTATGTGCATCTCACCAGCTGTCCCATTCAGCTCTTGTTTCAGGATCCAGGATACCATTTCACATTTAGCCATCAGGTCTCTTCACCTCCTCTAACCTGTGATACTTTTGACAAGTCCAGGCCAGTTAGCCTCAAAATGGCCCTCTTGTTTCTAACAATGACAATGAAGTTATGATACATATTTTTGGTGTATGTGCCATTGTGTTTCTGATTGATGCATCATATTTGGGAGTACACGGTAACACAACATCTTATTACTGGTGATATTAACCTTGACTGCTCAGTCACCAAGGTGTCTTCTGCATAAGTCTGTTATCAAGTACTATTTTCTCTTTGTAATTATTTATCTCTTATGAGGAGATACTTTGAAATTATGCAAATATCCTGTTTCTCATCACACTTTCACTCACTAATTTTGGTATCCTCTGACAGTTCTTGCCTGCAACAATTATTACTATGTATCTGGCCTGGTAGTCATCTTCTATTTCTCATCCTTTCTACACTTACTAATGGGGCTTCTACTGTAATGAAGAGCGTTCCTTCTTTCCCATTGGCTTTTTCTGTTCAATTATTTGTTAATAGCAGCCCAGATTGTGGACACTTTTATTCTAAGGGTTGTAACCCAATACTCTCCACACAATAAATCATTGATCTTGATAATTCTGGTATTATCTCCATTGTACAGATTAGGAAAATGAAGCGGGAAGTGGTTAAAGGCCTTGCCTAAGGTCACTCAGCCAGTCAGGGGCCTAGAGTCTAAGCCAGTAAACTAGAAAGCACACTTTAGGACGGAAGAGCTGGAAAAAAGAAAAAAACACCTGAAGCCTTCACTTTTTTTTTTTTTGGCTGTGCCGAGCAGCAAGCCAGACCTTAGCTCCCCAACCAGGGATCAAACTTGTGCCCTCTGAATTGGGAGTCAGAGTCTTAGCCACTGGACCACCAGGGAAGTTCATCCTAACAAGTAGAACTACTTTCCCCAAATTAGTTGCCATCTTCCCAGCCAGCACCCCACCCCCACAGTGGACAGAACCCATCAAAGGCGCTTTGTGAGGACTCAGGGCAATTCTACCCACACACTTAAGTGCTGATTGCCAAAGCAATGAACAGCCACATTAGTGATCTAAATGAAGCTTAAAAATGAAGCTGTTTCAGAGGTTATTCAACTTCAATAAGCCTTCACTTTCCCAACCACCTGATCTGCTGTGGTCTGCAGTTTATTGGGACTGTTTAACTGATCAAGGTTCTCACTGTGCGTGTCTGCTCAGTGGGAACATTTCAGATTTTAAATTCAACAAGAGAACTACCCCCAGGGAAGCATCTTACTGCTTGATGACGCTTATCTTCAACATCATGCCCAACTTTCCTTCTGGTTTTCTACATCACCAAGAAAATTCATAATAATTATTATTGTTTAATCTAAAATGTGTGCAGGGTCTGCCAACTCATTCTCAGTTTCAAGACTTATCTTTCGCTGATGCTTTAAATGAATCAGCATGGGTTTTTATTTTCTTTAAAAATGAATTATGCATGTAATTTCGGCAAGGTGTTTCAGGCTCTTCCTTTCAGGTGAACTTTCAAACAAAATCCCCAGTCAGCCAAGGTACTACAGATGTTAACCCTTTCTGGGAATTCACTCACTGTCTCCACACACAAGGAAATGACTGCAGTCTGTGGGTACCAGGGAACCCACTAAACCTGGCCACGTCCACCAGTCCCTCATCTTGGGTACCCTTCCTGCAGACCACAATGCTAACTAAACACAGAAGCGACTTTTCTTTTAAGCTGAAAGACAATTGGTCAACCTAACTAGCTTGCCTCGCATGCCTTGTTCTCAGTCCTACGTGCTTTCAGCCCTGAAATGGGGTGCCTGAGTGAGTGCGGAAGCAGCAAGTGGCCAGGTATCTCAAACCCGAGCAAAGGGAAGGTGCAAATGGTCTGAGAAATGAGGTCAGAGACACAGCCAGTGACCTGGGCCCACAGAGCCTGGGGCCACAGATCAGATTGGGGGGGATTTATTGTAGGTGTAGCGGAAATCCACCACAGCTTCCTAACAGTTTCCTCATCTCATGTGGCCATGAGAACGATTCAGTCCAGCCACTGTGGAAAATACACGGTGGGCGCCAGCAGCAGGAGAAGGGGGAGTTAAGGCAAGACGACAGTGGCCTGGGCCAGGGCAACGATGGCAGAGGTGATGAGACGTGGTTTGGCCAAATTTAGAACCAAACTCCTTGAGGACAGAGGCGCTAAGGACACAAGAGCTGTTCTAAGAATTAGAAAATATTTAAAGATGAGAATACAGATGCTCGGCCATGATATAATGATGCATTGATAACCTTGTCTTTTTGTATGAAGACCACCACACAGGGGATTATGTTAAGTGACACAGACCAGACAAAGAAAAACAAATACCATGACCTCATTTTTAGGCAGACTCTAAAAAGGGAAAAAAGAACGCACACACCAAGCTCACTGTATGGCTGTGAGCATAACTGAGCCATCCTGGGCCCGTGCGGCTCCTCCTGTCCTCCTGCTGACCCCACCTAGGACTGTACAGGGCAGTCAATAAGTCGCTCAGTCATGTCCAACTTTTTGCAACCCCGCCACTATACAGTCCATGGAATTCTCTAGACCAGAACACTGGAGTGGGTTGCCTTTCCCTTCTCCAGGGGATCTTCCCCCCAGGGATCAAACCCAGGTCACCCGCACTGCAGGCAGATTCTTTACCAGCTGAGTCATTAGGGAAGCCCAAAAATTCTGGAATGGGTAGCCTATCCCTTCTCCAGCAGATATTCCCAACCCAGGAATCGAACCAGGGTCTTCTGCACTGCAGGTGGATTCTTTACCAACTGAGCTATCAGGGAAGCCCTCTCTGTCATTAGGGCCTTTGTAATTAAGAGATACTGTTTAATAATCATTAGGAGCACGTGGCCTGCAAGTTCTATTAGGCCACCAATAATGATGAATCCTGGCATCCATGAGACCAGTTCAGTTCAGTTGCTAAGTCATGTCTGACTCTTTGAGACCCCAAGGGCTGCAGCACGCCAGGTGAGACCAGTTACCCATTCATAAACTTAACTTAGCAAGGTACATCCTGTTTCAGGTACCCACCCCACACCCTAGATTAACTATAAAACCGTCACCATGTCCCTTTGGAGGTGTGGAGTATAGCTGTGAATGCTTCTGGGTCACTATCCACCTGATCCAGACCCCACCTGGCAAGTTACCCTGTAATAATCTGGTTCATTGATTATACAGAACTGTCTGCCTTGCTTTTCTCTCTCAAGAAGCCTTCTCAGTTCAGTGGGCACTTTTGGCTCCCTCCATCCTCTAGCACTCATAAATATAGAGAACAGCAATCGGTGGTTGCTAAAGCAAAGAGTCGGACACGACTGAGCGACTGAACTGAACTGAAAGACAGTGGGGGAGATGGAGGAAGGGGGTCAAATGGTAGAAACTTCCAATTATATAAATAAGTCATGGAGATGTTATGTACAACAGGTGACTATAGCTCATAATGTCTGCATATTAGAAAGCTACTGAAAGAGTAAATCCTACACGTTCTCATCATAAGAAAAATAACTATGTATGATAACAGATGTTAGCTAGATCTGTGGTGATTTCACAGTTTACACAAATATGGAATTATACACTTGGAACTAATATAAGTCCATTATATCTCAATTAAAAAGGGGGAGGGGGGAATTAAGTAGCATGAAGATGATTCCAAGGTCCACGGGTCTATCCTGATTTTGTCAAATGAGCAACTAGCTATGATAACCCTCATGTCAGCCAGGATTGGCCAGTGGGAGCCTGGTGGGTCCCTGAGCAGAGCAACCACCAGGAAGTGAGGACAAAACACAGAAGCCACCTGGGAGCGGCCAGAGCGACGCAGGAGAGCTGGTGCCAGGGAAGCTCCAGGACCCCCAAGGTCCTGTCAGGTGGGGAGTCTGCCACCGGTGATCTCGGGATGTAGCCGGTTGCCTTAGCAACACTATCTCCATCCACAGTGATAAATTACCCTGCTCTCCTACACATTCAGTTCATTTCTTAAATAATCAGTATCCTGGAAATAAGATGAGAGCAAGCAAATACCAGCCAGTGGACTAAAACAGCATATCATGCATCGGGTTTGCCCTCAGGTCCCTATAGCCCTGGCAAAAATGCTAGACTCTGGGATGGGGGCAAGTGTACCCAGGGTTTCAAATTAAATAAAAAGGAAAAGATAAAGCTAATGAAAAGACACCTGAAAAATTCTAAATCCCTTTCTGTCCGTCATAACTAAATTCACCACATTATTCCCTATCTCTCCCCTCACTTGACTTCATAGAACCTGACATTTATTAATTATTTGATTTCTTTCCTGTCCATTCCACTAGACTTTCAGCTTCTTGACAGCAAAGGCTTTGTTTCACTTTCCACCATGTCCTCAGAACTAGAATCCTGCCTAGAACACCACAGACCTGTAATAACATTTATCAAATGAGCAAATTAGTATCTCTCCTATATTTTTTAAGCTCTTAATAAAGTGATGCACATATATTTTATACATCTTACATATACATTATATAATATGTATATTATCTATAATATGTATATATGTATTTATGTTTATTGGGGAAACTAGAAGCATTTTGGACAAAATTAAGACTAAGGCACAAATGATCACCATAACCACTATGATTTAAGTCTGTTTGGGGATAAGTTAGGAGGCTAAAATTAAGACTTATACAGTATACATAAAACAGATAATCAGTAAGGACCTACTGTATAGCAAAGGGAACTACAGTCCATTATTTTGTAATAACCTATAAAGGGAAAAATCTGAAAAAGAATATATATGAATCACTGTGCTGTATACCTGAAACTAACATGATACTGTAAATCAACTATACTTCAATTTAGGGAAAAAAAAATACACTAGCCAGCACAATTATTAAAAGAAACCTGATAAAAATAAAGAAGAAGGTGAATGATCACTATCTGTAACAGATAAGATTGTACACTGGCAAAACCAGAGAAGATCAACAGAGAAGGTATGACAAGCAAAATAATACAAGGTATTTAGATTTCTGGGAATAAATTCCACCCACAGAAAACAACAATCTTAATATTTACAAGCCACCCAGTCAAGATGCCCTGTAAGGGAGAAAATATAAAGGGGGAAATTTTCATTTGTATCAGCAATAAAAGGGATAAAATACTCAGCAATTAAAAGTACCATGTAGGCTAGGACTCACAGCGTTCACTGTGGAGGGCCCAGGTTCAATCCCTGGTCAGGGAACTAAGATCCCATAAGCCATACAGCAGCTCCCCACAAAGGGAAGATGTAGGGACACAAAAGAATGCTGAAGTGAGTTGAAAGATGAATAGCTATGCTTTGATTCTTAAAAAGGACATCCTTTATACGTCAGTTCTCAAAGAATGTATAAATTTACTGCAAGCCTAGTTTAAAAAAAAAAAAAAAAGCCCAAGAGGTGATCATGGCCATGGAGTTTTTAAGACTTGAACAAGCTGATTCCGAAGTTCTTATGGAAACAATCACCCAGGAACAGCTGAAACGAAGCACAGCTAAGGTGCACTAGCCTCATCAGACACCGAAGCATACTCTAAAGTGGCACTACAGAAAATATTACAATTCTGGCACATTAACAGGCTGACAAATCAAAGAGAAAGAAAAGGAAGACCAGAGATGGACCCATACACCTAATTTAGGATGCAATTTAAGTGGCACTGTCTTATCAGCAGGAAAAAGACTATTCCAGAAATGGTGTTGGAAAAATGAATACACACAAATTTACAAATGTGGACGGATGCTGTTCTCACTGTTTGCACCAAATTCCAGACCAAACAAAAATTCAAAGACTGAAATAGAATAAATTTTTGAAATATTTAAAACAAAAACAAAACAGTGATGGAAGTGCTCTAAAGCAGGATGGTGGCCATGAATAAAAATTCGCTAAACTTCACTGAACTGTAAACCTAAATGACTCATAAGTTTATGACCCAACAATTCCACTCCTAGATATATGCCCAAGAGAAAGGACATGTCCACATAAAAACCTGTACACCAATGTTTAGAGTGGCATTATTAATAATAACCAAAACATGGAAACAACACAAATGTCCATAAGCTGATGAATATGAAAAAATGTGCAATGTTCGATGTAATATTACAATACAACCATAAAAAGGAAGTACTGATACATGTAACAGGATGAATCCTTAAAACACTATGCTATGACTTTATTTTTCTGGGCTCCAAAATCACTGTACATGGTGATTGCAGCCATGAAATTAAAAGATGCTTACTCCGTGGAAGGAAAGTAATGACCAACCCAGACAGCATATTAAAAAGCACAGACATTATTTTGTCAACAAAGGTCCATCTAGTCAAGGCTATGGTTTTTCCTGTAGCCATGTATGGATGTGAGAGTTGGACTATAAAGAAAGCTGAGCGCAGAAGAATTGATGCTTTTGAACTGCGGTGTTGGAGAAGACTCTTGAGAGCCCCTTGGACTGCAAGGAGATCCAACCAGTCCATCCTAAGGGAGATCAGTCTTGGGTGTTCATTGGAAGGACTGATGTTGAGGCTGAAACTCCAATACTTTAGCCACCTGATGGGAAGAGCTGACTCATTGGAAAAGACCCTGATGCTGGGCGGGATTGGGGGCAGGAGGAGAAGGGGATGACAGAGGATGAGATGGTTGGATGGCATCACTGACTCGATGGACATGGGTTTGGGTGGACTCCCAGAGATGGTGATGGGCACAGAGGCCTGGTGTGATGCGGTTCATGGGGTTGCAAAGAGTTGGACACAACTGAGCAACTGAAATTAACTGAATTGAAAGAAACCAGTCACAAAAGATCTATTATATTATTCCATCCATGTGAAATGTTGAGAATAGGAGAAATCTAGAGAGACAGAAAATAGATTGGTGTTACCCAGACCTGGGAGAAAAGAATGGGAAATTGAAAGGGTGACAGTTAAAAGGTATGGAGTTTCTTTTTGATAAAAATGTTCTAGAGCTGACTATGGCAATGGTTACACATGTCCGTGAATAAAAATAAAAAATTGCCACATAAAAATAAAAAATTTCAACCAGAATAAAACATCCTAAATAAAGAACTGACAAATTAGGAAAGGCAAATCTCCTTAATGTATAAACAACTCCTAGAAATCAATAACACCTATTAAACAAAACAGGCAAAAAAAATGAACTGCTTTTGTAAATATGAAATGATGCTTAGTCTCACTTAAAATAACATTAAAATTCTGAGATACTGTTTTTCTTCAAGTATCTGGCAAATGCAAAAGGCTGAAAAAAGCAAGGAGTCCATAAAAGCATAAGGAAACCTCCTCTCACAAACATCATGGAAGGGGTATAAACGGTTCTATCAAGCAACTCTCCACTCATGATCTTTATCTTCATTAAACAGCACAGGGCACAGACAGTCCCTATAGTGTTGTTTATAAGCGCAAGAAATTAGAAATACCCTAAATTTCTCATATTGCACTCCATATGCCAAAAATTTTGAAAACTGAGCACTGGCCACAGGACTGGAAAAGGTCAGTTTTCATTCCAATCCCAAAGAAAGGCAATGCCAAAGAATGCTCAAACTACCACACAATTGCCCTCATCTCACACGCTAGTAAGTCAGTCAGTTCAGTCGCTCAGTTGTGCCCAACTCTTTGCAACCTCATGAACCGCAGCACACCAGGCCTCCCTGTCCATCACCAACTCCAGGAGTCAACCCAAACCCATGTACATCGAGTCAGTGATGCCATCCAACCATCTCATCCTCTGTCATCCACTTTTCCTCCTTCCCTCAATCTTTCCCAGCATCAGAGTCTTTTCCAATGAGTCAGCTCTTCCCATCAGGTGGCCAAAGTATTGGAGTTTCAGCTTCAATATCAGTCCTTTCAACGAACATCCAGGACTAGCCTCCCTTAAGATGGACTGGTTGGATCTCCTTGTAGTCCAAGGGATTCTCAAGAGTCTTCTCCAACACCACAGTTCAAAAGCATCAATTCTTTGGCACTCAGCTTTCTTTATAGTCCAACTCTCACATCCATACATGACCACAGGAAAAACCGTAGCTTTGATGAGACAGACCTTTGTTGTCAAAGTAATGTCTCTGCTTTTTAATATGCTGTCTAGGTTGGTTATAACTTTCCTTCCAAGGGGTAAGCATCTTTTAATTTCATGGCTACAGTCACCCCCTGCAGTGATTTTGGAGCTCCCAAAAATAAAGTCAGCCACTGTTTCCACTGTTTCCCCATCTATCTGCCATGAAGTGATGGGACTGGATGCCATGATCTTAGTTTCCTGAATGTTCAGCTTTAAGCCAACTTTTCCCCTCTCTTCTTTCACTTTCATCAAAAGGCTCTTTAGTTCTTCTTCACTTTCTGCCATATGAGTGGTATTGATATTTCTCCCAGCAATCTTGACTGTGTAGATCACAACAAATTGTGGAAAATTCTTCAAGAGATGGGAATACCAGAAACACTTTACCTGCCTCCTGAGAAACCTGCATGTAGGTTAAGAGGTAACAGTTAGAATTGGACATGGAAGAACAGACTGGTTCCAAATTGGGAAAGGAGTACTTCAAGGCTGTATATTGTCACCCTGCTTATTTAACTTATATGCAGAGTATATGATGCAAAATGTGGGATGGGATGAAGCACAAGCTGGAATCAAGACTGCCAAAGAAATATCAATAACCTCAGATATGGAGATGACACCACCCTTACGGCAGAAAGTGAAGAAGAACTAAAGAGCCTCTTGATGTAGATGAAAGAGGAGAGTGATGAAGCTGGCTTAAAACTCAACATTTAAAAAACGAAGTTCATGGCATCCAAACACATCACTTCACGGCAAATAGACGGGGAAACAGTGACAGACTTTATTTTCTTGGGCTCCAAAATCACTGCCAACGGTGACTGCAGCCATAAAATTAAGACACTTGTTCCTTGGAAGAGAAGCTATGACCAACCTAGACCACATACTAAAAACGAAAGACATTACTTTGCCAACAATGGTCCATCTAACCAAAGCTATGGTTTTTCCAGTATTCATGTATGGATGCGAGAGTTGGACTATAAAGAAAACTGAGCACCAAAGAATTGATACTTTAGAACTGTGGTGTTGGAGAAGGCTCTTGAGAGTCCCTTGGACTGCAAGGAGATCCAACCAGTCCATCCTAAAGGAAATCAGTCCTGAATATTCAATGGAAGGACTGATGTTGAAGTTGAAACTCCAGTACTTTGGCCACCTGATGTGAAGAACTGACTCATATGAGAAGACCCTGATGCTAGGAAAGATAGAGGGCAGGAGGAAAAGGGGATGGGAGAGGATGAGATGGTTGGATGGCATCACCGAATCAATGGACATGAGTTTGTGTCAACTCCAGGAGTTGGTGATGGACAGGGAGGCCTGGTGTGCTGCAGTCCGTGGGGTCTCAAGGAGTCGGACACGACTGAGCTACTGAACTAAACTGATGAAGATCCAACTCAATAGAAAAGACCCTGATGCTGGGAGACTGAAGGCAGGAGAAGAGGACAACAGAGGATAAGAAAGTTGGGTGGCATCACTGACTCAATGGACATGAGTTTGAGCAAGCTCTGGGAGATGGTGAAGGACAGGGAAGCCTAGCATGCTATAGTCCACGGGGCCACCAAGAGTCAGACTGGGCTGAGCAACTGAACAGCAACAAAATCACTCATTAAGAGTATAAAGAGCTGAGCTATCCGGTGACAAGGAGGTCAATTAGGAGAAGAAGCCAAACCGAAAATAACAATTGAGCGTTTATTGACTTATTGTGACAGTACATTCCTCCTTCCTCATCCACGAGTTCAACCAATGGCAGATGGTAAATAGCACTCAGCGCTTCCTGGTGGCTCAGTGGTAAAGAATCCACCTGCCAATGCAGGAGATTCGGGTTCAATCTCTGGGTCAATAAGATCCCCTGGAGAAGGAAATGGCAACCCACTCCAGTATTCTTACCTGGGAAATTCCATGGACAGAGGAGCCTGGCAGGCTACAGTCCATGGGGTCACAGTCAGACCTGACTTAGCAACTGAACAACAACAAATAGTACTCAGTGCATGGTTGGCTGAAGCCACAGATGTGCAGCCTGCAAATAGCAGGATCCACTGTGGTCCGTGAGGGTCCATGGGTTTTGGTATCCACAGCAGGTCCTGGCCCCAGTCACCTGCTGATACAGAGGGGCATACCGTATAAGCCAGAGGCAGGACAGGGGAAATGGGGGCACATTTCCCTATGGAATAGCACAAGGTGAGGGAAGGTCACATCTACACAGGTGGCAGGAAGAGGCGATCCTCTCACTGCCAAGGGGGCGGGGAAAATGGTTACCAATGGAGAACTCCCAAGGACTGAGTCAGAGCACAGTCAAGTGTCTTCAATCCCCCTCCTTTCACAAGGAGGTATCAGCAGAGGTGCCTGGGAAGGGTCGTGGCCAGGGCCCGTGGATAAGGAGGCCTGGGATGAAGGCGCTGGGACTAGCAATGCAGACGCTTGGAAGAGCACGGACTCTCACACCCTCCAGACTCCACATCCAGGCTGGTTCTGGGAGGGCAGCTCCCCCGACAAGGCCCACCAGGTAAAGCCTGTGTAATCGCAGTGCCAGAGCCAAGAGATCACACGTGGGATTCCAGACTCCTGCAAAGTCTGGAAAGGAGGAGCCCTCAAGTGCCAGGGCTTATCCAGAACACTCTCGCGAGGCCATAAAGAAGGAGTTCTTACATGATCGATAAGGAGCCATCTCCAAATGAAAGAAGCAAAGTTCATAACAAGATGTGACAAGTCCGTACCAATACGTACAATATAGTTGGTGTTTTTTAAAACAAGACTATTTTTTTAAAAGAATATACATAAAGATGTAGGTATATACAAATGTATGTGCCAACATATATATAGAACACACAAGAAGCGAGTGACGGTTGTTGCCTTTGGCCAAGGTAGAAGGCTGAGAGAGAGAGGAGACAGAAAGGAGAAAATGAAACCCTCCTATGCTGTTGTTAGGAGGGTAAGCGGGTGCAGCCAGCATGCAGAAGAGTGTGGAGGTTCCTCAAAAAACTAAACTAGAGTTGCCATATGATCCAGAAATCCCACCCCTGGGCGTATATCCTGGGCGTAATTCAGAAAGATACACACACCCCTATTCACAACAGCCAAATCATGGAAACAACCTCAATGTCTACCAACAAATGAATGATAAAGAAGACGTACTACACATATATATAGTGGAATACCATGCACCCATAAAAAGAATGAAACCACGCAGCAACATGAATGAAACTAGAGTTTATATTAAGGGAAGTCAGTCAGAAAGAGAAAAAGAATACCATGTGATATCACTTGTACATGGAATCTAAAATAAGACACATATGAACTTACCTATGAAACACAATCAGGGACACACCCGCCAGGGACACACTGGCAGCTGCCAAGGGGGAGGGGAGGGTGGGGAGGGGCGGACTGGGAGTTTAGGGTTGGCAGATGCAAGCTAGTGTGTACTGGATGGATAACCAACAAGAGCCTACTGTTAGCACAGGGAACTATATTCAATATCCTGTGATCAACCATAATGGAAAAAATATTAAGAATGGACACCTTCCCCGGCGTCCAGATTCTCGTTCTTGAACCTCATCCGTCAGTGCCTTCCAAGCACAGGGTTTAATACGACTGTCACAGCTCCCAGCCTGGTCTAGAACACTCTTCAGACTCTCAAGTGAGAGGTGCTGTGTGATTATGAAGTATTATGGCTGCGATTTCTGTGCCCTGATGTTAGTAAATCCTAAGTAGCACGCCGTCCTGTGACAATTTCTCTGCCAGTGAGAAATCTTCACCTTACCTTCTCATCTCCCAAGTGCTAAGCTGACAGATGTTTATTCTGGAGGTATGCTTAGAACAGTTTGACAACAGGCCAAAAAAAAAAAACCACCAAGATTTACTCAACAGCATGTCAGAAGGACAATTATTTTTATGTTGGAGATAAAAATTTGTAGTAAAATGATATAAATTCTATTTTTCTCCCCAAATATAGGGCAGAAGTTTTTGTTTACTTTTAAGGTACTTAGTATTCTTTTTTTTCCCTACACCATGCAGTATCTGGGATTTAGATTCCTGATCAGGGATATCCCCTGCCGTGGGAGTGTGGAATCCTAACCACTGGACCACCAGGGAAGGCCCTTAGAATTCTCATTTCAACACTGGACAACCAGTGTAAATATGTTTTCGATTGGAACCTCTCCAATATGAGGAAGGAAAAATACATTCTGCGAGGAGTCTCTCTGTAAATAAAAATACAGAAATGTTTCTTCACAGATCTATTTTAAGACTATATTCCTGGTGGTGCAGTGGTTAAGAATCCGTCTGCTAATGCAGGAGACCCAGGTTCAATCCCTGGTCGGGGAAGATCCCACATGCCGTGCAGCAACGAAGCCCACGAGCCACAACTGCTGAAGCCTGCATGCCTAGAGCCCACGCTCGGCAACGAGAGGAGCCAGCACAATGAGAGGCCTCCACCCCACAGCTAGAGAGTAGCCCCCACTTGCTACAGCTCAAGCAGAAGCAGTGAAGACCCAGAGAAGCCAAAAATAAAATGCCACATGGCTGAAACACACATTTTCTGCAAAGACTATATTCTTGCACGAGAGAGAGAGAGAGAGTAATCCTCAAAGAATGAAAGTCAACAGAGGGATGAAGAACCTTCAGAAAGAAATCCTATTGTGTCCTTTTCACTGTGACACTGAGTTCTGGTTTACAAATGACCGGAGCATCTTTGAGCTGGTGGCCCAGTTTGATGCCCTCATTTTCACAGGTGGCGGCCAAGCTCAGATGACTCACCCAAGGGTCACAGAACAGGTCACAGACTCAGAACGCAGACCCACAACTTCACATCGGTATCCCCCAGCCCCACAGACTCTGCCATGAACTCATTATCTACAAAGGCAGGTTTTTTTCTCTGTGAAACGACATATGGGACAAAGCGTTAATACATCAATACAGCAAAGCTATAAAAATCCAAACTTCCTGTCACTGCCTTTAGTACCAACTGTAAGCTGGGAATAACATGCACAAGAAGGTACTTGAGAGACTTCCCTGGTGGTCCAGCAGCTAAGACTCCCAATGCAGGGGTTCTGGGTTCAATTCTTGGCCAGAGAACTAAGAGCCCACATGCTGCAACTAAGACTGGGTACAGATAAATAAACAAGCAAAAAAATTTTTAAAGGGGAAAAAAAAAAAGAGTATCTGAGCCTGAGCAAAGCTAGGTGCTAAGAGCACTGTGCGCGCATGCTAAGTCACCCCAGTCACACCAGATTCTGTGCAACCATACGGACAGTAGTCCGCCAGGCTCCTCTGCATGGGATTCTCCAGGCAAGAATACTGCAGTGGGTTGCCACACCTTCCTCCAGGGGATCTTCCTGACCCAGGGATTGAACCCATGTCTGCTATGTCTCCTGCGCTGGCAGGCGGGTTCTTTACCACTAGCAAGGAGCACTATTCCTGCCCTACTCACTATGTAGAAATGCAGGTACGATTCTGAGGCTGGAGTGGTGACAAGGAACCCGTATGGATGACTCTAAGCACCTGGCTGAGAGATGGGGCCAGGGTGGGGCTTCCGTGGGCTCAAATCTGGGCCCAGCTGCTTCTCGGCAGGAGCTGAGCACACAGCTCAGTCCCCGAGGCCTCATGTCCTCACCAGTACTGCGGGGGTGAAACCCACTTGACAGGGCAAGGACCCAGGACATACATGTCAGCTTCTGATAGGTGGGAGCTCCCTCCAAGAAGGGATGGGTGTACGTACTGAAACCCAGGGCCCACGTGAGGAATCAAGACAGAGGAAGAGCACCCTAAGCACCACAGGCTGGGCCTTGCCACTGCCCAAGGCTTCAATAAACCACACTCAGAATCTCCAACAGAGCTGGTCCCATCAGCCATGCTACCCGCAAAGCCTCGCTCACCTCTCGGCACAGGCAACCCCCAGGGCAAGACAACTCTCCCCCCATGCCTAACAAAGTCCACCTGGCCCAGAGCTATCCCAGGGAGCCCACCCTGGAGGTCAGGAGAGCTGGGTTTCCAACGCCAGGCCTGCCATGTTGAAAAACAAACCCAAGAGCTTGGAGTCCATGTGGATAGCTCTTTGTACTAAATCACCATCACACAGTGAAAAATGGAAGAAGAGCGTTCAAGTGCTGCGGCCAAACAGAACCTAAGTTCACGGGGCTCTGGACTGGGTTCAACAGGGCTGCTCAAAATGTTAAGTTCAGGGACTTCTCTGGTGCTCCAGGGGTCAAGACTCCATGTTTCCAAAGCAGAGGGCGTAGAGTCAATCCCTGGTCAGGGGATAAGATTTCACACGCCACAGGGCAACTAAGCCCAAAAGCCAGACTATTACAGGGAGAAAGTCCGCACACCGTAACAAAGACCCAGCACAGCCAAAAGAGAAAAGAAAGTAAGCTACAGATTGCGGTTAAAAGGAAACAGGAACTCTGTGGTACCATGTAGTATCCTTTGATTTTTAACTGGAAAAAAAAACAAAAAACTGCTTCTCTACTGGTTTCCTTTGTAGCCTCTCAGGAAACTTGTGAATTGTCTTCTATCCCTTTTAGTTTTTAAAAACTTTTTTCTACTCTCGTGACTGTGGCCTCTTCACAGCCATTTGCAAACTGCTTGCCGTGGTAGAAAAAGGAATCAAAATCCTTTGGAGCTTTGATTTTTCAATCCCTAATATGAAAGAGATTGCTCAATCTCTACTGTCAAAGTGGAAGCAAACGATGTCACACCTTTAAAATGAACTAGAGGGACTTCCCTGATGATCCAGAAGTTAAGAATCCGCCTTCCGACACAGGGTGAGGGTTTGATCCCTGGTCCAGGAACTGAGATCCCACATGCCACGGTGCAACTACTGAGCCCACGTGCTCCAGAGCCCGAGTGCCACAACCAGCAAGGCCTCGCCAGGCAACAAGAGAAGCCCCTGCACCAAAGACACCCAGTGCAGCCAAAGTTAAAAACACGTAAATAAAAACAACATGTACCAGACAAAACTAGGATCAAAGCAATGGAAACTGATCATGGTTCTTGCAGGGAGGCAGCTAAGGAAGGTGAGTAGTTAAGGGAATCTTGCAATTTACATGCAGGTCTGTCGTGACCAAGCACGCCGCGAGGGTGGGAGATAGGCGTGACCGCAGCTTCTCTGCTCGAAGAATGAGATGACCAGGTTTAAATGACGAAGGAGCCCTGTCTTATACTGAAACGCTACTATGAGCCACTAGGGGAAAAAACAACATCCTTCACAAAAGAGTCAGGCTAAAGCACAAGTTCCAAGGATGGTCTGAGAGTCAAAAGGCAAACTTGGCTAACTTCCCTCTTTGTCAATATCCAAAATACGTTATTATCTCACCAGCCGGAGGCACTCATAGGAAGACTCCTTGTATTAAATTGCCACCTGGGGTAAAAACAGGCACAAGTCTTTTCTGTCACTGGGCTCCAACATAAAATAATCAGCCTTCTGCTTCCTTCTGCAACACTTCAAAGATGTCTGATCCGTGCATTTTCTGTGTGCCAGAGAGTCAGAGACAGACAGAGGGTCCCTCCCCACCCGTATCATTTTTCTCAGCAACAATCTAATGATTAGGGTAACTTTTCCAGGGGTACCGGTGACGTGCAGAGCCCAGAGGGTGCAGGTCCATGTGGAGGGGGCCAGCCCACACTGGCGTCACCTTCTGGTGAATTCTTATTGCCATTCAGCTCAGTTCAGTTCAGTCGCTCAGTCACACCCAACTCTTTGCGAGCCCATGAAATGCAGCACGCCAGGCCTCCCTGTCCATCACCAACTCCAGGAGTCCACCCAAACCCATGCCCATTGAGTCAGTGATGCCATCCAACCATCTCATCCTCTGTCTTCTTCTGCCCTCAATCTTTCCCAGCATCAGGCTCTTTTCCAATGAGTCAGCTCTTTGCATGAGGTGGCCAAAGTATTGGAAAAAAAGCTTCAGCATCAGTCCTTCCAATGAACACCCAGGACTGATCTCCTTTAGGATGGACTGGCTGGATCTCCTTGCAGTCCAAGGGACTCTCAAGAGTCTTCTCCAACACTGCAGTTCAAAAGCATCATTTCTTCAGCACTCAGCTTTCTTCACAGTCCAATTCTCACATCCATACGTGACCACTGGAAAAACCACAGCCTTGACTAGATGGACCATAGTCGGCAAAGTAATGTCTCTGCTTTTTAATATGATCAAATTAATAATTTTCATACTAGTTTAACCAACCACCTAGACTATCCTGGCCCTGGACAAGAACCAGGGCTGATACATCATTCCACACTCACATCAGAGGCCAGAGGCTGGACCCATGGTCAGTGCAATAACTGAGCCTGATCTGACTGGTGACAGTCAAGTTCTGTGAGCTTCCCAGAAATGGGCTCTGAGACCTTAGCACAGACAAGCATAGGAAAACTTCAGCGGGAGTATGACAGTCTAGGGTGCTTGTGACAGTTCATTTTATGTGTCAACTCAGCTGGGCCACAGTGCCCAGATATTTGGGCAAACACACTCTGGATTTTTCTGTGAGGGACTTGGATGAGATAAACATTTAAGTTGGTTGACTCTGACCAGAGAAGACTGCCCTCCACAATGTGGGAGGGTCTCATCCAATCAGCTGATGGCCTGAAGAGCACTAAAGACTGATCCTTCCCGATCAAGAGGAGATTCTGCTGGTAGACAGCCTTCAGACTTGAGCCGTGGCCCTGGCTCTACCCTGGGTCTCCGATTTGCCAGCCCACCCTGCAGATTTTGGACTTGCCAGTGTCCACACTCACAAGAACCACTTCTTTAAAATAAACCTCCTTCCTTCCTCTGCACCCCCATCATCACCCACACCCTGCTGCTGCTGCTGCTGCTGCTAAGTCACTTCAGTCGTGTCCGACTCTGTGTGACCCCATAGACGGCAGCCCACCAGGCTCCCCCGTCCCTGGGATTCTTCAGGCAAGAACACTGGAGTGGGTTGCCATTTCCTTCTCTAATGCATGAAAGTGAAAAGTGAAAGGGAAGTCGCTCAGTCGTGTCCAACTCTTTGCAACCCCATGGAGTGCAGCCTACCAGGCTTCTCCGTCCATGGGATTTTCCAGGCAAGAGTACTGGAGTGGGGTGCCATTGCCTTCTCCGCACCCACACCCTACTGGCTGTGTTTCCCTGGAGAACTCTAATACAATGGCAACCTCTGGGAGTCCACCAGCTTGTGCTTCAGCTGCTTACACTCTGCTGACGCCAGTTTGTTTCTCCACTAACTACTACTTCTCCACCACCTGGCATCTCTGGGCTTCCCATTCGCTCTCTAAAGGGGCATCTGATCTCTGCTCCCACTGAAGACTGCCTGGAAGTCCCATGGCCAGGCTAGAGAACAAGGCAGTGACAGCTGGTCTAACAGCTTTGTTCAGAAAGGTAGAGTCACATGGAATGAAACTCAATAGGCTGGTCATCATTCATCACTCAAACCACCTCCTGTTTTTATTTAAAAACCACTAGTGACAAGGGTGGGGGCTGCTCAGAGAAATCAATAGATGACTCATGCAGGTATGGAATCCTAGTGTCTCCTGTCTAGACTGGCTGATGAATCAGGAATCCCACATTTTGCACAACTACCAGCTTAGGAAGTGACACCTGGGTCAGAATCAACCACTCATTACCTGTGTGACCTCCTGTGATAGCCTTTTTAGTGTCTCAACTTGGCAGTGAGTCAACTGCTCATCTAAATGTTTCTGTGAGGTCTTCTGTAAGGGTGATGACAGTTCACAATCAAGTGACTTGAAGGGAGAGAGATTACCTAGTTAATCTGGGTGGGCCTGCTTCCACTGAGAGGCCTGAAGGGCAGAGCTGAGGCTTCTCTGAAAAAACAGTTTTGTGAGTAGAGAGCTACTTGGGCCAATGCCTGAGAATCAGGCCCACAACTGCACATAAGCCAATTCTTTGCAAAGATCCCTTCACATGTATTTTCTAGTGGATCTGTTTCCCTGGTGGAACCCTGGCTAATGAATACCCCTTCTCTTTGCCTTAACCTCTCAATGCCTCAGTTTTTCATCTATAAAACAGACAACAATATCTACTTCACAGGGCTGACCTGAGGATCACACAGGTGAAGCTGAGCACAGTACGTGGCCCAGAGTAAGACTACAGTGAGTATGAAATATTGTTCATGTAACAGTCACTATGTTATTAATGAATCCATGCCTTTGGGGAAGAAGTTTATACACAAGTGGGGAGACTTTTAAAGACCATTATAACATAAAGACATATTTGCTAAAAATATAGGTAGATATAAACTGCACCAGGAACTAAGGAAAGAAAGACCTATGCGTGTCTGGGGCATACTAGAAAGCAGCCCATGGTAAAAACAGCTCCTCTGCTTCCGTTTGGAACCATAACTCTCCTCAAAATATGCAACAACAGGGCAGGAAACTCCTTTCTCACCAAAAGCTTTTAACCAAGGGTGCAGAGGAGTGTTACCCAACAGCTATGATTCCCTTTTAAAAATCAGTCACTCCAATTTTTACTGACCACCTACTATGTGCCAGGTATTGTGCTCAGGGTTGAGGAATAAAGAGGTTAAAAACAGTAAACCTCCAGGTACCTCCCTGGTGGTCCAGTGAATAAGACTCCATGCTCCCAACGCAGGGTTCAGGGTTCAATCCCTGGCTGGGGAACTAGACCCTGCAGGCCACAACTAAGCTCACGTGCCATAAATGGGAAAACACAACAGAGTCAAAATAAGTTATAAAAAAGAAAAGAACACAACCATTAAAAACTCATCATCATGTTAAGAACTTTAACTGGGGAAAACACACTTTAAAAGAAAAAACCCTCTAGATGGATAAAAGGAGTCAGACAATAAATAAGTAAATAAGTCAGTGGCTAATTTCTCAAGAAAATTAGCAATACCAAGGGAAAGATTTCACACAAATATGGGCACAATAAAGAACAGAAACGGTATGGACCTAACAGAAGCAGAAGATATTAAGAAGAGGTGGCAAGAATACACAGAAGAATACAAAAAGATCTTCATGACCCAGATAACCAGGATGGTATGATCACTGCCTAGAGCCAGACATCCTGGAATGTGAAGTCAAGTGGGCCTTAGGAAGCATCACTACAAATACAGCTAGTGAAGGTGATGGAATTCAAGTTGAACTATTTCAAATCCTGAAAGATGATGCTGTGAAGGTGCTGCACTCAATATGCCAGCAAATTTGGAGAACTTGGCAATGGCCACAGGACTGGAAAAAGGTCAGTTTTCGTTCCAATCCCAAAGAAAGGCAATGCCAATGAATGGTCAAACTACCACACAATTGCACTCATCTCACATGCTAGCATAGAGAAGGCAATGGCACCCCACTCCAGTACTCTGGCCTGGAAAACTCCATGGACAGAGGAGCCTGGTAGGCTGCACTCCATGGGGTCTCAAAGAGTCAGACACAACTGAGCAACTTCACTTTCCCTTTTCACTTTCATGCATTAGAGAAGGAAATGGCAACCCACTCCAGTGTTCTTGCCTGGAGAATCCCAGGGATGGGGGAGCCTGGTGGGCTGCCGCCTATGGGGTCGCACAGAGTTGGACACGCAGCAGCAGCAGCACACGCTTGCAAAGTAATGCTCAAAATTCTCCAAGCCAGACTTCAACAGTACATGAACCAAGAACTTCCAGATGTTCAAGCTGGATTTAGAAAAGGCAGAGGAATCAGAGATCAAATTGTCAACATCTGCTGGATCATATAAAAAGCAAGACAATTCCAGAAAAACATTTACTTCTGCTTTATTGATTACACCAAAGCCATTGACTGAGTAGATCACAACAAACTGTGGAAAATTCTTCAAAAGATGGGAATACCAGACCACCTGACCTGCCTCCCGAGAAATCTCTAGGCAGGTCAGGAAGCAACAGCTAGAACCAGACATGGAACAACAGACTGGTTCCAAATCAGGAAAGGAGTAAGTCAAGGCTGTATATTGTCACCCTGCTTATTTAACTTATATGCAGAGTACAACACGCTAAATGCCAGACTGGATGAAGCACAAGCTGGAATCAAGATTCCTGGGAGAAATACCAATAACCTCAGATATGCAGATGACACCACCCTTATGGCAAAAGTGAAGAGGAACTAAAGAGCCTCTTGATGAAAGTGAAAGAGGAGAGTGAAAAAGTTGGCTTAAAGCTTGACATTCAGAAAACTAAGATCATGGCAATCAGTCCCACCACTTCATGGCAAATAGATGAGAAACAACGTAAACAGTGACAGATTTTATTTTCTTGGGCTCCAAAATCACTGCCAATGGTGACTGCAGCCATGAAATTCAAAGACATTTGCTCCTTGGAAGAGAAGCTATGACCAAGCTAGACAGCATGACATTACTTTGCTGACAAAAGTCTGTCTAGTCAAAGCTATAGTTTTTCCAGTAGTCGTGTATGGATGTGAGAGTTGGACTATAAGGAAATTTACAGTCCAAAGAACTGATGCTTTTGAACTGTGGTGTTGGAGAAGACTCTTGAGAGTCCCTTGGACTGCAAGGAGATCCAACTAGTCCATCCTAAATGAAATCAGTCCTGGGTATCCATTGGAAGGACTGATGCTAAAACTGAAACTCCAATCCTTTGGCCACCTGATGCAGAGAACTAAACCACTGGAAAAAAGCCTGATGCTGGGAAAGATTGAAGGCAGGAGAAGGGGATGATGGAGGACGAGATGGTTGGATGGTATCACCGACTTGACGGACATGAGTTTGAGCAAGCTCCGGGCGTTGGTAATGGACAGGGAAGCCTGGCGTGCTGCAGTCCATGGGGTCACAAAAGAGTCGGACACGACTGAGTGACTGAACCGAATAGAATAGTGAAGGAAAGGTAAAGCCTGGCAAGAGAATCAACTGAGGGTAAAGAAGGAACTCTGGGAGAAGTTGGGATAGAAGCGGGAAAAGAGGGATTAGAATTGTAACCAGCAAGACCAGAACCTATCTTTCAGTCGAGTGCAGGATACTGAAGTGAAGTGAAGTCGCTCAGTCATGTCCGACTCTTTGCGACCTCCTGGCCTGTAGCCCACCAGGATACCTAAGGTGAAGAACAAAACTGTGTACGCTGGAGCTTGCTGGGGGTCCAGGTGGTTAGTCCTGCCCTCAGCCTCCTCCTCCCCCAACTCCTCCCCAACCCCCGCCACCCTCCTTTCCAGCTGTCCCCAGTGGCGCCCTGAGTGGGCAGAGATTCCTGCCCTCAGGGGAGCAGCTTGGGAGACAGCTAGTCAAGGGGATGGGACCTCATTTCTTTGCTTTTGTCATTATTCACCCGAAACACTGCTAGTGCCCAAATCTCTCAAACTGGTTTCTTAGAGGATCTCTGAGGGGTTCCATGGACCACAGCAATGTTAGTTTCACACTGCACAGATACAGCAGCTGATAGAGAGAGGCTGCAGTGGTGGTCATAAATACTCACGATTCCAAGGCAACGTGCTTTGTAATAAACATCCATGCCTCCTTCTCTAGTAAATCTGCACTAATAAAGCACTGTTTTTATATAGTGGGGATCTATACTATTTTTCTTGAAAACAATATTCTGCTACTTTAAAAATATTTGAGGATCACTGCTATTAAGGAAGTCCATGTTACCACTTTTTGAAAACTGAAGTCTGGGGCTGAGTTACTTTGAGAGGTTGCAAATCACCACTCCAACACATGCAAGAGTTATTGGCCATCACTGATTCAAAAAGTACACAGGAGAATTAATTTGGGCCTTAACAAAAAAATAATCATCCTATTCATACAAAGGAAAAATGCACTTAGAACTCTAAATGTGGTTTCCCTGGTGATGCAATGGGCTGTGTTCAATGCTGCCAGTACTGAGTGCTACCATAACACTGACTGACTAATAATATACTTCAGGGTGCTGACAGCTCCTGCTTCCAGAGCAGAGGCTGTACATCAATCAAGGTTTCTAAGCAGGCATTCACTATAACTGTGTACACCTGAATCAAACCGAACCATCCTGAAGAGAGAATACTGAGTCAGCACTGTTGCCAAAATCTTGGCTCCTTGTCCATTGATCCCAAACAGAAATAGAGTCTGGAGGAAACAGAAAGAATAGCTTTATCCTTTTTGCTAGATAAAGAGGAAACACAGCAGGCCAGCACCTCAACAACTGTGTTCACCTCTCAGGAATTTCTGTAGCTGTTCAGTCGCTCAGTCGTGTCTGACTCTTCGCGACCCCATGGACTGTAGCCCACCAGGCTCCTCCGTCCATGGGATTCTCCAGGCAACAATACTGGAGTGGGTTGCCATGCCCTCCTCCAGGGGGTCTTCCCAATCCCATGGGTCTTCAAACCCATGACTCCTGCTTTGCAGGTGGACTCTTTACCACTGAGCCACCAGGGAAGCCCTCTCTCAGGAATAAGGAGAGGATTTATGTCGTCATAAAGGTCTTCCATTTTTTCCTTTTGCAAAGTTTCAAAACGGCCATCCCTGGCCTCAGGCAACTCAGTAACCGGGTCAGGTGTCCCCAAAGTTACGGGCCCCTGACGTTCATTTAAAACGTAGACTGCTACAGAAGAGTACAGGGGGAGAAGAATGCCAGATGCAGAGGATAACTCAGATGAAGTCAGAGAGCAATTAACTTTGTTTAGCTTTATGAAGAACAAGTCTAGCTACAAGTGTTTGTCAGCAGTAACAGCTGAAGAATAACCAAGACTGTTTAACTCTTGCAGACCTGTTTGGCTGGTATGTGCCAGAGGCTGTTTATTCATTTTTGTTTTTGCTGCAAAAGTACTATTTGTAAAGATGGCACTTCATTAAAGCATCTTTCCTTTTATGTTTTAAGTAAACATGGTGCAATTACATGAAGAAACATATGTATGTATATATATATATATGAGTTCACACCGTTGGAACCACATAAACACACTCTGCTCCACACATTATATTCTGTGAAAGGTTTATTAATATTTAAGGCCACATTAAAGGACACAACTTCAATACAGTTTATCTACCCATTAAACACCAGGGCAGCACAAAGCCTTCTCATAAAAAGGGTATGTGGCTGGAAGCAAGCTATTTAACAATTTAAAAAAGTGTAAGAGAAGGATAATTTCTATCGGTCAATAAATTATCACTGAAGGCTTAATTAAATCTAAATTTACACCTCACATACATCCACTACAATTTCATAGCATGACTTTTTCGCCCACCAAGCTACAGAATCCAAAGTCTATCTATTGAATTAGGTGTATTTAAGTCTCAAATGTCACACACACAAAAAATTATTTGGTCAAAACCACAAAAACCAGGCTCTACAAAGCTTATTCTGTTGCTCAAATATTTGTTATGTCTGGGCCGATTACCATATTTGGACTTAAAAGAAAAATTTTAGTAGGGATTCTCTTTAGAGAATGTTCTTAACTCTAGTCAAGGAAGAAAATAAAACCTGCTGGAGATCACAAACAGCCTACACATACACACAGTTCTGAGCAGAGACACAAATACACACATGCTCTCATGTGTGCAGATATTCAGATCATTTCCTCAGTAGCCACTCCTGGGAAAGAGCAATGAGGAATTAGGAAAGGGAGAAACCTCTGACTTTCCTACTTCTTGTTCTTCAATTCACGTATGCAGGTTTGTATACACACACACACACACAGAGCACACATGTATGAACAGGTATGAGGGGCTTTCCTGGTGGTCCAGTAGTTAAGAATCCGCCTGCCAATGCAGGGGACATGGGTTCAATCCCCAGGCCCGGAAGATCCTACAGGCCACGGAGCAACTAAGTCCATGGGTTGCAACCACTGAAGGCCTCCCCCCTGGAGCCCGTGCTCCACAAGGGAAGCCCCCACAATGAGAAGCCCAAGACCCACAGCTCGAGAGTAGCCCCCGCAGCAACAAAGACCCAGTGCAGCCAGAAACGTAGTTAGAACAGGCATGGGAGATGTGCTTTCCCAGAAAGCATCCAGCATACAGGCATTTTATAGAAATCACCCTGCACCTGTACCAACCGAACTTGTGTCCGTTTAAGTAAATGTGAACCACCTTAAAACCCGTTACAAAGTCACTAAAAGTATAAAAGTTAGAATCAAGTGAAGACCACACAGGTCAGTCATGAAGTGCTTACACAGCGAGAGGCCCAAATGGGTTTTTGAGAACATATTAGAGTCTGCTAATAGACTCCAGCGGCACATCCAGAGGCTCACCCTCTCGCTGCTCTTCCCTCAGTCGCATGGTTCCCCAGGTACAGCCCCCGCAGTACCCTGCAGAGTCAGAGGAGCCCAGTACAGCCCCCGCAGTACCCCTGCAGAGTCAGAGAGACCATGTCAACACCTGACTCAACCCTCGACCAAGCACCAACCACCTGGTACGGTGACCCAAGCAACCCCTGATGCCTACGCAATTCCATTTCTAAAGCCTTCCATTAGAAAATGGGTCCTTAAATCAATGTGCCCAACCGACACACCCACCAATTTCTGCTAGGGCTAGAAGATGCAAAGATGAATAAGACATGGCTTTCAGCATAAAAATCCAATGCCTGGCACATAAATGAAATGAAAATGAAATGAAGTCACTCAGTCGTGTCCGACTCTTTGCGACCCCATGGACTGTAGCCTGCCAGGCTCCTCCGTCCATGGGATTTTCCAAGCATGAGTACTGGAGTGGGCTGCCATTTCCTTCTCCAACATAAGAGATGCCCAATTAATACCTGAAGAATGGGTGGAGGCATGACTGAATAAGCAAGCTCACAGTTCCTGGCGGCTCAGTGGTTAAGGTTTGATGCTTCCAGTGCAGAGGCACAGGTTCAAGCCGTGGTTAGGGAACTAAGATCCCACATGCCACGGGGAGCAGCCAAAAAAAAAAAAAAAAAAGATGAACCTAGGGGCCATGTTTGCACATTATTCTCTATCCTGATTGTCTCATTTTATATACACATGTCCAAGTGGAATGATACTTCTGTGACTTTTATCTTAAATTGCTATATAGCAATTCAGAGTGTTAACTGTATCACTGTTTATTCAGTCATCCCCAGAATGCTTTGTGTTGAATCTATCACTTCACTAGTATCAACAGCTTAACCCAAATTAACTTTCCTCTTCTACCCCCAATTCCATGAGTTATTTCCTCAGAATACAGTTCCCAGCAGGGAATTTATGGGTCAAAGGCAACGAACAGCTTCTTTGTGCTTAGTTGTTCTTATCACCAAACTGTAGCAAAAAAAAAAAAAAAAAAAAAAAGAATGCAATACTACCAGTATTTCTTACCACCATAACCTATAATTATTTCGAGTAATCTCGCAGACAAAATAAACTGGATTTCCATTTGCTGAACTGCTAAGGAGGATACCCCTGTTCTTCACAATGATGTCATGTCTCGAATTTTCTATCTTCATCTCTCCTCACCACTTCCAGAGAGAACTTTGTGCACTGACCTTTGTGATCTCAATATTTTGGATGATAACCGTTTAATCTTTTACACTGTCCCTTTATTTTTACCCATGCGGTGGCATTCCATTTAATATTTATTAAGTTACTTGTGGCTGGGCTATTTTTCTTTTGTTCTTTAGCTATTCGGGCACATCTGTCTTGTGGACGATGATTTTCTGGCTTGCTTCAGTGGCTATAAGTTTATCTTCCTGGTACAGCTGGGTTAAAAATGCTATTCCATTTTCTTCTAGTTATTTTATGAATAAATACAGTGGAATCCAAAAGCCGAGGCACCTTTATACTTTGAGATTAATAGACTTTTAAAACTGCAGAACTTTCTGGTCGGAGTGAAATGTTCTCAGTTCCCAAGGTGGACTGGCCCATATCATGAAAGGACAGATATCACAAGACTGTTACCCTTCTCCAATCAGGAGGAAAGCTGGGCATGAAATCTGAGAATCAAAACTTCCACCTCATTCTTAGGTGTCTGACACCCTGCAATCCTCAATTGCCAGTGTTTTATACACATGTCTCAACAAGCTGGCTCAGAATGAATTTTCGGCAAGAAAGGTCATCACAAATGTAAAAGCAATCATCTGAAGAAGATACCTGGTTGTCGCCCAGAAGTACAACAACCAAATCAAAACAGCTATGGAGCATGTCACCTAATTATCTTCCACATAATGAAACTCCCTAGTAAATTTCAATAATTTCCCTCCATTGAAAAAGCAGCATATATATATATAGTCATTTACAAAGTTGAGATTATACTTTAGAATTTTTACATATCTTGGACACAGCTGAGTGACCAACACATATTTAACTCATATATGAAAAAAGTAGTAAATTCACCTGAAACTAATACAACATTGTAAATCAATTATCAGTTCAGTTCAGTTCAGTTGCTCAGTTGTGTCTGACTCTTTGCGACTCCATAAATCGCAGCACGCCAGGCCTCCCTGTCCATCACCATCTCCCAGAGTTCACTCAGATTCACGTCCCTCGAGTCCGTGATGCCATCCAGCCATCTCATCCTCTGTCGGCCCCTTCTCCTCCTGCCCCCAATCCCTCCCAGCATCAGAGTCTTTTCCAATGAGTCAGCTCTTCACATGAGGTGGCCAAAATACTGGAGTTTCAGCTTCAGCATCATTCCTTCCAAAGAAATCCCAGGGCTGATCTCCTTCAGAATGGACTGGTTGGATCTCCTTGCAGTCCAAGGGACTCTCAAGAGTCTTCTCCAACACCACAGTTCAAAAGCATCAATTCTTCGGCGCTCAACTTTCTTCACAGTCCAACTCTCACATCCATACATGACCACAGGAAAAACCATAGCCTTGACTAGATGGACCTTAGTCAGCAAAGTAATGTCTCTGCTTTCGAATGTGCTATCTAGGTTGATCATAACTTTTCTTCCAAGGAGTAAGCGTCTTTTAATTTCACGGCTGCAGTCACCATCTGCAGTGATTTTGGAGCCCCAAAAAATAAAGTCTGACACTGTTTACTTCAATTTAAAAAATAAAGTAAAAGCTAAGAAAAGAAAATGGGTATGGCTGACTTTGGAATCTCACAAAATAAAGGATTTTAAAAAAGCAGTAAATTCATTGAAAGATTAACAGTGCTTATGTGAAGGGAGGTAGGATTATGTGTTATTCTTATCTTTAGATTTCTTTTGCATTATATACTTCATACAATTAAATATTTCTTTACACACATATCCAAAGCACATACTTTTATCCTTTTAAAAGCTTGAATTTCTAAAAATGGATGTAGGGAAGATTTTGGCATTATACTGAAGCAAATGCTACTAGTAATTAAACCAAATACCCTAACTTTTATTTCGGCTACTACTCACTAAACACAAGCACCTCTCTTTTTTCATATGTACCAGGACTCCTATCAATAAGTCTATCCGAGATTCATTACTGCACATTTAAAAGAATTCTCAAGATACCACAAACTTGCTTTTTCTTTTCTTCTTAGGGTTCAAGTCTCTAAATTACTTGCAAAAAACAGCTTCAATGAGGTTTACATAAAAGCAACATGATGGTATTGTGGTTACACTGTTTTCTTTTTAAGTCCTTACCCACTGGATAAATATTGAAACATTTATTGGCAGTAATAAAATATTTAAAATTCCCTTAAAATACTCGAGCCAAAAAAAGTGTTGAGGGAATGAGATCAAACAAGAACAAAAGAGGATTGAAATTACTTAAATTGGGTGGTGGGGACCATTATTCTATTCTGCTTTGTGTACATTCAAGGTTTTCCCTAATAGAGCTTTTTGAAAATGTGCTATAAGTGAAAAGCTGTACACACAAGTGCAGCAAATGATTTCTTATTTCATCCAAGGTAGCAAAGTTAAGCTCATAGATACTTTTTTTTTCCCCCACATCAGGGTGACTGTTTCAAAGGGTGCATCTGACTCTGTACCTTCTCCTTGTTAGGCAATAAAAAGTAAATGCATGTGTAAATCTATCCAAAAATGTCTTTCATATGCACCTACAAACTTGAGTCAGAAGATTTCAGATTTTCTGTTCTGGGCCAGAATTAGAACAAGATAGCCAGCTGACATAGCACTCCTTGGCTTACGACACTTAAGAAATAAAGCGAGAGACATGCTAATTCAGACAGCAGCCAGACGTGTTCTGGGAGCCCCATTCTCCTGCTTGACACAGTGAGGACTCGGCTGCTTCTCAAAAAGGACCAGCTGATCTCCACATGAGATAGCTGCAGGGCAAAAAGCCTCAGTATTCAACACAAGTTAGACAGGCGAGACCACAGGGCTTCCCTGCTGGTCCAGTAGCTAAGACTCTGTGCTCCCAATGCAGGGGCCCAGGGTTCAATCCCTAGTCAGAGAACTAGACACTGCATGCCGAAACTAAAGAAGATCCCACACTCCACAACTGGGATCCGGAGCAGCCAAATAAATAAATGAAAAATTTAAAAAGAAAAAGAAAACCAAGACCATGATCATTTACTCTATACAGTCGGTTCTCGGTAATAGTTGCAGAGGATGGTATGACCACTAAAGATCCTGGGAGCCCCAAACTGATGACTTCCCAGCCAATCAAAAGTAAAACAAAACATAACCCCCAAGAGACTCTCAGCAGAAGGGTTCTCATGCACATTATCACATGGGATCCCTTGAGAGGCTGGGAAGGCCTGTGCCATTTCCATTTCGCAGATGCAGGAATGTGGGTTCCAAGCTTCAAGGCAACAAAGTCTTCTGCCTCCAAGGACAGAATTCTTTTCACTGGCTTGAAGTGTGCGAGAGGATAAGCACCTCATAAAGTGAAGGAGAAAGAGGGAGATCAGCTTTAGATCCAATGCTTTCTGAATTTCAAACTGCCCTCAATTATTTCCTGATGATCCACTTTACGTTCTTTCTCTTTGCTACGAGCCTGGAGACTTCCCTGGACAGCCCTTCCACCTCCCTCAAGTTTCTATGGGCTTGAGTCCCCTGCTTTCTGAGCTTGGGTAGCAGAGGTCTCCTGACAACTCACTTAACCCATGAAACAGAAGTAATTATTTTTTTAAAATCCAGGAGGAATCATGATGGCTGTGTCTGGGAGGTTTGCTTCTGGTCCTCTCTCCCCATCCATCAAGACGGTACTAAAGAAAAGGGGCTGGGGAGCGACATCGCAGCCCTCAGCTTCCACAGACAACTCCACCTAAGGGGAGAACGAGGCCTACCTCTCTGACTTCGTGAAGCTGGCCGGAATACTGACTCTTGGCTCTTCGGGCGGCGGCAGGCGACTTGTGATGCGTGATCGTGACGACGCCAGGGGCCCCCGTGCTGAGGTGTCTCTGGCTACAGGGAGACGCAGAATTGGATGTTCCATGGGGGAGCAAAGTGAGACTTCGGCTTCGGGAGCTTGGAGTCGTCTAAAAAAAGCAACAGGTGTCAAAACTAAACAACCGGCCTGCAGAACACAGCCTGGCATTGCCTTCCATTTTTGCTGGACCTCTCGGGATTTCCCCTTCATCTTTCAGGGAGATGAGGGCCTGGGGAGTGCATGCTTTCATCTTACACTCACTCAGGCCGGAGAGACCATCCCCATTAACTATGCTTCTGGTCTCACTTCCGGCAGGGTCTCCTGCCCCAAACTATGGCTATGGAGAGCTACTCCAAGGCCTTCAAACACCACAGGCTCTCAGGGGTCTTTAGGAAGTGTTCCTCTTCCTAAAAGGCCCCCCTCCTGTGGTAAAGCCAGCTGAGTGGTCAGTGTTGTGTGAAGCATTCCCTGTCTGTCTCAGCCTCTCTACCCTCCTATTCCACTACACCGAGGCTATGTTTATTATCCAGCTAAACCATATGAGATTCTTTCAAACTTGTCTTTATATCCCCATGACCTGACATATCATGACTGTTTAATTTACTAAGCACTTAATACATGTTTGCTGCATGAGTACTAAGAATGAATTAAGTTATCCACCCACTAATCCCCGTTTGTCTGTGCACTGCTGGAATTTCATCCTACTGTGGCATATCATACAAATAGTAACTGGGTATAAGGACAGCCTCTCAACCTCGTGGCTATAAATTTTGCAATAACGTGTTGGGATAACTGGGCAGCCAACTGAAAACCAGATTTCTCTCTCAGATCACAGACCCCAAACAGATCAAAGACTAAGAAAAAAGGAAGAAAGAATACTATAAGGTCATAACAGAAAAACTCAATAAATTTAATGACCTAAAAATTGAAAACTTATACACGGGGAAAAGTGAAAGTCACTCAGTTGTGTCTGATCTTTGTGAACCCCATGGACTATACAGTCCAAGGAATTGTCCAGGCCAGAGTACTGGAGTGGGTAGCCTTTCCCTTCTCCAGGGGATCTTCCCAACCCAGGGATTGAACCTGGGTCTCCCACATTGCAGGCAGATTCTTTACCAGCTGAGCCACCAGGCAAGTTCAAGAATATTGGAGTACATAGCCTATCCCTTTTCCAGCAGATCTTCCCAACCCAGGAATTGAACCGGGGTCTCCTGCATTGCAGGTGGATTCTTTACCAGCTGAGCTACCAGGGAAGCCCTCTGCACAGGAAACAAATTTCAAAAACCCATTCCTGCCACCAACAAAGTCAGCCGATAAACCAGAAAAAATATTTTCAACTAGCCTCACAGACAAAAGGTTCATCATTCTAATTTGTAAGTAGGAGTAGAATTTCTAGGAATTGATGAGACTGAGCACAGCATTCTAATTGGGCAAGATATGAACAGATAGTTCACCAAAAAAAACATAAATGGCCCTTAAGCCATATGAAAATGTGTTCAACTGTACTCATGATAAATGTAAATTCAAACCACATTTAGATATACCATCTTTCACCATCGGACTGTAAAAACCCATAAGTATCAGTACGCAGTCTGCCGACAGACCGCGGAGACACAATGCTGCGGGAGTGTGAAGCGGCAGACACCGGAGGAGGGCAACCTGACAGGCCCTGTCCCAGCTACAAGTGCACTTCCCCGTGACCCAGCAGCGTCCTGATGGGGAACGTCTCCTCCACACACCTGCACCCAGGCAGAATGGCCCCAAAGTCGCATGTTTAATGAAAAGGATCGGAAACCACCTAAATGTCCCTCCATATGCGATAGGTTAACAAGACACAGCGCATCTCCATGATGGAACATTACCAGGACGCTATGAGGATTAGAAAAAAGGCCTCCGTGAACTGGTTTGGGAAAAGAACCCTCTAAGCTACGTAGTTAAGTTAAAAAAGGCAAGGTGCCTAACTGTGCTATAGTATGCAAAGTTCTGTGTTAAAATGTGGAAAATGAGTATTTTTATCATTGTTTAAAACACAAAAATCATCTAGAAGAATACACGCTGAACTCCAAGTGGCTGCTTATGCCACGGAGGAGATGTGAATAACAGAGAGGGAGAGAGATTCTTTCATTTTGAGCCACGTGACTGGATTATACTGAATGGATTTTCTAAATTCTACATTAAAAAATCTGTATTCTAGATGTTTCTGTAATTTCAGCTAGAGGAAAAAAGACAGCTTGAGAAAAACTGGCAGATTTGTGCCATTTTTTCTATTTCAATTATCAAATATTTACTGAATACCTACTGTGCGCCAAGGAAAATATCTGAAATGTGATGTGGAGCAGAAACATAAGATGTACGAGGCCGTTTTTCACCACAGATGCTTACACTGTTACAGGGGATAGAGGAGCAAAGACCCAGAGACAGCAAGACAGACAGACACACACACACAGAAAGGAAGTGCATGACAAGATGCTAATTTGGCGATACAACCAGAAAATGCCAAAGTGAGAAAAAGCATGATCAAGGTGAACTGACTTCATTTCAGGAGGCTGTACTGAGGGCAAAGCACCTGAAGCCTGAGTAGAACTGGCAGAGACAGAGACACGTGCGGTGTACAAAGCAATCCAGACAGGAAGCTCAAAGTCTGCAGCCTTGGCTAACAGTCCCAAGTCTAAAGAAAGAAAGACACATGTACAACAACAGTCACTGCGCCACTATTTACAGTGGCTAGAGCATGACAGCAACCTAGACGTCCATCAAGACATGACTGGACAGAGAAGATGTGGTACGTACATAGACAACGGAATATTACTCAGCCACAAAAAGGGACAAACTTGAATCATTTGCAGAGACGTGGATGGACCCAGAGTTTGTCATACAGAATATGAAGTAAGTGAGAAACAGAAAAACAAACACATGCTGCTGCTGCTGCTAAGTCGCGTCAGTCGTGTCCGACTCTGTGCAACCCCAGAGACAGCAGCCCACCAGGCTCCCCCGTCCCTGGGATTCTCCAGGCAAAAACACTGGAGAGGGTTGCCATTTCCTTCTCCAATGCATGAAAGTGAAAAGGGAAAATGAAGTCGCTTAGTCCTGTCTGACTCCTAGCAAACCCATGGACTGGAGCCTATCAGGCTCCTCCGTCCATGGGATTTTCCAGGCAAGAGTACTGGAGTGGGGTGCCATTGCCTTCTCCAATATTAGCACATATATGTATCTAGAAAAACGGTACAAATGAACCTATTTGCAGGGCAGGAATAGAAACACAGGTGTAGAGAACAGACTGGTAGACTGTGGGATGGACTGGAATTGACATACACACACACCATGTGTAAAACAGGCTGCTAGTGGGAGGCTGCTGTACAGCAAGGGAGCTCAGCTCAGCGCTCTGTGATGACCTGGAGGGGCATGGGGTGGGAGGGATGCTCAAGAAGGAAGGGACATATGTACACATACAGCTGATTCACTTCACTGTCCACCAGAAACTGACACTGTAAGGCAGCTATACCTACCCCTCCCCAAAAGTTGATGATTCATAATTTTACACATCTCCAAGAGGTTGGGGAGCTGCATAGGGGCCAGGGTAGAAATCAGAATTCTGTGTTAGCATGCAGTACCACAGTAGCTCATGCAGTTCTCTGGATTTGAACGTGGATAGAATTAATAAGACAGATAAACTTGGGAAGCAGTGTACTGCTTTCCAGTTACCTCATAAATAGGTAACTGGAGAAATCTGTGGTCTGAGAATTACATATACTTTGATTAAACTGAAATTCAATAGTCATCTACTTTCAACTTCAAACTTTTCCCTTGGAGTGAAGAAGAAAGCAGCTATGTCTTCAACACTTTTTTGTTTGTATGTAATATATGTATGTGTGTGTGTGTGTGTGTGTGTGTGTGTGTGTGTGTGTGATCCCACAAACTGTGTGGTCCTGCACAGCATGTGGGATTTTAGTTCCCTGACCAGGGATCGAACCTGTGCCCCTGCAATGGAAGCACAGAGTTCTAACCACTGGACCACCAGGGAACGCCCTCTTCAATCCTTCAACGACAGCAAATTTGCCTAATCCACTGAAATACATTTCGATTGTTTGGGAGCCTTATTCCAACCCAAGAAAAGGCAGATTGTTTTACTGGGCTTTGAAGCCAGACAGCCAGGTTTCACCCCC
This sequence comes from Budorcas taxicolor, assembly GCF_023091745.1. Taxonomy (NCBI): domain Eukaryota; kingdom Metazoa; phylum Chordata; class Mammalia; order Artiodactyla; family Bovidae; genus Budorcas; species Budorcas taxicolor. The sequence goes on along the minus strand of NC_068910.1, from coordinate 54,227,278 downwards.
ACTTCCAATCCCAGCACTACCAGCTTTGAGCTGTATGACCTCAGGTGAGTTATTCCAGCTTTCTTATTAAGCAACAATTTCCTAATCTTTAAGAAAGGAATCATAATATTGACCCTTAAGAGCCATCATGAAGGTTAAATTAGCTCAGGCACAAAAAACGCTTAGCACAGGGGTTGCCGTGCAGGAGTTGTGTGGCCACAGTTCGTTTCTTTCCTTACAGCCCTTAAGACTTGATCGATGGTGGCACTGTCGATTTTTAAAATGTTAAGAAGTTGCTTAGCACAAAATTGTAAGCAGCCATTGACCTGCTCCTTATTTTCTTTAGGATCAAAGTCGTGATGAAGTCCAAGATGTAATTAAATACTTACTGGAGAATCTATACGGTCAGCAAGACTGTAAGGAGAAGCATACTTTTCGATTCTGAGTAGAATGAGAATCCATCAGAAATCAGAAAGGAAGGCCTCTCTCTGCCTGAAGGACTGTCCCGTAGACAGCAATAAACCAGGAAAGTCACCCGGGAGCCAAAGAATTCTGCTGTGGATGGCTAACCCTACGCTTATTATCTAATGATGGCTAATCCTATGTTTATTATCTAATGGCTGCCATCTGAATTCACAAGCAGTAAATTTGAGTCAAAAAACCTTTTTCCGTTCACTGTGCGTTTCTCACAGTTTAACTCATACCCATGCCTCCTCCTGAGAGCAAAAATAAAAAAATGTTACTCAGTCGTGTCCGACTCTTTGCGACCCCATGGACTGCAGCCCACCAGGCTTCTCTGTCCATGAGATTTTCCAGGCAAGGATACTGGAGTGGGTTGCCATTTCCTTCAAACAGGAGCCAAAAAAGAAGTCTCTTGGTAAATCCCATAGGGCATCCGGAACTAGGAGGAAAAGGCAGAAAAAGAAGCAACAACTGCCACCACTACAAAAAGCGGGCCCTTTATGAAAGGCCAGCCTACTGGAACTCGGCTCAATGTCATGCGGCAGCCTGGCTGGGAGGGGAGTTTGGGGGAGAATGGATACATATATATATATGGTTGAGCCCCTTTTTGTCCACCTGAAACTATCACACAATTTGGCAAAACTCTAATATTAAATTAAAAGGATTTCTTTTTAAGTGGCCTCTTGAAAATGTTCAGGTTGTGTTTGAAAATTACTTAGGGAATTCCCTGGCCACCCAGTGGTTAGGACTCCATGCTTTCACTGTTGAGGATGTGGGCTGGATCCCTAGCTGGGGAGCTAAGATCCTGTAAACTGCGTGGCACGGCCAAATTTCTTTTAAAAAGAATCACATTTAGGTATCATACACACCCCTCCCTGCTACTAATTTAAAATAAAATATTTTCAAAGCCTGAGGTACAGCATGTCAGGGTTTTGCTCTGTATACTGACTTCAGGGGGGCTGATGAGAAATGCTGAGTATAGCCATCTGCAGAAAATTCTGAGGCAAGAGTCACCACTTCTACCTGGGAATATGATTCACCCTAACCTAGGAAGAGTCACCCCATGTGTCCCCTCCCTTAGCCAGTTGCACCAGGTCAGTGGGGTGCCTGCCTGACAAATGAGGGTGAGGCCAAAGAGGGGAACAGGTAGCGGAGAAGGTGCGTTCAGACCGTGAACACAGAGATGTTCAGACCGTGTCCAAGACTGCACACGCACTCGGGTTTCGTGACATCTACCAGCCTCCTGGTTTTCCCAGCTTTCTTCCTTGGATCCCTGGGCTCCCGAGCATTGGAGGAAGGTACGCACAGACATTCTCTTTGTATTTACTGGCCCACACGGGCGTGAAGGAAAGACGAGACTGGACACGGAGAATCAACCCTAGAAAGAGTGCTTCCAGCCAGGGAAACCAGCAACAAGCCAGGCAGGGAGTCTAGTCTGGGGAGCTCCTAAGAGAATCGGGGACCGCCTGAGGCTTCCCGCCATTGCTGCACCATCCACAAGAGCAGCAGGGAAACTGAGTCCCACAGCACAGCGGGCAGGGTGGGGGGCGGTCAAGACCGCATTTTCTCAAGGCAGTGGCCTGGGTTCAAATCTGTGCTCTGCCACTCATGAGTTGGGAGGCACAGTCAACTCACGTAGCATTTTACTTTCTAAAATTATATCACCTACCTCATAGCGCTGTTGGAGAATAACATGGAAAGAAATAGGTGAAGCACGTCATGGAGAAAGCATGCAATACACGTCACCATTACCATTCGTAAAATAATAAAAATGAGGCATTGTGAAAATGAAAGATTAAGTGGTCCCAGAGTCAAATTAAGGATTTAAAGGTTGTTTTTATAGGAGTACTTTGAGCAGACATTGCCTTACCTTAACTTTCTTAACTTAAAAAACAAAAAGGGTAAATTAAGAATAATCATCCTAATTACTGAAAAACAGTTTGCTTCAGAGAAAAAAGTACAAAGCACATCTACTATGATTGCACGTTTGTGAAAATCCATCTGTTGTTGAACACAAAGTGCCTGTAGACGGCTCCAGTGCGGCATGGGTACTGAAAGCAGAGAATTAGTATAAATAAGTAATGGGCCATTTCCCGTTAGGATTTTGGAATAAACAAAGCCCCAAATTGAAAAGATCATCAGCTGGTCCTAAAAATGCCGTCAAACGTGTATCAAAAATTTAAAACTAGGCTTGCCAGAGATGAAATTAAAAAGCTAAAAAGGAGTAAGGGAGGTGGTTATCTCAAATATACGTCCGTGGCAACTGCTTCTGTAGAAGGTTTTTCTGATGGGAAAAACTTCAAAGAGAAAATTATAACAGCCTGCAAATGCCATTTAATTTTGGTGCACATCTTCCTCACGTCCCTGAATTCTTCCACAGCAAAGGGAAAAAAGAGACACTAGATTTCAGTCAAATAGCCCCAGGAAGGCAGAGAAATCAAACTGGCCTGGTTACAATTTTGAAAAATAAATTCAACCAACTCGAATAATTTCATCATTCTTTCCCTCTTCCTCTTAAAAAAAAATTATATGCCATTTCTAAATATGTGTGTTAGTTGCTCAGTCGTGTCTGACTTTGTGACCCCATGGACTGGTTCCTCTGTCCATGGAATTATCCAGGCAAGAATACTAGAGTGGGTTGCCAGTTCCTTCTCCAGGGGATCTTCCTGATCCAGGGATTGAACCTGGGTCTCCTGCATTGCAGGCAGATTCTTCACTGTCTAAGCCACTAGGGCAGGAGTTTGGAAAAGTAGAGAGAGCTGAGTATAATTTTGAATAGTTAATCTTGGGAATGAACTTGGAAAATGGCCCAGTTTAAAACATTTTATTTCTACTCTAAGTTTTAAGCTGAAGTGACAGAATATTAAAAACAAAAACAAAAATAAAAAGGGCAAATGAAACCGTCTCTAAGAAGCTATTAAGCCAAATATTTAGTAGAATGGATTCATTTTAAAAATATTCCACATTTATTCAGATGCTGCCTGCCAGGAAATCAAAATTCTGAATAATTTTAAGGCCCTGAATGTAATATTTTAAAAACTTTAGGCTTTTTCTCTTTTGGTTGACGTTGAGGTATGTGTACTTTTGGAAGAAAGGAAATAAGCCATAGTTTTAATGCTTAGTTTTCACATATTTGGGCTGCAAGCTTTGGAAATTTCTTCCACTGTCCTCTGCGAATCCTTCACACATCTTAAAGACGTTCCACTAAGATTTAAAATACACACATAAAAATGCGTGCAAACATGTGTGCAAAGGAAAAGTCATGGTTTTCCCCTGAGAGGCGAGCGCTCTCCTGTTTCTAAACATATCACCCTGATTATACATGCAAATGCTAGATCTCTGAAAAATCGGGACACGCAAGTGCAGTATTTCTAGTTCTTGCAGATAAAAGGAAAGAAAACTTGACATTTCCAGCTTGCTTTCTCTCTCAACATTTTCAGCCCCCAAATAAATTCTGCTGACTCTTCTCTTAAAGTTAACCTAACTGTTCCAGAATCCCTAACCCATACTCTTGGCCCAAACCTCCGTCTAGATCAAGTTGAGGGTCCCAAATGGGCTGAAAGCACTGGTCTCATGCACTTGGCACCCTTATCACACAAAATCCTTTTTTCCCCACTTCCTCACCTTCTGCCATTTTCCAGATCCACCTAGAAAATGATTATATGCAACCTTATTTTTTTAATATTTATTTATTTGGCTGCACTAGGTTTTAGTTGCAGCACAGGCTTAGTTGCCCCACAGCATGTGGAAGCTTAGTTCCAGAACCAGGGAACAAACTCACATCCCCTGGGTTGGAAGGCAAACTCTCAACCAGTGGCTGCTGCTGCAAAGTCGCTTCAGTCGTGTCCAACTCTGTGCAACCCCATAGATGGCAGCCTGCCAGGCTCCCCCGTCCCTGGGATTCTCCAGGCAAGAACACTGGAGTGGGTGCCATTTCCTTCTCCAATGCATCAAAGTGAAAAGGTAAAGTGACGTCACTCAGTCGTGTCCAACTCTTTGTGACCCTATGGACTGTAGCCCACCAGCCTCCTCCGTCCATGGGATTTTCCAGGCAAGAGTACTGGAGTGGGGTGCCATTGCCGTCTCCGCTTAACCAGCGGACCGCCAGGGAAGTCCCTATGCACAATTTTAAAACCGTCCATACATCTACCCTCTCAGCTCTTGCTTCTTTCATCCATATCCCGGGCTTGGGACCTTGCGATTCCAGGTCCCAAAACTCCTGTTCCATGCTTTGTTCTAAGAGCATGAGGATTCCCTCCTACCGTCCAAGTCCCATTCTCTCCATTCTTCCTCCTGTGAAATCACAGAATTTCAGAGCTGGAAGAAACTGCTAGTCTACTCCTCCCACTTTATAGGCCTAAAAACTGCAGCCTCAACAAGGCAGAAAGAAGCATACCAGAGGCGGACCCAGACTGCAAGCCTCGTTCAAGATTTAGCCAAAAAGCCTGACACTCAGCCCATCCAGCTGGTCCTTCTCAATTAAATAAGGACTTAATCATTAAAGCAGAGTCTGGCAGAGGGGTGGGACAGATCAAGAGACTGGGATTGACGTATACACACGACTACATATGAAACAGATATAATTAATAAGGACCCGAATATTCACTGGAAGGACTGATGCTGAAGCTCCAATACTTTGGCCACTTGATGCGAAGAACCATCTCATTGGAAAAGACCCTGATGCTGGGAAAGATTGAAGGCAAGAGTAGAAGAGGGCAGCAGAGGATGAGATGCTTGGATGGCATCACTGACTCAACAGACAAAGAGTCTGAGCAAACTCTGAGAGACAGAGAAGGACAGGGAAGCCTGGCGTGCTGCAGTTGACGGGGTGGCAAAGAGTTGGACACGACTGAGCAACTGGACAACGACAATAAGGACCCACTGTATAGCACAGGGAACTCAACTCAGTACTCTATAAAACTGCCTATATGGGAAAAGAATCTGAAAAAGAGAGGCTGCATCTACAACGGACATTTCACTGTGCAACAGAAACTAATCAGTCCAGTCCGGTCGCTCAGTCGTGTCCGACTCCTTGCGACCCCATGAAACCAATCAACTGTGCTTCAATAAAAATTTAAACTAAAAAAACAGTGTCTGACACAAGGTTGACATTAAAATATTTGATAGAAAGGATGAAAGCTGATATCCATTATCCATTTTCACCTTGCCTCTTGCACATTGACCTGTTATAAAAATACATACGCAACACTCCTTTGAAAGCAAAATAACGGTGTACTATATTCTCTTAGAACTGCAGATCCTCCGAGAAAATCATCTTATTTAATATATGTTTGTAAATAACATGAAACAAAGACTTTCTAAGGCTTTTAAGGCTTCATTAAGTCTTTAACAAAGACCTTCTTTTTAACAGGAAAAGAACTCTGAAAACAAGAACCAGAAGTTTCTTTAACTTAATTATGTTAGAGCCACCACATAAAACCCAGAGTAAACACCACACTTAATATAAAAATTTTAGTTTCATTGCTTTTAGTCTTACAAACAAGATAACGATTCCAATATCATCACTGTTTGACAGTACTAGAGGCATGAGCCAAAAAATAGGAACAAAAAAAAGGTAGAAGAGCAAGAAGGAACAGAAACAGTCACTGACTGTACATGTGACCATTTTACAGAAAACAAAAAGAAAATTAGTGAGTCCAAAGTTGCCAGATACACGATAAACTTAGAATAAGTCAACGGCGTTCCTCTGTATCGATAATAACTAACCAGAAAATACAGTAGAAAATAAGATATTCATAATAACAATAAAAACTCTGATGTACAGGTATTAATCCAATAAGGGATACATGAAACTTTCATTCAGAAGTTCTTTTAATTTTGTGAAAAATAATCCATGAAGGATTAAGAAAATGAAGACACACAGGCCAGGTAAATGAATGGAGCAACACCTTTATAGTGTTTATAGTTGACTTTTATAGATGTCAGATCTCCCAAATAATTATATCGTTTTTCTAATAAAAATTCCAGTGGGATTTCTTGAGCAACTCAACACATTTAGTATAATACATGAATAGAAGAATAAAGGTTTGTGAAGGGTCAAGTAAATTTTTCTCAGAAAAAGAGGGAATCACCCTCCCAACAGATGCAAACACTAAAAATAGCAAAAACCACAGTGATTATATGTGGTATTCATGCAGGAACTAGCAACTGCAGTAAAAACTGGAAAAGAGGGTGTGAGATATGTTTACGTATACATGAGAATCTGGTATATTACAGATACAGCATCATAAACCAGTGATGGTGGTGGTTTAGTTGCTAAGTTGAGTCCAACTCTTTTGCGACCCCATAGACTGAAGCCCGCCAGGCTCCTCTGTCCATGGGATTCTCCAGGCAAGAATACTGCAGTCGGTTGCCATTTCCTTCTCCAGAGGATTTTTCTGACCCAGGGATCGAACCTGGGTCTCTTGCATTGGTAGACGGGTTCTTTACCACCGGGCCACCAGGGAATCCCAAACCATAAATCAGTAGGACAGAAAAAATGTTACTGGGGAAAGCAAAAATATGGCTTGTTTTCTGCCTTACAGGGTATATACAGAGGCAAAAATCTAAATGTAAAAAGCAGAAACACAAGCTAACAAAAGACAAGGTAGGAGCTCAACTCTGTAATTTGTAGATAAGCATTTCTGAATCAAGACCAAAAGCTCAGATCACAAGCAGAACAATTTGATGGACTTGACTACACTGTGAATAAATTTTGATTCCACGAGGAAACTGGAAAAATCGCAAGTGTGCAGAGACTGGGAGAGGACAGACTAACATTAGAATATAAAAGGTGCTCCCAGAAAAAGAAGTCAGAAAATACTGTAAAATATGTGCAGAGGATAAGAACAGGCATTATATAGGAGACGCCTGAGTGGCTAACAATGTATCGAGATAATCAGAGAAATACACATTAAAATTACCAGGAGATTCTACATCCACCAGATTTGCCCAAAGAGCCAAACATTCCCAAATAATGGAAAAGAAAGGAAGAAACTGGACCCCTGCAGTGTTAGCGGGAGGAGAGACTGCTACAGCCGTTCTGGTAGCAAGACAGCAGAATTTTGTGAAAAGAGAGATGTGTGTTCCTTACGATCCTCAAACGTTCTGGGCAGGCACCCAACAAACACGCTCCCAATCATATACATACAGTGATACATACAAAGGCATTAACAGGTAATGAGGGTGGGGAGTCTGAGCCAATGTAGGTGTACAGCAATAAGAATCTGTAAATAACAGACCTCACACAGTAATATACAGGCCACAGTTAGAAGGCATGACTTTGATGTGCACAGAGCAACATTTGTAAAATCTGAAATGTACTTTTGAGTTCGAAAACTTTAAGACGACGACAGTAAGGATGATACCACTTATGTCAAGTTCAAAACACAGATACAAAGCAAACAAAGACCTGGGTATATCCTAGGAATCGGTACCGACAGGGGTGAGAGGAACGAGAGTGGGGGAAAAAAGAAAATAATTATAAGTTTCCTTAAAATAATTTTTACGAGACTTGTTTGGACTGATGAGCTTTCCATGATCCAGTAATGATGGTTATAACTTTATTTACAAGTATATTTATAATAGCTAACACTTACATGACACCCAGAAACAGTATGGACTTAACAGAAGCAGAAGGTATTAAGAAGAGGTGGCAAGAATACACAGAAGAACTATAAAAAAAAGATCTTCATGTCCCAGATAACCATGATGGTGTGATCCCTCACCTAGACCCAGACATCCTGGACAGTGAAGTCAAGTAGGCCTTAGGAAGCATTACTACAAACAAAGCTAATGGAGGTGATGAAATTCCAGATGAGCTATTTTAAATCCTAAAAGATGATGCTATGAAAGTGTACCCTATATGCCAGCAAATTTGGAAAACTCAGAAGTGGCCACAGACTGGAAAAGATCAGTTTTCAATTCTAATCCCAAAGAAGGGCAATGCCAAAGAATGCTCAAACTACCACACAACTGCACTCACTTCACATGCTAGCAAGGTAATGCTCAAAATCCTTCAAGCTAGGCTTCAACAGTATGTCAACGGAGAACTTCCAGATTTAGAAAAGGCAGAGGAACCAGAGATCAAATTGCCAACATCCGCTGAATCATCAAAAAAGCATGAGAATTCCAGAAAAACATCCATTTCTACTTTATTGACTATGCTAAACCCTTTAACTGTGTAGATCACAACAAACTGTGAAAAATTCTTAAAGAGATGGGAATACCAGACCACCTTACCTGTCTCCTGAGAAACCTGTATGCAGGTCAAGAAGCAACAGTTAGAAGTGGACATGGAACAGACTGGTTCAAACTTGGGAAAGGAGTATGTCAAGGTTGTATACGGCCACCCTGCTTATTTAACTTATACGAAGAGTACATCATGTGAAATGCCAGGCTGGAAGAATCACAAGGTGGCATTAAGATTGCCAGGAGAAATATCAATAATCCCAGATACGCAGATGACACCTCCCTTATGGTAGAAAGCGAAGAGGAACTAAAGAGCCTCTTGATGAAGGTGAAAGAGGAGAGTGAAAGAGCTGGCTTAAAACTCAATATTCAAAAAACGCAGATCATGGCATCCAGTCCCATCACTTCATGGCAAATAGATGGGGAAACAGTGGAAACAGTGAGAGACTTTATTTTCTTGAACTTCAAAATCACTGCAGATGGTGACTGCAGCCATGAAATTAAAAGACGCTTGCTCCTTGGAGGAAAAGTTATGACCAACCTAGACAGCATATTAAAAAGCAGAGAAATTACTTTGCCGACAAAGGTCTGTCTAGTCAAAGCTGCAGTTTTTCCAGTAGTCATCTACAGATGTGAGAGCTGGACAATAAAAAAGTCTGAACGTGGAAAAATTGATACCTTCGAACTGTGGTGTTGGAGAAGACTCTTGAAAGTCCCTTGGACTGCAAGGAGATCAAACCAGTAAATCCTAAAGGAAATCAGTCCTGAATATTCATTAGAAGGACTGATGCTGAAGCTCTAATACTTTGGCCACCTGATGCAAAGGAAAGATTGATGAAAAAGACCCTGATATTGGGAAAGATTGAAGGTGGGAGGAGAAGGGGACGGCAAAGGATGAGATAGTTGGATGCCATCACCGACTCAATGGACATGAGTTTGAGCAAGCTCTGGGAGTTGGTCACGGACAGGGAGGCATGGCGTGCGGCATGCAGTCCATGGGGTCACAAAGGGTCAGACACGACTGAGCAAATGAACAACATACGATACCCACTACATACCATAAACTGTTAAGTAATATACACCTTATATCACTTTATGACTTATAACAAAGGACTTAATAAATCTTCAAATAATGTAAATCGTTAAAGGCTTACAGTCCATCTTTATAACACCATGAGGCAGGTACTACGGTTTCCATTTCAGGAATGAGGCACAGAGAGACGCAGTTTTCCTCGGGTCACACAGCCCGTAAACAATGGAGCTGAGACTCAAGTTCACACGAGAGGCTTCTGCAGCCCACTGCACTTGCTAGAGTGATTCATCATTCTCTTCAACTGAGGTCTGAAAAAGTCACCACCCCTCTTTGTAACCATAACTAATAGCTTAGTTAGCATTTGGGGGGGGATTTCATTTTAATATCAAAGCCCTATACAGCGTGCCCATTCTCAAATACTTAAATACTCAAATATTTAAACAATGAGCTCCTTAAGGCCAAAACACACTGATTTAATCATTTTAAATCAATTACCCATAATAATGGAGGCAATGTGGTAAGTCTAGATATGTCAAGGATAAAACACAGCTCACATTCTTCATAGCACTTAGTGCGTTTTACCCAGAAGCAGTCTGTCCAGGCCCCAGTGTCCTCCCAAGACCGTGACCTCCCCCAGGCCCAGGACGGTGTCTCACCAGCCCCCGTGCACCCTGTGGAACCTGACGCAGGCCTCATCTCGTAAGAACTATGAATGCAGCAAATGAGAGCAATGAATCCCTCAAGCCCAATTTTAACCACGGATTACACCACTGCTCCCTGCCCAAAAACCTAATTTTAAAAATATCAACGACTCACTGAATATCTCCTCTCTTTTTCCAAGAGGCAGCAGACTCTGGAAAAGATACCACTCCTGCTTAACTATACACAAGACCTAAAATGTTCAAAACGTAACTGAGTACAGCAGCAACCAACACACATTATTGAGAGATTCAACAGGTATTTATTGAGCGCCTACTATGTGCCAGGCAGGCTTCCCTGGTGGCTAAGACAGTAAAGAATCTGCCTGCAATGCAAGAGACCAGGGTTTGATCCCTGGGTAAGGAAGATCCCCTAGAGAAAGGAATGGCGACCCAGTACTCTTGCCTGGGAGATCCCATGGACAGAGGGGCCTGGCAGGCTACAGTCCATGGGGTCGCAAAGAGTCGGACACGACTGAGCGACTGACACTTTCAGTTTACTATGCGCCAGGCACTGCTCTGAGCAACAAAGATACAACAATAAACTAAATAGATGAACAGCTCTGCCTTCATGGAAGCAGCCTTTCGGGGGAGACAAAGAGACGGACATAAAAGAAAGTGTTTTAGATATTACAGAATAACCTAAAACAGGAATAACAATCAAAGTAATACACAGTTGTTGTTTACTTGCTAAGTCACGTCTGACTCTCTGTGACCCTGTGGGCCGTCTCCTCCAGGCTCCTCAGTCCATGGGGTTCCCCAGGCAAGAATACTGGAGTGGGTTGCCATTCCCTTCTCCAGGGGATCTTCCCAACCCGGGGATCAAACTCACATCTGCTTGACTGAAAGGCAGATTCTTTACCACGGAGCCATCAGGGAAGCCCAGGCAGAGATAGGAGGGCTTTCCAGTTTTAGACACGTGGCCAGGGAAGGCCTAGAGAAAGGGCGACAGCTGATGTAAAGAGCTGAGTGAAGCAAAGGAGTGAGTCAGGACGACAACTGGGGGACAGCGTTCCAGGCAGAAATGCAACAGGTGACAGGTCCTGGGGCAGGAGTCTACCTGGCATGTTTTAGAAAGGAGGACAGCACGTCTGGGGTGAAGTGAGCAAAGCAGGAGCTGAGGCCAGAGAGGGGAACGACTGGAGAAATGCGCTCCTGTACTAGCCGCTGCAGACAATGCCAGGCAGGCCACGGCACCTGGCATCGCCTGGGGCTGATTCAGACATTCGCAGTGATGAGCCAAAAGGACACTGGGTTCCGTTAAGCTCTCTTCCTCGGGGCCACATTCAGGCATTAAATGGTTATTTGCATAGAATTTACATATGTCTATATAGCACAGATCACATCCATTGGATCATTTTCATAGTAAAATTGTATTACTACTGCCCTGCAGATGGGTACTCAGGGTACCAAGGTATATTCATGATTTATTCCCTTCCCTATTTCTTCTCACCTCTCAGTATCATCAACCCAGAAGGTGTTTTATACCAGGAATGAATCACAGAACAAAAGGAGACTGCATGCCAAGAGATTCTATAAATGATCACCCCATAGCATGTGGGGAAAGGAGCTCTGATTTCATGTTTCAGCTTCTGTCACTTCCAGCAGGTTGAGCCAGCAACGGAGATTTAAAAGTCCAGCGCAATTCTCAGACAGAACGTTTCAAGAAGCAAATGTGATTTTTTCCTACAGTCAATAACTAATCTCTGACAGACGCACTCCTATCTACTTAGAGATCATTACCTCCTCCCCGAATGCTCAGGGACAAAAGCGTGAAGCTCCAGAGGGCACTCTTACTTGGGTTTCAAAATGCTTCCTGTAGAAAAACATTCAATGACACCATTGTCAACATGCCTCAGCTGCATGCAGAATTCTACAGGATTTGTGAAAAAAAAATCCCACTGATTATGTATTTCAAGTTCAGTATTACCATTGAAGTTAATATGGAAATGCAAGATTTGCTAATAGCTCAGGGAAGTTGGGTAAACAGCACCTGACTAACCCCACAGCGGGGCTTCCCAGGCGGCGCTAGTGGCAAAGAAGCCCCCTGCCAATGCAGGAGACAGAAGAGAATGGGTTCAATCCCTGGGTCAGCAAGAGCCCCTGGAGGAGGGCATGGCAACCCACTCCAGTACTCTGCCTGGAGAATACTGGAGACAATCCCATGGACAGAGGAGACTAGTGGGCTATAGGCCACAGGGTTGTAAGGAGTCCGGACATGATTGAAGGGATTTAGCATGCATGCACGCAACCCACAGGAAGCTAGTTTTCCTGAAAATGCTATATCTGATCAGAAACTCTGAAGCTACTGATATCTGCCCCTTTCCTTCCCGATGGACTTATTATATGCATGTAACAGACACATGTCAATATCCTGCACCTAAGTAAAGTGTTTAGTTGCTTCAGTCATATCTGACTCTTTGCGACCCCATGGACCGTAGCCTGCCAGGCCCCTCAGCCCGTGGGATTTCCAAGGCTAGAATGCTAGAATGGGTTGCCATTTCCTTCTCCAGGAGATCTTTCCAAGCCCAGGATCTTCCAAACCCAGGGACAGGGATCAAACCTGTGTCTCCCACATTGCGGAAACACTCTTTACCACTGAGCCATCATCACTCCTCCCTTAGTTTCCGAAAAGCACTTCTTACCAAAGAGAAACAAACTGTAAGTTCACCAAGTGAAGTTGCTCAGTCGTGTCTTTGTGACCCCATGGACTGTAGCCTACCAGGCTCCTCAGTCCATGCAATTTTCAAGGCAAGAGTACTGGAGTGGCTGCCATTTCCTTCTCCAGGGGATCTTCTGGACCAAGGGATCGAACCCGGGTCTCCCACATTACAGGCAAACGCTTTACCATCTGAGCCATCAACGTGAGAGGAAGGTTCACAAGCTTATGCTAAAACTAAGCTAGGCTTATTATTATTATTAATTTTTATTGGAGTATAGTTGCTTTACAATACTGTGTTAGTTTCTGCTGTACAGCAATGTGAACCAGTTATGTGTTAACATATATCCCCTCTTTGGGGGGTTTCCTTCCCGTTTAGGTCACTACAGAGCACTGGGTAGGGTTCCCTGTATGCAGTAGGGTCTCATCAGTTAATATCTGTTTTACACATAGTATCAATAATGTATACATGTCAGTCCCATCTCCTAGATCATTCCACCCCTGCCCTTTCCCCCTTGGTACCCATATGTTTGATCTCTATGTCTGTGTCTCTATATCTGCTCTGCAAATAAGATTTAAAACACAAAGCAATTTAGACTTTGTGTCTAGAATTTTTAAGAAACCAGACACAAGACTTGACAAGTATACAGAGCCCAAAAGATTATTTTCCCCTGCAACTGATTTCTGTACCACAAAGGAAAAGAACCAGACTCACTCTCGGATCTCTCCATTTTTCTCAAAGAATCTGAGACAGGCTGTCATTAGAAGTATAAGTGGTTTAAGCACTTGGCCCCATCACTCCAATCACTGAAATCTGCAGGACCTGGTCCAGCAAATAAGTATCTGGCAAAGCTGGAGAGCCAGAAGGACCCCCAGTGGGCACCAGTAATTTCCATGCAGAGAGTCTGTGGATGGAGTCATTAGAGGCAACCCAGAGAAAGGTTTAGGCAAGATTATACGTGAGGATTTTTGCAATGCCCAATCTCAGCATATCAGGTAGCAGAGTCAGAAAAGCTCCAGTGGATGTTCTCAATGTTCTCAATTTAACCAAGTAATTGAATTTCTCACCCCTTTTCGTTCCTTCCATCCACCCTCCAGCCCAGCAGATGCTGACAGCTCACAGCTCACATTACCCACCCCTGGCCCAGTGATGTCTGCACGCTTCTACCCTCCAGGTGAGCTGGGAGGACGACAAAGAGCCAACTGGACGTAGTCCCCACTCTGTTGAGGTTGGTATATGTATTATTTTACCAGAATAATTTACATAGTAAACTTACAAAATATAAAGATGAAAAATAATTCAGACATATAATGAACTACTTATGAAATCTCAAAGTCCTTATGAAACTAAGCTGGATAACTTGAAAAATGTCAACAGAGCTAAGTTGCTAGAAACTGCTGTTGAATTAGATGTGCTCAGGGTAGCTGTAAAATATTAGAAACCACTTCGAATAATCTAGAAAGATTCTGTAATTAGTTTGCTCTGTCCTTTAAAGAAACCAAAACAGATTACATTATAGAGACGCTTTCTACAGAAGAGAAGAAGCAGGCTTCTGCCAATAAACACAAGTTTGGTGAAAGGGCCTTGGAACTACATCCGAAGATTGGGATTTTAAGTTAAAATGGAATACGTGTTTAAGGCCATGATTCCTAGCTTTAGCCACTTGTTCATCTGGGGCTTTTTGTATTTTAAATTGAAGGTTTCCTTTTTTTTCAATTGAAGTATTGCTGATTTACAATGTTAGGTTTTAGGTACACAGGAAAGTGATTCAGTTATACATATACTATATATGTGTGTATATATTCTTTTTCAAATTCTTTTCCTTGTAGATTATTATAAAATACTGAGTATAGTTCCCTGTGCTATACAGTAGGCACCTGTTGATTATTTTGTGTATATTAATGTGTACACGATAATACCAAACCCCTAATTTATCCCTCCCATCCTTTGCCCTTTGGTAATCGTATATTTGTTTTCTAAATCTGTGAGCCTATTTCTGTTTTGCAAAATAAGTTCGTTTGCACCACTTTTTTTAGATTCCACATACAAGCAATACCACGTGACGTCTTCTTCCTCTGTCTGGCTTATTTATTCAGTATGGCCATCTCTAGGTCCATCCACAATGCTGCAAATGGCGCTGCTTCGTTCCTCTTGACGGCTGAACAGTGTTCCAACGTATACGTGCACATCTTTATCCACTCCTCCATCGATGCACATTTAGGGTGCTTCCTTGTCTTGGCTATTGTAAACAGAGCTGCAATGAACACTGGGGTGCGTGTATCTTTTCAAACTATAGCTTTCTCCAGATGTAGGCCCAGGAGCGGGCTTAGTGGATCTGATGGTAACTATTTTTGGCCTTTTACAACCTCCATACTGTTCTCCATATTTAGCCAACTGCTCTTCATTCAGAGACAGCAGCCCCAAGCCATCAGCTGAGAGAACTTCTGGAGTGTCAGCCCTGGGGTTAAACCCTGCTCTCCAGTGAGTGAGCATGACACCACCAGCGTCAACACTGGCTCAGCCAAGAGCTCCCGCTCATCACAGGGGAGGTAGAATAGGCTCCAGCTGTCTGTACCTGGGCAGGTCGGCTACACGTTAATACTCAGGGGACAGGGAGGAGGGCAGCCTGACCCTCACGGAAAATGTGGATGCAAAGTTGTTGGGTGTTACAGACACACAGCAGGTCCTTCTAGGACTCAAACTGCTTCTGGGCTAATGTCTCCCTGTTACAACAGACTCGAGGGCACGTGAAGGGGAGAGTTCAACTCTGACCGCTCCCTGCGTGATGGTACACGAGAGATTTTCCTCCTCATTCCTCACTGTCTCCAGAGACCCCACTACCTGCTGAAGAGTTCAAAGCAGTCATTTTTAACAAGAGGGTTTTGTCTTGTATTAAAATCTAATTGGCTTCCTGCTGTTTTAACACTTAGTAACTTGAATAGATCAAGTGACTTAATCCCATCAAAATGAGTACCAGGAGAAAAAAGACATGAACGTACTGGGGCAAATTCATGACCTTCATGGAACCTGGCTGAGAAAATCCTCTGTGATCAGATACTAGCATTTCTTGGTATTCCTCAAGCTCTGAGAGACACAGCAGCAGGGGGCCGCAAGAGAGATGGGGGATGCAGAAATGGCATGTGCCAGACCCAAGTGTGTCCTGCCTTCCATCCTCCCAGCCCACGTTTCCATTCCAACAGTTTCTGAGGCATCCAGCAGTGCCCAGATGCTAGTACCAGCCTTGGCTGAGCTATTTAAAACCTCCTACTCAAGACTTCCTTGGCAGTAAAATGGTTAACTCTGCGCTCCCAATGCAGGGGGCCCAGGTTCGATCCCTAGTTAGGGACCTAGATCCCACATGCTGCAACTAAGAGTTCCCATGCCAAAACAAAGACCCAGTCAAACAAATTAATTAATTAAAATTTTAAAACTCCTACTTTCTGACCTGGGGCTGTTCTATGGGAGCCAATTCAAAAAGTCGATGGGAATCAACTTTCGAGAGGTACAAGGCAGGTTTCAAGAGCAAACTTAGAACTGCAGGAGAGGGACTTCCCTGGCGGTCCAGTGGTTAAGACTCCGCACTCCCACTGCAGGGGATGCAGGTTCGATCCCTGGGCAGGGAACTAACATCCCATATGCCATGCAGTGCAGCTAAAAGAAGTGGAAACTTTCTGGTGGCCCAGTGGTTAAGAATCTACCTGCCAATGCAGAGGACACAGGTTCGATCCTTGGTACAGGAGGATCCCACCTGCCAGGGGGTAACTAGGTCCATGCTCCACAATTACTGAAGCCCTCAGCCTGTGCCCTACAAGAAGAGAAGCCCCCACATCACAACCAGAGGAGGCCCTGCTCGCCACACCTAGAGAAAGCCCATCGCAGCAAAAATGAATAAATAAATTTCTTAAAGTGCAAGAGAAAATCCTTGATCACTGGGTTTTTTGGGAGCCAGTGGATAAATGACCCCATCTTCTAAACCTGGGGTGGAGAATTCTGAAGCACATGCCTACACTGGTGAATGGTGATGCTGGTTACATCTCCCTCAGGGGTAACCAGCACGATAACCTGATTTTTGGCTGCCTCTGTCAATTTCCATATCTCCCTCTTGCCGGTTTCCCTAACTCCACAATCCTGCACCCAAGCCTTCATCTCTCAGGCTCTGCCCTGTGGGAGAACCTACCAAAACCCAAACTCCGGAAGATAGCGAAGGACAGGGGAGCCTAGTGTGCTGTAGTTCATGGGGGCGCAGAGAGTTGGACACGACTTAGCAACACAACAACAAGAACCAAAAACAATAGCTATGCACTGTCACATGGGGAAAGGGGCTTTAATCTGTCATTAAATCTGATATTTGCTGACCCTCTTCTCTTTCCCATCCAGATTTACTCTCCTAGGTTGACATCAGCATGACATCACATTTCATTTCCTCCTTCCATCTTTAAAGAACTATATTGAGGAATACAGAGTTAAACTTCCAGACAAGGGCCCAATCTAGAGACTGTCAATAGAATGTAACTGATTAAAAAGTCCATGGTAGGATACCTCCAGGACATGGGGAGCCACACATTTAATGGTCCCACAGCTGCCAACAGCCCTGGACCCTCAGGTGTGAGCCAAACAAACAAGAACTTCCCCAAACCTCTCAGAACTTCCCCAGTGGTCCGGTGGCTAAGACTCCAGACTCCCAATGCAGGGGGCCCGGGTTCGATCCCTGGTCAGGGAACTAGCTCCCTCATGCTGTTACTAAGACCCAGTGCAGTCAAATAAATTATATTTATATATATATATATTTCTTTAAAAGGCACACCTTCTCTGAAGCAATGACAGGACTGTGGGACCTGGGGCTGTGGAACTACGATCTGCTGACAGGCAGAACAGTAAAAGACTGCTTGACCCTGTGAGCAGCTGTTACAAGACCGACGAGACTCCGTCTTCTATTTTCCACCACACACAGAAGATGCTGAACTAGGATTCCTAAAACAAAGTACCAATCACTCTCAATTGGGCAAAAGGCTCTCCAACTTTGGGATGGTGACCAAAATCAATACGAAGCAGAGAAATGCTTTGCAGGCGGCAATATGTGTGGGTTCCCACACAGAGCTCCCAGGATCTAAGTGCTCTTCCTCAATCTATGATTTTACTTTACAACCTAGGGCGTGAGGAGCAAGATGAAAGCCTCACCCAGAAGAACTGAAAACAAGTTCTCACGCAAATACACGTACACATGCACAAATATTCACAGCAGTGCTATTCACAAGAGCCAAAAGGCAGGGACATCCCTGGCGGTCCAGTATTTAGGAATCTTCCTTCCAATGCAGGGGATGCAGGTTAGATCCTCAGTCAGATAACTAAGATCCCACAAGTCGTGAGGTGCAGCCAAAAAAAAATGGTTGCTTCATGTTATTTGAACTTCATCTTGGGTTTTACAAAATGAGAAAAAATGATTGATGCCTTAAGAATCAGACTACCCTGCACAGACGACTCTCACACAATCCGTGTCTGCCAGCCTCTCCCCATGTCCTCCTACGCACCTTGAAAGGGCTTCTTTGTTTCTTTTTAAATAAGTTTTTATGGAACTTATTTTAAGGCTGATCTTACTTCCCCTTCATGCAGGCAGAACTGTAAACCCAGGAATAAAAACTGAAAGGCATTTACAAACCTCAGTTCAAGTTTTTGTAGTAAAACGTAAGTCAACTAACAAGAGTAAAAACTTTGCACAAACTATCACAAATTGCTAACCGTGGGAGTTCTGCACTGGCAAAACTGTGCCATTCTTTCCTCTATTTTCCAAGCTTTCTTATTTCCAATTATACTACTTTCATAAATGAAAAACTTAAATTAATTCTATTGCCCTGGAATTTCCTCTGATGCCGACTGTATTATACACAGCACAGAAACGCAGGAGGGGGCAGTGCAGATTTCAGCCCGTGATGCTGCCAGGCACAGGTTCCAATCAGCACGCATGAAGAAACTCTCTCACACAAGTCCAGGTACCCCAGAGAGAGGGAGGGGTGGGCAAACCGATTCTCGTCAGAGATCCCCACGCCTCCGTGGGCGCCCCAGGCAGGTTCTCTTGGTCCCAGCATTGGCCTACTGACAGTCTCCTGCTCACGTGAGCATCCCTTCATGACCTGGAGAAGGATCCCGTGCCACTGAGCGGGTCGGGGCCTCAAGAAGATGTGATGGGTGCCTCGCGGAGGGCAACTCTGGGGCAGCTGAACAGTGATACAGTAAGAAATGGCTTTTTTTAAAAACCCTACTTGAAACAATTCCTCTGACGCTGGTGGCTAAATGTAAACATCCTGCTCTCTCGACCTTCCTCGGGGGCAAATCGGAAGGCTTTTCCCCAGTCACGCTTCTCCTCTGCAGCCTCTGAGGCCACCCAGCATTCCCGGCCTTTCAAAGTTTCCCAGATATACACCCTCTCCAGATCCCTCCTGCATCTGCACACACACCCTTTTCCTCACGGAGGTCTTCTTAGTTATCCTCCACCAGCAGCTGTGGGCGAACCCTGAGGGCCAGTCTGCAATTCTTTGCATGTCTTTTCAATCCCTGGGTCAGGAAGGTCCCCTGGAGGAAGGCATGGCAACCCACTCCAGTATTCCTGCCTGGAGAATCCCCATGGACAGAGGGCTACAGTCCGTGGGGTTGCAAAGAGTTGGAAGTGACTGAAGTGACGTAGCACGCAGACACCTTTCTCTGCAAAGGACACTTTCTATCTGTGTCTTCAACTGTTGCCTTTACTCACAGGAATTACAAATACCCAATGCCAGCCCTCTAACGAACTCCAGATTTCCAATCTTCTATAAGATGCCTTCATTTGAATTTATTTACAAAACAGAAATAAGAGTCACAGACAGAAAACAAACTTAGGGTTTCCAAGGGAGAAAGGGGGGATTAGTTGGGAGACTGAGATTGACATATACACAGTGCTACACATAAACTAGGTAACTAATAAAGACCTGCTGTATAGCACAGGGGAGAAGGCAATGGCACCCCACTCCATTACTCTTGCCTGGGAAATCCCATGGATGGAGGAGCCTGGTGGGCTACAGTCCATGGGGTCGCGAAGAGTCGGACACGACTGAGCGACTTCCCTTTCACTTTCACTTTCATGCATTGGAGAAGGAAATGGCAACCCACTCCAGTGCTCTTGCCTGGAGAATCCCAGGGACGGGGTAGCCTGGTGGGCTGCCATCTATGGGGTCACACAGAGTCGGACACGACTGATGTGACTTAGCAGCAGCAGTATAGCACAGGAAACTCTACTCAAAAGTCTGTAATGACCTATACAGGAAAAGAATTTAAAAAACAGTGGATACATGTATAACTGAGCCACTTTGCTATGCAGCAGAAAAGTATACAGCAGTTTTGCATATAAATGCATATACAATGTACATTACATTGTATAAATGTACATTACAGTGTACATTACATAATGTACATTATAAATCAACTATACAACCAGTCCATTCTGAAGGAGATCAGTCCTGGGTGTTCTTTGGAAGGAATGATGCTAAAGCTGAAACTCCAGTACTTTGGCCACCTCATGCAAAGAGTTGACTCATTGGAAAAGACTCTGATGCTGGGAGGGATTGGGGGCAGGAGGAGAAGGGGACGACTGAGGATGAGATGGCTGGATGGCATCACGGACTCGATGGACATGAGTCTGAGTGAACTCCAGGAGATGGTGATGTACAGGGAGGCCTGGCATGCTGTGATTCATGCGGTCGCAAAGAGTTGGACACGACTGAGTGACTGAACTGAACTGATACTCCAACAAAAATTAATTCCCAAAAAACGCCTTCACTTAAAGGACCCTTCTCTCTGCCCTGTTTCCCCCTTTCTTACATCATCCAGCACAGGCTGGCTTCTCCTGGCCCAGCCGCCATTCACAGGTCATCCTAAATCCTCCCCACTCTACTTCTCACTATTCGTGTCTAGTTTTCCCTGTTCAGAGCTCTCCACTCCTGTCCCACTCTCGGCCACCACCCCAGTCCACATCTGTGCTGACCCAAGGAAGTGCTCCAAACAGGTGGTCCAAACTGGGCCTCCTCCACACAGAAGCGTGCACATTGGGAGATACAAAACTGAGCCAATTAGGAAACGAGATTTCTCATGGGGAATTTAACTGGGAAAACTGGTTAAATAGAGAATGGAAGAACAGAAAGAACCACCAGAGAAAGGTGAGGCAACCTGGAGGTTCGCGCAACCTCTAGGTTGCCTTTAGGGTTGGAGGGATCCTAGCGAGAAGGCTGGGAGCAGCATCCAGAGAGGGCTGGACGCCATAGGCAGGCACTGAGAGGGGCCACGCCCACCTCTGGAGGCGGGACACGGAGAGCCACGCCCACCCTCCTTGCCCAGACACTGAGCGGGGCCACGCCCACCCTCCTTCCCCAGGGCCCTGGCCCACCCAGCTTCCACCCAACAGGCTGAACTGGCTGGAACTCAGAGCAAGGCATCCCACAAAGGCCTTCCTGACAAAAAGCTAAACGGGCAAATTTGTGCCCTATGAGGTTATTCACAATCGTTTTATATGCCAGGACACCTGCCATAAATGTTTGGTGTTTGCGTGTTAGGTCCTGAGGGTGGGGTGGTTATGGAGACCGGCGTAAGTCTCTGTCATCTTTTCTCCAGGTCTCTAACCCTCCACCTTGCCTCCTGTGGACCACCCACCCTTTCTCAGGGACACACTGTCCTCTCTTATGCTGTCACTATGTGTTCTCCCTGCAAGAAATACCCATTCCCCCAACTCCTTGTTCAAGTAATGGCTATGTGGCAGGTACAAGGTCATAGTTAGAAACATGGTACAACTCTCCTTCCAAAAGTGAAGATACCAACTTCCATTAGGCTGGTTCTAACTCCACCCAGGGACTTTTTTCCTCAGTTCGTTAAAAAAAAAAAACAACAACTCATGCTCTACCACCCTCAACTCACCTACTGGGTTTAAAACAAAAAGCAGCCTACATTTTGAAGAACAACTAGGTCCCCTGCCAGAGCCCATTCTCTTAATGGTGCTTTTGCCCCAGCATCAGTGGGAGCAATGCCTGCCCCCCACATGCCCACTCCTTGCTGTCACCTCTCTGCCCATGTCGTAGGTTTAACACAGTATAGTTGGGAGCATTTCTAGCCAAAAGCTAAGGGTGCCAGGCCATCTAAAAGCAAGGCAAAATGATCTGTAATACTGCCCTCCTACACATTAAAATGGAGTTGGATAAAAGGTACAAACAACCTGGTACTCTTCTTTATTTAATCATATTCTTGATCATGACATTTTCCTATCATTTACGAAAAGCTGCAGGTAACAAAACTGATATGGGCCTGAAATTTAGGATCCTTTTAATAGCAAGAAGTTCGGAGCTGAGTGGGCCCAGAGTCCATTTGGTGATCCTTTCCACTCCTCTGCTCAGCCACCCTAGGTGTAGTGGCTTTGGCCCAAAGCACAGTCCCTCATGGTGACACAGTGGCTGCCACTGCTCCGGGTTCCAAGTCATCACATGTGAATACCCAGAGTAGGAAGGAAGGGAGATGAGACTAAGGGACTTCCTCCTTCTGCAGCTTTCTTCTTTTATCAACCAAAATCAAAAAAATCCCCCTTCTGCCCGCAGCAGCCTCCTCCTCACACCCCACTGCTCAAAATGGGTCTTGTGACCATCCCCAGCTACAGGAGAGGCTGGTGGGTGAGTACTGGCCATGAGGGGCTCAGACCAAGCACAGTTCATCGCTGGGCCTGAGACCACTGCCTGTGGAGTAAATCAGGGTTCCAGTGGCAAGAAAAAAGAAGGAATGGCTGTCAGGCCGGCACTAAACGTCTATGATCCCAGGCAGCGATCATCCTCCCCAGAATCGTGTGTCTAGGCCGCTTGAAAGAAAGAACACACTTTGAGTACACACTAAGATGCCAATGTTCTCTTCATCGGGCTTTTGCAGCTATTCTCATTTACCTCAAAGGCATCTAGGAAGCTTCACAGGTAGCGCTAGTAGTAAAGACCCCACCTGCCAATGCAGGAGACACATGTTCGATCCCTGGGTCAGAGAGATCCCCTGGAGAAGGAAATGGCAACCCACTCTAGTATTCTCTCCTAGAAAATTTCATGGACAGAGAAACCTGGCAAGTTCGAATCCATAGGGTCACAAAGAGTCAGATATGACTGAATCGACTTAGCATCTAGGAAGCAGCCAGGGCTAAATAAGAGATAAACCTTATTCCTTCACTGTAACAGATTTGGTATATGACATAAACTTCCCTGGTGGCTCAGATGGTAAAGCATCTGTCTACAATGTGGGAGACCCAGGTTTGATCCCTGGGTCGGGAAGATCCTCTGGAGAAGGAAATGGCAACCCACTCCAGTACTCTTGCCTGGAAAATCCCATGGACGGAGGAGCCTGGTAGGCTGCAGCCTGTGGGGTCGCAAAGAGTCAGACACGACTGAGCGACTTCACTTCACTTCACTTCATACATGTAATAGACTCAACAAGTGCCTCAGAAATGAAGACAAGGAAAAACAAATACATTATCTTATCTTCCAAAACACACAAGGACAAATTCAGTGGAAATGTTAAACGTCCGGTTCATTTTCACCATTTCAAAAAAAGTAAAAAGAGCTCATAAGCCTGTCTGGCTCCATCTTTCTCGGAGATGAGGTGAGCATTTTAGGCATGATGTCTGTGACACTCACCACATCTGCTTCCTAAACTCAGACCTTACCAACCCCACCATCTCCTGATCCTGAATCCTTTTGTCCTTCCAGGGCACAGAACCTCCATTCACGCTGTGTCTTTTATCTGCCACCCTCTTCCCAAGCCCACTCCAGCCCTTCTCTCTGCAGTAAATATCAACTCACTCATGCTGGTTGAACCAAATCCCCCTAAAACTTCTCTCACCCTCCAGATAGAACAGAGGGGCCCTTCCTTTGGGACTGCACAGCACTGGACTTTGTTCTAGATTATAACTTATTGTTTAGCCATCAAAGTCCCCACTAAACAGTCTCAATGCAGCAGCCACATGGAATCTGTTCTCATAACCTTGGTGCTGGGGAAAGTACTTAGCATATACACAGTAGTGGTTCCAAGAAGGGCTTTTCATTTGCCTTTTTTGTTTTTTTTTTTTTTTAATATAAAGGGCATTTGCCCCTCACAGGAAGTCCTTAAAATCTCTGTGGCCAGCTTCTGTTTGCTTCTTCCTCCTTTTTCTAAACATCTTTCATTGTTCTTCTACGGCTCAGTTAGTTAATAGGGTATGTTAAACTATAAACATGGAGGACTTCCCTGGTGGTCCAGGGGCTAAGACTCCACACTCCCAGTGCAGAGGGCCCAGGTTCGATCCCTGGTCAGGGAACTAGATCCCACAAGCTACAGCAACTAAGAGTTCACATGCCCCAACTAAGACCCGGCGCAGCCAAAGATATAAATTTTAAAAAAAAAAAAAGAAAAAAACTATGAACATGTCCACGATCCTTGGCACTTCCTCCCATGGCAGGGGGAGAGGGGTGGTGTCTAGCTCGAAGTGACACTATGTCTGTTCCACTCCAAGGCTTCAAGAGGCCTTTCAGCTTCTGTTCTTGCTCCTTTGGGAACCCTGGCCAGCCAGCTGTGACCAGAACCAGGGTGGCCTGCCAGGGGCTGAGAAACACTCTTTGACTCCCATCCTAACTGCCAGCCAACAGCCAGTATTATGAGTCAGGCCATCCACGAACACCAGGCCCAACCCACCTGCCATCTGACTACAGACATGTAAGCCGACTGCACGAGAGCCACGGGACTCAGCTCAGGCAAGACGAGGGGCTCAGCATGGCTGTGAGCTGAGTAAAACGGTGGCGGTCTCAAGGCACTCTGTTTTAGGACGTCTGTTGTTTGTTACACAGCAGGAGATAACTAGCACATGAGCTCTCAGGATGAACTGGTAACACTGAAAGCTGGATAGGATCTGAGAATACCTTCCAGTCCAAATCTCTAGAAGGAAAAACGAAGGAGACAGTAAAAAAAATCATAAAAAACTATACTCCAATGAAAATTAATTTTAAAAAGGAAAACTGAGGCCCAGAGAAGCTGAACCACAAACTCCAGGCATACAGAGGCAAAAAAGACTGGGAGATCCCCTTGTTCTAAGACTCACAAGCCTTATCACTTCATAGCACACATAAAGCAGGTCTTTCTCTACATTCAAGGGTCTATTATGTACCCAGAAAATGCTCACCAGATTATGACGAGATTATGAAGAGAATCATGACACATCCATTCCATTCCATGCAGCTGATTTTTTTTTAAAAGACAGATTCATATACCGGCATGCAAAGATTTCCAGGACTATCATGTGACAAATAGAAAAGCAACTCTGCAAAATTCAAAACAGTTCATAAAAGAGGGCCTCGTTTCCCTGTCTTTTCGAAAGCAGTGTCTAAGATGTTGACTTTCAGAATGGGAACTGAACAGAAGGGCCAAGAGCAAGCAGAAAGCTTCCAACATGTAAAAAAATAAATCTGAACTCTACTTTCTGTCCACTTCCAACTGAAAGTTAAGTGCAAAAGAAACATGCTTTCTTCTTTTCTAACAGAAATACAGAGGTCTGTAGCACACCCCCACCCCAAGTCACCCTCGTGGGCACCCTGAACACACAAAGCTGACAATTAAACTATTCGTCATCATCATAATTACAATATGAATAGCCGCTCTCATTCAGCCTCTCTGAAAGTACTCATTTACTTTTCTTGCAGTATCTCTACAAAACATGAGGCAGGCAGGCTCCACCTCTGTTCCCGAGTAAGACACTATGGTATAAAAGAAAACAAACAGCTCAAGGTCAAGGCCCGGGGTGGCACCACCAGAACACCCCCGTCTCCTGGCTCTCGGAGCTCAGCTGTCCCCACTCACGTGCTGTGTGCACATCATCCCACATTTTGAGATGAGCAGGTGCAACTCACATGACGACTCGTGTTGGCTTCAAAAGCCTGCAAGTCTAAGCAGCCACCTGAGGTCAGTAGCTGAAGCAGCAGCAAGTCTTCACAAGAGAGAAGACAAGGATTATTTTTTTCTTATTTCCAAGATCAACCAACTCCAGGACTCTTTCATTTCAAAAATCATATTCTAAAGAAACACCTCAAGTTCAGTTATTCTGGACTGTGCATCACACTAAAGGAAAGAATATTTAAGCTTCAAGTGTGCAGAGAGAATTCCCTGGCAGTCCAGTGGTTAAGACACTGCAGTTCCACCGCAACGGGCAGGGGTTCAACCCCTGATTGGGAAACCAAGATCCCACATGAATATAAAAAATTTTTTAAATGTGCAGAAATCCTGGGGCCCTGGGAGGTAGACATGAAGGGGAGTTGATGAGTAAATGTGCCCTTCAAACCCCCTCCCCAGTTCTCAGGACCCCATTTACCTTCGATGAGCAGGGATGAGGGGGTGGCCAGGAAACTCCCTCCGCCCCCACCCACAATGGGATGAGGCAGGAGGACGTGCTGCCGGGGGTCCTGACAGTGGCCGAGTGGCAGCAGCCCACGGGGAGGCCCAGAGCTCCCAGCCAGAGTCCAGCCTGGATCACACACGGGCCGCCAAGCTTCATCCTCCAGCAAACAATCTTTCCGCTTCTTCTCACCCTCCAGTGCGGCACTGCACGTGGGGGAGACTCCACTTCAGAGACACATGCCAGGGTGCCACCAGCTCTTCTGAGGTTTTTTCAGCAAAGTCCTTGCTAGGGCCCAAGGCTACAGAGTGTGGGGTCCCCTTCACTCCATGGCTGGGGCTGGGGAACCCCTCCAACCCGAGATGGCTTGCTGGAGCGGGACTGCCAATGCACCCGCGCTCCGCTGCTAAGCTCCTTAGCTCCTCACTGTGCCCCTTGTGGGGGAGCGGCCCAGGGGTCTCGAGAAGTGATGCATGGGCTGTCTCACGCCTGGCAAGAGAACAAGGGCTCTCCCAAGGGTAGAGGCTCAAGTGCACTGCAGCCCCACAGGCCTGGCTGCGCCCTGTGCACTGAAGCAGCTTTCCGGCAGCCTCAGGCCCAGCAGAGTCTCAGGGGAAGAGGCAGCCGTGTGGGCGTGGCTTCAGGTCTCACGTCGGTTGCGGCCTAGCCCTGGGGCCACTGGACCCTCCTGAGCCTCAGTTTCCTCTTCAGTGAGGTTCTAGTGAGGTAGGGTGACACCTACCTCCTAGGACTGTTGGGAATATTATACAAGGCAGCAGTTCTCAACTAGGGGGGATTTCCTCCCCCAAGTCCCCCTCCCCAGCAAGAAGCATCTGCAGTCTGGAGACTGTTCTGGGTGTCAGCTGTGTTGGGGGTGTTACTAGCATCTAGTGGGTGGAGGCCTGGGATACCGCAGAGTGCCTAACAGCACTCAGGATGCTCCTCACAGCAAAGAATGATGCAGCCAAAGACGGTGGCAGTGCAGATGCCGAGGAACCCTGGTCGCAGGTGATCTGAGTGGAAGGAATTTAGGAATTTCAGGACACCACTTATCACTATGATCATAAGAACATGTTCTTTTTTGGCATCTAAACAAACTATTTCCATGGAACAAAAATAGTTTCCTGTTGTCGTTTTTGCCTTTTTTTACTGTAATACACGATGTGGATCTAAGAACTTGGAGCTACCCTATAAGCTGTAAAGGAGAGCATGCCAGGGAAAGTGTACTGCACACAGTAGGAGCTCAATAAATGCCTGCCATCCAGGGCACAGAGGAAACAGCTTTCAAATTCTAAGAGGTGTGCAGGTTTGCCAAGCAGCAAGAGGATAAAAAGAAGATGCCATTAAGAGAAGCTGCCGAGGGATCCACCTTGCAATGCAGGGGACGAGGGTTCAGTGCCTGGTCAGGGAACTAAGATCCCACATGCCGAGGAGCAACTAAGCCCATGCACCGCAAGTACTACAGCTTTGCACACCATACTAGAGAGACCGTGCGCCCCAATGAAATACCCTGCACAACACGACGAAGATCCCAAGTGCTGCAACTGAGACCCAACATAGCCAAATAAATATTCTTTAAAGAATGAGACAGTGAAACTGCCAAGTAGATGCATGAAAAAGATACATCTTAAATGCAGGTTTCAGCATCAGCAAACTTTTCCAATTGCCGACCTGGCCAAAGGAGGTTCAGAGGGAAGAAAGATCCTGAAGGTGAATGCCAACCTACTAAAAGAACTCAGGGGTCACCGGAAATGTCCCTGTGTCCTAACTCCAAAGGGCTAGCCTCATAACCTCTCCAGCTGGGTGCCAAAGAGTCTGTGGGGGGCTCTGGAAGCAGCTAAAAGTAGATGATGCTGGGGGTACAGTTTGTGGTAGAGAACTAGGATCATCAAATCTGCACCAAGGGCCAGAGAAGCTGGGGGTGTAGCTGGCTGGCAGAGCCAAGAAAACTACAAAGTGGGGTTACAGTCACCCTGAGGACCCAAGCCCAGTGGGTGGGTGGGTTAGACGGGTACTCCAGCCCAGAACCGACTCCACTGATACAAAGGCCACACTGCTCCATTCACTTTCCAAATATTTTCATTCTCCTACATTAACACATGAAAGATCTATTACTTACAAAACCCTCTTCCCTCCTTGGCCTACGATCACCCTCCTCGGTAACACTAACACTTCCCTTTTGGGCAAGGCAGGCAGCTTAATTTTAAAATTATGCTCAAGAAGGTAGGCAAAATTGTTGCACTTTATTAAGACAATAAAAACTCCCAAACTTTATCGTTTTAATAAAAGCTGTTCTTAAACTGTGTTTTATTTACCTAATTTGATGGTGTGTTTCAGAGGGTGATGCTTTTACACTTAGTTTTAAGTACATGAAGGGTAATTATCTGTGAAAACTTCTAAAAGAAAAATGGCACTGCACTTAATAGAACATGAAAGTAAAATTGCCCAACAACAGGAAACAAGATGGAGCCAAGAAGAGTAAATCCTCCGATGGGCTTGTCCAGCTTTATTTCCGGGAGTTTATCAAGCTCAAACCCACCATATTGGATGTTTCCCCATACAGACTTGCTACTGAGGAACAGACAGAACCTCAGGATGCTCTGCTTCTCAACCTGGGGCCCTTTCTACCTGAGGGTCTCAAAGGAAGATGAAATTCATCTCGCTTTTTACCCAACAATTTGGGAAAAGAAAGAAAACATGTTTAAATATTAAATTAAACTAGTATATTTACACAGTAAGATGAACGAGTTGAATTTTTTTTCTTAATACATGGGATTTCTAAAAATGTTATCAGCTAATCAGCATGAACTCCCTTCAACCTCCAGTGGAGAAGCTCTGTTTGTAGAACCCTGAACCCACCTGGGGGCCCCCTATTCTTCCACCAACTGCCCCAACACTGGAGGTTCCGGCCAAGGAAGAGGGCAGGCATGCTCACCCCTCATCACTGATAAATTCAAACACAGGGGTGGGGAAAAGGAACTCTTCCCCTAAACAGCATTAAACTTTAAACACCTCAAACCACAGCAAGTATAATCAATTCAAAGAAACAAAAATAGAAGCCTCCTGTGAATTGGCAGGAATCTGGAATTATCGAATATCTTCAAGAACATTTGGTTTTTAAGACTTTCAAGGGCAGACTATAAAGAGAGCCAGGTGAACCACCGGCTGCCTGGGAGAGTTCTGTCTGCAGATAAAGAGCCAACGTGACTGTGGCCTGCGAGCCACAGCACTTAACCACACAGCCTCAGCAGCACTCTTTAAAACGGAAACTTTCATGAAGCTAAAGTTTAACCATATGAGTAACTTACATATGTCAACTAACAACATGAAAATGTCAAATAGTATCAAAATCCCTACTTTCTTTCAACTCTAAATCTCCAGTTCCCCCTCTTCTCTCCCAGACGCAACCACTGCTACAAGGCCCTAGCGTGTCCTTCCAAAGACCGTATGTTATGTATTTCTACTTGCTCTGGCTTTTTTAGGGGGTGTTTGTTTTTCTTTAATAATTCTATCTAACTTTGGCTGTACTGGGTCTTTGCTGCTGCATGCAGGCTTTCCCTGGGTGCAGAGAGCGGGTACTCCTCTGCTGCGGTGTGTGGGGTGCTCACTGCAGCGGCTTCGGCTGTTGCAGAGCCAGGCTCTAGGGTGCTTGGGATCCAGTAGTTGTGGAGCATGGGCTTAGCTGCCCCTCAGCATGTGGGATCTCTCTGGACCAGGGATAGAACCTGTGTCCCCTGCACGGACAGGTGGATTCTTGTTTACAGGCCACCACGGAAGTCCTTGGTATTTGACTGGTTGATTGGGGGAAGGTGTACCATTGTGGAACCAAAGTGTTTTCCTTCAAGTTTCCATCCATTTTAATGTTGGCTATTAAAATAGGTAAAAATTTCTCTTCTGGGACTCCGGTGGTGAGCCAGTGGTTAGACTCAGCACTTTCGCTGCCGTGGGCCCAGGTTCAAACCCTGGTCATGGAACTAAGATTTCACACGCTATGTGGCACAGCCAAAAAAAAATTATTTTAATTTAAAAAAGAGAGAGATTAAGTTACTCTAAACAACAAGACTGGTTAGTTGCTGCGAGTGGTCCAGGCATAGCCAAAAACCAGGTCCTTTGATCCCAGTCCCTACTCCACTATATCGATGTCCCATTTGTTTTCAAAAATTTTACTTATGTCAAAAAAGATGAGAAAAGTGAAGAAACAAGTGACAGAATAGGAGAAAATATCTGCAAATTATGTATCTGATGTGTCTAAGTAGCCAGAATATATCAAGAACCCTCACAACTCAACAACTAAGTAATGACAAACGATTTAAGTAGACATTTTTCCAAAGAAGATACATGAATGTATGTGATAAGCATGTGATAAGATGCCCACTATAATCAGTCATTCAGTTCAGTCGCTCAGTCACGTCCGACTCTTTGCGACTCCATGAACTGCAATACGCCAGGCCTCCCTGTCCATCACCAACTCCCAGAGTTCACTCAGACTCACGTCCATCAAGTCAATGATGCCATCCAGCCATCTCATCCTCTGCCATCCCCTTCTCCTCCTGCCCCCAATCCCTCCCAGCATCAGAGTCTTTTCCAGTGAGTCAACTCTTCGCATGAGGTGGCCAAAGTACTGGAGCTTCAGCTTTAGCATCATTCCTTCCAAAGAAATACCCAGGGCTGATCTCCTTCAGAATGGACTTGTTGGATCTCCTTGCAGTCCAAGGGACTCTCAACAGTCTTCTCCAACACCACAGTTCAAAAGCATCAATTCTTCGGCGCTCAGCTTTCTTCACAGTCCAACTCTCACATCCATACATGACCACTGGAAAAGCCATAGCCTTGACTGGATGGACGTTTGTTGGCAAAGTAATGACATCAGTCATTAGGGAAATGCAAATCAAAACCACAATGGCATACAACTTCATTCCCACTAGAATGGCTGTAATCAAAAACTGACAAAATCAAGAGTTGACAAGAGATGGTGGAATTGGAGCCCTCGTTCACGGGGAACATAAACTGGGCCAGCTGCTTTGGAAAACAGGATGACAGCTCCTCCAATAATTAAACAGAGTTAGCAGGCAACTCAGCAGTTCCACCTGTAGGCATATACCTGGAAAAACAATACAGCCACACAAAAACTTGTGCACAGACATTCACAGCAACACCATTCATAACAACAAAAAGGTGAAAGTCAGCCGAATATCCATCAACTGATGAGTAAAAACGTGGCATATCCCAACAATGGGATACTATCCAGTCATAGAAAGGAACGGGGATGTATGTGTGCTTTCAGCTGATTCATGTTATTGTCCAGCAGATACTAACACAACACTGTAAAGCAATTGAACACCAATTTAAAATCAATAAAAATCTTTTTAAAAAAAAAGAATGGCACGGGGATGATCCAGAGAGATGATATGGGGTGGGAGGGGGGTTCAAGATTGGGAACTCATGTACACCCGTGGTGGATTCATGTCAGTGTATGGCAAAACCAATACAGTATTATAAAGTAAAATAAAGTAAAAATAAAAATTAAAAAGAAAAGAAAAAAAAAATGAAGTCCTGATTCATGCTACAACATGGAAGAAGCTTGGAAACATTATGCTAAGTGAAATCAGCCATACACAAAAGGCCACACAGATAATGACCCTGTTTACATGAAATGTCCAGAACAGGCAACTCTATCAAGACAGTGGTTTGGGGTTAACAGGGGCTGGGAGAGGAGGTGGGTGGAGGAGGATGCTTGATTGCTGATGGGCACAGGGGGTTTTCCTTTGAGGGTGATCAAAGATTCTGGGCTGATAAGAGTGCTGTGGCCGTACAACTCCACAAATATACTAAATTTACACTTTTAAAGAGTAAATTTTACAGTATGTGAATTACATCTCAAATCTTTTTTAAAAGATGGCAGTCCTTGCTAGCTATTTGGCATGGGCAGGCATATTGTCATCCTTTCTGTCCTGACCTATAAAATGTGGTAATAAATTAGTTGTACCTGCCTCGCAGGGCTACTGGGAGAAATACCAAAGATCACCCAGGAAAAGCCCCTCCCTTAGTATCTGCCACATAGAAATACGCTGATAGAGTCCATTCACTATTATTTCCTTTTCCCCAAAATATGCTCCTTTTGATTGCTATTCTCTTCTCTTAAAAAAAAAAAGTCAGGATTCATTTTGTTACTCTTGAATGATTTTTGGCTACAGGAAGCTCAGAGCACTTTCTACATTAAGAAAA
Source organism: Budorcas taxicolor (assembly GCF_023091745.1). Classification (NCBI taxonomy): domain Eukaryota; kingdom Metazoa; phylum Chordata; class Mammalia; order Artiodactyla; family Bovidae; genus Budorcas; species Budorcas taxicolor. The sequence continues at coordinate 54,194,632 of NC_068910.1, read as the reverse complement.
AAAAAAAAAAAAAAAAACTTCCACTACCGAGTGTGAAACAGATAGCTAGTGGGAAGCTGCTGAATAGCAGAGGGAACTCAGCTCCATGCTCAGATGGCCTCGAGGGGTGAGATTGGGGGAGGGATGGGAGGGAGGCTCAGAAGGGAGGGGATATATGGATACAAATAGCTGATTCACCTCCTTGTGCCGCAGAAACACACTCAACATTGTAAAACAACTGTATTCTTAAAAAAAGAATTCTCAAATGCTTAATATAAAATACTGTAGTAGTCAAGAAAAGTTAGGCTGTGATAACGTGAATATAATTTCGGGAACCCAAATCCAGCACCAGCGCCCTACTAACACTCCTGCTACTCATACACACGCCAGGAGGAGTGAGGAAGAGGGAGCAGCGCCGACATGATGGCCAAGTGCTTCAAATGCACCACGTGCTTTACCTCCATCGCCACTTGTCGTGACAGCGGCAGACACGGAGGCGGCAGCCCTGATTTCCCCACAGTCCTGGGTGTTAAGGACACAGCTGGTGCGCGCGGGTGTGCGCGCGCGCACACACCCCCTTACCGTGAGAAGCGCGGTCATACAGGTGTGTCCTGGTACGCACAGGAGCACTGGGAGGGCAGACCCACTCGGAGCAGGCAGGTCACGAAGGCATCAGAGAACCTGAACCTGGACGACCACACGGTTATTCACCCAGGAAGGAGCGGCAGAGGCGGCTCCCAGCGCAGCAGGCAGCGCAGAAGCAGGAAGGATGGGGTGTGCCCGGGGGTGGGGCGGGGGCAGTGTCTGGAAGAGCGTGTGCCTGACGGCGGTGGGCAGAAAGCAGGCCTGGCCTGTGGGGGGCGGCTCTGGGCTGCGTCTGAGGACAGGGTGCGGTAAAGGCCGTGCGCCCCAGCGGGCAGCCCCACGGGCACCCTGCCCTTGCTCCTCTGCGCCTCGCAAAAGCTCAGACTAGCTTTCCCCGTACGCGGCCTCGAGGTAACCACTGAAAACGGCTTGCTATTCACCTGACCCAGAAAACCGCCACAAAACCACGCAAATCAAGAGCTCCATGCTCGTTTTAAGAACACTTGTGAAGTTGCCCAGGCGGTAAAGGATACGCGTATTCAAAAAGCCACCGAGTATGTGGAGGATGGCCCTAAATTTACAGAAGTGATGGACCCCACTCTGCTGATCCAGTGAAAGAGCTGGTAGGTGTGCCCGAGTCCAACAGTGGGGATGGATGCAGGGGGCTGGCCCCACACAAGCGCTGAATTTTTACTGCACGTGTTCAAAAATTCAGAGTAGGAGTTCCCTGGTGGTCCAGCGGTTAAGACTCCACCTTTCCAGTGCAGGGTGTGTGCGTTCAATCCCTCATTAGGGAACATGCAACATGCCACAGGGTTCAGTCCAAAAAACAAAAAAATCGGAAAAAAACCCCACAGACAGTAATGCTGAACTTTGGGGTCTAGATGTAGATCCCCTGAACAACGAGCACATCCAGGTGAACAAAGCCCCCAAGACGGGGCGCAGGACTTAACAGAGCTCACAGTCGGATCAACCCGTACATGAGCTCTCCCGGTCACACTGAGGTGATCCTGACCGAAAAAGAGCAACCTGGCCCTAAACAAGGAGAGGAGGTTGTACAGAAGAAAAAGGATATTCCAGGAGAAACCGAAGAAACAAAAACTTACGGCCGGGAAATAAATTCTGCAAAAAGATAACGGCAAATAAAAGCTTAAAAAAACAGCTAACACTAGTTTTCCTGGTGAACAGCTGCAGTGCGGAGAAGTATGGAGAGGAGCCTGATCACCTGAGGACACCTGTTCCGGCTTCAGACAAGCAAGGTCAGGGTCCCTGTTGCACAGACAAGGCCATGGGGGAAGTGAGAGAGAGCAGGATGTTCAGTGCCAAGGCTGGGGGGGTAGACGAGAACGCCCGACCAGGAGGGTGCAGGGGAAGCCCTGAAGCAAGGACAGAGGGGTTGGGGAGTGCCAATCAACATTTTCAGATTTAAAGAGAACAGAACACTGTCTACGGCACAAGCACAGATTATACTGGACACTGGTAAGCTCCTCCTTGGAAACCATAAAGCCGTAACTGGAGCTTCGTCAGCTCTGCCCTACAGAACCTTCTGTGATGATGGAAAGCATTCTGTCCTCGTGCTGTATAGTACTGCAGCCATTGGCCAAGCATGGTTCCTGAGCCTCTGCAAAGTGGCCGAGACTGAGAAACTGGATTTCAGATTTAATTTCAAATAATTTCCATTTAAACAGCCTCACCTGGCCTGAGGCCTCCATACTGGACCGCACAGATTTAGGACCTACCTCTTGTCTGAGCACACACACACGCATGCTTGTCCTATTCTTTACAGCCACTGTTTTTAGACACAGGGAGCAGAAGGAGTTTGGGTTCCTTTCCCACTTTTTAATCATTCTATTACTTTTGAGCTGTTCAAACGGCTCAGCGGGATCTCAAGTTTGTTTACTCATAAAAGAGAAGTATTTGATGTCCTTCGTCATTTTACTCCCCCAACTCTAAGCATTCTCTCAATGAGCCAGCAGCAGTGGCCCCTCTAGGTGAACAGAAGCAGGGGCTGTTTTGAGAAGACCAGCTCACATGTCTTCATGATTACCGTAAATATTCTGGTGCGTGTTTCTGTGCAGATGGTGGGAGAAGGTGGGGCCAGGACCGGATGACATCTTAAGTCCCTCACAAGCACATGGTCTCAGAGTCTGCAGATGCCACTGGTTTAGTTCAGGCAGCAGGTGCTTCCTGTAGTGGGGCCCCCAGCCAAGACAGCTAACCACCTCCCCAAGCCCTCTGGCTCACACCCCAGGGCAGCAGACAGTCGGGAGAGTCGCACTCATTCGTCAGCAGAAACCAGGTTTCCTGGGAGAACCCATTAAATAGCAGCTTCACATCTCCTCCTCATTCTTCACCCAAGGCTGTGGAATTCACACACAGTCCCCCATCCATACCTCCCCAGAACAGATAAGCCTCCCCCAGAAATAGTCCACACATCCCCCACGCCTCCCCAGATAAAATCTCCAAAAGCCCCCCACTCCAGCTGGATTCCCTGCACCTGGCAACATGGCTGCCAGGGGTGAGGTCACGAGCCCAGCTACTCCTGTGCTTTTAGGATAGAAGGTGCTCACAGAGCATGCTTTCCTGAGCCAGAGGGGACATGGAGGTGACCAGTGTGAGCCAGTTTGCCATCCCGTCACTCTTCAGCCTCCTTTCTGTCCAATAACCCTCCCGTCTTGCCCTGATGGAACCCCTCCATCACTGAGACAGGGGAGGTAGACCAGATGTCATGACAAAAACAGGGGTGAGAGTTAGGGACTGTACCACCAGGGCCCACTGTCACAGGGGCGTTATGTAAGATGGGCAGGTCCTCACTGGACACTAGCTTGCAGGAGAGAAGAGAAGTCCTGCCCAGTCCTGGGGTCACCAGACCCCAGCCACTCCCCCTCCCATGGAGGAGATGGTGCTCTTAAACCAAGAAGTCTCACATGAATTGTACATCAACTATCATTCCAGGGGAAGGGAAAAAAACAAAGGGAAAAGAAAGATACTTGTGAATCGGGCAGCTTCCACCATGAATATTTACATAAACACTCCCTGAAACTCAGCAGCTTTCCAGCTCATTCAAGACCTCCCAAGATTTATAATGAATTTAAAAACCTATATTAGACAATCACGTTCCTCCATTTCTAAATCAGCATAATCCTCTACCCCAAAATTTGTGTTTTAATTTAGAATTCCCTAGTAAGGATGAGGAGGCCTAACCACATACCTGTGGGCTTCCCTGGTGGCTCAGACGGTAAAGCGTCTGCCTGCAATGCGGGAGACCTGGGTTCGATTCCTGGGTTGGGAAGATCCCCTGGGGAAGGAAATGACAATCCACTCCAGCACTCTTGCCTGGAAAATCCCATGGACAGAGGAGCCTGATAGGCTATAGTCCACGGGGTCACAAAGAGTCGGACAAGACTGAGCGACCTATGGCAGATGGTATGGTAGCAAGGAGGCAGCGGCCTAACCATGTACCTATCTGATCTCACCAGTGTCTTCAAACCTATGGTAGATGGTATGGTAGCAAGGATGAGGAGGCCTAACCATATATCTATCTGATCTCACTGCAGTGTCTTCAAACGCTACCAGATAAAATTGAGCCAGTACTCTGCAACAAGAGAAGCCATGGCAGCAAGCAGCCCACGCACCACAACTAGAGGGCAGATGCTCGCCACTACCGGGAAAAGCTCGTGCAGCAACAAAAACCCAGCACAGCCCAAAATAAACAAATCTTAAAATAAAGTAAAAGGGATCCGCCCTCTAATGCAGAGGACGCCCGCCTGATCCCTGGCTGGGAAACCTAAGATCCCACATGCCACGCGCGCAACTAAGCCCTGTGCACCGCAGCTCCTGAGCCCACGCACTCTGGAGTCCACACAACTCCACAGAAGATCCCACAGGATGCAACAAATCTCCCACGTGTCACAGCAGAGACTCGACGCAGCCAAATTAATAAATAAAAGATATACACTCTGCAAATCTTAAAAAAAAAAAAAAAAAAAGGACTTCCCTTGTGTCCTCAAGTTTCCATCTGGATCTAAACAACAGCAGGAAAATGAATAAAGGATGCCAAGTGACAGGACGATAAAAGGAAGTACCCAGAAATGCTCTGAGACACAGGTCAAGATCACGACCTCGTACAGTCACTGTAAAGACAAACCAGCCCAGACACAGAGGACAGACCCACAGACAAAGCTGGTCTCAGAGTCCATCCTCAGGAGAGGCGGGCTCCTCCCGAGCAGAAGCATGCACTTTGTGTGCACAGGCATGTGTGGAAAAGACTGGAAGGCCGGCCCCACACTTGGAGCCACGCGACCGCTATGTCCCTGCGGAGAAAAGGGTCTGGAAGGATACACACCCAAACAGTATCATCAGAGATTAGGTCTGCGGCTGGGATTGGGGCGATTTTTTTCCTTCCTTATACTTTCCTATCTTCTGAATGTTTGACATTGTGTATAGGAAACATTCACAAATTTTTTAAAAATGCTACTTCCAGTACAGGGGGAAAGATGCCTTCACAAGCTGTCAGCGGTGAACTTGTAACTGGAGTATGTTTCTGGCAGGGATGGGGGCGCTGGTCAGAAAGGCAGCTGAGCATAAAGGGAGCCCTGGGCACCCCTGGAGTTTGAACCCCACACCCCCTCTCTCCCCCTGTTGTGGGGGTGATTGGAGATTCGACTTCAGAGGCAGCGAGAACCTTCACCTCCCGTCACGTGTTCATCCTTTCGGAGCCGAAAGGTGAGGGAGCTGGTGTGCCTGCGCTCAGTCGGCTCAGTCAGGTCCGATTCTTTGCAACCCTACGGACTGTAGCCCGGCAGGCTCTTCTGTCCATGGGATTCTCCAGACAAGAATACAGTGTGTTGTCATTTCCTTTTCCAGAGGATCTCCTCAACCCAGGGATCGAACCCATGTCCCTTGAGTCTCCTGTACTGGCAGCAGGTTCTTTGCCACTAGTGAGTGGCCCCTGGTACTAACGTCCAGTTAGCATCAGAGGAGACTCATGAACCTAGTCTATGGGTCACCCCCACAAGCAAATACACCTTCCATGTCTGGATGAGACAAGCCGAAGAAGTATTAAGAGATACCTTAAGTTTCCATCCAGTTGAGCCTCTGAAAATTCCTTTACCTGGCCAGAATGAAAGCTAGTAAAACTACAACCTTCAAAATCTGATTTTCCTTTAAACACTTTTCAACGGCTTGGCTGTTGTCCTCATCATCCCACTTCCCACACAGGGCAAAGTAACCTGGAACCTGTATTAGTCATAAGTTCCCCTAACACACCACCCCACCCTCCAGTATCTGCTTCTGTTGAGTTTGAAGGACCCTAAGTTCTCTGTGTGACCATCTGAAAAGAACACAGCCTATGGGAAAGCAGGTACACACTCACAAATGCATCAGAAACACACCTGTTGTCTCTGAGGAGCTTGTCCAAGCGCCTAGGGCTGGATTGGTCATCCTTAAAGCCCTGAGCAGTCCCAAATAAATCCGATTTCTCTCAACACTCTCACCAGGTTGAGTCTGAATGATAACCCTACTTCATCTGCCTAAATATCTGTTCCAGGCAACGGCTGATTCTAAATCAAAAAAGCTTTTAAAAAATTCTATTAGCGTATAGTTGCTTTACAACATTATGTTACTTTCTGCTCTACAGCAAAGTGAATTAGCCTCACGTATACATATACCCCCCTTTTCTGGATTTCCTCCCCACTTAGGTCCCCACAGAGCACTGAGTCGAGTTCCCTGTGCTGTGCAGTAGGTTCTCATTAGTTAGCTATTTTACACACAGTATCAATAATGTATACATGTCAATCCCACCCGCCACTTCCTCCCACCCCTCACCCACCCCTTGGTGTCCATACCTCTGTCCTCTACGTCTGTCTCTATTTCTGCTTTGCAAATAAGATCATCTAAACCATTTTTCTAGATCCCATATACATGCATTAATATATGATAGCAGATGAAGTATTTTTAAGTGGGTTTTCATGTAGACCATTTTAAAAGACCATTTTTATTGAATTTGTTATAATATTGCTTCTGTTTTATGTTCTGGTTTCTTTTTTATGTTCTTTTTATCAAATTAATTAATTTATTTTTTTGGAGGCTAATTACTTTACAATATTGTATTGGTTTTGCCATACATTGGCATGAATCTGCCACGGGTATACAGGTTCTGTTTTATGTCCCTGGCATGTGGGATCTTAGCTTCCTGAACCAGGGATCAAACCCACACCCCCTACACTGGAAGGCAAAGTCTTACCCACTGGACCACCAGGGAAGTCCCACAGTATTTGTTTTTAAAGGTAAAATTCCAAGCAGCTGTATGGATAGTGTTCTCAGAGAGGATGAGAGGAACCCAAGGAAGGGAAGGCTTAACTTGTGTTCCCAGCAAGCACAACACAAACTCAATAGCCATCCTTCAGTGAACCGGTTATCAAGTTGATATTCACCTCAAGCCTAACTTAATTTTCACTGCTTCTGCTTGAGCAAACTTGGACTTGATCATACTTCTGCTGCATTACAAGGTCTGGTCACAATTTAAAAATGATTCTTCCCTAATTGATCCCAGTTGCTATGCTATAAATGAGCAGTGATGGCTTATCTTCTCTCCAGTTCTCAAGTCAGGAATCCTACAGGCCCTAACTTCTAATTTATTATTTATTTGGGTTTTAATGTTAACAGATCAATCCAGATTCTTAAAGCTACTCCTTCCGAGAATCTTCAGATTCAACTATTTCTACTAACACTGGGTCTGCAGTGATCTCTCAAAACATCAACACACTTAAAACTGGTTTTCCCACCTCAATTCTTACACCCAGAATAAATTCCAAATGAATCCATTGTTTTACACATGATAATTAAACTATAAATTCACTGCAAGAAAACTGAAGAATGTTTTCTTAATTTTGGAACAGAGAAGCTCTTTCAAAACACAATGCAAATTCAAAACCCCAAGATGAAAATGTTTGTAAATTTGACTACAAAAATATTCTACATAGCAAAAGAATGTATTCAAAGTCAAAATACAGATTACCTACGGGGAAAATACCTAGCATAAATGACAGGCAAAGGACAAACAGACTTGACACATATACAGCTACGGCAGATCAAGAAGAAACGACAAATTCAAAGGAAAAATGGGTGAAGGGTATAAATAGGCTGTTTACATAAAAGAAACACAAGTGGCCAGTAAACACCTGAAAATATACTCAGCTCGTCATGATTTTAGAAGCGAAAATGAAAATCACGAGGGTCCATTTTGTTATCTGTGAGACTATCAAAAACTCAATGCTCGTGAGAGCTATGGTTAGTGAAAGGGGGAAGAAACATCCTTACACGCAGAACGGATGGAAGTGCAAATCAGGACAACTTTTGAAGAAGACAATTAAGCAATGACTATGAAAATTTAGGGAGAAGGCGATGGCACCCCACTCCAGTACTCTTGCCTGGAAAATCCCATGGACGGAGGAGCCTGGTAGGCTATAGGCCATGAGGTCGCTAAAAGTCGGACAAGACTGAGTGACTTCACTTTGACTTTTCACTTTTATGCACTGGAGAAGGAAATGGCAACCCACTCCAGTGTTCTTGCCTGGAGAATCCCAGGGACAGCAGAGCCTGGTGGGCTGCCGTCTATGGGGTCGCACAGAGTTAGACACGACTGAAGCGACTTAGCAGCAGCAGCAACAGCATGAAAATTTAGAAGACATATTCTCCATGACCCAGTAGTTCCACTGATATAAATTCACAGACATACACCCCTAGAGGCACTAGAAGATGAGTGTCCAAAGACTTTTACTACAGCATCAGGTACCACAACCACAATCAAATTAAGCATCCAGCAGTGATGGGCTTAAAGCGCTGACATCCACCCCTCAGAACAGCATCTGACCATCCTACAAGAGTGTAGATGCAGATACCCAGTAGGGGAAAACCTCCAAGATATGTTCGTGAATGAAAAGAACAAAATGTCGAACAGTGTGCATGATAGGATCCATCTGTATAAAAACACCTGAGGTTTTTAACATCTGAGAGCTGCAGATCCAAGCACACATACTCACACACACCTAAATTTACTAGACTCATTCACCAAGTCACGTCCAATGAGCAACAGGTAAAGATACGTCCTTTGTATCTTATCCCCTTCTGTTCTGTTTTACAAAAAGTAAAACGATGCATAGAAAAAGAAAATAACTTTATACTGCCCTGCCTAGGTATTTATAAAATACTGATGAAATGCCCAGAATGCCTACTGTGATTTCTAGAGAATAAAGGAGGCCAGAGGGAGAAAAGCTTTAAAAGTGGGGCCCTACCGTATATCCAGACAAAACCGTAATTCAAAAAGACACATGTACCCCAGTGTTCACAGCAGTACTTCTCCCAACAGCCAAGATACAGAAGTAATGCAAGTGTCTATAAACAGATAAATGGATGAAGAATATGTGCGTGTGTTTGTGCACACACACACACACACACACAGGAATATGACTCAGTCATAAAAAAGAATGACTGATGCCGTTGGCAGCAGCGTGGGTGGAACCAGAGATGATCATACGAAGTAAAGTAAGGCAGACAAAGACAAATACCATATGATATCACAAGGGTGGAATGTAAAATATGACATAAATGAACTTATCTACAAACCAGAAACAGACTCACAGACATGAGACTGGCCTTGCGGTTGCCAAGGGGTCGGGAGTGGGAGAGGGAAGGACAGGGAGTTTGAGATTAGCAGATGTGAACTATTATATATAGGATGGCTAAACAAAAACCCTCCTACTGTATAGCACAGGGAACTATATTCAGTATCCTGTGATAAACCACAATGGGAAAGAATATGAAAAAGAATGCATATAGAATTCAATCACTTTGCTGCACAGCAGAAATTAACACAACATTGTAAATCGACTATCCTTCAATAAAATACATTTTTTAAAAGAGAAGCGGCCCTCCTTATGGTTACCCAGACACCAGTGGGGGCAAGCCTAAAGGCATTACAGTGAGTGCAACTGTAGTAAGCAAGTCAAGGAGAAGAAAGAAAAAAATGAACAAATCCTTGTGAAGAAGTCATTTCAGGCTGTATTTGGAGGCAGAACAGAGGTATACCTATACAAGACATTTCCACGAGCAGACAGGTTACAAGCAATGGAATCCTAAGAAGTTTTAAGCGTGGGTCTTCCTATCAGATGCATGGAATACAGAAAAAGACTGCAACTGAATATCATAACTAAGCTTGAACTTATGATATGAAAGGGGTAGCCCTTTGAATAGTAATTTTAACAAATATTTCCTGCCCTGAATAAATTCATCGGGCAATTATTTTTTATACATTTTAATTGAAATATAGTTGATTTACAATATTGTGTTCGTTTCAGGTGTACAGCAAAGTGACCTTTTCAGATTATATTCCATTTAGGTTATGACAAGACACTGAATTCCCTGCACTACACAGTAAATCCTTGTTGCTCATCTGCTTTATGCGTATATCTCTTAATCCCATCCTTCTAATATATCCCTTCCCCTCTGTCCTTCGGTAACCCCAAGTTTGTCTTCCAAGTCCGTTTGTTTCTGTTTTGTACATATATTCATTTGTGTTATTTCTTAGATTCTACATATAAGCAATATCCGGCTTCCCAGGTGGCACTAGCGGTAAAGAACCCGCCTGCCAATGCAGGAGACCTAAGGAATGCTGGTTTGATCCCTGGGTCGGGGAAGACCCCGGGGAGGGCACCATGGCAACCCACTGCTGTATTCTTGCCCGGAGAATCCCATGGACAGAGAAGCCTGGCGGGCTGCAGTCCCTGGGGTTGCAGAGTCAGACGACGGAAGCGACAGCACGCATGCATGAGCAACATCAGATGGTTTACTTTCCTTGACTTATTTTCTGTATTTAGTGACAAGAGATCCTCTGAATAATCCCTGAGAATGCCTGCCTCCTACCTCCTACCCCCTGCACATCTGACCCAAGATCTCAGACTGAATCCTGAAGAGAAACTAAGTCCCACTTGGATGCCGAAGTGCCCGAGAACATGCAGACACACTTAGAGGCACAAGCGCCTCAACAATCTGGGGTCTCATCTTATTTAAGGATCTGAGACAACGAGTCTTCGTAAACAGTAAACCAGACTCCTCTGCTGCCACAGTGAAACCACCTGCTCAAGTTCTCTGCAGACCAACGACCAGCTGCCTAACCAGAAAACACAGGAAGTTCTAGAAATGTCTTTCCAGAATCAGCTCCCATCAAGTGTATGCCTGCCCCCTCACTCTACGTACAAGCAAATCCTCCCACTTGTCTCTCGGCTTTCAATGTAAATGTCATGGGACAAGTATGAATTCCTAATGGTGGTGAACTTTAAAGATAATATGGAAAACAGCTCCCCAAAGAAGCCGATCCTGGGCTGAAGGGGAGCCATCCTAGCTGGGGCAACCTGCCCCCAGGACCCCCCATTTCTGCAGTTACTCACCTTCGAATTCGTCTCCATGTGGTATTTGGCACAAGCTCGAAGCTGAGTCACCCAGAACTGTTTTTCTTTTGCATCAGCAGCTGAAATAGAGAAACAAAGGCTTGTAGCAATTGAGCCAAAACACATCCAACCTGTTTCTACACACACCTGAGGGCTTCGGGGCCTGGAGATGAAGGAAGGCAAGGCAAACACAGATTGTACTCATGGCAAAAAACAGCAGACACCAAGTCTTAACCAAAAATTTCCCCCTCTCTTTTGAAAGAAACTTCTACAGTTCTATTGAGAAACTTAAAGGCATTTTCAGAATTTCATTTTCCTGGATGGAATTCACTGAGCCTATCTATACAGATCAATTTCCCCAAAAGGAATCAGTACATTACCCTGGGAGTTGGTAATGGACAGGGAAGCCTGGCCTCTAACAGTCAGACACAGCTGAGCAATTGAACTGAGTTGAATCAGTACACCTATATTATTTTTACAAAAATTTCTAAGGTGGTCCAGTGGCTAAGATTCCAGGCTCCCAATACAGGGAGCTGGGGTTCAATCGCTGGTCAGGGAACTAGATCCCCCATGCCACAACTAAGACCCAACACAGTTAAATAAACAAATAGGTATTTTTAAATTTCTAACAGATTTTTATCAGCTTTACTGAGATAGAATTTACATATGTAAAATTCACCTGTTTTTAGTATGGAGTGATTTTGAGTATTAATATATTTATACAATAGTACAACTGTGACCGTAATCTTGGTTTAAGATATTTTCAGGATCCCTCAAAGAATCCTGTTCCCATTATCAGTCTTTTCCCATTTCTCTCCTCTCACCCCCTCTCCCATCCCTAGGAAACTGCTAATCTGCTTTCTGTCTCAGAGATCTGCCTATTCTAGACATTCCATATGAATGGTATCATGCATATGTGGCTTTTTGTGACTGCCTTATTTTACTTAGCTTAACGTTTTTTGAGGTTCATCCACATTGTAGCATTTCTATTACCCTAACATATTTTTTTAAACGTCTCTTTTCAACTGCTGCTAAGTCGCTTCAGTCATGTCCGACTGTGTGCGACCCCACAGACGGCAGCCCACTAGGCTCTGCCATCCCTGGGATTCTCCAGGCATTTTCAACTAATAAACAACAAACTCAGAAATTTCAAGCAGAAGAAAAATGAATAAGATTTCTTGTCATTAGAAGAGGGTAAGAGGTGGAATTTGCTTTTTGGTGGGGCATGTCTAAGTGGCTGCAAAGATGCCCTGTTAAAACATCTTAACCTGGGACTTCCCGGGTGGTCCAGTGGCTAAGACTCTGTGCTCGCAATGCAGGGGGCCCGAACTCAATCCCCGGGTCAGGGGACTAGACCCCCTTGCCACAACTAAGAGCTGGCACAGTCAAATTAAAAAAAAAAAAAAAAAACCTTTAACCCATACATCTATGGTCAAATAATCTATGACAAAGAAGGCAAGTCTACATTAAAGTTGGAAAGAGTTTCCTCAACAAATGGTGCTGGGAAAACCATACAATTACCTGTAAAAAAATGAAATGAGACCATTCTTTTAACACCATACACAAAGATAAGCTCAAAATGGGTTAAAGACCTAAATGGGAGACTGGAGACGATAAAACTTCTAGAGGAAAACAGAAGCAGTACACCCTCTGATACAAATCACAGCAAGACCTTTTTCCTCCCAGAATAATCGAAATAAAAACAAAAATAAATGGGACTTACTTAAACTCAAAAGGTTTTGCACAGTAAAGGAAACACTAAACAAAATGAAAAGTGGGTAGGTGTGCGTGTTCAGTCACCCAGTCATGTCTCTTTTCGACCCGTGGACTGTAGCCCATCAGGCTCCTCTGTCTGTGGGATTTTCCAGGCAAGAATACCGGAGTGGGTTGCCATTTCCTACTCCAGGAGATCTTTCTGACCCAGGAATCGAACCTGCTTCTCTTGTGCCTCCTACACTAGCAGGTGGATTTACCACTGAGCCACTTGGGAAGCCCAGAAATGAAAAGACAACCCCCCGCCACACACACACACAAAAACACCTTGCTTCATTATATAGTGGGGCACCTGATACAGTCCTAGGACAAGTGCTTAAGGGAGGCTTCCCTGAAGAAGAAACCCCCAAATTCCCACTTAAACCATGTTAATAATGTATTCTGAAATGCTTAAGAACAATTTGGCCAGTTTTTGACCTACTGTGCAGAAGTATTTTTTACTTCTTTAAAAAGCAGCAGAGAAGACCAAACATGATTGATTTTAATGCTGCCGCCACACGTGGCTAATAGGAAGATCAGAGTGCAGTGACTCAGGGCCCCTCTGTTATCTACTGAAGTTGTACTGTGGAGTTATCAGCCTTTGCAAAATAAGCATTCAGCTGAATTATCATTTTAATATGTGTTCTCAAGGGTTACTATGATTGGACAGAACAAGGTACCAAACGCTGCCTCAGAGACCCTCAATTGTCCCCTAAAGAGACTTAAGGACAAGTTAACTGCATCATCACAATCTTCCATCTACAGCCCCATCTCTCAAATATACAAACTCATTTTCTCAAAAGACCATGGATACATAACAGGGTCTCATAAAATTCAAATTAATTTAATTGCATAACTCACTGCATACATATTTTAAAAGAATACTGCATAAATGTTGAAAACATTTTCTATGCAGAAAACAGAATGATTCCCCTATAAGTCTGTACTTTTTACAAAAATGAACCTCAGTGTCATTTGTCAGCTTCAGGTAAAGAAATCTGCAAGTGTAGACCCGGTGAACCTCAACTCCAAAGAAAGAAGGATTTTTGCAAAAACTAGAGTCATTTTCCTCAGAAACATTGCTGGTTTGTGGCAGTACCCAAAGGCTCTGCCCCAGAAACATTCCTCAAAGCTGTGCATCTATTAACATCAAGATTCATCTCTATGTGTAGCGAGATGTGAAATGAGAAAATCGATGCCCAGATCCTTGGGGGATGGACTAAGGACCAGCCAGAAAGCAGCGGAAATGCATCCTGCATTTGCTGTAGTGGATAACTTCAAGCTAAATTTAGCCCTTATGATTAGTTCATGCAGATAATAAAACTTTGATGTTTGCTATTAAAACTATCTTAAAAAAAAAAAAGTTTGGGGCTTGATAATCTAGAGAGCAACAACTAAAAGGCAAAAAGATGTCTCCATTGGCAAACTGGTTAGACTGTTCTTCTGTAAGGATTGTGTCATTTCTATAAACCCTGACAGCCCTGGGTTGGGGGGAGGGAAAGCGATTAAGTTTTTCACCTGCGATTGTTTCTGCTTTGACAATTTATTAACCAATAAACAGCAACGCGAAACCAAGGACCATATAAATGCAGGACATGCACTGCGTGAATCTCCAAAGAAAACATGACTCTTCTCATGGTTCCCCAAAACTGAAAAACTTTCTTCAACTCAAGGCATTTTTATTTCACAAGTTTCGGGGATTTTTTTTAACAGATCCTGAGATATGACCTGTATACAGATAATAAAGGAACCTGAGGGAATTCTCTGGTGGTCCAGTGATTAGGAATCTGAGCTTTCACTGCCAAGGGCCTGGGTTCAATCCCTAGTCGGGGAACTAATACCCTACAAACCTTGTGGCTTGATCAAAAGTTGTTGTTCAGTTGCTAAGTCATGTCCGACTCACTGGAGCAACTCACAGACTGCAGCACACCAGGCTTCCCTGTCCTTCACTATATCCCAGAGTTTGCTCAAATTCATGTCCATCGAGTCAGTGATACTATCTAATCATCTCATCCTGTCACCACCTTCTCCTCCTGCCCTCAATCTTTCCCAGCATCAGGGTCTTTTCCAATGAGTCAGCTCTTTGCATCAGGTGGCCAAAGTATTGGAGCTTCAGCATCAGTCCTTCCAACAAATATTCGAGACTGATTTCCTCTAGGATTGACTGTTGTGATCTCGCTGCTGTCCAACAGTCTTCTCCAGTCAAAAGTAAATAAAGTACAAATATAATAAAGGAACCACAGCTTAGCCTACCCCTTGGTAGCAAAGCCTGGAGGAAAGTCAGCAAACACTGGGCTCTGAGCTGGGGAATCAAAGCCCTCAGTCTGGTTTTGCAAAGGCCGACCCACTACTGCCAACCCCCAGGTCCAGCACAAAGAATGAGAGGCCCTTTCTTTGTACTCAGCCTTCCCTTAAATAAATACGTGAAAAGGCATGGGTTTCCCCAGTGGCTCTGCGGTTAAGACTCTACCTGCAATGCAGGAGACACGGGTTTGATCCCTGGGTCAGGAAGATCCCCTGGAGGAAGAAATGGCAACCCACTCCCATATTCTTGCCTGGGAAATTCCATGAACAGAGGAGCCTAGCCTCATATAGTCCATGAGGTTGCAAAAAAGTCAGACATGACCGAATGGCTGAGCACACACAAGAGGTGTGATCACCAACCACCTCCCAGCACTTAACAGACACTTCTTTCCTCAGACCTTAACAGCACTGACTGTGTGTGTGCACACACATGTGACCAAACGTGCATCTGGGGGTCGGTTTTGTTATTTTATGAGAAGACGACTATTTTTCCGGCAATGCTCCTGTGACAGAATGCTGGTAGAATGGTCTAGCAATCAAATCACATCACTGCAGACAAGTGTGCCCCATCTGAAAATCTGTGCAGTGGGTATGCCTTGGTGGGGGTGGTGGCTAGTTCTTCCGTGTGTGTGTGTGTGTGTTTGCTCAGTCGCTTCAGTCGTGTCTGACTCGTTGTGACCCTATGGACTGTAGCCCACCAGGCTCCTCTGTCCATGGGATTTTCCAGGCAAGAGTACTGGAGCGGGTTGCCATACCCTCCCTCCAGGGGATCTTTCCAACCCAGGAATCAAACCCGTGCCTCCTGCATCTCTTTTCTGCAGGCAAATTCTTTACTGCTGAGCCCCTGGGGAAGGCCCAGTTAGCACCTCCAGTTGTGGCCAAATGCTGGGCTCCTGGCTTTCAAGAAGCAAAGAGAAGGGGAGACAGTAGCCAACAGGAAATAACACCAGTTGGCTTTTCACCAGGCTCTAGGGCCACAGAGGTTAAATAAAGCACAAGTAGAGCAAATTCTCTGGTGGCCCAGTGGTTACAACCCAGTGTTACCACTGCTGAGGGTCTGGGTTCAATCCCTGGTCAGGGAACTAACATCCCATGAGTTGCTTGATGCAGTCCCCAAAATAAAGTACAAGTGAAGGGGCCTTTACTAACAGCTGGTTCTAGAGAAACTCTGAGGGCACCATGACCCTTTCCTAAAAAAAATAAATAAAAGATTTGTTATTTTTTTTGATGTGGACCATTTTTAAAGTCTTTATTGAATGTGTTACCATATTGCTTCTGTTTCATGTTTTGGCTTTTTGGCTGCAAGGCCTGAGGGATCCCAGCTTCCCCAGCCAGAGATCAAAACCGCACCACCTGCATTGCAAGGCAAAGTCTTGGCCACTGGACCACCAGGAAGGTCCCCACCATGATCCCTAAAAGACTTGTTTGGACTTCGTGGCGATCCACTGGTTAGGCCACCATGCTTCCACTGCAGGGGCACGGGTTCCATCCCTGGTCCTGGAAGATCCCACATGTCACGCAGTGCAGCCACAAAAAAAAAAAAAAAAAAAAGAAAGGCAGGGAAAGGCTTCTTTTATCTTTAGAGCACAGCCTCATGGGCACTGAAGAGTCACTATATAAGGTACAAGCAAATATATACTGAGCTAATATGAAAAATCTGCTGAAGTCCTAAGGTTCAGCCAGCTTTGCGATCACTCACCTTGCATTTGTCCTTAATTCCTTGGTTAATGAGGACAAATACTTCCTAATCTCAGCTCCTCTCCCCACCTCAAGAGGAGGACAGGCAGTGTCCGTCACCAGAGTCCTCAAATACGGCAAACTATTAAAGGTGATTTTTAAAAAACTGAAAAACCAGACCGCCATCACCATGTTAACTGTGAATCCAAGAGGCCCGTCTGCAAACTTCCCAGGAGGTGAACATACCTCTCAGTTTGTACATCTCCCCGTTGGCAGCGTACACAACCAGCATGTGGGGTGCTTCGTCACTCAGGGACACAATGGCGCCGGAAAGAGACAGGGCTCCTCGAGGCTTCTGGTGCTTGCTCTGCTCGTTCACAAAATACTGCAGGATGCCAGCCTCGAAATCCAGCACAAAGTACCTGGGCGGAGAGATCACAGGGTGTCGGTTTTCTCTCCGAGCAAAGAGGAGGAACAGAATCCTTGTGTTAACATCAAGGGTCCCAATCCAGGATGCTGGGAGCTATAAGTCCCTGCCAGACACCCACACAAGCCAACCCTGGGGAGTGAAAGAGAGTCTGATTCTTAAGTCAGAATGGAGCTCATCATGGCTCCTGAACAAAGGCCAGGCCCATTCAGGATATGGTGCGATGCCCACAGATATACGTGAGCCTCAGGATGGTAAAGAAGACCAAGGCACTGGGATACAGAATCTGGTAAAGGTTCGACGTGATTTTGCGGGAACACCTGAAATTCACACCCTGGAAGTAGCAAGCTGGGCTGGACTCCGGGGCAGCCTGGGCGCTGTATGGGCCTGAGCCCCAGGGCTGGTCCAACCAGGAACTAGAGGTGCTCACAAAGCTCTCTAACTTCCAGCGGGTCCTTCCACAGAACACTTTTCACACAACAGGGCAAGAATCCCCTCCGCTCTGGGAGGCCACAATGCCACAGGAGTCTATAACCACGGGAAAAACAGAGCAACTGCTAGTTGTCTGAATGGCTAAAACAAATCTTGGGAGCTGAGTACCTGGCCTATCAACACTCACAATCTATCAGCAGAAAGTAGTCCAAACAACTTGCCCTTCTCCACAAGCTGTCTTCATCAGAGACCCATACTCCCCCTGGAGCCCGGAGGCTCAGCATAGCCCCTGCCGGCTTTCCCCGCCTCCCACTGTCTGCTCCACCCACGCAGGATTATCCAATTTAATGTCTGGTTTTGGCCCCCTCCCCCGACTCTACCCTATCCAGAGACAGACAGTGCCTCTCATCTCACTGATAGTATTTATTCAGTGAATCAATGAAGGGGGAAGACTACCAGATTCCAGTTTTTAATCCATGCACCCAAGCAGCTGGGTCACCACTGGGAACTCGCACAGGCAGCTGAAAATATGTCCCATATTTGAGGGTTACACAGTGATGCCTGCAAGTCAGATACCAAGCACACAGACAATTCAGCCAGTTTGGAATCTGCAGGAACACGCAGTCCATTAACATGTGACTACGGTTCTTAACACAGAAACGTATTGTTCTTCTATGGTGATCCCTTTTTCAAATGGCTACTGAGTTGCTAGGACATAAATGTACATGAAGCTGTTTGCAGATGCCTGCTTTAATAAATGAAACCACAGGGCATTTTCTTAACCTCTAAGCACCACAACTGCATCCGAGGTCAGGGGCGGCAGCCGAGAGTGCCAGGCTGTGACAGCGCAGGAGCAGCTGAGAGGATCTACCCCGCCCGAGGCCGGGGGCGTCGGCCCAGAGGAGCAACCCCACGCCCAAGGAGTGGTGGCTGCTCGGGTGCCAGAGGGCCTAGAGGTCGGGAGGGGCGGCGGGAGGAGATATCCTTCCTCCAGGGTAAGGAGCAGCGGCTGCGCTTTGCTGGAGCAGCCGTGAAGAGATACCCCAGGCCCAAGGTAAGAGAAACCCAAGTAAGACGGTAGGTGTTGCAAGAGGGCATCAGAGGACAGACACACTGAAACCATACTCACAGAAAACTAGTCAATCTAATCACACTAGGACCACAGCCTTGTCTCACTCAATGAAACTAAGCCATGCCCTGTGGGGCAACCCAAGATGAGCGGGCATGGTGGAGAGAGCTGACACAATGTAGTCCACTGGAGAAGGGAAAAACAAACCACTTCAGTATTCTTGCCTTGAGAACCCCATGAACAGTATGAAAAGGCAAAATGATAGGATAGTGAAAGAGGAACTCCCCAGGTCAGTAGGTGCCCAAAATGCTACTGGGACAGCAGATGAGATGGCTGGATGGCATCACTGACTCGATGGACATGAGTCTGAGTGAACTCCGGGAGTTGGTGATGGACAGGGAGGCCGGGCGTGCTGCGATTCATGGGGTCGCAGAGAGTCGGACACGACTGAGCGACTGAACTGACTGAAGCACCACAAACTAAGAAAGTTTACCAACTGCCACCCTGATTCTCTCAGTATCCAACAGACAGCCATCACTATCCCTCAGTTTTCAGGTGCTGGGACTCAAAGAAACTCCAAATCCAAGTCCTGCTTGTCTGTGTCCACATCCACACCGGGTTCAGTCCAGCTGGCAAACTCTCTTCTGAGCCTCCCACAAGTCCTCCTTCACCCCCTGCTCCAGGTCACCTCTCCTTACCCACTAAGGTGCTTCATTCTCCAAACCTTCGGGCTCCAAGAGAGCAAGCGCAGCTGGAAGTCGCCCCGCCTGCCCGCAGAGGTGCCACCGCATTCCCAGCCCACAGGGCAGGCACACCCAACAACCCAGGTCAACACTCCAGAACGCCAGTTCCTCCAAGAAATCTTCCACTTTTAATTATTTTTAATGTCCTGGCCAAGACTATCTTTTTTACCTCTCTCCTCCCCTCCGATCTCTATTGGGTCACAATAATAAGGCTATACTTCTGGTCTCCACCACTGTGGATAAATCAAGATACAAAGATGCCATAGTGGGCCAGGACTCTTCAAAGTGTGGTCCCGGGCCCAGCAGTTGTATCAAGTCACCTGGAGGCTTGCTTGAAATGTAAATCCTTGGGCCCCATCCAAGGCCGGCTGGATCAGAAACACTGGGGAAGGGGTCAAGGAGGCTTCCAGGTGACTCTGATGCAGCTCAAGTCTGAGAAGCATGGTCTAAGCTAACAGCTCATCACCAAATCCCGCCCACTTCTTCCAAGAGACATGAGATGAAAGGACAGAACATATCTCCCAGTTTTCTTTGTCGGGATGTGTGGCCATGTGAGCTGTGGCAACAGAAAGTGAGCGGAAGTAAACGCAGGACAGGCACACAACACACAGACACAGACACTCACACAGGTTGGGATGGAGACATCCTGTGGGGCCACTGGGGATCCACAATGAGTGTGCCAAGGACCCCCAGAGAGGGTAGCCTGGGCCCCTGAATCACCACCTGGAGGAGAGCCACCTGCTAAAAAACACCCTTATCATTTCTACAAGGATGAGAAAGAGGCTTCTGCTTATCTTATGCTTCAGATCTGTGATGGCAATCAGCCTGGCAAACTCACCAAAAACCTTTTCAAAACGTCTATGTTCGTGTCCTTCTGCTCCTCCTCTCTGTGATGCTGAAGGAAAGTTACACAGCTCAAAATAGCCTGGAGTTAAAGATCCCCTCCGGGTCCTCCCCACCACTCTATGCAAAACAAAGAACTCTCTCACCCGAAGGGGAAAAAAAAATGGACGTTAAGGTTGATTACGCCCAGCCCCCAGCCGGTCCAGCCTCTGGCCGAGCTCCAAAATTCCTTGCCCCAGCTGTTTAAGAGATAACTACTCCGAACAACCTTGGAGAAGAACAGGCCCCTTAAGACAGTAGCTTTCCACATACATGCCTCTGTATACTTCCTCTTTTCTCAGGTCAGTGCAGCCGCTCACAAATCTGACTGCTGCCCCTTCTCGCCTCATTAAAGGTGATCTGTTCCTGTAAAGTGCCGGTCTCCATCTTTCCAAACCTTGCCTTCTCTAACTCCCTTACCCTACAGATGTGAAAACCAAATTCTATCCATGAGAGAGGAGTTGTGGTGATTTCTGAGCCACCAGGGGTCACGCTGTTCAAATGCTGACCCTGCCTTCTCTTTAGGAGTCATGGTTTCCATGTGGGCTGTATTTCCTGTCACAGTGACTGCCGGTATGCAGACACAGCTCCCGGCAGGGCAGAGCATTGAGAGCAATGATCTGTAGAGTGTAGGGGAGGAACCTCGCCCTACAGCATTTTGTGTCTCCACCCCCTGCACCCCCCCAACCGCCCTGGCAGAAGTGCAGTGTTCCCATCTATAAACACGCCCCCTTTACACAGAGGAAAGCAGAAAAGGTAGCGTACAGCCTCAACAGGCTTCCAGGGAAAGGCGTAAGCCAAGTTGCCCTCCACACCCTGACCCTCCCCATCCACCCTGTGCCCTTGTTGGAATGGAGAAAGACTCAACACCTCTTCCCCTTCTGCTCCGTCTGCTCATCACCCAGGCCCATCAGCCTTTCCAGCCCCCAGAGGCGCTTCACACATTCATCCCAACCATATATTTGCAAGGACATTACTAAGAAACTGGTACCAAAAAAATGAATTGAATTCTGGTTTTTTTTTCCCCCCTCAATCAGGATGACAGAATAACCCAATGAGCACACATTATGCAGGCTATGGGAACACATGAATGATTTTTCACACTGCCTATTTCAAAATGACATCGTAATTCTAACACCCTGCCTCAGACAAAAAACAAAATCAAAACACACAT
This sequence comes from Budorcas taxicolor, assembly GCF_023091745.1. Classification (NCBI taxonomy): domain Eukaryota; kingdom Metazoa; phylum Chordata; class Mammalia; order Artiodactyla; family Bovidae; genus Budorcas; species Budorcas taxicolor. Next base: position 54,173,163 of record NC_068910.1, on the reverse strand, counting down.
TTCCACTGCTTCCCAAAATAGTTTCAGTGGAAATATAGGATTGAATCAGATGCACTAAAGAAGGTTATCAATAATTTACTCTTTTTCTAAAGACAGTTAAAAATTCAATCCTATTTGGAAGGAAATGATGGGAGAATATCCGATTAAAAATTGCAACAGACTAAACATAGAGTGTTCTTCCAGGACGGCCTTTGAAAGTTGAGTTAGCAGCTGTCCCATGTAGGTAGGAGCTGCCCACCCAGCATTAAGAAACGCATTGCCTGGGGGTCACATCCCCTGGGAGGAAGGAAATTACATTTGGTTTCCCACAGGGTCAGAGCTCTGTCAGGCATTACTGCATCAGAAATTTACAGCTTTCATCCTAAATGGAAAAGTTAAACGTGCTTCGGGACAAGGCTTCACCAAATTAAGTGCAAACGCCAGATAAACTCCTGAAACTTTCCTAAAGGCCTTTCGTTCTGGAGAAATGAGTAGGACAAGCCTAATTCCTAGAGTGGGTTCTGTTCTAATCAGCGTCTCGAGCTCCAGTTTGCATCTTGACTGATGAGCAGGTGAGCCTAACTGTATACGAAAGGAACATACTTTAGGGGCTCTGTTCACAAACCAGGGAAGGTGCGGGGGAGAGAGGAGAGGAAGAGAGGAGGCATCAAACCAACCTAGGAGACAAGCCGTCAGTCCTTATCAGGCCAGCCTTGGAGTGGCAACGTAGCCCCGTTCCAAAGCTGGGACCCGCGGGAAGCGGCAGGCCCACTTCGAAAGGGCTGAGAACCAGCCACTGCTTCAGAAACAACACGTGAGCATGTACTTGCACGTAGACACACCTGCGTGCACACAGTCACACTCACTTGCGCATGCGTACATACAAGGCAGCTGCCCTTAGGCTTAACTGCTTTCCAATCCTTGCATCAAGGAGAGGCATCTGTCAACACCTGTAGCCTTTAATTCCCACCTGCGTTACTTTCATGAAGGTTCAACTTCAGGATCTGAAAGCTGAAAATCTGACATTTTTACTTTGGGAGCGGGTAGGCGCGCCAATTGCCATCAGCATCCAGTTAGCAGCAGAAAAATAAAGGGAAAGGATTGGGGTGGGGGTGGTGGGCACAGAGGGGGAAGCAGCTCATTCATGCCAAGAGGCAGAAATCACAAGCAAACTACAAGAGAATTACAAAGCGGAAAAACTGCAGTGGAAAAAAAAACTCTTGAAGAGGAACTTCGCCAGATAGGCTGATACTGACAAAAAGCTACGCCATTTCATCTAAACTTAAAAGTGAAAATTAAAACAAGACGAAAGGGCTTGAGAAGGGAGGTGATTGCCCAGCCTCTGACGCCTGAGCAGACACCTTTGACACCCAGGTTACTATTTCTAGAAGGGAGTAAGGGCCCCTCCCATTCCATGTGGGGCTCGTGCTTCCTTCCATGCCAGGCACGAGGCCTCGCCCACCCGGGCCCAGGACCCAGCTAGCGCTTGTGTTCCACCTGCTGGGGTCTGCCTCACCTTCCCAGGCCCTCTGTTTCTACCTCCAACCCCACACTAATTATTGATCAAGAGAAGCTAGTCTCCAGCCCAAATATTCACACATCATGATTCAGGAACATAGCTCAGTGACAAACTCCCATGGACCTCACCCAGACAAATTCTTTATATTCCAAAATCACTTTGTACTCTGAAAGGCATGTCCTGGAAATCTTTCACAGAATCATAATTTCTGTAGAAATCCGCATACTCGAGGCCCTCTGCCTTCTGAGAAGCTCCTGCTCAGACTCCCGGATTCCACCTGTGCCTTGTTCTGACGCTGGCAACAGCGGCCTTGTTCTCCACCTAAAGACCCTTCTCTGGTTGAGTGACTGACTACTTGCCTCTTCTACAGATGAAAATTTCAAGTGCAGAAAGGTAAACGGCACGCTCCCGATCTTATAGAGAGGAAACTATGGTGTAGATTTTAATCAGGCAATCTAGCCGTAAGGCCCAAGGCTCAAAACCATTCAGACAGTATGTGTTGATTAAAGTACCGTTTTCACCACAAAGATGCAAAAACACAGGGTTGAAACTTACAGAAATATAAGAAAAAAATAAAACACAATCAGATTAGGAGACTTTTAGAATCCTTTTGCCCAGAGTTGGACAGATATGTAGAAAATGAATGGGAACACAGATTCAAAACAATATATTCCCAAGTTTTGTTTTAAATGTTACAAATAATTACATACCCAAATGAAAAATACACACACAAACTTTTTAATATAAACGTTTTAAATGTGCATGGAACATTTTGCAAAATGTTGGCTAAAAACAGCATCAAAAAGTAAAAATTTTATAGGGCCAATCTTTAGACCTCACGACAACATCTGACATGTTAGAGACTTAAAAAAAACTAGTAGTATTAGTTTTAATAATACCTTATATATATCATATAACTTAATATATTCATATTAGGAAAAATATGGGTGGGTATTTTTAAACTGTTAGCATAGGGAAGGCACCAAAACAGGAGAGGCAAAACCATAAAGAAAAGTATTTACACATATTTCTAAATTTTAAACAATCCCCAGTTAAAAATAAGCCATAAATAAAACAAAAGACAACCAATAAAGCAGAGCTTTAAAAAAGAGTATTTAACTGTCTTCTTGTAAAAAGAATGTTCTTACAGTTTGGGTCAGCTATTCCCTGCTTCTGAATCAGCAGAGAAGCTAGTTTAAAATGTGGATTCCAGACTCCCATCCCGTAGAGAATCGGAATCTTTGTGGCTGAGATCAGGAAATCAGGAATATGAATTTCAAAATTTCCCTCGTGTGCGTTGGTCTCTCAGTTGCATCCAGCTCTTTGGGATTCCACGGACTGTAGCCCACCAGGCTCCTCTGTCTGTGGAACTCTCCAGGCAAGAATACTGGAGTGGGTAGCCATTCCCTTCTCCAGGGGATCTTCCCCACCCAGGGGATCAAACCCAAGTCTCCTGCATGGCAGGTGAATTCTTCACCGTCTTAGCCACCAAGGAAGCCCTAGACAAGTAGAAAAAACCAGTGCAAAATCGAGTCAGGATAAAAACCTTAAGCGTGTTATTCACATCCCCTTTTTTCCCCTAGCCTTTCAAGCTTTTCCCCCTAATCATTCATTCAGCAAACATCTGAGCACTGTGGGCCCAGCCAACAAGGCGGAACGTATTGTTTAAATATGAGCTGACCTTATTTTATCTTTGTGTGAAAGAGCTGAAGGCCTGCTCCTAAATCACAACAGCTCAGGCAGTAGGTACCTTGGCTCTGTCACTGCGGGAGTGTTTTTGAGAAAGATTTAACGAAAAATTATGTCACCGGGAATGGAGCTTCTGCACAACTGGATCACCCACTAGCGTCATGCAGGTCCACCTGGGCACGGCGGCCCCAGAGACCAGGCCGAGCGGCCGCTGCCTCGTGAACCACCTCGCCTGACAAAGCACGAGTGAATTCTTAACACAAGACTGGATGCACTGCACTTGGATCTCATGTATGATGAGAATCCATCTGCCTTGGAAGACCAGGTCATTACATTCCGGGAGCAAGAACTGAGACCTTTCTAACAAGGGTTAATGCAGGCACTCCTGAACTCCTGTTCCCTCAAGTTTCCAAGGCCATTGGCTAAGAACTTCAACTACTACTACTTTAAACTGTAAAATGTCAAGATCCATCTTAATGCTCACAGTTCATTTTCATTCTTGCCATGGACAACACAAGGAACTTACCTGGGAATCCTTGAGATGGGCGGAGCCTTGAATCACGTCTTTGCTTTACACTAAAACCTTAAACATACACATCAAATCACACTGAAGAGAATACTGGCTAAAGCCCGAGAGCAAAAGTGTGTGGGCAGCCTGGTGCCCACCAGGATGAAGAGAGATGTAAAGCTGGCCTGTGGAGACCAGGGAAGCAGTTAGGATCAGAGTCAGGCCCCTAGGCTCAGGTTTTCTGCCCCTAAATATCCAACTGAATCCACCTGGAGAAGGCAAGGTACCCCACTCCAGAATTCTTGCCTGGGAAATCTATGGGCAGAGGAACCTGGTGGGCTACACTCCATGGGGTCACATGAGTCAGACACAACTTAACAACTAAACAACACAAATCCAGTGAAATCACACCTTAAACTCCACTGTCCCTGGATCAAAGCATCCTTTACTTTTCCCTACAGGCTACATGGCATAGAGGAAAGAGGTGTGATCCGGCAGGAAGATGGCTGGTTCGACCTGTGGTTCAAACATTTGCTACATCGGAATCACCTGCAGGTTTATTAAAAACACAAGTTCCTGGGCCCCTCCCACAGATTTGGGAGGTCTGGGTGGAGCCAGAGAATTCAAGCAAGTTCCCAGGTGATGCTGATGCTGCAGGCGGGACCACACTTTGAGAGCTACTGGTCCTCACTCTGTGGCCTTGGCCACGGCACTCATCCACTCACAGCCCCAATTCCTGCGTCTGCAAAGGCAGAAAGCTGGCTCGTTCTCTTCTGAACTGTTGTTCCACCATCCCTGTGCCTCAAGGTCCGAGTGGGTATAAAACAAGAACTTCCCAGCGTCCACATCACTTTTCCAAATGCAGACAGTGAATTGGATCCCATGCTCATATTACTCTGTATCAGCGGTTTAGTTAATTGGCAACAAAGCCGACAAGATAGAACTTAAAACAAGAGCCAGTGTTTGCTCTTTTCTTGGAGGTGCTGTGGCAATACGATTTGGCAAGGTTCTCACATGTGGTCAGCTGGACCACATTCTGTGATATGGATAGAGCACTGTGGATACATTCACTCATTCCACGGTTAAAGAAAAGAGAATTTACATAAACCCAGCTAAATTTGAAAGAATTTGGCTTTGGTTCCCAAACTAAGTCTTATTTCTAAGAATTCACTCATTTCTTAAAATATATATATAGATATATATTTTTTTAATGAGTACCAAACTTGCTAGGCACTGTATGCTAACTGCTAAAAATACATAGGAGGGGACTTCCCTAGTGGTCCAGTGGTTAAGAATCTGCCTGCCAACGTGGGGGATACAGGTTTGATCCCTCGGCCCAGAAGATTTCACGTGCTGCGGGGCAACTAAGCCCCCGTGTGCCCCAACTACTGAAGCCCACACGCTTAGAACCCATTCTCTGCAACAAGGGAAGCCACCACAAGGAGGGGCCCAGGGGCAGCAGTGAAGACCCAGCGCAGCCAGAAATAAAAGCAAATAAAATGAAAATTTTTTAAAAATTTAATACACAGGAGGTGGGGGACAAGGTCTCTGATTTGGTGGGGGTATGGAAAATGTGCCAAGAAACAATAAGGTATTTACAGAAATGAACACACAACTTTAGCTGTGCCGAGAGCCTCGTGTTAAGAAGAAAGCAGAATGTGACCCAGCTAGGGATTTCCCAACACAAAATGTCCATGAACTGGTGAATGGATAAACAAACTGTGTGATATATCCACACAACGGAATACTATCTGGCAACAAAAAGAACACAACATTGATACCTGCTATGTGGGTGAACCTCAGAAATAACACGCTAAGTGAAAGAAACCAGATGCAAAAAGATTACGTTGTATGATTTCATGTATATGAAGTGTCCAGAGAAGGGAAATTTATAGAGAGAAAAGCGGATAAGAACTTCTCTGGCAGTCCACCGTTTAGGGATCCATGTTTCCACTGCAGGGGGCACAGGTTTGCTCGCTGGTTGGGAAACTAAGGCCCCACATGCTAAAAATAAACCAAGAAACAAACAGGCAGGCAAGTGACTGTTTGGAGCTGAGGATGAAAACCGTATGAACTATACTCTGGCTAGAGGGAATTATTTTGGTGATAGGAATGTTCTCAAACTGGATTTTGATGATAGTTGCACACTATAAATAAGCTAAATATTCTTGAATTGTACGTTTGCAATGGGTAAATTTTATAGTGTTCAAATTCTACTTTAATAAAAGTGTTTTTAAAACTTCAGCAATCCTGGCAATATCCTAGACCAGGGCGGAGGTGTCAGAATTACTGCCAGGGTACAATTGACAAGACCTGATAAGGGCCTGGGAACTTCATCTGGGGGCTATTTACACTTCAGAAGCCTTTACAACTTCCGGGAGGTGTTGACTGGCAAATGGATGAATGGATCTGGAGTCCAGATAGGGATTAAAGATGAATAATCTGACAATAAGTAGCCAAGAGAGCTAAAGACACAATTGAGACTGCACAGAAAGAGAAGACAGGGAGGAGAAGGCCCAGCATCAAGATGTGAGGAACTCTTAACATTAAACAGGAAAAAGAGATGAAGAGAACAAGACGGAGAGACAGAAGGAAAACCAGAACCCCAGGAAGAGAACATTCACGAAGGCAGGAGTGATCGGCCGTGTCAAGTGCTAGCAAGATGTCAGTAAGGTAAGGACAGAAACATGTCTTCTCTGTGACCACACACGGATCTATTTGTATATTTCAAGACTCAAGGATTCCCATGACCCTGACTTTACCATAAAGCAAATCAGTTCATGTTGGCATGCAAGCCCAAGGGAGACAGGAAAAGAACTTCTCTTTTCCTGCAAACATGTACTGTCCAAGTCCACCGGCTGCTTCCCGATACTCACGTTCCATTTTTACTGGGGTCAGTGGAAAGACAGATCTCTGGGTTGAAACCAAGGGTTACAACCTCGGCTCTGGCTCAATTAGCTTGTGGTCTGAAACAAGATGTAGCGGTGACAGCTGACTATCTATCCTACCTATAAGATAATCACTTTCTCTCTCAAATCAAGAGAACTCCAGTTGTTATCTGAGCCAATACACAGTGCCAGAATACATTTCCTGATCTTCCTTTAAGCTAGATGTGGCCGTCTGACTGAGTTCTAGCTCATGAAGAATAGTGATGGATTGGACTCCTTCCCCTCCTCTACTTGCTTTGTTGGAAGGCAGACATAGCAGCTGGAACTCCAACGCCCTTGGTGAACTTTGAGGACATGGCCACACCCTGGGATGGTGAAGGAGAAAGTTAAAAGAAGCATGAGCCTCTGAAATCTGTGGATCCCCCACACCAACCCTGAAACAACTAAGCAAAAATAATCATGTACGTACGATGGAATATTATTCAGCCATAAAAAGAATAAAATCATGCCATCAGCAGCAACATGGTCATACTAAGAAAGAGCTGTGAATCAGACAGAGACAAATCACACGGTGTCACTTCTACTGTGGGATCTCAGAAAAGACAACAGATGAACTCATTTACAAAACAGAAACAGAACTACAGACACAGAAAACCAATTTAAGGCTTCCAGAGGGAAAAGGTGGAGGGGGAAGGGTAAGTTAGGAATTTGGGATTAACAGATACACACTACCATATACAGAATATAATCGACAAGGATCTGCTGTATAATAGCACAAGGAACTGTACTCAATATTTTGCAATAACTCAGATGGGAAAAGAATCTGAAAAATAATATAGATGTATGTACAACTGAATCACTTTGCTGTATACCTGAAACTAAAGCAACATTGTAAATCAACTACACTTCAATAAAATAGATAAATAAAGACTAAACAAGAAGGATCTTAAGGTTAACAAAAACAAAAACACCCACCTACCCTCTCTGAGGTAGGTATCATTACTACCCCTTACTAACCACAAGGAAACAGAGAGGGTCCCTCTCTCAACCAGAGTCACACAGCCCATCAGTAGAGATGATGTGACCCCAGGCAGTATTCCCCTAACCCCTGCACCACCCTGCCTGTCTCAGCCTTCCAGCACCTTCTAAGCAGAGGTGTGGGGTAGGAGGGACACGCTGCTCAGGAAATGCTGACTATTCAGACTTCACGTCAAAGGTGGGATGTCCGGCTTCCCTGGTGGTCCACTGGTTATGAATCTAGCTTGTAATGCAGGGGACACGGGTTTGATTCCTGGTCCGGGAATACCCCTACATGCCGTGGAGCAGCTAAGCCCATGAGCTACAATTACTGCAGCCCGAGCACCGACGGCCCGTGCTCCCTAAGCAGAGAAGCCACAGCGACAAAAAGGCCTGAGCAGCACAACTGGAGAGTAGCCCCCTCTTGCCGCAACTAGAGAAAGCCCACGCGCAGCAACAAAGACCAGTGCAGGCCAAGACGGGATGTCTGCTCAGACCAGTGAGCTGCCTGGGGCCAAGTTCTCCCAGGATTCTGCAGGCAGCTAACACCTAGGAGATGGGAAGGAGAGAAGATGAAAGTGCTAAAATCTAAATGGGACGGTCCAAAGAATTCTCACCAGGCTGATGGGTTTCACCCGGGAGAAATCAGGCCTCCTGCTTCTTCCGGCCGCCCACTCTCTCCCTGGGTCCTCCACACCTGCTGTGATCCTGCTTACACCCAGCTTTAGTCTATAGCTTGCTTACCTTCCCCAGCATGAGATCCTAAGGCTCCCAGCCCCGCAAGGAACCGAACACTCAGCAGGAGCATCGTAGTCACCTGCGGATCTCAGGGCTGGGGAAGGACAGGACCAGCCTGGCAACTAGCCCCAGGCACTCATGCAAGAAGCAGCTCACGCGACCAATGGGCAGCTCAGATCTGGCTGCCGCCAAGGGCCCTGGAAAAACACATCCCAAAGGGAAGTCGCGCGCTGGCTAGCTCTACCTGGCATATCATTAGACTAACGTGAAAGGGTCCAGCATGCCCAAACAAGAGTAAAGTCTCAACTGCTTCTCCAACACATGCTCCAAGGCCTGCCAGCAACATGAGCCACCATGAGCACAACATCAAGGGCAAAATAAAGCCACGAGGTCACCAGGTCCTCCTGGGAGTTGTGAGCACAGTATCCTCTCTGGGGACACAGTCCCAAGCGGGGGACACAAAGGCCCCCATTGTCCACACACGCCCACTCTCCACACGCGCTCTCTCAGGGAGCCTGAGTCAATATCATTTCCCACCTGGTCTGACCTTGTCAAGATCTGCGCCTGCGGAAGTCACCGGTGTTCTGCCAAGGAGCTCAAGGAAACATGGAACCTCCCCGATTTTCTGGGGAAGAGGAGGTGTCGGTGCCAACAGCCAGTCAACGTGCGTGCTCTTTGTGACCCCATGGACTATAACCCACCCGACTCCTCTGTCCATGGGATTCTGCAGGCAATACAGTGAGTCGGTTGCTGTTTCCTTCCCCAGGGGATCTTCCCAACCCAGGCATCAAACCCACGTCTCCTGCATTACAGGCAGTTTTTTTTACTCGCTGAGCTATCGGGGTGAGTGGACAGAATTCCCAGTTTGAAGTTTTTCTCGAAAGAATTTTTCTAGAGGCGACTGCCAACATGTCTACAGTGGCCAAAAAACAAAAATACATGCAACAAAGGAACCAGGTTAGAAAAGTATGTATCTCGCAGGGCTTTTCTAAGAATTAAACAAGTTATTTTCTGCAAAATGCTGAGAACAGTGTCTGACACATAGCTAGCAACATATATATTACATATAGAAATTACATATACATACAGTTATTTCTCAAATAATATAATTACATATACATACAGTTATTTCTCAAATAATATATTAAGGCAATACTTAGCAATTGCCTTCAAAAATTGTGGTCTTATTTTTTTCATTTTACAATTAAGGAAAGAGCTTTTATTGTTTTTATTGTCAGAAACGGCAGGTTATGGAATTTAATTTACTCTGTTCTATTTGCTAACAGCTCTGTGACAGATATTATTTCTATTCTACCTAAAAGAAGCATTCCCAGGTGGCACAGTGGTAAAGAATCCTCCTGCCAATCCAGGAGACACCAGAGACACGGGTTTGACCCCTGGGAAGGGAAGATCCCCCGGAGAAGGAAATGGCAAGCCACTGCAGTGTTCTTACATGGAGAACCCTGTGAACTCGTACTGGATACACACAAGTCACGTGACAACAGCAAACCCGTCTGTGTCAGAGCACACGGCATCCCATAAAGAGCACCCCATCCCACAGCCTCCCGGCTGCTCATCTCAATAGTGAGATTACAGCCTAATGAGAGGAGAGCGTGGGGACTACTGCTGCTGCTGCTGAGTCGCTTCAGTCGTGTCCGACTCTGTGCGACCCCAGAGACGGCAGCCCACCAGGCTCCCCCGTCCCTGGGATTCTCCAGGCGAGAACACTGGAGTGGGTCGCCATGTCCTTCTCCAGTGCAGGAAAGTGAAGTCACTCAGTTGTGTCTAACTCCTAGCGACCCCATGGACTGCAGCCCACCAGGCTCCTCTGTCCATGGGATTTTCCAGGCAAGAGTACTCGAGTGGGGTGCCATCGCCTTCTCCGATGGAGACTAGTAAACATCAACCAAATCCCAAACAAAAATGATATTTTCTGAATCTACTATGAAATCACCAGTACACCATCTCCAAGACAAACACCGAAGCCTTCTTAGCAAGACAGCCTAGGCTTCCTCGCCAAGAGACTGTCGCTTGATTCACTGTTCTGACCCCTCCCATCCCCCAAAGAGGGGAAAACAAGGCGTGTATTCTCCACCTTCTGGTCCGGCCTGAATTTTGACCACCAGCGGCCACTGTTCAACCTTGTTAATCCCCTCTCCTGTGGAGACAGCGTGAGTTTGGGGGTTGCCCTGCTGAGCTGTGTGAGGTTTCACAAGCACACAGAAGACAGGTGGAAGGACCAAGGTCAGGCAGCATGCCAGCTCCTTCTCTTGCCCCGTCGATTACCTGCCACTTCAGTCTGCCCAGCAAGAGCAAACGAAACAGTCCACTTCACGAAAAGCTAATCTCCGTTCACGGAGTTCGTGGAGCTTCTTATGCCCTCCCTCAACCACCTCTTAAACTGTTTTTCATAAAAGATATATGACCCACCTGCTCCTACCACTCCCAACCAGAACGAATCTCTCATCAACCTCCCACCCCCACCCCGCAGCAGACCGGTGGGGCTGAAAAAGTGGGGAATCGTTTGGCTCCCTATTAACTGTTACGATTATTATTACCAGCGTCACCATCATCAGGTCCCATGACCGTCTCTGACACCTAACCTGGAAACTCCTTCAGGGCCACGTCACTTGATGGGAGGATCCCTCTGGGCTCAGCACAGAATCTCATATATGGAGGACTCTAACACATATCCCCTGATGGGCCAGGGTGACGGTCAGTAAACAAAAAAGTGTCACTTCCTTATCATTCACTGTCCTCATTTATCTACTGTCGCCACCATCACAACCAAAATATAAAACTCTCTAACATCAGGACCATTCTCCATCATCAAGGACATTTTTAGGTCTATGAATACGCCTAAGATGCCACACTAGGGTGGGAAAGTTAACATCACTGACTGCCTCTTACCCAGTGTACTTATCCCTGATTAAAGACCAGCCAGTCAGCAGAATAATCAATCCACAACCATTCAAGACCTAGTTCATCTGGGGACCACCCTGAGCCCCCAGTCCCCCGACCACGAGCAGATCGGACTCGAGTTTCAGGGATAAGAGCGGCTGCACCTGATGACGACGATCATGGTGTCAGGCCACCCATGGCTAACAGAGAACTCCCTCACGGCAAACTTGATTCTGAAGACCCATCACTCATTGAAGACAGCTTGCCTGCCAAACCCACTTGTGTAGAAGATTTTATGTCGAGAGAATGCTCACAGCTGTGGGAAGCTAAACATTTCCCCAACCCTCTGGAGAAGCAGGGAAACTGCCCAGCCTCCCTCTGAATTACTGATGTCATAATATATTGAAAGGTCTCTCTGCTAGGTCATAGGTCACACCCCCTATGCAATGCCAGGTACCTACTCCAGGGTCTCTGCCGGGCGGGGTGGCAAGCAACATGGAGACAGTGGTCCCCGAGAATCTACCTTTCAAGGATCTTATAGCCCCGAACCTGACCAGCACTCAGCATCAACACACTCATCTGGTGACCTCACTTCATCATCTCCTAAAGCAGGAGGGGTATTCTTCACTCTATTTTACCAATATGAAACCTAAGGCTGGTAAATTTCCCCCTGATTTCCAGCTAGTTGATAGAGGGGCCGGGACTAGGACCAACTATTAGAACTTTTGGTCCACAGCTTATTTCATTCAATAATGAGGTTGCCCCAACTCGTGTTTACATTCACTGCCAGGCATTCTTCTAGATGCTGGGGACAGAGAAGTGAACAAAACAGGTAATTCCTGCCTCACGGAGCTGACATTTCAGTGGGAGGACAGAAATTACAGACCTATAATATGTAAAAATACAGTGTCAGAAAGTGAAAAACAGGCTGCCATTTGGCGCATTCTAATTTCCCCAGGTCAGAGAAGCTCTGTCTATATGGAGGACTTGAGCAGAGCCCAGAAGGAAACAGGTGAGGTGTGTCAGCTGAAGGGGAAACTGTGTTCCAGGCAGGAAGCACGATATCGGAGGTGGGAGCAGGCTGGGCACGCTGGAAAAAAGCGGGAGAAACGCAGGCGTGACAGGAGCAGGTAAGCGAGGGGGCCAGGGAGGGGAGCTGACTGGTAGGGAGCCAGAAGCCAGAGGGCCTTGCAGACTGTGCTAAGGACCTCAGATTTTACTCCCGGGAAGATGGGAGGCCTCCCGAGGGCACTGACACTAGAGGGTCACTCCGGAACAATGCTTAAGCGGGTGACTGGAGAAGCTGGGAGGTCCATCAGGAGCTAACTGCCAAAGTCCAAGCAGAGATGTACCCCCCACAGACCACATGTAACATGTATACATAAGCCACGTAGAATTTTCCAGCACAACTTAAAAAACAACCCTTTCTCCTTTCTCCTCCACCTGCATCCCGATAACCTGAGTCAGAGACAGGGTGTCCAGCCTGGGACTCAGAGACAGGGTGTCCTGTCCACCTGTGTCCTGATAACCTGACTCAGAGACAGGGTGTCCAGCCAGGGATGTGGGTGCCGGGCATTTCCACTGTGTCAGTGGCCTGCTTGTACTGGCCATGGTCCACAGTGAGGATGAGGTTAAGGAAAGGACCGGCGTTGACTTTGGTTTCCATTATTTGAAGATGTTTGCTGGACTCTCCACAGCCTGTGATTCTCTGGATTGCGGCCATCAGTTCTCTGATTTGATACTCTGTTCCCATAGGCCAGGATGTATTTTAAGTACCAGAAGATATTGATCTCCAATAGGTGACAGCGGCACTGGGGACAAAGAAATGGAAGAGAGGATGGGCAGCAGCTCCCCTCGGGCACTGCACACAGCTTGGCTCTCACCTAACTCGTGATTTGTAACCGACGAGAAACCTGGGATCACCTCTTCAACAGCATCAAGAGCCATCCAATAACACTGGCTTTAGGTCGCTGGAAAGAAGTCTCACTGTAGAATGAGGTCTCTTAAAATAATGAACCTTGGGACTTCTCTGGTGGTCCAGTGGCTAAGACTCTGCACTCCCAATGCAGGGTTCAATCCCTGGTCAAGGAACTAGATCCCACATGCCTCACCAAAGATCCTGTGTGCTGCAACTGAGACCCAGCAGAGCCAAATAAATAAGTAAAAATAAATTTAAAAAAAACCTAAACATACAACTGTACGGCTGTGAGCATAACTGACGCCATCTTGGGCCCAGGCAGCTCTTCCTGCCCTCACGTTGACCCCACCCAGGACTGTACTGGGTGGTAAATCCCACTTCTGTCGTTAGGGCCTTGGTAGTCAAGAGGTATTGTTTAATAATCACTAGGACCAGATGGCCTCCATGCTCTGTTAGTCCCCAAACAATGGTAAGAGACCTTGGTTGACATATTCCTGGCACCTGTGCCAACAGTTACCCTTCATAAACTCAATTTAGGAAGGCATGTGCTGTTTCTGAGCATCTACCCCACCCCCAGGTTATCTAAAACCGTCCTAGTGGCCCCTTGGAGGTACAGGGTGTCTAGCATTCTAGGAATGCTTCTAGATCGCTGTCCATGGGAACTCCACCTCACCCTGTAAGTTCCCCGTAACAACTTGGTCCATGGATTATAGAGCTCCCTGCCTCGTTTTTCCACCTGCAGACACCTCCTCAGTTCAATGGGCTCTCTTCATACCCTCCACCCTCCAACAATAGCATCAGGACTCAGTGACACTGGGCTTCCCTGGTGCCTCAGACGGTAAAGAACCTGCCTGCAATGCAGGAGACATGGGTTGGATCTAGGTCAGGAAGATCCCCTGGAGAAGGGCATTGACACCCCACTCCAGTATGCTTGCCTAGAGAATCTCATGGACCAAGGAGCCTGGCGGGCTACAGTCCATGGGGTTGCAAAGAGCCAGAGTGCTTCCACTTCTTAGTGATGTTAATTTTCCTTTCTATAGGCTGAGCTAAGGAACCCTCCTTCGAGGCTGGTGAAGAAAGTAACCTGAGGCTCACATGGCCTCCTCCAGCGGCAGGGCCTGGCCTCCAGCAGCCTCTCAAGGCTTCATTTCCACACCCACTCTCCTCCATACTAACGGGCTACATCCTCTTATCACCATGACCTCCTGTTTCCAACCAGTGTTCTCCACCAAGGGAAATATGCTGGCATTCAGCCAGAACACCTCTCAATTTGGTTTCTGGTCTTGTGCACTGTTTTGTGAGGCTGTTTTTGAGGCACCTGGAAATTAGTCCTGGGGAAAAGAACAAACATAATGGAAAATAAAAGATTCCATTAACTCAATGACTCTTGTGGCTGATGAAAGCAATGCCTGGTGCCGCTCAAGGTTAAAAAAAAAAAAAAGAAGCGGGGAGGGGGGAATGGCTTACTAAATAGCCTCCTCTCAGCAAATTATTTCATTAGCAAAAAAACGCAAATTGCATTCCTATAGTGACTGACTGACTCAGCAGAGACTCTGGTGCCCAGCAATTTCCGGTCAAACAGGCACTACGATTCCATAGAACCTCAGTGTCCACACTGGCTCTTGTTCCCGAACCGTTCCACATCCCAAGTGAGACACAGGCTACTGTGCTGTCTGTGAACCTCACATCCATCTCTCTGAACTGCCGCCACTCCGAGCTGCAGCCTTGAAACCAACCACGTAACATCCACTAAAACAAGAAGAAAATCTGATAAGTTAGAGGCACTGAAAAGCAAAGCCTGAGCAAAGCAAGTGATTGACATCCTGGAGAGATGAGGACCACCGGTAGCACCCTCGTCCTCTAGCCTTTTAACACAGGGACATGGGCTTCAGGCAGGGACAAGGCAACTACAGAATTCAGAGGGAGGCCAGGACTCCAGAGATGCGCCCCAATCTGCTGTTTTTGGCAAACACAATGTGGCCCAGATCAGAGGCAGTACTGCTGAAATACAGCTTGGTCTTCCACTGCAAAATGTCACTTCCTTCAACAGCAAGCCTAAGTCTCCCAAGACTTACCAATATTTATAGCATGCTTCAATTGCCTTCTACTTCAATTTAATCCACTTCATGAATTAAAGGGCCTCTCTTTCCTTTCTCCCAGTCATTCTGTAAGCCAGCAGGCTCTCATTTCAAACACAGACTGGAATAAAATGTTCTCCTTCATCAAAGAACATGGTTTCAAGGTCTGCCACACTTGGACTATTACTTTGATTTTGGTATCACAATGGCACGGCCTTTCAGGACACCAAAGGAAGGTCCCTATTAAATGCAACACGGAGCCTGGCCAGCACCCCACTGCCCCTGCCCCTGGCTGTACAGACACGCACAGCTGACCTCAGGGCCCATGGCAGAGGCCCTAGAAAAGGAATAACAAACTTTTTCTGGGAAGGTCCCAACAGTAAATATTTTAAGCTCAGTGGGCCACAGGGTCTCTGCCTTAACTACTCAGTTCTGCTGAGCACCTGTAGACAAATGTATATTGGTGCAGCCACTCAGGAGAACAGTATTGATGGTCCTTAAAAAAACAGAAATAGAGTTACCATATGATCCAGCAATCCTACGCCTGGGCGTATATCTGGAGAAAACCATACCTTGAAAAAATACGTGCACCCAAACGTTCGCTGCAGCACTATTTACAACAGCCAAGACCCGGATGCAACCTAAATGTCCATCGGCAGAGGAACGGATAAAGAAAATGCAGTACATATATATATAATGGAATATTACTCAGCCATACAAAAGAATGAAATAATGTCATCTGCAGCTACATGGATGCAACAGAAATGATCACACTAAGTGAACTGAATTAGAGAAATACAAATATCACAGTATCACTTATAGGTGGAATCTACAACTGATACAAATGCACTAATTTACAAAACAGAAACAGACTCGCAGGCATGGAAACCAGACTTGTGGTTGCCAAGAGGGAGGGGAGGCAGGGGAGGGTTGGATTGGGAATTTGGGATTAGCCGATGCAAACCACCATGGACAGGATGGATAAGCAGCAAGGTCCTACCGTATAGCACAGAAACTATATTCAGTATCCTGTGATAAACCAGAATGGAATATGAAAAAGAACACAGGTACAAATAGATGTGGATATATATAAACAGCTCACTTTGCTGTACACCAGAAACTAACACTTATAAATCAACTATGCTTCAATAAAAAGTAAGTAAAAAAATAGTGGCAACTGATGTATATACTACAATCCAACCAGAATTTTGTTAACACCACATGGATTGAGATATCCTAGACTCTCTGCTTTTAATTTACAACAAAGAAGATCAGGGAGCGTAAACAAAAGCCATGAGTCCTCTGTAAACCAAGGCAGAAGGCAGAAGTGGTCACATGAGTAGTACTAATTTATAAACACAAATAAATAGAAAAGCAAAATCAAACTGTTCAACATTTCTATGCATGTATTAATTTAGGCTATCTTAGATCACACGTTAACTCAG
Source organism: Budorcas taxicolor (assembly GCF_023091745.1). NCBI lineage: Eukaryota > Metazoa > Chordata > Mammalia > Artiodactyla > Bovidae > Budorcas > Budorcas taxicolor. The sequence goes on along the minus strand of NC_068910.1, from coordinate 54,156,483 downwards.
AAAACAGACTAGACAGGAACTTCCTCAGCATTCCAGGAAGACTCTGCTTTCCAAAGCAGGGGTTCAGGTTCAATCCCTGGTTGGGGAACTAAGATTCCACATGCCACAGAGTGTGGACAACATTTTTTTTAAAAAACTAAAGCATGGGCTCCAGGGTGCGTGGGCTCGGCAGTCGCCGCTCCCCACCTTTAGAGCACAGGTTCAACGGTCATGGCGCACAGGCTGAGCTGCTCCACAGCATGAGGGGTCTTCCCAACAAGGGAACGAACCCGTGTCTCCTGCATGGACAGGCAGCTTCTCCACCACTGAGCCACCAGGGAAGCCCCCAGGACAGGATTGTGAACACAGCATTTAATAAAGAGTTGTTGGATGAGAACAGCGTAAAAATGACCACGAATGAGACTTGCCCTGCTCTGCCGTTATTGTCTCCACACCCTCTCCCCTCCCAACTCTTGTCTTGCAGCATCCCCTCAGCACAGAGGGGCCTTGAGGGCGTTATGCTAAGTGAACTAAGTCTGGGAAAGAGAAACCTGTATGATGTCGCTTCTATGTGGAACCTAAAAAAAAGCAAACTCACAGAAACAGAGAGTAGACTGGTGGTCACCAAGGCTTAAGGGGTGGAAGAATGGGAATGCTGGTCAAAGCCCCCAGGTACATGTTTACACCTCAAATACAAACTTCCAAGTGTAAGGCGAGTAAGTCCTGAGGATCTAATGTACAACATGGCAATATTAACAATACTATACTACACACTTGAAAGTTGCTGAAAAAGTAAACCTTAACTGCTCTTAACACACACAGTAATTAAATGAAGTGATGGATGTATTGACCACCCTTATTCTGGCAATGATTTTGCAATATATTCATGTATCAAATCATCACTTCTTACACCTGAAAGTTATACATTGACATACAGGTATGTCAATTACACCTCATAAAGCTAGGTGAAGATCTCCTCAACATTGGTCCAGCACTGTCTCCATAAGTCAATAATTAATGCACAGTAAGTTTTTATTTACTCTGTGTGTGTGTGTGTGTGTGTGTGTGTGTGTGCACGCGCGCGCACGTGCGCGTGCACTTAGAAGCTCAGTCATGTCTGATTCTTTGCGGCTCCACAGACTATAGCCCACAAGGCTCCTCTGTCCGTGGAATTCTCCAGGCAAGAATACTGGAGTGGGTTGCCATGTTCTTCTCCAGAGGATCTTCCCAACCAGGGGATCAAACCTGTGTCTCCTGCGTCTCCTGCATTGGCAGGTGGGTTCTTTACTATTAGCACCATTTGGGAAGCCCATTTACTCTGACATGGTTCAAATTCTATCAAAAAGTCTAAAACCCCCATTGATAGATACTAAATTCTTCTCAGAGGGCCTCCATCCTAGAACACCAGAGAATTCGTCAAAATGCAAAAAGCAGTGTACAGATTTTATTCAACTTCTTACCCACATATTTCCTCAATTGTAGAGTAGCCGTAAAATGTTCCTACCTGGTTTTTCTTTCTGGTTGGGTGGATCTGGCAGGTTTTAGAGAGTGGCCATTCCCCTGCCTCTGAAATCAGAGGGGTCAGATGTGACAGGATTCTTAGTCATTATGCTGCCTTTGTTCTCGTGAGCAGAGCAGAAATGAGATACCCTATACCTTCTTCAGAAACCACCCTCCCTCTAAACTGACTCAAAGTCAATTTTTTACCACCATCCCCCGAAATGATCATTTCCCAGAATCCACCACTCACCACGGATTATGTTAATCCGTGCAATAAAAATGCAAATGTTTGTTCCACTCAATACTCTTAAAAGACTGAAGTGGACATTTTCACAATCACCTTTCCCCGTAACATAAAAGCTCTACAAATCTGTGATTAATTACTTCTCAGGCACCTGTTAATCTCCCTTCCTCTTTTCAATTAACCAAACCAAAATCAGTGGGTTTTCATATTCATGCTGAAGAATCCAACTGTGTTGATTCATCAAGCTGGCCCTTCCCTGAAAATGACCACTTATCTCTCCTTTTATATCTTTAACTCTTCAGCTTAATACTTTTTAAATTCTTTTTCATATTCTTTTCCATTATGATTTATCACAGGACACTGAATATAGTTCCCTGTGCTATACAGTAGGACCTTGTTGTTCATCCATTCTCTATATACTAGCTTGCATCTGGTAATCCCAAACTCTCAATCCACCCCTCTCTCACCTTCCCTCCCCCTTGGCACCCACCAGTCTATTTGTGAGTCTAAGAAGCAGATTCTTTAAATGTGTGATTACAGTTTAAAGTATTAAAGGATTCCAATTAAGTCTGTACGGAGCTAAAAGTCCTAAGGAATTTAATGTTACATTTAGAAGTTAAGTGAATGGTGATAAAGAACTGAAACAATTTTTAACATAAAAATTTACTAGTTAATAAATAAAATGATCTTCACAAGTTGATCTTGGGTTTATTAGATTTAAAATTTTATAATTTTAATAAACTGAATAATCATTGAAAAAGATATATAAATTCCAACTGACTGTCAATGTTCCTTTCCAAGTATAAAAGACATCCTCTGTTACTAAAAACACACTGTCAATTCACTTAGCCATTATGTTATGATTTTAAACCTTCTTTCTGGGTTTTTTAAAAATACTAATAATGACAATGTAAAAAGACACCAAGACAAGTCTCCTGGAAAATGAAATGAGCCCTCTTAAGAGCATATGCTGGAGATGTTCTTGATCTAAAATCCTTGTCAGGACTTCCCTGGTGGTCCAGCTAAGACTCCACGCTCCCAACGCAGGGGACCTAGGTTCAGTCCCTGGTCAGGGAACTAGATCCCGCATGCTGCAACTGAGAGGCAAGATCCCACGCACTGCAACCAAACCTGGCACAGCCAAATAAAATTTTTTAATGTTTGGAACTAAAAATAACCTCAGAAAGGAAAAAGGTTAATGAGATGGTAAGGTGGTCATTATTGGCAGCCCTGCCAACTAAACAGAAAACAATAGGGAGCAAGCCAGCCATCCTGGTCTCAAGGCCTCCGGCTGGGTGGCCCAACCTGCAAGGATGGAGATGAGTCAGTGGATAGAGCAGATCAGTTAAGACACGGCAACAGGGGCGCACACACTCTGTTCTGTAAGGCCAGTGGGGAGGCAGCCCCACTACTGCAAGATCACCTAATTCTTCAGAAAGTTTTGAATAATTACGCTTTATATATCCAGATTTTTGAATGAAAGCATTTGAGTTTTAAATCATGGCAACTGAACGTCTAAAAATATCTGCACGAGCAAGACAAAACAGAGAGACGGCCTCCACCCCAGGAGCCTGCTCCTGACTCCGGGTTTCCAGGGCAAAGTCCATGGCGTGAGCCTTTCAGAGCCCTGCTCCCACCTGCCTGTCAGCCCCCGCCAGTGCCAATGGAGGCCAAACGCCCCACACTGCTGAGATCACTCCACTCCCTGAGTCTGGACCTCCGCTCCCACCGCACCTTCCGTGCGGACCACCCTGCCCTGCCCCCCTGACAGACCCCCCTCTGCTGCCCAGGTGCTGCTCCCCCAGGGCTGACTCAACTGCTGGCCCTCTGACTCTTCCACAGACTAGTAAGTAACACCGTACTATCCATGTAAGTCTGATGCACCAAACACACTCAGCACAGCACCTGGCAGAGGAGACCAAACTGAAACACAGACAGCTCCATCAGCGCTCCTTCACTGCCAATAGCAGACACCAATCTGAACTTTCTTGAGCGAAACCAGGGGTGACTGACTAATGGGTTCAAGGCAACTCACAGAAGAGGAGGGAGGCAGGCAGGCCTCAGAAGGCCCCAGGAGCAAAGAACCGGAAATCCAGCCAACAGAAAGGACGCGGTCTCTCTCTGATTCTAATCTCTGCTTCTCCAGAGATAAACACAACTGTTACAGCTCCCAAGGTGGCACCTTGTGGAATTCCACCAAGAAGCCACCTTGGTCGCTTGTCTCTCCAACTTAAAATTTCCAAGAGAGGGGAATAAACAAGGGTCCGTGGGAGGCAGTCCTCAAAGCAGGAGGAACGGCTTCCAGAATGTGTCTCCAGTGGGGATTCCTATCCTGGGCTGGAAAACAAGGCTGGAGATACATGCAAGGCAGGACTGCCCCCCAGACCAAGCCACACAGAAAGTCTCACCGAACATGCTTTTTTGGTTGGTGGTGGTGGTGGCGGCGGCTTCTTTTTTCTAAATTAAAATACAGTTGATTTACAATATTGGTGTACAGCAAGGTGGTTCAGTTATATATGTGTGTATATCTGTATATACACATATATGTATTCTTTCTCAGATTCTCTTCCATTTTATCTTATCACAAGGTACTGAATACAGCTCCCTATGTTATATAGTCAGAGAAGGAAATGGCAACCCACTCCAGTCTTCTTGCCTAGAGAATTCTGTGGACAGAGGAGCCTGGTGGGCTGCTGTCCACAGGACACGACTGAAGCGGCTTGGCAGGCATGCATGCATTGGAGAAGGAAATGGCAACCCACTCCAGTCTTCTTGGCTGGAGAATCCCAGGGACAGAGGAGCCTGGTGGGCTGCCGTCTATGGGCTCGCACAGAGTTGGACATGACTGAAGTGACTTAACAGCAGCAGCAGCATGTTATATAGTCGGTCCTTGTGTTTTCACTCCGTTTTATATACAGTAGTGTGATCTGTTGATCCCACATTCCCAATTTATCCTTCTATCCCCCAACACATTATCCTAATTATCCACTGCTTTATTCCAAAGAGAAGTCCACGTTCCTGTACCTCCCAGAGCAGCAGGATGATGACCATAAGCTCCCAGCGACTGCTCATCCTCAGTAGAAACTCACTTCAGGGATGCAAATGTAAGAGGTTTTCTGTTTTGTTCATTTGTTTAGGTTTTTTGGTCATGCCATGTGGCTTGTGGGGCCTTAGTTCTCCGACTAGGAACTGAACCCAGTCCTTGGCAGTGAAAGCGCAGAGTTCTAACCACAGGACCACCAGGGAATGCCCAGGCAAAGGGTTTTTATAACAGAAGGAACAAAATGTAGAACTATGGAGAAAGCAACCAGATCAGTGGTTGCCAATAGTTTGGGAGGAAAGAGGGAGAGACCAATAGATGGAGCACAGGGCATTTCAGGTGAAAGCATTCTGTACGACACCATAATGGTGGATATAACATGCATTTGTCAAAACCCAAGGAACATGCAATACAAACAATGTAGCTTGGTGTATGCAAATTAAGAAAGAAAATCATTCAGGATGTCAGGGGATTTCAGGAAAGAAGCCAGATCGTGACAAGAGAATCTAACTATACTACAAATGTATGAAACGGCCTCACTGAAGGGAGTGGGAAGAGGTGCTCACCTAAGTAACTTTGGAAATGAGTGAAGTCTGTAAGACTTAAGACAAAGGAAACTACACCTGAGCACTGTATTCTGCTTGATAAAGTTGTTTCCCATAGAGCTATCCATTAACAATTCTGATACTGCTGGACATGTACAGTGGAATTAAGTAAACGAATGTCAGAAGGTAAAATCCAAGTTTCTCACTGTTAAACTGGGGATTTACAGATAAACAAGAGGATGAGTCTAGAGTGATCCATATGGTGATGTATTAGAGTTGGAGATATCAGTCATGTTAAACTAGGGTCAAACTCATGTACAGATACAGATGGTTACACACACACACACACACACACACACACACATACAGCTTAGCACACACAAATAATTTTTTCTTCTGTCAGCTGAAAAGTCCTAAAAGAAATGACACCCCATTAGCAACAAGCACACCTAGCACCTGGATCTTGGTTTCTAACGCCATTCTCCAGTAAAAGAAACCCAGACTCCTTGGAGAAACGGGTGATTCTAGGACGGGAGCAGGAAATACACAAGAGGAGCCTGGAGGGTCTCCTAGTGCCAGAAAGTAAGGAAGTGCTCCAAAACAAACAAAAAAGTCCACAGGATGGGGGCGCTTTAAGATGACAAAGAAGCCAACTGAAAGAGGTCAACATTGGAACCATTTTAGCAGCAAAATAAAGTAATCCTGGACCATAACCCAAAGCTAAAAGTAAAAACCCAGGATTCCACACTGCTATGAATAAATGATTAAATGGAGATCAGATAAATCACCCATGCAAAAGAATTTTAAATAAATTATGTAGATACACTTCCCTCCAGGAAGTAGAGCATAACTCTCTACTTAACTGTAGGCTGCACATAGTGACTTCCTTCTAAAGAGCACAGGATGAGAAGGGTGGAAAAAAGAGAAGTGTCACAGCAGAGAAAACTGACAGTCACTACTTCCTAGCCTGGCAATCAGAGTTAACAGCAACAGTCACAAATCACGTTCATACATGTGCCCCCTCGATATGATGGGATGAAAATGGCTCTTCATCTCTGTGCTCTTCCTCTCAAAACCCACCTCCCCAGTCTAACCGTGAGGAAAACATCAAACAAATTCCAGCTTGGGGCATCATACAATATATCTGACGGCACTCTTCAAACTTGTCAAAGTCATCAAAAACAAAGTTGACGAAACTGTCACAGTCAAGACAAGACTAGTAAATGAAATGTGGTCCCTAGAATGGGATTCTGGAGCAGAAAAAGGACAGGAAGTTAAAAAGAAAATAAAGAAATCTGAACAAACTATATACTTTAGTTAATAATGGGGTATCAACAGGACTTTCCTGGTGCCAGAGGTTAGGACTCCACGCATCTACTGCAGGGAACAAGGGTTCAGCCCTTGGTCGGGGAACTAAGATGTCACGCGCTACACGGCAGAGCCAAAAACTAAACATATGAACAGGGTATCGATACTAGTTCACTGCTTGTAACAAATGTACCACATTAAATAATATGCTCATTATAGAGAAATTGTGGGGGTGGCGTGGGAGTATACAGGAACTCTCTGTGCCAGCTGCATTTCTGTCAACCCAAAAGTGCTCTGTAAAAATTCTATTAATTGTTTAAAAGTGGGAGGAAAGAGAAGAAGGCAGACAAGGGCCTGGGCCGTCAGTGTCCGGAGTGTCACAGTGACCTGGGCCCCAGTCCAGCTGGCTTCACGTGTAGCTAGCTCCGTCTTGCTGGGGTGGAATGCTTTTTTGTGTGCGACTGAGGGTTTTTTGTTTTGTTTTGTTTAATTTTTGGCCTTGCCATCTGGAGTAGGAAATGGCAGCCCACTCCAGTATTCTTGCCTCTGTCTAACCCACAGACAGAGGAGCCTGGCGAGCTACAGTCCATGGGGTCTCAAAGAGCTGGTCATGCCTGAGCACACACAGGCTATGCCATGTGGTTTGAGGGATCATAGATCCCCCACCAAGGATTGAACCCGTGTCCTCGGCAGTGACAGCACTGAGTCCTAACTACTGGACTGCCAGGGAATTCCTTTCAGGTGGAATTCTTCGTCTCACAAACTCACCCATATCTGGCCAAAACTCCTTAACTTGAAGATGCAGCTACCAGCCATCAGCAGCAAGAACTTTTCCGAGCACAAAACAGAAGCTATTTTTAGTGACACCAGGAATTTCCAGAAAAATCTCAAGCAGTTAATGTGAGGGGTTCACAGGGGATCAAAATCACTTGGAACTTTAAAGGAGCAAGTGTGAGATGAAGGAAACCCTCATGTGAACACTTCACAGAGAAAGAACAAGGGGCAAAGACCACAAAGGACTGAACAAGCATTCTGCATTTATCTGAACTGCTTTCCCTGGGTAATCACTCTCCTTTTATTGGAGAATCCTTGCAGGCAAGCAGCCAAATCCCACAAATAAACTAAGCTATCCAGTCTGGAAAGGGGGCAGGAGGCCACCAGTTTTGCTTCATTAACATTGTCTCTGGTGAATAGCTAGCTGTCCCTGGCTGTCTCTTCAGAAGTCCTCTTTCTACCCGACACCGCTGTGTAACCTGTTATGAATCAGAGTACAAGTGTCACTTTGAAAGGCAGTAAACAAATAAACATCATCATTAAAATGAGGGGAGACGGGAAGATTGTGAGGAGGAAAGGCATGAGGCCACCAAATACTATCTTTTTTTCTTTTGTATTTTTAAAAGCCAAAAATATTCTCTATCACACAAATTCATGTAAAATAACACTTTTCTTTAAAAAAAAAAAAACTTGGAAGTGTGAAATATATTGGTCCTTCATGGCTTTAACTCTGGAGTTTAAAAAGAAACGCTGCCAGACATGCTCCAAAGCCGATGGGGCAGCAGTGTTAGAGACCTCCAGGATGGAGTGATCCCTGGTATGCGCACAGCCCCGGCATGGCATGCACGCGGTCCGTCAGCACGGGCTTGGGAGCAGGGAGTGCGAGTGCATTCGAAAGTTCCTGGAAGACAGCAACGCCAAGCTCTAGAGCATTATGGCTCTCTCAGGTAAAATCCTGGATAATACCATTTCTACTGCAGGACTGCAAACACAAGCCTCACTTGGAACAAACACAAGTACCAGAAGCAGCCTAATTTAGTCTATTTGGAAAGTATCTTCGCCAGAGTGAAGATGCGAAAAATACTTGAGTGATTTGGTGATTTCACAAGAACAGTTATCTTATTCAGTTGGATCAAACTTTTTCTCTTAAGGGCCAGATGGTAATTTTAGGCACTGCAGGCTTTGGGCATCTGGGACAACTCCTCACTGCCTCTGTAGCACTCAACAGCCGTAGACAATAATGAATGAGAGTATGGCTCTGTTCCAATACAACTTTACTGACAACAAGCAGCAGGCTAGATTTGACACACAGGGCGTACTCTGCCAACTACTGAATTAGATAACTCATTCTCATCCCCTCTTTCTCTCAAACAGTTGCCATCCATTCAAATTTCAGTAACAGAATGAAACTTTTTCGTTCAGAAGTCAGGAAGAAAAATCTACATGAATCCGCTGTAAGCCTCCTTATTTCTTAAAGAAACTCGGTTGAAAGTCACGTAAGTGTAAACAGTCCTGTAACAGGTAACAAATCCGACTCCATATGGGACCTATTCCATTAGCTCTAACCCTTGCGCTCTGCTCTGTGTGCCTAGCCTGCACCTGTTGCAAAATAATGTTGCCTACAGCCTGAAATACACAGGCCAACCCCTTTTCAAGGCTCTGCCTCCCAGACTTGACCTTTAAAGGTATGAACACTCTTCCATTCATACAGAGATAAGAAGTTACAGAATAAAGAATAACGTTTGTCTTGGTGGTGGTTTACAGGAACACTGTGACCAGACCTACCTGGGTAGCAGGATTCCTGCACCAAGAAGTTGCACCTACCTGCCACACTCTCTCCTTTCAGTCTGAATTCTAATTCGGGGAAGATGGTTCTCTGGGACATGAGTCTACCACCTTCTCAGGCTGCTGACTTTCTGCATAAAGTCGCTATTCCTTGCCCTAACACCCCGTCTCTCGATTTACTGGCCTATTGTGCAGGGAGCAGTATGAGCCTGGACTCAGGAACAGAACCTGGATGCAACCAAGTAAAATGTGGCCAAGAATCACTTCTCGGGGTAACTATTTTCTCTAAGAGGAAGTGTTTGGGAGATGCACAGTCCATCTGGATCACACTGAAATGTCTCAAGGGCTCAGAAAGCTTATCTCCCCTGCGGCTGTCTTCCTAACACTCGGCCTCATGTGGAAGCTTCGACATGGTTCCTAGAATGTATGGAGCAAGTCCAATCTCCATAATACGGCATCCAAGATCTCCCAGGGCCATCTGCCTCTGGTCCCAACTTCATCTCCAGCCATTCTTTATATCTCCTTCCACCCCCAAACTATACTCTGACAAATCAGAGGATGAATTACACCTCAAATACATCATTTGTCCATGAGTGTTCAAGTCTCTAAGCTCTTATCAGAGCGACCATGTGTTGTTCAAAACAGAGCGTTTCTGAGAGTAAGAGGAATGCTACTAACACCTGTGCTGGGACAAGCAGCACAGTAAGGCAGGCTGCAATAGAGCCATTTACCCTTCATTCGTGAGGGACTTCTCTGCTGTGAAAACCATCGCCACCTCATTCCTCTCTGCCATTTCCATGCTTCTGCTGACCTTCTTGCGGAGGTAACCACTCCCTCATCTTTATATCTATGATAGCCTTTATCACATAGTATTATATTTCGTTTTTCCCCTATATGTCTTCTTTAAAGAATGTTTCCTCTGTACACTTCGCTTTATGCTGGAATTGTCCTACAGTTAGCAGTCTCCAATTGCTTGTTCATTTTCTTAAAATAACAAAAAGCCATTCTTTGTCTATCATAAACCAGTGGTTCTCAGCTCAGATACTTTGGCTTCTCGGGGGATATCTGCAATGTCTGGAAACATTTTGGTTGTCATAACTAGGGCAGAGACTGCTGGGATCTAGTGTGTGGAGAGATGCTCCTAAACATCCTACAACACACACATCACACCCCCCACAACAAAGACTCACCCAGCCCCAAATGCCAATCGTGCTAAGGTTGAGAAACTCTGGAACAAATTTAAAATTTCAGCTCCCTTCCTCATAAAGTTACTACAAATTCTGGATGACAGAAGTAAGAGGTCATGAAAATTTTCAGCCCATTTGCCATAAACATATTCAGAAAGCCAACACACCCAAGGAGTCAGTGTAATGTAAGACAAGGAAAAATACACAGGCATACTGTAAAGATTCATAAATTGGCTTGAAGAGCAGTGTGGATACAGTGTTACACAGAGCACTCTGAATGCGACTCTCAAGCAGAAGTTATTAATCCAACGTATGAACAGTACCGAAGTAGGCAGCAGGAGAAATAAGGGACAACCTCAACCATATACAAAACCAAAGATGAAATAAAAGCCATAAATTCTGGACCATTCCTGAGTCACTGACCTTGGATATCTATAGCAGATTAAGACTAAAGAATCTCTTTCTGTCATCTTTCGGTGCCGCCAGAATGGTGCACGTGAATGTCCAGTGTTGATGTTTCAAGAATATCAACAACACCGAAAAGAGAGGCAAACACCAGGTACTTATTAGGCCGTGCTCCAAAGCCATCACCAGCTTTCTAACTGTGAGGATGAAGCATGGTTACACTGGTGAATTTGAAATCATCGATGATCATGGGCCGGGGTAACTGCTGTGAACCTCACAGGCAAGCTAAGCAAGTGTGGAGTGAGCAGCCCCAGGTTTGATGTACAATCCAAGGATCAAGGAAAATGGCAGAACAATCTGCGCCCATTCCGTCAGTTTGGATTTACTGTATTGACAACCTCAGCCGGCATCATGGACCCTGAAGAAGCAAGACAAAAGCACACAGGAGGGAAAATCCTTGGATTCTTTTTCCAGGGATGGAATACATAAAAATAAAATGCCTCAGGGTTGGAGCGGGGGAACTAAAGAATCTTTAAAAAAGTGGATATATAAATACGTGTGAAAGTGAAAGTCATTTAGTCGTGGCCACTCTTTGCGACCCCATGGACTCCATAGAATTCTCCAGGCCAGAATACTGGAGTGGGTAGCCTTTCCCTTCTCCAGGGGATCTTTCCAATGCAGGGATCGAACCCAAGTCTCTCACACTGCAGGCAGATTCTTTACCAGCTGAGCCACAAATGATTCATTTTGTGGTACACCTGAAACTAACACAACATTGTAACACAACATTGTAACTTAACACAACTTACTCCAATAAAAACACTCCAGTACTCTTGCCTGGAGCATCCCATGGACGGAGGAGCCTGGTGGGCTGCAGTCCATGGGGTCGCACAGAGTTGGACACAACTGAAGCGACTTAGCAGCAGCAGCAGCACTCCAATAAAACAAATTTTTTTAAGAATGAAAATAATAATAATAAAGTAGATTAAAACTGTATTCTTTACAAAAGTTGAACCTAAAACTTCTTCAACTATCATCAGAACCAAGGCCATTTATATGTAAGAGAAACTCTAGAATATTTAGAAGATATTTTCAACCACAGAATCTTTTTAATTCCTAAAGAAAAACTTGGCCACCAACTACTTAATTGCTTCCCTTAAAACAAATCTTTTATGTTTCCTTATTCACAGGAATCTGCACTCTCCAATCCCTGCTTGAGGCCTTCCCTGGTGGTCCAGTGGCTAAGACTGTGCTCCCAGCACAGGGGGCCTGGGTTCGATCTCTGGGCAGGGAACTAGATCCCATATGCTACAACCAAAGATTCTGCGTGCTGCAACTAAGACTCGTTGCAGCCAAACAAATAAAAATTGAATCCTTGTTGGGTAAAATTTCCCAACAACTAAGTCTAAAACACCCTACATACCTTTCTGCCTTCATAAACTGAACAAACTGTGTCAAATTTGCTTCTCCTGGTTGCCCAGGGTCACCTTAACTACTTTACTATTGTACTAATACAACTCTCTCAGCCTGTTCAGAAGGGACAGAAGGCCAGCACTTCACGAAACGGCCCCTGCTGGCTGATTTTCTCCTGTGATCATTCCAGGGCCACCCCCTAAGCTGTAACCATCATTCCTGCAGCAGTCGGTATACCTGCCTGCCCCTTCATCTCCAGCCTCTTCTAATTCAGCTCTTCTGGAAATTTTGTATGAAGCAATTAACCAGAAACACCTTATCTGGATAAGAGTCTGAGTGAATGGATGATGGAGGAATTCCTTCCACTTACTGTAGGAAGTCCCTAACATACAAACAAGTTTCTTTCCAGAATGCTTCTAAAAGTCCAATTTACTCATAAATTCAAGAAAGTCGAGGGCTTCCCAGGTGGTAGAGCAGCAAAGAATCCAGCTACCAATGCAGGAGATAAGGAGACGTGGGTTCGATCCTAGGGTCGGGAAGCTTCCCTTGGAGTAGGAAATAGCAACCCACTCCAGTATTCTTGCCTGGAAAATTCCATAGAGGAGCCTGGTGGGCCACAGCCTATGGGGTCACAAAGAGTTGGACATGCCTGAGCACACAGGCACCAACAAAGTTAGCATAAGTATCCAATTAAGACAATCAGCTTTATAGCACTGTACTGCAAAAGGTTTATAATACTTTTCCCACAAATATTACATAAAAACAAACACAAATACAAAAAAAAAATAAAGAAAACATTTTAAATCTTAGAGAACAAGACCTACAGTACAGTAGGACAGTAGAGCAGCTTGCCTCCAGGGGCGGGCGCCAAGTGAACAGGCAAGAAGAGCTACTGACCGGAGGAGGGAGAGGAGGTGGCAGATGGCAGCGCTGAAGGGTCGTCAGCAACGGGAGACGGAGGGCCAGCTGCAGTTTCACTCACACCTGACCTGTGCACCTTGGAAAGTTTGCAACCTGAAGGTTTGTATGTAGGGGACTTGCTGTACGAAAGCAGAGATCTGCACCTGTGAATTCTCATATCTTTGTATGTTCATGCCTTGGAGTTCCTCTCATTCACCACAACCCCTAACCCTGGTTCAAGAACTGGGAGGAAGCCACAGAGGTGAGGGGTGAAAAGTTTTAAAAGCCCCAAAGGGCTATGCTTCATAATCAAAATGAAGAACAAAGAGAGAGGATAAATTAAACATGAGCCACAACCAGTAAAATAAGGTCATGAAAGCCCCGAGGGATGAGATCACGTTAGTTACATTTATAACATCACCTCTATCCTAAAGCGCAAAATCTTTAAGAAAAATAACAGACTTGCAGATGTTATTGAAAACCCTACAGAAAAATGAGCACTCAGGTCCTTACAAAACTTTGATTCAGAGGTATTGATTTAAAAAAAAAAAACACAGGCAACACATAACCAAAGCATCCTGTTCATTTGGCATCTATCTTAACCTGCCTGGGGCTGGCAGGGGGGTGCGGAAAAACCACTAATTGAGAGTTTCAGGAATGACTCATATATCAAGGTGACTTTTAAAAGTTTATCTGCATGCTGCCAGCCAATAATTATTGTGTGAACCACCCCTCCCCACACCCCAATACTCTGCTCTTGCCTCAGATGACACACGCCCTGGCATCTACCTCAGACTTGCACAACAACGCCCAGAATACACATTCATGCCCACATAACTCCATCAAGACTGGAAGTTTAACTTGAAGGTACCAAAAGATGTTGACAGGAGAAGATAGAAATATAAAAACTACTGTTCAAAAGTCAATCCATTATCAGGTCTGTGTTTACGGAACACTGGTACCATCTGATCAGAGATAAGAAAAAAAGAATTCAAAACATATATTCCACAAAAAACATCAGAAAATTCATACTTGTAGAAAAAGGGCTAAATATCTATGACTACCTTTGTATCCATATTCTTTTGTTCCTTTATTTTTTTAATTAAAATATGTATAGTTGATTTACAGTGTTGTGTTAGTTTCAGGTATATAACAAAGTGATACATATACGTTAATCTATTCTTTTCCAGATTCTTTTCCATTATAGGTTATTATAAGATTCTGGATATAATTCCCTGTCCCATACAGTAGATCTTTGCTGTTTTTCTGTCTTATACACAGTAGTGTGTACATCTCAACCCCAAACTTCTAATTTACCCCTCCCTCCTCTCTTCCTGAAGGCAGCATTTCCCAAAGGGTCTTCCATACAGTTTCAAAAACAAAAGAAGTCCCCACAGTCTAAACAAGTTCAAAGACTGCTTCCTACATTACCCTCATACGAATTAGGATTGCATTCAGCTACATCTTGTGAGTCTCTCAGAGAGCAAAGAGATCAAATCAGTCAATCCTGAAGGAACTCAACCCCGGATATCCATTGGAAGGACTGATGCTGAAGCTGAAGCTCCAATCCTTTTGCCACTTGATGCAAAGAACCAACTCATTGGAAAAGACCCTGATACTGGGAAAGACTGAGGGCAGGAGGAGAAGGGGGAGACAGAGGACGACATGGTTGGGTGGCATCACCGACTCGATGGACATGAGATTGAGCGAATTTCAGGAGATAGTGAAGGACAGGGAAGCCTGGCTTGCTGAAGTCCGTGGGGTCACGAAGAGTTGGACACAACTTAGCAACTGAACAACAATAGGTCATAAAAACTCAACTTCAATGGTTTAACAAATAGGCCTTTATTTTTCGACCAGAACAATTCGTCCAAGATGGAATGTCTAAGGCCCGTGGGGCAGCTTCGGGAAGCCATCAAGAACTGCTTCCAGCTTCCTGATAGGCCACGCCTAGCACGTGGCTTTTGTTCTCCTGGTGCAAGTTGGCTAGAGCTCATTCCAGCAGGAAAGCTTAGAACAGACCGTGGCACAGGCGTGTGTCCGTGTCCTTGTACCTTGATTATCGAGAAAGCAATGGCTTTCCTTGGAAGACACGCCCTGCAGACACTTGACTGACATCTTATTTTGGCCAGCACTGGGTCACTTCTAATAGCAAAGGAGTCCAGGGAGGTGAAAATTTCTAACTAGGTACATTGCTACCTACAGGAAAACCAGAATACCAGAAAGAAACAAGAGACTGATGGCTATTTAGAAATTTAAAAGATCCACCCAATCTTAGAAATTCAAAGATGCATGTTTGATATGAAAGTCGCCGAAAAATTGTGCTGTAAATAAACCTGTTTAACTTGCTTTAACACAACACTTCTCAAACTTATCTGAACACAAAGTTCCTTATTTCCTTTGAACAGCCTGTTGAAACACCATTCGGCACAACGGATCTTGGAACACACTGCTTTGGAAACAAAAAGAAGAAAAAATACTTGTAAGAAGGAGTCTGTTTTCATACTTAAGGTAGAGAAAATATGCTGCATTAAAGCATTCTGGAAATAAAAAATGAAGTGACAGAATTCTACAATCAGGAGCTGACATGTTTTCATTTTTTATGTGAAGTCACAATTCCAGTGGAAAAAAACATCTCTTTCCCCTTTATGCCTTCAAAGGCATCTCCTTTCTACCATCCCTTCTCAACCTTTTTTTAAAATTCTGTAATTTCCCCCATCTGAACGTTTCAACCTGGCCTTTCAAAGCCCATTCTGGAGTTTCTCCAAGATCTCACTTCTCCTTTGGTTCTGTTTCTCATGCTTTAATTACTTTTCTTTCTTCTGCTGTTTTCTTACACTAACAAATCAATTTGAGGTTTCGCACTGAGTAAGCTCTTCCTGTATATTATTTTATAATTTTTTAATGTATATTTCTTTATCTCTGGCTGTCCTGGGCCCTTGCTGCTGCATCAGCTCCTCTCTAGTTGCAGCAAGTGGGGGCTCCTCTCCAGCAGTGGTGCCCGGGCTTCTCACTGCAGTGGCTGCTCTTGTGGGGCACAGGCTCGAGGGCACGCACGCTTCAGCAGCTGCAGCTTCCAGCCTCCAGAGCACAGGCTCAATAGTTGTGGTGCGCAGGCTTAGTTGCTCCACGACACGTGGAACCTTCCTGGATCAGGGGTCGAATCCATGCCTCCTGCATTGGGAGGCAGACTCTGCCACTGAGCCACCAGTGAAGTCTTTCTATACAATTTTTACTCAATTATTTTCAACCACCATTGTAACAGGGAAGAACAAAACCTGACTCCATGTTGGATCTGTTTCCTTCAACCTTTGCTTTCTGCTGCTTTTGTTACTACAGCCACTAAAAGGACGCTGTCTGTAGCTATAAGCATGCATAACGGCCTGTGTGGGGAACCCTGCCCCTCTGCCAGAATGTTCAACTAGAGTGCCTTTGTTCAGCTCACAGGGAGACATTCTGACCCTGCCCACCTGTGAACGGCTGCCAGAAGGAAGAAATGAACTCGTCCCCACATCCCCTCCCCGAGGCTGGCCAACCAGGAGATATTTTGCAAGACTTACGGTCACTTAACTTTACTTCCTCACCACCTACGCCCCCCCTCCTCTGTTCCAGAAAAGAAACTGGCATCCAGACCCTGATAAGATGTACTCTAGGACTCTACTCCTCCATCTTCTCAGATGCCCGGCTTTCCAAATAAAGTTGCTATTCTTTGCCTCAACACCTATCTCCAGATTATTGGTCTGTCATGCAGTGAGCAGACAGAGGTTGGACTCAGTAGCACCATTCTTTGATAACTGACGGAGGCTGCTGTTAATTAAATGCTGTTACAGATGCCAGTGCTGTTTCCAAGAAGAAATGTTCATATTTTTAGGAAAAACACAGGAGAAGCATTCAAAGCATAATCTTTCATCCTGATACTAAAGCTTTTGAAAGAAAGCCACTCAGTCATACCTAGTTCCATTAAAATAATCATTTCTTTTAATTCACTTTGATATTTTTTTACAAAAAGGGGGAAAGACTACATTTTTCTCATTTTCAAAGCCCATCAATTTTCCACAGAACCCATACTATTTCCTTGCCAAAAAATCCGATGTTTCTCTTTTCTGGAAGAGAGGTAAGAAGATGCCATCTTTTACTTCCTGAAAGAAAAAAATTAAATAGGTCAAATATATAAAACTTTCACGGAAAAAGGCAACACTTCATTTAAGCCATTAAAGGAAAATGCATTGCAACTCCCCAGCGGAACTCCATTCGCTGTAACAGGAAAGGTTTATTCGCTGCCAAGAGAACCAGACATGGCTCTTACACTATTAGAAGAAGCACACTGCCTGGAACTGCTCACCCTGGCCAGGCACCACAGTAACCATCTGCATGAGTTATTTTATGACAGGCTGCTGCTGCTGCTAAGTCACTTCAGTCGTGTCCAACTCTGTGCAACACCATAGACGGCAGCCCACCAGGCTCCCCTGTCCCTGGGATTCTCCAGGCAAGAACACTGGAGTGGGTTGCCATTTCCTTCTCCAATGCATGAAAGTGAAAAATGAAAGTGAAGTCGCTCAGTTGTGTCCGACTCCCAGCGACCCCATGGACTGCAGCCCACCAGGCTCCTCCATCCATGGGATTTTCCAGACAAGAGTACTGGAGTGGGTTGCCATTGCCTTCTCCATGACAGGAGGTCCTAGTAAGGAACAAGAAACTAGTAAGCCACCACCAACCAGAAGAGTTCCAGAAAGGTCAAAAGGAGACACCATGTATCTGACCACCTCCCAGAATCCTTCCCGCTGCCATCCATCTTGGCTGAGCAATGCATGCGCCACCAGGACGGACTCTGTCAGAATGACTGGGCAAAGGCAACCTGGAAATTAATCCAATCAAAATAAAACCTGAGACTGTGAGCCACGTAGTAGAGCGGTCCTCCTGGGTTCTCTTACCCTATCACTCTCCTCCCAGGTACCTTTCCAATAAAATCTTTTGCTTTGTCAGCTCATATGTCTCTTGGACAATTCATTTCCAAGTGTTAGACAAGAGCCCACTCTCAGGCCCTGGAAGGGGGAAGGGGGTTCCCCTTCCTGCAAGAAAACCACTTTACAGAGACACTGAATGGAACTGAACCCTTAAACCAACTGAACTGAGCTGGTCTTCCTGTGCTCCTGTTTTCTAGAAACCAGAAAGACAAGAAAAGCAGTTGGGAATATTCACATCTCCAGTAGACAGGCCTCTAGAAAGTCAAAGGACCATAAAACATTCAGATGCCATAAAGACTTTGAGTGCCAAGTCCTAGCCATATGGATTCTCCATCCTCTTTAGAGGCTCATCACTCACAAAAGGGAGAAGGACATGGCCACCCACTCCAGTCTTCTTGCCTGGAGCATCCCGTGGACAGAGGAGCCTGGTGGGCTGCCGTCCATGGGGTCGCACAGAGTCAGACACGACTGAAGCGACTTAGCAGCAGCAGCAGCACTCACAAAAGAGAAGGCATAGCCAACTCGCTCCAGGTCAGAAATTAGGAGAGCATCACTTTAGGTCCAGCAGAACACTTCCCAAATTGCGTCCAGAGAAGAGACGGGATCCTCCCAACCACCAGGGGAGCTAGAGAACCACACGGCTACTTGTTCCCA
Organism: Budorcas taxicolor; assembly: GCF_023091745.1. Lineage (NCBI taxonomy): Eukaryota > Metazoa > Chordata > Mammalia > Artiodactyla > Bovidae > Budorcas > Budorcas taxicolor. The sequence goes on along the minus strand of NC_068910.1, from coordinate 54,137,785 downwards.
TCATGCCTCTCTGCCCTACACCAAGCTGAAGCTCCTTCCTGCCCCCAGCCATCCTTTCCCACAATCTTAGACCCATATCGCCATCCTGATTCCCATCTCGATTCCTGTTCCCATACCCCTTGGAACCACCTCTTACCCCAACCTCTCTTCCTCTCTTCCTATATTGGCTGAAATGGCCACTTTTGATGGCACCACACCATACCCTCTTCTTCCACAAAGCCAAACAAAGAGCTTCCACCCTTGGGTGACACTTCCTAACAGTCCTTCTCTCCCATCAGTTGAAGACCTTGTCTCCTGGCTCATCTTCTTTGAGACGCCAAGTCCAGCTGTCATTCTGAGCGGCCTTGGAAGTCCCCAAGCACTCTGCCTAGTTGACTCCTTGTCCTCATTCTGTAAGCTTCTTCTCTGCATTACTGCTTTCCTCCCAAAGATCCATCCTGGACCTTCCCATCACCACTCAGAACTGCTCCACCTCTGGCCAGACCTCCAAACACCTCACTCCACCTCTTTTCATCCTCTACAAACTCCTTTCCCTTCAAACCTCTCTCAGAGCCTCACTGACTACACCAACACCCCCATTTAACCTGATGCTCCAATCCGCTGGTCCCTCTGTTTCCCACTTCTCTTGAGTCCTTTGTCTCTATCTCCTTCCTCCTCCATTTTCCACTGACTACTCATTGGCCAAGGATCTCAATTTTGCTCTGCTCCATATACACTCACCCAGCCAAATCCCATCACCTCCTCTGTGCCCATCTCCAGGTCAGTCAACACCAAGGAAAAACCCACATATTTGCTAAAGCTGGTGGTGTAACAGGTTCGTGGGTCTTCATTCTCAAGAGGCCCTCAGAGCTGCCCAGAACACCTGCTCAGTATTTCTCCCAGGCCCTTCAAACGGTCTTTTCAAACCTCCTCCACCTTACGCAAACCGTGGAACCCACCACTTCCGCCTTTTACCTCTCCACTCTCAGCAAACGGCCTCACTTCCTGCTTCGCAGAGGAATGAAGCAAGAATGCCTTCAGTTTCCTGCTCCACACCCCATGCTCCTCTTCCTCTGCGCCCTTTTCCCTCCCTCCTAGCCTGCTTGGGACTCCATCCATTCCTGACTTCCCAGGCAGGCACTCTCCCCTCATGCTCTCAAACTGTTCTACCATCCTCCCCTCCGACATCACTTGAAATGTGCCAAGACTACCATCTTGGGAAAAACATCCTGCTTCCAACCTACAATCTGCTCTAATTATCATTCTCTTCTTCACAGCCAAGCTTCTAGAGATGTCTCTGCTATCTTCTCTCCCCTCTGCTAACTCTGGCCTCCCTCCCCGCACCTCTGGCAAAACTCACACCAGCCTGGTCTTAGCTGCCAAACTGCACCAGCACATTTCAGATCGACCTCCTTTATTCCTCTCTCCACTTCCTAGTCCCACACACGCTCCTGCTTCTCCTTGTATCTGGCTGATGTATTTTTTCCCCTGCCTCCATTACTGCTTTTCAAACTGTAAGTCTTCAACCTTCAAGCAATCAACTCAGAGTTTCTCATTGGTGTTACTGACATTTTAGCCACATGGTTCTTTGTTGTGGGGGCCACCCTGTGCCTTAGAAGCCATTTAGCAGCATCCCAAGTAATCTATTCACCAGATGCCAGTCACACAGAGCAAATATGTCTCCAGACATCATCAAACCAGCATCACTCCCATTTGAGAACCACTGGCACAGAGAGTTGCAACCCAAGTTTTTTTTTGTTTTTTTTTTTAAAGAAAATGAAATAAAATAGAAACTACTAGGATATATCCCCTAAGAAAGAATAAAGACCTTTCATTAAACATTGGTTTCTGCATCTTGTTGGAACTTGTCTACATGTGTATATGTGGAACAGAAAATATTTCTTACTGTAAGTCAGAGTCAGAACACTTTAAATTGGCAATTCTCTGGCGGTCCTGTGGTTAGGATTCTGCACTTCCACTGCTGAGGGCCCAGGTTTCAATCCCTGGCCTGGAAACTAAGGTCCCACAAGCTATGCGGCACAGCCAAAAACAAAAAAAATGAACACTTTAAATTCCACTGAGTACATGTGGGTGCTCCCAAGGTTCTGTCCTGGGTTCCCACCCTTTTAAAATCACCCAGCAATGCAAAAAAGGCAGAGAGACACACAATGACCACTCAAGTACTCAGCATCTATCAAGAAAACAAAGCATCATTGACCAGATAAGAGCAGGGACTCCTGGAGGAAACCACAACTCCAATTTAACATTTTCCCCCCAATATTACTGTGTTTGGATGTGAATCCTTAAGCGATATATGGTACATCACTCAAGTTTAAAATGTCTTACGTGTTCTTCTGCAACTTGCTTTCGTTCCCCCAACATTATGTTTGTGGGATTCATGCATCCTGTTCTACACAGTTCATTCATTCTATAGCTGGTGGGCCCTTGGGCTGCCTGCAATTTGTGTGCACAGAAACAGTGTCGCTGTTAACCCTGGCGTGTGTGTACTCTGTGCAAACGTGTGACAGACCCACTGGAATTTGTGCTCAGGAGCAGAATTATCGCCCTTCTAGAGAGGCCGTTCACTATTATTACAGCATCAAACAAACTGTTTCTCTGTGGAGGTTGATAATAATAATGAACGTCCTCTCCAGAAGGGCAGTAATTCTGCTCCTGAGCACAAATCCAAGTGGATCTGTCACACGTCTGCACAGAGTACACACACACCATTTATCCATTTTCTATGAGACTGTCATATTTGTCTTATTGATAGTAAGCAGTTCTTTCATACACTCCGAAATCAAGTGCTGCACCACGGGTGGCAGGTTATCGAATCTTCTCCCCATCTCAGGTGGGTCTTTCTCCCATTCCCAGCCATCTCCTCTATCCCATGGCCTCCGCTACCGTCTCCACGGTGACCACTGTCTGCTCCTCCCCTGCTGGCCAGGCCGCTCTTCCACCCTCCAGAGCCCATGGCCTCTCGGCCCTCCCCCCTCTGCCAAGTATCTCAAACTTAACGGTCCCCAGTGAAACCTGTCCCCCCCCCACTCTGCCCCTCCTGCATTCCTTCACTGGCTCAGAGAAAACACTGCCATTCATTCCCACAGCCAGTGAGCCTCTCATCTCTTGTCTCCATCTTGTTCATCACCTCCTCCTGTTTATTCAGCTCCTCAGTACAGGGATTTTATTCACCGTGCTCCACCTGCAGGATTTATTTCTGGACACTTTCATCTCTCAGTTGGACCATACACCATAGCCTCCCTGTTGCCCTTCAACTCATATATATTCTTTAGAAGATAAGCAGACCCAGAAATCCCACTGTTATTTACCCGAGACAAATAAAATAGAATTCCCCCAGAAAAGGACTTGCATAAGAACATTTATAGCACCTTCATTTATCAAAACCAGTAACTAAAAGCAACCCAAATGTCCAACTGAAGACTGGTTCATTCATACAATGATATCAGCAGTAACTAACTTAACAATAACTAATTCAGCAATAAAAAGGAGCTTCTACTTACAAATGCAATGATGTGGATGACTTTCAAATTATGATCACTGAAAAAATGTCAGACACAACAGAGCCTCCACTGTGTGACATCACTTATGGGAACTCTAAAAAAGACGTAACTAGAGATAAAAGTCAGAAAGTGGCCAGGGTAGGGGTTGGGGCGGGGGAAAGTTGGGTGATTGAATGGAAAGGGACATGAAGGAACTTTCTGAAAGAATGGAGATGTTCCATGTCTGGTTTGGGGTGGTGGTAACATGAGTGTATACGATTGTCAAAACTCATCAACCAAACTGGCCAATGACTAAAATCTGGCCATTTTACTTAGATAATTACATTACCTCATACACACACACACACACACACACACACACACACACACACACGTATTTATTTATTTATGTGTCTCCAGTTAGAGTAAGTTTGCTAAAATTAAAATCTGGAATTAAAATCGGAACTCCCTGGCAGTCCAGTGGTTAGGACTCAACTGCAGGGGGCACCAGGTTCGCTACCTGGTCAGGAAACTAAGATCCTACAGGACTGCACAGAGTGGGAAAAAAAAATTAGAATCTGATCAAATTATTTCTGTGCTTACATTTTTTCTGGAAGTCCTGTGACCTTCAGGTCGTACCTACCCACCTCTCCAATATTCACTCTTAACCCTTCTTCCCTGACCCTCCCTTATGGGCTACACTACTCTCACACTGAAGTTCTTAAATCTTCCCAAATGAATAATGTCCCCTTTCACCTCTGGCCTCCTCCACTTTGCGCAGACCCACAACCCTTGATGTGGCTGATTCCTATTATCTTTCAAGACTCAATGTGGGGGACATCCCTGGTGGTCCACCGATTAAGATTTTGCCTTCTAATGTAGAGGGTGCGGATTTGATCCCTGGTTGAGGGCTAAGATCCCACATGTGTTGGGACCAAAACAAACAAACAAACAAAGAAAAAAAGAAGACAAAGAAGAAGAGGCAATACTGTAATAAATTCAATAAAGACTTTAAAAGTGGTCCACGTCAAAAAAAAAAAAAAGAACTAAAAAAAGGACTCTGTGGATGTCACTTCCTCCAGGAAGTCCTCCCAATCGCTCAATATTAAATTAGACACCTTTCTTGGGCTCCTATCACACCCTGTGCTAATTGATAGCACAGCCCCTTTGACTCTGAAATGTACCTGTCCATCTGCTTCCCCAGGACATAAACTCCCTGAGGACAGAGCCTGAGAGCCTGTCACTGCTGGGTGGGCTGAGAACTGAGGAGAGGCAAATCCTCAATATTTGTTCAATGAGAAAGTGAAATACTCAAAGCATGTTTTCTCCTCAAGCTAAACATAGAGAGATGGGAACGTTCAATATTAATACTGAAGGAGAAATAACTCCAAAACAAAAAATATATATATTTTATATTGAACACGTCAATAACCACTTAGACACAGAAGAAGACTATACTATATCAGGGTCTGCCGCAAACAAAACAGAAAAGTAACACACACAGGCTCAGCTAGCTCTTACTCCGAAAGCTAAGAGAAAAAGAAAATGAGAGTCATCTTAGGTAAGTAAATAAATCTCAGGGAAGGCATACTGAAGATACAAGACTCTTTGATGAACAGAAAAGTGCTCAGCTGTTCAGTTGACTTAAGGGAGCTGAGCGTTCGTCCAACACACCTCTGTGAACTGTGTAAATTCCAGCGGAAGCAGCGAAGAGCTGAACAATGATCTGGAAATGCACCCAGAGTTCAAAAGCATCATGTCTAGACACCTCAAACTCCCCTGAGAGGGATCTGGCTGCTTGCCTGCTGAAGATCCCGGCTGACCCCAAGTGCTTCCTTTCCATAAGCGTTTTTAGATGGATGGCTAAGAAGTCACCTTTAGGAGAAGCAGCCTCCACCACCCACCCTCTCTCGTGTCTCGGCAGGGCGCCACCTCCCCTTCACAAGGGAGAGAAAATGCGCTCATGTGAAGCTGCAAGTGAAATGAATTCCTTAAATATCAGGAAGCAGAGAATATAAGTAAAGCTCTTCCTTCAGCACTTCTTGCTGCCAAATGAATTTCCGAAGCAAAAATGCACTGGCTGTATTTCTTCAAGGGCTGTCTGATTTGCCAGAATACTTTTGAATATTCCAGAACTGTTATAGGCTGCCAGTTATCACCAAACCTTTCCTTTGTTCCTTCTCCTCCCCGGCAAAAACTCAATATACGGCCCGAGATGAAGAGTGACACCTTTCCCTTTATAAATCTCCTAAACTCTCCTAGATGGCACATGAACCCCCTGCTCCATTATCTAGACCTGAGCCTGGCACCCGAAACCTTCAAAACAACACATTTACAGCACAGGGATATTTGTGGCGTCAAAGTGAAACACAAAAATGGAGATAAACGAACCATGATTGACAGCCACTGTCAGTCAAAGCAAATACATGGCCCAATCAGCCAACACAGTTTTGTCTTTTCTGACTATTTCTACTGTGATGAGATGGGTTAGATAGCATCACCGATTCAAAGGACATGAATCTGAGCAAACTCCAGGAGATAGTAAAGGACAGGGAAGCCTGGTGTGCTGCAGTCCATGGGGTCTCAAAGAGTCAGACAGTACTTAGCAGCTGAACAACAATAATTCATATTATAAAATTTTCTATTTAACAGTTTGTAGGTGTATAATTATATGGCATTAGTTCAGTTCAGTTCAGTTCAGTTGCTCAGTCGTGTCCGACTCTTTGCGACCCCATGAATCGCAGCACGCCAGGCCTCCCTGTCCATCACCAACTCCCGGAGTTCACTCAGACTCACGTCCATCGAGTCCGTGATGCCATCCAGCCATCTCATCCTCGGTCGTCCCCTTCTCCTACTGCCCCCAGCTCCTCCCAGCATCAGAGTCCTTTCCAATGAGTCAACTCTTCGCATGAGGTGGCCAAAGTACTGGAGTTTCAGCTTCAGCATCATTCCCTCCAAAGAAATCCCAGGGTTGACCTCCTTCAGAATGGACTGGTTGGATCTCCTTGCAGTCCAAGGGACTCTCAAGAGTTCTCCAACACCACAGTTCAAAAGCATCAATTCTTCGGCATTAGTTATGTTCAAAATCTTGTGTAACCATCACTATTATCTATTCACAAAACTTTTCTGTCTTCAATCTTTTTGGCTGTGCTTCAGGGCATACAGGATCTTAGTTCCCCAACCAGGAATAGAACCTATGCCCCTTCACTGTCAGCAGAGTCTTAACCACAGGACCACCAGGAAAGTCCTCCAAAATTTCATCACCCCAAACAGAAACTCTGTACCCATTTAGCAATAACTCCCCATCCCCATTCCCAAGCCCCTGGTGCCCTCTGTCTCTAGGAATTTCATACAGGTGGAATCCTATCGCGTTTGTCCTTTAGTGCCTGGCTTACCTGACTTAGCACAGTGCTCTCAAGCCGCATCCACACTGTCGTGTGCCTCAGAACCGTACCAGCCTATGGTGAATCACAGTCCAGTACGTGGAGGGACCACATTTTGCTCACCCAGTCATCGGTGGGACACTTGGGCTGTTTCTACTTTTTCGCTCTTGTGACTAGCGCTGCAGTGAACACTGTGACACAAGTGTCTGTTCAAGTGCCTGCTGCCAGTTCTTTCAGGTATACACCTCGGAGTGGAACTGCTGGGTCACACAACAAATAGCTTCTTCATAGTTTAAAAGGAAAAAATTAATTTTTTCGTGATTATAAAAGCAATAGGCATTCATTGAGGAAGCTCTGAAGAATAATTATACCACCCAAAGAAAACCACTGCTAATGTTTTGGAATATGCCATGAAAATTTTACTGTCCAGTTAGACACAGATGGATATTTTCACTCACACCAGCTTTTTCCCCCTTGACAGTATTTTAGGAGCATGAACTCTGCTGTCATTAAAAGTTCTTCAGAAACATCATTTAATATCTGAATAGTATTTCATCAGGTGGAGCATAATTTTCTTAACTATTGCCCTATTTAGGCTATTCCCCATTTTTCATGGTTATAAATAACATCAATGAACATCTCCATGCATTATTAGTATTCTGGTGGACTTCTCTGATTGCCATCAGATGATATATTAGAATCACTGGGTCAAACTACATGAACACTCTTAAGGTTGGTACATCTGGGACTTCCCTCATGGTCCAGTGGCTAAGACTCTGCACTCCCAATCAATGCAGGGGACCCGGGTTCAATCCTTGGTCAGGGAATTAGATCCCACATGGTACAACTAAGAATTTATATGCAACTAAGAATTCATATGCCACAACTAAAGATCTCACAGGCTGCAACGAAGATCAAATATGCTGCATGCTAAGGATCTTTGGCAACTAAGGCCCAGCACGGTCAAATGAACAAATGAATATTTTTTTTTAAAAAACTGTACATCTGTCTTCCATCAGTGTCACATCAATCTGCATTCCCACCAGGAAATGCTAAATGTCATGTTTTAATGTAAAAAGAACATAAATTACTAAAATTAAAAATGGTAAAAAGTATAATAAAATATTATCAAAATTAAAAGTGAACAGGAGAATAGAACTGTTTTTACACTGTGTGTGGTAACAACTTTCTTTGCAAGAATGTAGACACGGGGGAAGGGGACAGTGGGACAAAGAGCAGCATGAAGCATGCACACCCCCACGTGTAAAGCACAGCCGGCGGGAAGTGTGTGCACAACACAGGGGCTCACCCCGGTGCTCTGAGACAGCCTAGGGGGTGGCACCGGAGGGAGGCTCAAGTCGGAGGGGACATAACACACTTGCGGCTGGCTCGCACTGCTGTACAGCAAAGACCAACACAATGCTACAAAGCAATTACCTTCCAATTACAAGAAATTTCAAAAAAAGAATGTGACCAGACTGGACGACCTGAGAGGTGAGCTTCTGTCAAAATAAGTTTTCAAGTGGAAAGCCCTATTCTGAATTAACAGACCTGCCAAAGCACCAATATATTCACATAGAGACACGTGGAGAGGAAGAGTGGTAGAAAACCACCTTCTTCCTTATAGCAGCCCTCACTTCCCAATGTTCCCCTGTCATTTCCACCCAACCTTGGATAGATTTAAAGGCAACTCTAATGCCTACAACATATTTACTTAGAAAAATCCAGAGCTTGGGCTTTAGTAGAAAGGGCAGGTCCACCCTCCACCACTTTACCAACAAACACATCAAGAAACCAAATGGTGATTTTAAAACAAATCCCATGAGTGACACCCACTTGTCACTTAGAGACAAGCCCCATCCCAGCCAGGGTGGGGGCTTCACATGAACAGGGAACAAGCCACACCCACAAAGCGGACTCGGGAGTCACTACGCAGAAGGCGATTCCCTAAACTTCCCTTCCACATCAGCCAGCGAGGGGTCAAAACCCCAACAGGGACTTGGGTCTACGCTACGGTCCCACTGGCAGCACCAGCAACCGGGGGCCGAGAGTCCCCACAGACGTGCTCTGGGGACCATGCAGACCAGAGCTCCCGATGACAGTCAGCGGGAGACACAGGATCCGGCCCTCAAGCCCACTAGTCCACTTGGTTTCGGCCAGAAAACAGTGTTTTGTTTTATTTTGGGTTTTTTTGTCCTCTTTTGGTTTGTTTTTTAATTTTGAACCAGATGCCTATCTTTAAAAAATAAGAGCTTCTCACAAAAATCCACACCTGGTTCCTCTTAACATACCCAAGGACGTCAACCTTAGGCCCACACTGAAGCCGTGGCAGCGAGAGGCCAGAGCTGAGCAGCGGCTCCCCTGTCCAATGTGGGGTGTGGACCCACAGCCCGTCTTCCTGACCACTCAGGACCCCAAGACCGCCACCCTTGACCTGGAGCTGGAGGGCCTAAGCTCTGCAAAGCATTTGCTCTTATGACCCTTGTCTGATGGGAATAATATGTTATTATACATGGTTATTTTTCAAAAAGTCTGCGGATCCCACAGCAACTAATAAAATCCAAATTACTGAAATGCATAACTGAATTCAGATACCTCGTGCTGTGAGGTATCTCCTGAAACAGCAGACACTGTCAAGTATTAAGAAGGGAGGAGGAACTCAAAATTTTTATTTTACTAATAACAAAAAAGATCAGAGACCACTCAGTTAAAAACTCTGTAGGACATCCCTGGTAGTTAAGTGGATGAGAATCCACCTGCCAATACAGGGGACACAGGTTGGATCCCTGGTCTGGGAAGATCCCACATGTCACAGGGCAACTAAGCCCACACGCCTCAACAAGGGAAGCCACCACAGTGAGAAGCCCACGCACCTTAATGAAGACCTAGCATAGTCAAAGGTAAATGATTTTTTTCAATACTTGAATAAATTAATTTTTTAATTGAAGTAGAGCTGATTTACAGTGTTTTGCCGATCTCTACTGTACAGCAAAGTGACTCCGTTATACACATACATTCTTTTTTATATTCAAACTACATTTTTTAAATTTTTTTTTTACTTCCTGCCTCCTGTGTACAAAATATGGGGCTTCCTATTATGGACACAATAATAAGTAAGACATGGCTTCAGCATCATGGGCAGATGGACAGACCTGCCATGTGAAAAGTACCACCACACAGTGGGACAAGGTGGTAACAGCTCCTGCCTGTGTGTAGCACATGAGCCCTTACCAAAGGACAGAGCGCCTGGGACGTCCCTGGGGGTCCGTGGTTGGGATTCCATGCCTCTACTGCCAAGGGCACAGGTTTGATCCCTGGTCAGGGAACTAAGATTCCACAAGCTATGCAGCACAGCCAAAAAAAAAACCACAAAGCACCTGCCAGGCTTCGGGGGTGGGGGGGCAGACAGGAAGCGAGATGGGGGTGGGACACTGGGGCTGAGTACTGGGCACCACTGTACTAGAGCATGTATTTGACTGGAGATCATGGAAAGCTGCTAAGAGCTTTACGGATTCCACTGGCTTTGGGACGGTCCCCATGGAGACGGTGCTGAAGAATACAAGCTTGGGTTCAGGGAGGCCAGTAATATCATATGTGAAATGAATCGCCAGTCCAGGTTCGATGGATGATACAGGATGCTCGGGTGCACTGGGGTGACCCAGAGGGATGGTACGGGGAGGGAGGAGGGAGAGGGGTTCAGGATGGGGAACACATGTACACCTGTGGTGGATTCATGTTGATGTATGGCAAAACCAGTACAATATTGTAAAGTAATTAGCCTCCAATTAAAATAAATAAATATTGTTTGGGAACACATGTAAGAATTAAAGATTTTAAAATTTAAAAAAAAATAAAATAAATAAATATATATTTAAAAAAAGAACATGACCATGAGTGTCCAGGCCAGAGTGAGGAGCATCTACGGCAAGGCAAAGGGCAGGAAGAAGGGTAGAGAGGCAGCGAGGGCTCAGGTGGCTGTTTAAGTATCGGACAGAGAATGAGACAGAGTCACAAAAGTTCTGGCGTCAGCAATTCAGCGGATGTCATCGCCGTGAAGCCAAGACAAGAAATATGAGTGCGATGATTAAGGAGGGTGAACGGGGCTTGGAGCTAGGAGGATAGTGGAAGTCTAAAGAAGGCCAAGACATGAGATCAGCCCTCCGAACAACCTCGCGGGGCAGAAGAGACTCAATGTAAACATTCCACGGATGGAGCCGAGTGTGACACCCAGAGAGGAGAGACAGAGGAGCCTGTCTTGGGTCGCGCTCCCTAGAAGAAGAGCCTGATGTGGCAATTCTTGCACCAGTGGGTGCTGGAGAAAGAGCAGAAACTTGTAGCAAAGTGAGGGGAGTTGCATGGACAGGGAAAGGTGAGGGCTGAGAGCAGGCCAGCTGCCGTGTGATCTGGCAGGGAGCTCCAGAGTTACCTGGACTATAGACTTTGTGCTGCCCAGAGGCTAAGGGCTGGGTTTTATTCCCCAATCACTGACATCAGTCACTGATGTCAACCACTCAGTACAGGGCACCCCAAGGTAGGGAATGAGATGTTTCCTTCCAGTCGTCTCCAGGGTATGGAGCTGCTCTCCAGCAAGGCAGAATCTTCCAGTGAAGGATCCAGGCATGAGGTGTTAGCAGCTGGCCCTGCTGCAGCCAAGCGTGGGGCACACAAGGCCAAGAGAGGGGATCCAGGCAGGGTACCAAAAACATCTGCTACAGAATCCACTCCAGAAGTCCATGAGAACAACACCGAGGGAGAAGAGAGAAAGGTCCCTCTTGATCATGAATCTTTCCATCTTTCCACCTCCCTGGAAATTGGCAGGAGGTTAACAAATTTACCTCCACAAGGTGCTTGAGCACCTCTGAAAAGCCTCGAGCATGCAGTGCAACTTTGCAACCTGGGCTGAAGGCTGCTCTCCCAGGCACTGGGGTGTCTATTCCCTGGTACAAACAGCAGCCCGTGGTTCCATCTGCCTTCTGCCCAGGAGCCCTCCAGCCTCAGAGTGGATTTCCCCGACCACACCCGAGCAATAAACGGGCAGCCATCCTCAGCCATATAACTGACAACATTCCTCCAATTTTTACGGTGCTTTTTATGCTCACCTTATAAAGTTTCATGTTTTACTTTCCAGATTTCATTGTGTGCACTCAATGTGTCCCAGGAGTACAGCCAAGCAGTTTTAATTTTCCAAGAAGTACTTCCCTGCTTCTCCTTTCCACTACAGCACAGCTGAGAAATTGGAAAAGGCCCCCAAAGCAAGATTTCTGGGCAACCTGAACAATTTGCTCCAAGATATTCAAGCAGGAATGAACTTCAGGAGAGCTTCCAGAACCCTGGCTGAAGCCCCAGCCCCTGTCTTCATGTATTTAGAGGGTACATCTCTGGCAATACAAAGCTGAACAAGCAAATTCCAAAGGAATGAGATGAACCTTATAAAAGACTATCTGATTATCCGAGGGCGGAGGTGGAAGGTGCTCTGTAAGATGCCAGAGAAATCCTGACTCACCAACCACATCCAAAAGGAAACAGACGCTCAAATCAACTAATTCATTAATTAAGATTTACCCTTTGATTAAACTCACAGATCAAGTTTCTGATAATACTAGGTCAGAGTTTTGTGGAGGACAGGTTGGTTTCTTAACCAACACAAATCTGCCTCAATTGTCTTTCCTAAAATACATGCATCAATGATTTCATGAAGAAATGCACTCATCAACAGAAAAACCAGGTGAATGAAGGTTACAATAGCAATAACCTACCCTTACAGAATACCTTGCATGTGCCCAGAACTGTGTAAGGAGCTGGAGTGTTTACATTCCTCTTCATGCTTGGGAACATAGTGCAGGAAACACCTAAGGCTATTGAATCCCTACCTCACACCACTCATACAGAAGTCCAGAAAGATTATGGACTTAAGTCAGAAAGGTAAACATCTGGGACTTTCAGCAGAAAATAAAGAATATTCTTCTAAGGGGAACCCTCTTACACTATTAGTGTGGAGGTTCCTCAAAAAACTAAACACAGAGCTACGGTACAATCCAACAATCCCACTCCTGGGCATATATCCAGACAAAACCATAATTCAAAAGACACATGCACCTCTATGTTCACAGAAGCACTATTTACAGCAGCCAAGACATGGAAGCAACCTAAATGTCCATCAGCAGATGAATGGATAAAGAAGAAATGATACATATACACAATGGAATACTACTCAGCCACCAAAAAAAAAGAAATAATGCCATTTGCCACTACACAGATGGACCTAGAGAGGACCATACAAAGCGAAGTAAGTCAGACAAGCGACAAGCCACAAATACCACATGATACCACTTACACGTGGAATCTAAAATACGATGCATATTTAAAATGAACTTATGAGAAACAGACTCATAGACCAGAGAACAGACTTGTAAAGGGGGTGCAGGAGAGGGTTGGATTGAGAATTTGAGGTTAGCAGATGCAGACTATTATATATAGGATGGATAAACAACAAAGTCCTACTGTATAGCACAAGGAATTATATTCAATATCCTGCAATAAATTTTAACAGAAAAGAGTATGAAAAAGAATATTTACATAACTAAGTCACCCTGCTGTACAGCAAAAATTAACACAACATTATAAATCAACTATACTCCAGTCTTTTAAAAGAGTGTATTTCTAACCAGGAAAGAAAATACAGAAATCCTGTCACAGTTAAATTAAGAGCCTTTGGACCTGAGGTTGCCATCTGTGGACTGACTGGGTTTAGACTGGAGCTGGGAGCTACTCTTAGGGAAAAATCGGAGTTGTCAGTTGTGCTGTGGGTTGACGCAGTGATCTGAGAATCAGCAGTTTTTAAAAAGTAGGTCTCTGCAGGAAATTCTACTTATGCTTGTTTGTGTTTGCATCCCAGGCATCTGAGATGAGCCTGCCAGAAGTAATGGCTGTTTCTGTCAGTGAAGGGAGCAGCTGTCAGCATGGGGAAGCATAATAAAGATAATACAAAAATAATAAGAATTTGTTTTCCAAATGCATCACAAATAAAGCTAAAAGACAAGCTACCAATTAAGAAAAGATATCTGTAGCACATACATTGAACAAAGGATAAGTATTCAGAATATATAAAGAACTCATAAACTGGACTTCCCTGGTAGTCCAGAGGCTAAGACTTCATGCTCCCAGTGCAGGGGCCCAGGTTCAATCCCAGGTCAGGGAACAAGATCCCACACACCAGAACTAAGACCCGGCACAGTCAAATAAATAAATTAAAAAAAACAAAAACAGAAGTCATAAACCAATGTGAAAAACATAAGTAACCTACTAGATAACTGAGCAAAAAGACACAAGCTGGAATTTCACAAAAGAGGAAAAAAAATTATTCTTGAACAAATGAAAAGCGACTCTCTTTCTGAGAATCATATATACACAAATTAAAACATCAAGGAGCTACTATTTATACCCAGTAGCTTAGCAAAATTACGAAGTCTAATCACAGACATAAAAAAACAAATGCATAGTTACCAAACAGGAAAGGGAGAGGGAGCGGGGCATAAATCAGGAGTTTGGAATTGACATATACACACTACTACATATAAAACAGATACATAAAAAGGTCCTACTGTATAGCACAGGGCACTATACTCAATATTCTATAACAACCTATAATGAAAAAGACTCTGAAAAAGTGTATACATATATATGTATATATAACTGAATCGCTGTGCTATATACATTCAGCACTAAAACAGCATTGTCAACCAGTTATGCTTCAATGTTTTAAAAAGACAAGAAAAAATAATCACCTATTCATTCTATGACAGTATAAAACTGCAAAGTGGAAACAAACAGTAAATAAATGATTTTTTGGATTATATGCAGTATTATTACCAATCTCATTTTGACTGATGAGGAAACTGAGGTTTAGAAATAACTTCCAAGCAAGCAGGTAAATGAAAGCCGCAAAGCTGGGCTTTTAATTAATGCCCAGACTTTTAAGACTATGCTAGACTACAAGGTTTCCACCAGGAAGAAAAAAATTACAGACAATTCATAAGATTCAGCTCTTCTTACAGGACACCTGTGCCTTCCAGGAGTGGTGGGACGTAAGCAGCATTTGTTCAGGATTTCTCAGCTCTACAGTCACAGTTTCGGGGTTTTTTTTTTAACATCTTCTTAACATGTGGTTATACTGAACAAAATCTTTTTAAAAAAATAGCAGAAAAAAATCCTTTAAAATTCAAGGAAATTTGCAATTTAAAGAACACCTATGATGAACCATCTTCATTCAGTTTTTCAAACACAGAGAGGACCCTGGTACAGGTGAGAAGCCACGCCATAGTGCACTGATGGTTGGGCTGAGAAATCATTTTATGGAAAAGGTGATAAAGTAATCAGGTCCTGGGTCTTCTCTCCTGGCTGGCTCTCAGCTTTTGAGCTCTCTCTCACACCTCCACACTCTAAGCAGATGTGCTCCCTCCAGAAAGAATTCTTTGCCTACCACATCCAGAGCTGGTGCCCCTCCACCATGCTCCCTCTGTGCCCCAGGACTCCACGCCACACCCAGGGTCTCTTTCCCAGTCCACTGCTCCCCAGGGAGGGACCCACCAAACAACCTCCATGTCACACGTGGCAGATGGTGAACAATGAACGAGCAAACAACAATCCTGCCGTGACCCCCGTCCACATAAAGGGAGGGTGGTAACGGGAAGAACGCGGCCACTACAGTCAGACTGCCCCCTGCTCCAATGTCCATTTTGAGATCAGCTGGCTCAGCTCAAATACGATCTTACTAAAACCTGCCTGCCTTTGGTGATTATTAGGATTAGCGGCGATAATGTATGTGAAAATGGGTCCCCACGTGATTTTAAGCTGCGCCTTCCCATTTAACAATGGGGGTGGGGAGTGGGGGGCTTCCCCGATGGCTCAGCAGGTCAAGAATCCACCTGCAATGCAGAAGATGCAGGTTTGATCCCTGGGTCGGGAAGGTCCCCTGGAGGGAACGGCAGCCCACTCCAGTATTCTTGCCTGGAGAATCCTATGGATGGAGGAGCCTGGCAGGCTACAGTCTATGGGGTTGCAAAGAGGAGGACATGACTGAAGCAGCTTAGCACAAGCATGTGGTGGTGGGGTTGGGGGTCACATCCTGCTTCAGCTGGTCCAGGACAGGAAGGATTTGGTAACATCGTACCCAGCACGTCTCCTGTGTAGGCAGGTTCCAGAACCCCTGTGAAGGAGAGAACAAGGCAGGTGCCAGCATGTTCCCTTGCTGTATCCAAAACTCATCCACATCACTTAATAACCTGGCCCCAGAGAGTGGGCACTGGCTTCTTATCATCAAGTCGCACCAAGCTTTCCCCACCCTCTTCCTTCTGCCCCTCAAACATCTCAATGACCTTGAAAAAAGATCTGCCTGAACTTTCAGATAAGTCACTATATGTAAATATACAAACGTGTGTGTGTGTGTGTGTGTGTGTGTGTGTGTGTGTGTGTGACAGAGACAGAGAGATGGAGGAGGAGGAAGGAGGAAGGAAGGATGGAAGGGAGAGACAAAACAAAAACTTAGGGACAAGAAGCAAGAAAGTGATTCTTTTTTCTATCAGAGAATTGAGCAACTTCAGGTTCTGGTTAATTCATTAACAGAAAAGCTAAACAGGAATTTGTTTTCAACTCCAGCTGTTGCACCCAACTGGTCTTCTATTTCTAGCACGTACTTAGCATAATGAAATCCTCAACAACAAAAATCATTCAGATTTTTGGGGGGGCAGTGTGGCATGTGGGATCTTTAAGTTTCCTGACCAGGGATCAAACCCACGCCTCCTGCTTTGGAAGCATGGCATCTTAACTGCTAAACCACCAGGGAAGTCTCATCCTTCTTTTAAGCCTAAGACAGTCAAATGTCAAAGGTGCCCATCCACCAGCCCTCTCATTCCTCCTGCACATAAACCCCCACTGACAGTAGTCTCAAAATGGGAAGGAAATGGATCAGAGAGAGGATGCCCTGGCCAAGATGCTGAGACTCTTAAGAGAGTGGGCCCAACGGCCTCTGAGCCCCTTTTACTCTACCTGGCTACAAAGAGCCTTTGTGCATTGATGTCATCTGGCTAAAAATGGGAAATAAGAAAGACCTCCAAATTCCACGAGGAAGGCTCATCGTTGCTTTGCAGCAGTGATTTTAAAGCTGCAGACTCAACGATGAGAGGCAATCAGTGCCCGATAAGACAACTACACAGACGACCCCCAACATGTTATGTTGACTAGAGGAAGCCAGGCAGTAGCGACTGTACCCACTGTCTGGTTCCATTTATATGAAATATTAAACTAGGCAAAACTCATCTCCAGTGGGAGAAAATGGACTGGTGGCTGCCCATGATGGGAGGGGCTGGGGCACCAGAACTTTCTGGGCAGGTGGTGATGTTCTGTACCTTGAGGGCTTTGAGTGACAAGTGTATGCAGCTGTCAAAACTCAGCGAAAGTACACTTAAGATTCATGCATTTCACTGTGAGATTTTACATCAAGAAAAAAAACAGCAAACAAAGATCATTAACGATATTTGTTCATGATAGGCATGTTAAAATATTTACAGGGCAGTGTACTGACATTGGAAACTTACTTAGAAATGTATAAATAGATAAAAAGGGGACTTCCTTTGTGGTTCAGTGTTTAGGGCTCTGTGGTTTCACTGCCAGGGCCCAGGTTCAATCCTTGATCAGGGAACAAAGATCTTGTAAGTTGCACACCACAGTGGAAAAAAAGAGAGAGAAAGAAAGAAAGAAAAAGAAGACGGGTTGATGAATGGATACATGGGAAGCTATGCGCTAAAGCAGGTATAATCAAATGTTCCTTGTAGGGATTTCCCTCATGGTCCAGTGGTTAAGATCTTGTTTTCCAGTGCAAGGGATGGGGGCTTGATCCCTGATCAGAGAGCTAAGATCCCACATGTCTTGAAGCCCTAAAACCAGTACACAAAACAGAAGCAATATTGTAACAAATTCAGTAAAGGCTTTAAAAACGGTCCACATCAAAAAAAAATCTCTGAAGAAAATTAAAATTTTAAAAATGTTCATTACAGAATCCAAATGATCACTATATGTGTGTTCCCTGTACAACTCTATAAACTTTCCTATATGTCTGCAATTTTTCATATAAAATGATCAGGGAGCAAGGGGCAAGTGAGACATACAGGGGATGAAGAAGGTAAGCTAAGGCTAAGAAAAAGCACAGAAGCTACTGTACTTACTGGGGTTTAAGGCAGCTGTGAGCTGCTCAGACGAATGAAAAAGAGAAACAGGGCAATGCTGAGCACAAGAGCAGTCATTCACTGGGCAACCACCACGCATTAGAAGTGTGTGTTAGTCTGCTGATTTTGCAATCACCATCTCCCTGCAAGGTGAGCATATTATCATTTTATAGAGGAGCAGATTGAAACTCCGAGTGGAGTAATAACATACCTGTGGTTATGAGGCTGGAAACTGGAACTGGCTCTGCCAGCCTCAAAACTCCAAGGCTACAGAGGAAAAAGCAACATAAACTCAGCATTTCTTCCCTCTTTCCAAGGTGAGGACCATGCCAAGGGCACAGGCATGGCCAACGGCCACTCCTGCCCAGCAGTGCCACCTGCCACCCAGTGGGTAACAGCACTAACAGTTGCCCTGAATTCCAGTCACTGAATTCTCCCAACGGTCCCCATGAGCCTCCCACACTCAATTCCCCTTCTGTTCTTTGTACTGCAAGAATCTATCTACCCACCAGAAGTTTAGCCATCACCTGTGTGCATACACCCTGGGTCACAAATACTGCAAAGTTCAGCACCATCCAGCAGTTTTCCAGCCCACCCACCTTCCTGCTCTGCAGAGGTTAGAAAGTTAGACACTGCCTTCACTGACTCCCTTGCAGCTAGATTCTTCCAAGGAAACACACTCATGCAAGATTTTTTTTGGGGGGGGGGGGGGGGGGGGGACGGGAATGTGGATCATTTAAAAAGTCTTTATTGAATTTTGTTACAATATTGCTTCTGTTCTTTTTTATTTTATGTTTTGATTTTTTTAGTCACAAAGCATATGGGGTCTTAGCTCCATGACCAGGGATCAAACCTGCACTCCCTGCATTAGAAGGTGACGTCTTAGCCACCAGACAGCCATGCAAGGTTTAAAAGGCAGAGGGGAAATGACAGGAGACAGCAGCTACAGGTTAGGTCAGGACTTGCTGCAAGACAGTGGGAGGGGTGTCTGATGCCTTGGAGCAGCTATGCAGAGGGTTTAGTGTTCTGCCTCTAGTGTCACAGGTACTGGGGCAGAAGTGAGTTAGAATCATGTTATGGCTGCAATCTGGACCTAAGCTGTGTCACTGCTGAACATGAAGCCTCAAAGCCTGGTTCTCCCAGAGATACTTAAAAACTGTCCAGTAAATCACCTATTGCTTAGACGGCTTAGAAGGAAGCCACTGTCTGTGACAAAGATCCTAACCTTGCCTGTGAGCAGCTCTGAGACTGCCTCCCAAGTTACAAGCCTACACCACTGCCTGCCAGGCAAGAAAACCCCCTAGAACAGGATGTTAGCTTCCCACTTTCCATGTTGGAGGGACGGCAGGAGAGGACGAAAGGAATGGATAGAACACACGACGGTCTGTGAGCTTCTAGGAATACACGCACAGACACCCAGAAAAGCAAACCTAGAAGAGACTTTCAAATATCCCAGGGACAAGAGAGCACACACAAAGTGAAGGCCTTTCAAGGACCCTGGACTGGGATCTGGAATAAAGCAGGTCATTCTTGGAGGCCCCTTCAGTGGGTAAGGATGATCTCATTCAAAAGCCATGTTGGCATGGTGATTTGGGGATAGTCTAATGATCTACAATGGCATGAGATTTTTTTAACTATCACAGTTTACACAGATGTAAATATTTTTTTCCCTCCAAAGAAATACCCTCGGGGGCTCCTGGTTTATTGTCATTCCCCAAAAGCTTTAGCTCTGTTGAGACAAATCCATCTGCTCCAAGCATGGTTACAAAACTGGGAAATAGCTGAAACCAAATCAGGGCCATTTTTAGTCAAAAATGAGGTAAGACCACAAAGCAGTCAGAATTCTTTTCTGTGGCGGCTTGTCACTGGTTCTGAAGGCAATTCTAGGGAGGAGAAAAGGAGCTTTCAAAATAATTTGAGCAATGGCAGCACTGCTGTAAAAAGGACTCCTGCCATTCTTGCATATACATATTTGAGAATTCATGTTTAGGAAAATACATCTTTAGAGTCACATCATATAGAGGGAAACTGAAGTGTGGTCATTGTTTCTTGGTTTATTTTGGATGCACCAACCAAGAAGGAAAAAAAAAAAAAAAAAACATGCTACAGTCTAGCTTCTGGAACTGTTGGCAAGGGTGCAGGCAGGCTCACGCCACCCTGAAACCTGGGGACCACAAAGGTGACTTAGAGCCACAGGGTGACTTTGGCTTTGAATGGACCTGTACCTGAGTCACTGTGATCCAGGCTTAATTTCTTCCAATAGTTGGCCCTGTGACTACTGTTCTTTTGCATGGCTTAAGAAAAGAGTGAATTATAACTCTTTTATTGAAAAAGTCAACAAATCAGTCCTTAAAAAGTCTTCTCTGCCGAACCTCATTTATGCCTTTTAGTGTTTACTAGATCTCAATGTACTTGCACCTGTCAGATATGTGGGTGCATCTCGCTCTTGAATAAAGCCAACTGGTATGCATACACATCGAGGCTTTGCAAAAGTAAAAGCACAAAATGACAGGACTCAAAAGAAATGGACGAAAATGAAAATACAGTGGTATGATCCCCAAAGCAGTGAGATTCAGGGAGATTTTTTCCCCAAAAAAGCCATTTGGTTATAACAGCTGAGAAGTTATTGAAAAATGATACAAAAGCATCTTTCCAACTAAGGATGCTAAATCTCAACTGAGATGTTTATGTCCTGAGGACTGGATTCTCTCTCTCCTCCATCACCCATAGAAGCCAATGGGACTTCAAATGTTGTTTCCTAAAACACCACTAAGCCAGAGATCAGCAAAAAAAAAAAAAAAAGATTCATAGCCCAAATCTGGCCCACCATTTGTTTTTTGTAAATGAAGTTTTATTGAAACCCAGCCACACCTGTTTGTTGACGTACTGTCCATGGTTGCTTTCCTGCTACAATAGCACAGTTGAAATTACTTACTATCTGGCCCTTAACAGAAAGAGTCTGCCAACCCCAGACTCTTGGAGCCAGGGTATGGTCCAAGACACCATTCTTCAAGAGTGGAGGAGTGTGGGACTTCCCTGGTGGTGCAGAGGTTAACTACCTGCCTTCTACTTACTGTAGGGGACACAAGTTCAATTCCTGGCCTGGGAACTGAGAACAATATGCCTCAGAACAGCTAAGCCGGCAAGCCACAACTAAAGATACCCATGCATCGCAACAAAGACTCAATGCAGCCAAAATATAAATAAATAAAGATTTTTTTAAAAAGAGTGGAGGTGCAAGAGAAACAAACATGTCACATCGGCCAGCACATCAAGGTCAGGGTAGAACCACTGCCAAATGACCAAAGAATATTCTGTCCTAAAGACCGAGGATGAGATAGCTGGATGGCATCACTGACTCGATGGATGTGAGTCTGAGTGAACTCCGGGAGTTGGTGATGGACAGGGAGGCCTGGCGCGCTGCGATTCATGGGGTCGCAAAGAGTCGGACACGACTGAGCGACTGAACTGAACTGAACTGAAAGACCTGGGAGGAAACACCAGTCCCCAGGGAAATGCCTCACCTGTGCAATGCAACACAATCAGATTTAGCTAGGCACCTTTCAGGATTCAGAAGTGCGTCTTCTATTCTAGCATCACCAGAAAGAGTGATGCTAGATACCTGTATATCTACAGATAGCTTCGAAGCAGTTGTAAAAGCTGGTTTATTCATAATTTGGAAAAATAAAAGCAACTATTAAACCCAGTTCTCTTTGCAATATAGGGAACTCCCTGGAAGGTCAGTGGTTAGCACTTAGCACTTTCACTGCTGAGGGCCCAGGTTCATCCCTGATCAGGGAACTAAAATCCCACAAGCTGCATGCCCAAAAGAAAAAAAAAAAAAGTGACTTATTCTTTGCAATATATTAGAGGAAATTAACATCAGGCTCAGAGATAAGATATCCGAACACAATCTTTTCATACCCCGGGAACACAGGGTTCAAGAATAGCTCTCTTCACATTTTGAAATTGTTCTCCATCACTCAAAACAGCTAATAAATAAACCAGAACACTGAATGAATTTCAGGGCACCAGCCAGATAATGAGAAACCAGTGGGTATTCTTTGCTGTATAACGAAACCACAGGGCAGAAAGATCCTATTTAGCATCACTTTTCTGGAGTTTTTCCAAAATTGTCTGAGGAGCAGAGAGGCAGTTTCTTGTTCTAACTGTCACAAAGCCAGAGTATAACTTTGAACTAAATGTCATCTCTCTGGGGTTGCTTCCTTACCTGTGAGATGAGGGCAAGTTTATTTGAGGATCTTCAGGGTCCTGGAATGATGCCCTGAGAAGGAAAATGTCAGCCTCCGCCTGCCTTTTATTGTTTATTTCTTTTGGAAAATGCTTCCAGAAAAAGACAGTGGTAAAACGTTAGCATTATTGCTGAGTTGTAACATGCAGTCACAGAGTTACTTACAATCAGGTTCTCTTCAATGCAGAGAATAGAAAAGTTGCGTATCAGTTAAGAAGACCAAAACTTTCCCTCCTGGGGATCAGATGTATTCCACTGTAAAAACAGTTCTTCCAAACTCCCTGGCACAGAGGGGACCATCTTAGTGTCCGGCTGAAAATTTTTAAAATTACACAAAAAGCTTCCATGAGCAACAAACAGATCAAGATCCAGTGATCCTGCAAATCGCGAGCCTTGGAGATTCCTTCCTGAGCTTGCTTTTGGGTTTCATCAACCTAACCAAGCACTCTCTCCCTGGAACTTCCCTGGTGGTCCAGTGGCTAAGACTCTGTGCTCTTAATGCAGGGGATCCAGGTTCAATCCCTGGTCAGGGAATCAGATCTCACATGCCACGACTAAATATCCCATGTGCCACAGCCAAGATCTGGCACAAGTCACAAAAATAAGCAAATATTTTAAATAAATAAAACACCCTCCTCATGTCGCTCAGGATGTCAGAGGTACCACATAAAGTAAGGCTGGCACCAGCCACACCCCACTGGTCATTCAGACCCTCAGATACCCTAATCAAGTTTAACAACATGATGTAAAATTTGTTTCTACTTTTAATACAGTAAAATTTATAATGTAGTGTTAGTTTCAGATGTGCAACTATATACACACACATATATATATTCTTTTTCAGATTCTTCTCCATCATAGGTTATTACAAGATACTGAATATAGTTCCCTATGCTATAGAGTAGGTCCTTGTTGGTTATCTCTTTTATATACAGTACTGTGTATCTGTTAATCCCAAACTCCTAATTTGTCCCTCCCTACCCTATCCTCTTTGGTAGCCATAAGTTTGCTTTCTATGTCTGTGGGTCTATTAACATGATATAAAATTAAATTAGAACCCTGCATTCAATCACATTCAGGGTAACAAGAGCATTTGCATCAATTAGGATCCTAAACAGACTATGGAAATGAGATGCAATAGGGGAAAACAGTTTAAATATTTTGTTGTCTGGCCAAATTTCTAACTCAGATCCAATTGACCTCAATAAGAAAGCAAGGCTACAATGGACACCAGAAGGTTGCAAGTTAGTTTACAAAATACAGCACCGCCTCCCCTACCCCACAGCTTGTAACTATTCAGTTCCCAGTAAGAATGGAAGTTTCGCTGCTCTGTCTCCCCTCCATCGGCTCAGAAACCAAGTGTCTCTGAACCTTCCTGACTTCTGGAAACTGCTACAAGAGACTGTGTGACCATCTCTCTACCTCTCAAGGGTATAACCCACGTTCACTCACACACACACACACACACACACACACACACACATATACACACATAAAATGTTGCTCACCACTTGGGAGAAATTAACCACAAACCATCCTCTTTAATCCTTCTTCCTCATTTTGAAAGGAAAATACACTCCAAAGTCCAAAAAGAACTCACCCACAAAGAGTTGGAACACAACCTGCTTGCACACAAAAGCTGTCTGAAAATTAGCATAAACCACCTCATAGCTCAAAAATACCCAGGTGCCTCTCTCGGTTAATCATTCATCAGGAAACCAGAGCTTTATTTTTTTATTGTCCAGAGCCGTCTTAAGAGTCTCCATGTAGAATTCACTGCAAAAAGAATACTCCTAAGCAAGTCTGTAACAAACAGAATTCTCAAGCTGTTCGAATCACCTGCTGGCTCAACCATCAAATACTGAAGACAAACCAGGCAAACACAAACCCCGTGGCTGCCTTCCTGGCATGACATTGTCACGAGCCACCAAACAAGGTAAGGAAGAACCCAAGTGCCAGCGAGGCTCCGGGAGAAAAGTGGACCCCTCACCCGCAGGAAGCTTGGGAGACTGGTAGCTCTGAACTGTATCTTAGCAGGCAGATGTCATTTAAAATTTAAAATGTAATAAGAGAGGCTGGGGGGACGTGCAGAGAGTATATGGGAACTCTGCAGTTCCACTCAATTTTGCATGAAACCTAAAACTGCTTTTTAAAAAAGAGTTTATTTTTAAAGAAAGAGAGGAGATCATTCTTAATTGTCTTGTACTTCCTCTTTTTTCTGAATTTTCTGAGTTTTGTATAAGGAACATGAAATAATACTTTTATAACTAGACAGAAAAGTCATTAAAATAGAGAAAAAGGGAATTCCCTGGTAGTCCAGTGGTCAGGACTCAGCATTTTCTCTGCCAAGAGCCCAGGTTCAATCCCTGGTAAGGGAACTAAGACCTCAGCACTGCCAAAAAAACAAGGATCCAATAGTATCTGTATTAAGAAAACAAAAAAAGACACAAAAGTCATCAAACTACACACTGAAAACAGGTACATCTGTCTGCTAATTATGCCTCCATTCGGTTAATTTTAAGAAGTATTTTAAAAAGCCTTAGAGCTCTTATGTTTCACTGTAAACAGTATATATTACAGTGTATGTTATAATTTTTAGAATTTTTATTGATGTATAGTTGATGTATAATATTACATAAGTTACAGGTATACAAAATGGTGATTCATGATTTGTAATGGTTATATTCCATTTAGTTATTATAAAATATTGGCTGTATTCTCTGTGCTGTAAATATATTCTTGTTCAGTTCAGTCGCTCAGTCATGTCCAACTTTTTGAGACCCCATGAATTGCAGCACACCAGGCCTTTTTGTCCATCACCAACTCCCAGAGTTTACTCAAACTCATGTCCATTGAGTCAGTGATGCCACCCAACCATCTCATCCTCTGTCATCCCCTTCTCCTCCAGACTTCAATCTTTCCCAGCATCAGGGCCTTTTCCAATGAGTCAGTTCTTCACATCAGGTGGCCAAAGGATTGGAGTTTCAGCTTCTGCATCAGTCCTTCCAATGAACACTCAGGACTGATCTTTAGGATGGACTGGTTGGATCTCCTTGCAGTCCAAGGGACTCTCAAGAGTCTTCTCCAACACCACAGTTCAAAAGCATCAGTTCTTCGACGCTCAGCTTTCTTTATAGTCCAACTCTCCCATCCATACACGACTACTGGAAAAACCACAGCCTTGACTAGACAGACCTTTGTTGGCAAAGTATTGTCTCTGCTTTTTAATATGCTGTCTAGGTTGGTCATAACTTTCCTTCCAAGGCGTAAGCGTCTTTTAACTTAAATACATTCTTGTGGCTATTTTTAAATTAAAGTTTACTGGAATATAGTTGCTTTACAGTGTTGTGTTAGTTTGTGGCATATTTTCTACATAATAGTTCATACTTAATTCCTTACCCTCTCTTGCCCCTCCTCCCATGTATGTTATAATCTTCAGGGAAAGTTAATTTCTATAAACCGGCAGTAGATGTTCCTGTTAAACTTGTTAGTGTCCTCCTGCAAGATAATTCAGAGGAGACAATGGCAAACCAATCCAGTACTCTGGCCTGGAGAATCCCAGGGACAGAGGAGCCGGGTGGGCTGCCGTCTATGGGGTCGCACAGAGTCGGACACAATTGAAGCGATTTAGCAGCAGCAGCAGCAGCAGCAGCAAGATAATTAATTAAAGTAAGTTCTCTATTCTCGGTGCCATCAATTTGAGACCTGGGGTCCTGGAGCCTACCATCACTAACAATTATAATTCTGGAGAATACATGGCTTGCCAAGCAAATAATAAGTTACTGTGTAATGAATACAGAGTTTCAGTTTAGGGGCATGGAACCTTCTAGAGATAAAGAATGGCCACAGTCTCACAACAGTTTGAGTGCCCTTAATGCCACTGAGCTGTCCATTTCAAAAAGGTTGAAGGGGACTTCCCTGGTGGTCCAGTGGTTAAGAATCTGCCTGCCAGTGCAGGGGACACAGTTTCAGTCCCGTCTGGGAAGATTCTAGATGCTGCAGGGCAACTACGCCTGTGTGCCACACCACTGAGCCCACGCTCTAGGGCCCATGCTCGGCAACAAGAGAAGCCACCGCAAGGAGAAGCATGTGTCCCGCACCTTGAGAGAGCCTGCACGCAGCAGCCAAGACCCAGGGCAGTCAAAAATGAACAACAAAATAAATACTTTTTTTGATGGTACCGTTTATGTCATATATATTTTACCATAAAAAGTAACTTTAGCTTCTCCCTAAACAGTTTTTTCCCTGGTGGCTCAGACAGTAAAACGTCTGCCTACAATGCAGGAGACCCGGGTTCAATCCCTGGGTCGGGAAGATCTCCTGGAGAAGGAAATGACAACCCACTCCAGTATTCTTGCCTGGAAAATCCCATGGACAGAGAAGCCTGGTGGGCTACAGTCCATGGGGTCGCAGAGTCAGCCACGACTGAGCGACCTCACTTTCACTTTCACTTTGAACAGTGTCGTGAAGACGTCGCACTGTAATGGGAACCAACAAGGCAGGGGCGTCTGCCAGGTGGCTTGGGTGCCTCTCCCAGCAAGAAGCCTAAAATTAGGGTTTCAGTCTCTTCCATATCACTAGCTGTAATGCAACGTTCCTGAGACAAACCCTGTCCACTTGGTGATTTTCACAGAATTCACAGAGGCACGGAGAGGTGTGCCCAGGGAAACCCATGCAAACCAGGACAAGGCGAACTCCCAAATCGTGCCATTGCTGCTGAGACTCCATTCATCCTAAAGAATATTTATTGAGAGCCTACTACAGCCCCGCGTTGTGCCAGCACTTGGAGCAACACCTGCTCCCCAGGACCATGCAATATAGTGACATTTTACTCAAACTACTCAATGACTTGACAATTTCAAATAATATTATGGGGCGGGGGGAATGGACTGGGAGTTTGGGATGAGCAGATGTCAATGATTACATATGAATGGATAAACAAAGAGGCCCTACTATATAGCACAGGAAACTATATTCCATATTTTATGATAAACCATAATGAAAAAGAATATTAGAAAGAATATACATATATAACAATCATTTTGCTGTACACCAGAAATTAACACTACATTGTAAATCAACTATACTTCAATTAGAAAATATAAATAAATAAAGCATCAAATCAAATAACATCACAGGACACAGTGTGACTCATGTTTCTCAAAGAAGGCAAGCGCTTTCTTGTTTACTTTTCAATTTTCTTTCTTTGTACTCTGAAATGATTCAAACTTACAGAGAGTTGAAAAACTATTACAGAGAACTACTGTGTACTATGTGTGTGCCAAGTCGCTCAGTCGTGTCCAACTCTTTGCAACCCCATGGACTGTAGGCCACCAGGCTCCTCTGTCCACGGGATTCTCCAGGCGAGAATGCTGGAGTGGGTTGCCAAGCGCTGCTCCAGGGGATCTTCGTGACCCAGGGATCCGATCCCCGTCTCCAGCACTGGCGGGTGGGTTCTTTACCACGAGCGCCACCTGCATAGCCCAACATCTTCGCCCATACTCAGCAGTCACTGATGCTCTGGCATTTGCTTTTGCCTAACTCTGGCTCTCTCCCTCTCCTCTCCTCCCTTGCCCCTGCCTTTCCGCCCCTCCATCCACACCTAACCAGCTCCCTCCTCCTTACAGACTGGTTTTCTGGAACCACTGTGAAGCACAGACATCTCCTTTTATTCTGAAATACTTTATTATGCATTTCCTAAGAACATTCTCTTATATAACCACAGTGCAATTATTAATTTCTGACAGTTAACAGTGATTCAATAAAACTACCTAATACACACTCCATACTCTAATGTTGCCAATCGTCTGAACCGCTGGGAGAATGGGTGGTAAAACACGGATCCCGGGTCTTAAAATACTGATTTGAAGGCTCCTTCCTCAGCCACCCAGTGGACTAACAGCCTCCCAGGAGACCTGGTTTACTTCCCACAGGACCTTTCCTAAAGGACTCCAGGCAGAAGGAAATTCTCCTTGTGTTATTTAATAAAGCTCTTAACAACCACCTCACATTCATGAGGTAACTTAGGCCTATTTTCCTTTTGTTTCAGTCACTGAAAGTCTCTGGATAAAAATATTTTCTTGTAATAAAATTCTGAAGCATCACTCTCCACCCCCCTCAATTAGAAATTGTTCAAATCCCAGTAGCCCTTCAGCTCGGTGCCTCTCTCTGCATCTTCAATTTAAAGCAATATTTCTCAACCTTTGTTATCATCGTCAGTATCCTAGGGAGGCTTTTCAGACAAATTTCCTTCAGTGTCCTCCCCCTGCAATGAAATTAATACAAGAGATAGACTGTACATCTATTTATGAACTCTTATCTATATCTGCATTTTATACATTAAAAAGTAACACATTTTCACTACCATCATCCCAGGAACCATTTTCTATCACCCTCATTTAGAATGCACAGTCTGACATCATTCACAAGCTGGGATGGGGAGAAAACGAGAGAAATCAAGGTGTTGCCTGTGTGAGACCAGACCCCCGTCCAGCCTAGGGTCCTCAGTTGGGGGTGTCTAACGGAAGGCTCAGAGGTCTAATGACCCCTTTTCTACAGATGTGGTCTGAGGTCCACCCCGCCCCAAAAGAGGCTCAAAATATTTTGAAGATTTTGCATATCAAAGCTGGAGTGGAAGTCTTAGCAGATACAGGGAAATCCGCCCCTTGTTAAGGGGATGGATGAGCCTGGCTATCTAAAGGCTTCTTGCACAGATGTCTCCCCAGGACTCAGTCTAGTTGGCACTCTTAACTAGGGAGTTCTGGTCTGAGAATATCTTCAGTGGCCATTCACCCACTCAGTAGAATCAATGCACATATTTTGTCTTCTGGCTGTGCCACACAGCTTACAGAATGGAAGCCGAGCCCATGGCAGTGAAAGCTCCAAACGCTAACCAGGGAATTCCCAGAACCAGTGCATAATTCTTTTTATCAATCTTCAGTTGGTAACCAATATATTTACATTAATTCCGCATTGGACTGAGCTAAACTGTCCAAAAACATTTCCAAGTAGCTCTAAAACCAATTTTTCAGGAATTTACCTAAAATAATGGCAGGTGCCAGACAGTCAAGGAGAAGACCTCATAAAATAAAGTGAAGAGCACCCTGCCCTGTAACGTTTGTGTGCTTTCCCTAAAAATGGACAAATATCAAGCTCCTAGGACTTTATGCAGGTTATATTCAAGAAAATTAAATATACAAATAAGGCAGTCTGTGAAGGAACACAAATTAACGGGAAATTTTGAATACATATGACATTGTAAGCAGGAGTTATGCTTTCTTTCTAGACCACGGCTCCAAAATTATAAAATAAAGACTTTTTAAAGTCAATCAGGACACAGAAGAACTGAAAAAATATCAGTGAACTGGATCTAATTGACATTTACAGAACAGTTCTCCCAATGATGAAAGAATGCATATTATTTTCAAGTATACATGGAACATTCACCAAGATAGAACATAACCAAGGTCATAAAACAACCCATATAAAAATTAAACAACTGAATTAATTCAAAGTACGTTCTCTGACCATAAGGAAATTAATGAGTAACAGAAAGATAACAGAAAAATCTTCAAACACTTGGAAATTAACACATTTCTAAATAATTCATGAGTCAAAGAGAAAGACTCAAGGGAAACTAGAAAATACTTTGAACCGAACTAAAATGAAGATACAACATATCAGAACATGTGAAGGCGACTAAAGCAGTGTTTGAGGGAAACTTATAGCATCAAATATTTACACTGGAAACGATGAAAGAATTCAATAATGTAAGCTTCTACTTTAAGAAACTAGGAAAAGAAGAAACTAAACATAAATAGCAGAAGGAAAGAATTTAGAAGATTAGCACGTAAGTAAAAAATTTTAAAATAGAAAACGATAGGAATTTCCTAGGGGGTCCGGTGGCTAAGACTCCGTTCTCCCAATGCAGGGAGGCTGGCTTTGATTCTTGGTCAGGGAACTAGATCCCACAGGCTGCAAGTAAAGATTCCACATGCTACAACAAACACTGAAGATCCTGTGTGCTGCAACTAAGACCAAGCTCAGCCAAATAAATAGATATTTTTTTAATTAAATAATAAAAACTACCAATGAAACAAAAAGCTGGTTCTTAGAAAGATCAATAAGTAAATCTCTAGCAAGACTGTCAAAGACATAAAATTATGAATAACAGGAAAAAGAAAAAGGGAATATCACTATAGGCTTCAAAGATATTGAAAGGATAATAGGGAATAATAGAAGTAACTTTATACATCCTATAAATTCAACAATTTATAAGAAATGCACCAATTCCTCAAAAAGCATTTACTACCAAAACATACCCAAGATGAAACAGATAATCTGAATAGCTTTAGGACTATTTTTAAAATGAATCTGTAGTTAAAAACCCTTCCAAAATAAGAAATCTTCAGGCCAGATGGTTTCCCTGGTGATTTCTACCAAATATTTAAGGAAGAAATAACACCAACTCTACACAATTTCTTCCAGAAAATATAACAAGGATACTTCCCAGCTCATTTTAAGGCCAACATTACCCTGATACCAAAACCAAAGACAGGATAAGAAAACTGTAAACAAATACTTTTCATAAAGAAAGATGCAAAAGTCCTTAACAAAATATTAGCAGACTGCATCCAACAACATTAAAAAGTATAACACACCATAACCAAGTGAGGTTTATCCCAGAATAGCCAGGCTGGTTCAAAATTCAAAAAGCAATCAATGTAATTTACCACATTAACAGCTGCAAGCAGCGATTAGAAAAGGGCCGGACAGTAACCATTTCAGTCTTTGCTGGCCTCAAAGTCTCTGTTGCAACTACTTAACTTTGTCACTGTAGAGTGACAGCAGACATGGGCAATGTGTAAACAAATGGGCATGAGCGTGTTTCAATAACACTTTGCAAAGGCAGGTAGCAGACCCTTCTATAGTAAAGACACTCAACAAACTAGGAACAGAAGGAAGCTGTCTCAGCATTAGGAAGGCCATTTACAAAAAGTCCATAGCTGACACCATACTCGACGGCAGAAGACTGAAGCTTTTTCCTCTAATATCAGGAACAAGGCAAGGACACCCTCTCCCACCGTCTCTATTCAACAGAGGATTGGAGGTTCTGGCCAGAGTAACTAGACAGGAAAAAGAAATAAAAGGCATCCAAACTGGAAAGGAAGAAGTAAAATTAGCTTTGCAAATGACATGTATAACAACTACTGAAGACGCCACAGAAAATTTAAAAACCTGTCAGAAGTAATGAAAGAATTCAGCAAAGCTGCAAGATAAAAAAATCAACAGAGCAAGGGAGGCAGGAGGGAGGTTCAGGAAGAAGGGGACATGTATATACTTATGGCTGATTCATGCTGATATACGGCAAAAATCAAAAAGCATTGTAAAACAATATACTCTATTTAAAAATAAATTTTAGGGGGAAGGGAGGAAAATATATAAATAAATAATTTTTTTAAAAAATCAACAGGAGAAAAACGGTTTTTGTTTACAATAGCATCAAAAAGAATACTTAATAATAAATCTAAACTATTATATTCAGTACCTTTCACTCAACAACCTATAATGGAAAAGCAGCTGAAAACATATACATACATACATACACATATATATACACACACACATATATACATATAACTGAATTACTTTGTTGTACACCTGAAACTAACACAATATTGTAAATCAACTAAACGTCAAAAAAAATTTTAGAAGAATAAACCTAACCAAAAGGGTGAGAACCTTATGCACTAAAAACTACAATACATTTCTGAAAGAAATTAAAGAAGATACAAATATATGGAAAGCTAACCCACATGTCTTTGGATTGAAAGACTTAATATTTTTTTAAGACTTAATATCTTAAAGAAGGTCATACCAGCCAAAGTGATCTACAGATTCAGTGTAAACCCTAGCAAAACCCCAGTGGCATTTTTTTTTTTTTTTGCAGAAATAGAAAATTCTAAAATTCATACAGAATCTCAAGGGACCCTGAAGAACCAAAATAATTTTTAAAAAGAACAAGGCTGACAGTTCTAATATCAAAACATATTACAAAGCTACAGTGATCATCTTAATGTGGTCCTGACATAAAGACAGACAAGTGTACCAATGAAATAGAATAGAGAGCCCATACAGCGTGTGGTTCTCTATGTGGTCACAGGATCTCTGAAAAAGGTGCCAAAAATACTCAGCAGGAAAAAAAGAGTCTCTTCAACAAGTGGTATTGGGAAAACTGGATATCCACATGCAAAAGAATGAAGTTGAGCCCTTATTTTACACTGTATGCAAAAATTAACTCAAAACAGATTAAATATTTAAATATAAGACCTAAAACTATAAAACACCAAAAGAAAATATAGTAGAAAAGTTTCATGACATTGGATTTGGCAATGATTTCTTGACTATGCCACCAAAAGCAAGGGCAACAAAAGCAAAAACAGACAAACGGGACGATATCCAACTTTAAAATTCTTGGGCATCAAAGGACACAATCAACAGTGTGGAAAGGTAACCAGCGGAAGAGGAGAAAAGCTCTGAGCCCACGCCCAGTCCCAAAGCCTTCCTCTACAGCCCCGAAGTCACGGCCATAAGATGAGCCCAGAGCTGCTGCTCCCAGAAGCAAGTCCATCATCACACAAAACTCCCAAGACACACTGCCTTTGTCCTCTTTATTCAACGAATGCTTACAGGTAATTTTACAACAAAGATCACCATAATTCTAGATAACAGAATGTATTTATTAAATAAAGTTGTAGGTTTAAAGTGGTTATAAATGATAATTCATTCTTTCTATGTCACAGAGGGAACAAGCAATATACCTCCCACTTCGTCTTGTTTACGGATGGAAAACAAAATGGTTGGCATGCAAAGAAAACTAACAACTAAACAGGAAAGGGATAAACACACAAATCGTCCAAGCCTTTGGTTGAACATTCTTTCCATGAGCTGCAAATACTGCAGCTTTACCTAATTTCATGGACAGCTGCTCACAGGCACGAACAATTTCCACCAGTTAACACCTGGAATTGTCTATCTTACCACACCTGAAGCAGCTTCCAAAAAGTAGTGGATGAAGACCACAGAATGGCTGCCTTAGTGGCCACTTGAGAAGATTAAAGTTAAGGCAAACTGGGTAATTTTTATTAGCTACATGCTACCTTCAGCCAAGAAGTATATGCTGCATGCCCCATAGTCTTTTTATAAAAATAGGCCAGGAACTTCCCTGGTGGTCCAGTGGTTAAGAATCTGCCTTGTGTAGTTTCCTTTGTTGTGCAGAAGCTTTTAATTTTAATTAGGTCCCATTTGTTTATTTTTGCTTTTATTTCCAGTATTCTGGGAGGTGGGTCATAGAG
Source organism: Budorcas taxicolor (assembly GCF_023091745.1). NCBI lineage: Eukaryota > Metazoa > Chordata > Mammalia > Artiodactyla > Bovidae > Budorcas > Budorcas taxicolor. Next base: position 54,104,098 of record NC_068910.1, on the reverse strand, counting down.
AATCCTGCTGTGATTTATGTCGAGGAGTGTTTTGCCTGTGTTCTGCTCTAGGAGTTTTATAGTTTCTGGTCTTATGTTTAGATCTTTAATCCATTTTGAGTTTATTTTTGTGTATGGTGTTAGAAAGTGTTCTAGTTTCATTCTTTCACAAGTGGTTGACCAGTTTTCCCAGCACCACTTGTTAAAGAGATTGTCTTTAATCCATTGTATAGTCTTGCCTCCTTTGTCAAAGATAAGGTGTCCATAGGTGCGTGGATTTATCTCTGGGCTTTCTATTTTGTTCCATTGATCTGTATTTCTGTCTTTGTGCCAGTACCATACTGTCTTGATGACTGTGGCTTTGTAGCAGAGCCTGAAGTCAGGCAGGTTGATTCCTCCAGTTCTATTCTTCTTTCTCAAATTGCTTTGGCTATTCGAGGTTTTTTGTATTTCCATACAAATTGTGAAATTGTTTGTTCTAGCTCCGTGAAAAATACTGTTGGTAGCTTGACAGGAATTGCATTGAATCTGTTAGATTGCTTTGGGTAGTATATTCATTTTCACTATGTTGATTCTTCCAACACATGAACATGGTATTTTTCTCCATCTATTAGGGTCTTCTTTGATTTCTTTCACCAGTGTTTTACAGTTTTCTATATATAGGTCTTTAATTTCTTTAGGTTGATATATTCCTATTTTATTCTTTTCATTGCAATGGTGAATGGGATTGTTTCCTTAATTTCTTTTTCTATTTTCTCATTATTAGTGTATAGGAATGCAAAGGATTTCTGAGTGTTGATTTTATATCCTGCAACTTTACTATATTCATTGCTTAGCTCTAGTAATTTTCTGGTGGAGTCTTTAGGGTTTTCTATGTAGAGGATCATGTCATCTGCAAACAGTGAGAGTTTTACTTCTTCTTTTCCAATTTGAATTCCTTTTATTTCTTTTTCTGCTTTGATTGCTGTGGCCAAAATTTCAAAAAATATGTTGAATAGTAGTGGTGAAGTGGGCACCCTTGTCTTGTTCCTGACTTTAAGGGAAATGCTTTCAATTTTTCACCATTGAGGATAAGTGGTGAAAAGACAGCCTTCAGAATGGGAGAAAATAATAGCAAATGAAGCAACTGCCAAACAACTAATCTCAAAAATATACAAGCAACTCCTGCAGCTCAATTCCAGAAAAATTAACGACCCAATCAAAAAATGGGCCAAAGAACTAAACAGACATTTCTCCAAAGAAGACATACAGATGGCTAACAAACACATGAAAAGATGCTCAACATCACTCATTATCAGAGAAACGCAAATCAAGACCACAATGAGGTACCATTTCACGCCAGTCAGAATGGCTGTAATCCAAAAGTCTACAAGCAATAAATGCTGGAGAGGAGGTGGAGAAAAGGTAACCCTCTTACACTGTTGGTGGGAATGCAAACTAGTACAGCCACTATGGAGAACAGTGTGGAGATTCCTTAAAAAACTGGAAATAGAACTGCCTTATGACCCAGCAATCCCACTGCTGGGCATACACACCGAGGAAACCAGAATTGAAAGAGACACGTGTACCCCAATGTTCATCGCAGCACTGTTTATAATAGCCAGGACATGGAAGCAACCTAGATGTCCATCAGCAGATGAATGGATAAGAAAGCTGTGGTACATATACACAATGGAGTATTATTCAGCCATTAAAAAGAATACATCTGAATCAGTTCTAATGAGGTGGATGAAACTGGAGCCTATTATACAGAGTGAAGTAAACCAGAAAGAAACACCAATACAGTATACTAACACATATATATGGAATGTAGAAAGACAGTAACAATAACCCTGTATGCGAGACAGCAAAAGAGACACAGATGTATAGAACAGTCTTTTGGACTCTGTGGGAGAGGGAGAGGGTGGGATGATTTGGGAGAATGGCACTGAAACATGTATAATATCATATATGAAATGAATCGCCAGTCCAGGTTCGATGCAGGATACAGGATGCTTGGGGCTGGTGCACTGGGACGACTCAGAGGGATGGTACGGGGAGCGAGGAGGGAGGGGAGTTCAGGGCGGGGAACACATGTATACCCACGGCGGATTCATGTTGATGTATGGCAAAACCAATACAATATTGTAAAGTAATTAACCTCCAATTAAAATAAATAAATTATATTTAAAAAAAAAAAGAATCTGCCTTGTAATGCTTGGGATGCAGATTGATCCCTGGTTCAGGAAACTAACATCCCACATGCCACAGAAAAACTAAGTCCACATAGGGCAACTACTGAGCTCACGCAGTCTAGAACCCATGCTCTACAACTGGAGATGCCTCCACGTGCTGCAACTAGAGAAAGCCTGACCACAGTAGGGAAGGCCCAGTGCAGCCCAAAAAAGTAAAAGCGGGCCAAACAAATTCTTGCTAACTTTTAACAAAGTTCCAACAATGATACAAAGTTATCTTTTCTCTCCATACATATATTTTTCCAGAACCACATGAGAATAAGTTGCCAAAATAATGCCCCTTGACCCCTAAATCCTTCAGTGTACAAATATTAAAATCAAACAATTAACATGGATACTGTACTGTTAGCTATAGACTGCACACAAATTTTCTGGCATAATAATGTCATTTACACACAAAAAAATCAGATCACAAGTTATATTTAGTTAGTACAAAATGTACACTTTGTAGTTTTCAAAAGGAATTTACAGCTTCAAACTAAAAAAGCAAAACTAAAGACGGAAATAAACAAAACAAAAAACACTAAGAATACCAATAACTGGTACATTGCTGGAAAGGAAAAGGAAGCCAGTTCTAGATAAGAAGAAATTCAATTTCATGACATAAGCAACTGCGATTTAGTCTCTTTCTAGTTAGGTTATGCTATGCTTATGTTCAAAAAGATGACTTCCCCCAGGCTTAAGCTTGATTCCATAAGTTTAGTTCTGTTTCTCTGACATAGAGATTTTCTAAAGCACTTTTATATCAATCCTATCTTGTGAGAAAAATGTGAGAAAAAAAAAAAGTAGAGTTTTGGCTTTCAATACTCTTTTCCTGAATTTCAGCTCACTCCAAGGGTATCACAGAAACTGATGTTTAACAAAAATTTCAGTTATAGGAAACTCCAAATTAATTAAATGACTAAAAGAGTGTTACAATGCACTTTGGGCCAAGGTATCAAGAGCAGACTTCTCACAAAAAGGAAAAAGGTGCAGATTAGCCAGGAGAATAAAAATGACCACAAGAATATTGCTAGTATAAAAAGTGACAAAACGCAGTACGATACAGATACAGATATAAAATACGGGTGCAATAATACCCTCTCAACAGCATTCACAGCACAAACTGGCTTTTGTCCTGCTCCATTTTTTAGGCTCAATCCATGAAATGAGTCAGCTGGAACACGTACACAGTAAAGCTCTGTAAAGTTCGCCCAAGTGAAGTTCGCCAAAGGGGTCGGGAGGCCCATTTTTAAGGCATTAGTAATAGGGTGGAACTCAGCTACATAAGAATCCCAAAAGCAAAATGCATTCAAAACATGCGATCCCACTTCACCCAAAGTCCACACTCTGATTTGGGAGTGTGGATTTGGGAGTCCTCCCTGGCAATTAAGACTCCGGCCAGAGCTTCCTAAGACTCACAGGGTCCAAGAGCCCCCTCAGCCTGTCCTGGGAGCCCGAGTAAAGACAGGACAGGACAGGCATGGAAAGACCTTCCAAAGGGCTGCAGGAGGCAAGGGGCGAGACGGTGAAAGCTCTGAACACACAGTCCGAAAAAGTGCCTGCTTCTGACCAGGAAAAACCCACCAAACATCAGCTACTCACAGAAAGAGATGCCACCCAATGCTGGGCTAGAAAATCACTAATGACAGCACAGGGGCCCTTCTCAGGGAAGGCCAGGGCTGGAGAGAGCGAACAGGAATAATGTTGAGCAATGACTGTCTTGCAGTGAAATGCCTGGCTGCTTTACCCTGAGGCAAAGCCCTCAGTGATCTCATCTATAAAATGAGTGGGGAGAAGGTCTCCAAGTTCCTTCCAGGGCGGTGAAAAGAAAGCAAGCTCCAGAGTCAGACCAATCCTGACTCCACAACTTACCAGCAAGGCAACTTAGGTCACTCTGTGCCTCAGTTTCTACACCTGCAAAATAGAGATCCCACCTGCAACAGTCAGGGTTAGATTTGGCTGTGAAGTGTGACTTAAAAGTGAGGCTTATTATGTCCATCATAGAAAATTCCAGAAGATAGTAGCCCAGGATTTGTGAGGTGATCAACTGAGGCTTCCCAGTGGCTCAGACAGTAAAGAATTTGCCTGCAACGCTGGAGACCTTGGTTCAATCCCTGGGTTGGGAAGATCCCCTGGAGAAGGGAATGGCAACCCACTCCAGTCTTCTTGCCTAGAGAATTCCATGGACAGAAGAGCCTGGCAGGCTACAGTCCATGGGGTCACACAGAGTCAGACACGACTGATCAACCAACACTTTCACTTTTCTGATCAACAAAGTCCTCAGAGGTGCCTTCTGTCTTTATGGCCTTCATTCCAGTTGCCTAAAGACTCAAGATGACTGCTGCAATTCCAGACATCATGTCTATATTCCAGTTTTGGCCACATGTCTTTATTTTAAGAAAGAGAAAAAAGGGGGAAAGGTACAAAGGAGGTTCCAGGAAACTATTATGTGACAACTCTGTTCCCTATAAGGGGGAATGTGCGGTGCAAAGATAGTTTTCTCAAGGATAAAGCACGTATACAGCTAAAAACTAGGGCTCTATGACTATAGAAGAAGGGAAGGCTGGATAGATCTGTAGCACCTCTGATCTCATGTTAAGGATTAAATTGTAAATCTAAAGCATCCAAGGGCCCCTGGGCCCACAGAGGTATCTCTTCTGGTTCTGAAAGCACTGACGTTTTATGACCTGTGCTGTCGGCGGCTTGAGAGACCTTCAGGAAGCAGGTTTTTCCAACACGGGCTGCTTTTACCATTTGGTCCCTGGCCAAGCCTACATACCACCTAAGTTCCAGCCATACCAAACCATCTCCCTCACTCCATACCTCCCAACCTTTGTACCCACAGAGCTTCTACCAGGGAAGCCCTCCCCAAGCCCCAGGCTGCACAATGAACCCCTCTCTTCAAGATCCTAGGTCTTCCCTCTCCTGCCACTTGTCTGCTATCCCCAGGTGGAGATGGGACTCTCCCCTGGAGCTTCTTCTCGGGTAGCATTACCACTGCCCACTCCACCCCATATCATAGAAGTGTTAGTCGCTCAGTCGTGTCCAATTCTTTGCAACCCCATGAACTGTAGCCCGCCAGGCTCCTCTGTCCATGAGATTCTCCAGGGAAGAATACTGGAGTGGGTAGCCATTCCTTTCCCGTGTGCCATGCCTTATTCTAAGCCCTTTACATGAAGTCTGGCAGCTGATCCCAACAACCCTATGACACACTCACTGTAACATCCCCATTTTACAGATGAAGAAACAAAGGCACAGAGAGGCTAAATAGCTGGTCCAAGGCCACACAGGTATTAACAGTCAACAGCAAGACTGGGGTGCAAGCCCAGGCTGCTGGACTGCAGAATCCTTACCCTTAGCTACCACACTCAGCTGCCCCGACTACCTGAGCAAGGGGTCTGCACATCATTTCAGACCAAGGATGGTCAAACCACAGCCCATAGGCTAAATCCAGCCCACCTCCTGTCTTTGTAAACAAAGTTTTATTGGAACACAGACACACCCACTTGTTTACAATGGAAGAGCGGAGGAGTTGCCATGGAGATTGTGGAGCCCACAAAGCCAGATATTAATTGTGTGACCCTTTATGGGAAAAGTCTGCCACCCGTTACAGGCTGCCAGCCCTGTAAGGCAGGACCTGTGCCGTTTTCTTTCGTCTCTCACATCTCACAGGGCATTTATTTATTTTCTTTAACTGAAGCGTGGTTAATGTACAACGCATGTTAATTTCTGTGTACAGTAAAGTGATTCAGTTAGACATACATATATTCTTCTGCATGGCCTTTTTATTATGGTTTGTTGCAGGATATTGCATCTAGTTCCCTGTGCTATCCAGTAGGGCCTTGCTGTTCATCCATCCTGCATATAAGAGTTTGCATCTGCTGATCCCAGACTCCCAATCGCTCCCCTCATCTCCCACTGGCAACCACAAGTCTGTTCTCCATGTCCGTGAACCTGTTTCCATTTTGTAAATTTGTTCATTTGTGTCATATTTCAGATGCCACATATAAGTGATACCCTACAGTATTTGTCTTTCCCTGTCTGACTTACCTCACTTAGTATGATCACCTCAAGGTCCATCCCTGCTCTTGCCAATGGCATTATTTCATTGTTTTATGGCAAAGATTCCATCATGCATATGTACCAAATCTTTATCCATTCAACTGCTGACAGACACTTAGCTTGTTTCCATGTCTTGGCTATTGTGAACAGTGCTGCTATGAACAGTGGGGTGCACGCATCTCTTTGAATTAGAGATTTCTCTGGCTATACCGCACGGCATTTGACATCTACACACAAGGCCCTCAACAAGTACGTGGGGTGTGAACCTTCCATCAGGCCTAACTACACACAGAGCAGTGTGTGTGTGTCACGCAGGACTTGGAAAGTCTCCCACTTCTGTCTAGATTCTAGTTAGCAACAAAGGGCCCAGGAAAACCTTCATGGTGGCATTCCCTGCACGGTTCACAGCCCACCACGGTTCTGATGGCGTGAACATCACAGGGATGTACCTATCGCCTAATCCACCTAACTCCTCTGGAACAAGGGACTCACACAGAGCACCGAGTCCCACTTGCACTTGGAAGAACCTGAATCCCATGGCGTCCTGGGCGGTTCCCAGTCCCTGCTCGTGGTTCACAGACCATGTGATCAGCACTGCCTAAACACTTGACACATCCTGGGAAAGAGTTACTAAAAACTGATGCTGGGGACTTCCCTGGTGGTTCAGTGGTTAAGAATCTGCCTGCCAACGCAGGGGACATAGGATTGACCCCTGATCTAAAAAGACTCCACCTGCCTCAGGGCCACTAAGCCTGTGCCCTGCGCTCTAGAGCCTGCAAGCCCAAGTGCCCCAAGTATCGAAGCCCACACGCCCTAGAGCCTGTGCTCTGCCAACAAGAGAAGCCACTACAAAGAGAAGCTCACGTACCACAACTAGACAGTGGCCCCCACTTACTGAAACCAGAGGAAACCTGTGCACAGCAACGAAGACCCAGGGCGGCCAAAAAAAAAAAAAAACTGATGTCGGGGCCTTTCAACTTGTTATATGTTCATCAAAAGACTTCTAGAAAGGGACCAAACCACACACAAACACATTCCCCTGGAAACAACCGCCCAGCGTGAAAAAGTTATTCGTGACTCAAATGCCTTCAAAGAACAGAATCGTGCACGTTTCATAATTGCAGTGTTGTTCTTGGTATCTTTGTAGAAGGCACAAATACAGCATTGGGTTGTGACCAAATCCCATCAAGTCTGGGTTATCAAACACCAAATTCTGGACGGCTTTCTTTCTAATTCTGTCTTGGCTGGCCCGAAGCTCATCAGAAGCCACCCAGAGGAAACAGGCAGAGAGCCTCCCACGTTTCCAGCACAACCATCTCAATCCTGCTTTCAGGACACAAAGACCCACATCTCTCCTCTCCTCCCAGGGTTCTCAAACTGTTGTCTGATGGGTCACAGCCTGCCAGGCCATGTGATGGACACCCAGCAGAGACCAGCATCCACTACACAAATAAAACCGTTTGTCACCTGGCCCAGCGCAGGGGGAAGAAGGTCTGAGAAACATCTGTATACTGGGTCTAAAGTGACCACCAATTCAGCCCCAGGAAGGTTCCTTGTACTTCTTTCCAGTCCATTCCCCTTCCCTTGCAATCTGTTTCTGATTTTTATCACCATGAATTCGTTTTGTCTCTTTGGGTTTCATGTATCAGTGGGTGGAACCATCAGAGCTTATCCTTTTCAGAGTCTGGTCTGCTTAACTCAGAAAGATCTGAGTCTGGTCCTCTTTGCTGCCGCATCAGTCATTCATACTGGATTTCTTTTGTTGTTGAGTCGTAGTGTATCTGTGAATATACCAGTTTGCTTATCCGTATACTCATAGGTGGGTGTTTGGGTGGTTTCCAGTTTTTGGCTGTTACAAACCAAGCTGCTGTTCATGTACAAGTCTGTGTGTGGATGTGAGCTTCATTTCTCTTGGGTCAGTACTGGGATTGGAATCGCAGTGGTTATATGCTATAAACAAGTATCAAAATTCAAATGGAACATCTAAGATTATCGTATTGTATGTTTCTTATGACTTGAAAAAGAAGTCTTTGGACTAATGAGTCATTCTGATAAAATGGAAAGCACAGATTATTACATGTATTCTTCCAAAACTGATTGCTCAATTAGTATTTAAAGAAACCCCAAAGAAACTCTGATTGGCCCGTTAAAGGAAATTAGGTTTGCTCATGAGCATTAGAAACAATTTTCCACACAATATTACCTACTTAATACTTGCCCAAGGGCTCTGTCCAGCCAGAGATGAATGAGCCCACCAATCTGGCCTAACAAGCCCACTTACACTCATGACAGCAACCTGCGCCCTCCCCTGAAAAGAGATGGCTGTTGCTATGGCAACCAGTGGAAGGTAGGCAAGGTGGACAGAGAAGGGAGCCAAAGAGCTTAAGAACCACTTTGGATTCACGACCGCGGGAACGCCACTCCCCACCCCCAAGATGTTCACATCCTAATTCCTGGAACCTATGACTGTCGATTTATACGGCAAAGTGTTCGGCACATACTAAGTCGCTTCAGTCGTGTCTGATTCTTTGCGACCCTACGGACCCTAGCCTGGAATCTCTGTCCATGGGATTCTCCAGGCAAGAACACTGGAGTGGGTTGCCATGCCCTCCTCCAGGGGATCTTCCTGACCCAGGGCTCAAACCCTTGTCTCTTGGGTCTCCTGCACTGGCAGGCAGGTTCTTTCCCACTAGCCACCTGGGAGGCCCTAGTGGCAGGCTGATTAACTCAAGGGTCTTGAGATGCAGGGATTCTCTAAGTGGACCCTAAACACACTCATAGCAGTCCTTCTAAAGGGAGGCAGAGGGAGATCAGACACACAGAGAGGAGAAGGAAACACGAAGACAGAGGCAGAAACTGGGGCGATGCAGTTGCGAGCCAAGGAATGCTGGCAGTCAGCAGGAGCTGGAAGAAGCAGGAAGAACCTGCCCTGAGAGCAGCCGGTGGGGGCACGGCCTTGCCGACACCCTGACTTCCATCCAGTGAAACTAACCTCAGGCTTCTGGCCTCCAGAACCATGAAACAATACATGTCTGTTGTTTTAAGTCACCAAGTTTGGGGTCATTTTTTATAAGAGCCATAGGAAAACTAACACAGACTGGAAGCCTTAAGGTCATATTGCTTCTGCCAGCGGCCCACATTCCCCCAATATCAACTCCAACGTCTGAGAAGTTAATTCACTATTATAAAATTAATGAAAGCTTTCATTAATTAATGAAAACAAAATGTCATAGGGACTTCCCTAGTGGTCCAATGGATAAGACTCCACGCTCCCAACACAGGGGGCCCAGGTTCAATCCCTGGCCAGGGAACTAGACCCTGCAAGCTGCCGCTGAAGAGTTCACGTGCAGCAACTAGAGAGTCTGCACGCCACTGCGAAGACAGAAGACCCCATGCGCTGCAACTGAGACCCAGCACCGCCAAATACACAGATAAAAGTAAATATTTTAAAACAGGAAAACGTCACAGACCATCTCGTGACCACGAGACAGGCAAAGATGTCCTAAACAGGGCTCAGAAAGAACCCACCGTAAAGGGAAAACATTAACAATGTGACTACATTAAAATTTAGAATCTGTGTTTATCAAGACACTAGTAAGAGATGAACTCGCAAACCACGGCATGAAAGCAGCTGCTTTCTCTGCATACAGAACACCTGTGCCCACGTGTGCAGAAACCTATCAGTGAACTCAGACCCAGAATACACAGGAAATTCCACAATTTAATAAGAAAAAAGCCGATATTAGAAAGCTAATAATTTCATTAGCCATCAGAAAGGGCAAATTAAAATCACAAGGAGATACCGCCACACACCCACCAGATTGGCTACAAAAGAAAACAGACAATGTCAAGTATGGACGAGTCTGTGGAGCACCTAGAACTCGCTCACATTCCTGGTGGCATACTAACAGACACAGCCACCATGCAAAACTCTCTGGATGCCTCTCATGAGTAGGACACCTGTAACACCTCCACACCTAGGTACCCACCCACAGACAGGTATGCGTGTATTTCCCAAAACTATTCATATGAGCCCAAAACTGGGAGGAACTCAAATGTCAATCTACAATACGTACAAATATATTTTTACATTCCAACAACAGAATACCAAACAGCAATGGAAATAAACAGACCACAACATGAATGGGGCTAAGAAGCCAGACATAAAAGATCACATCACGATATGAAATTTAAAAATAGGCCTAACTAATATATGGTATTGGGAGTCAGAATAGTGGCGCCTACAGGGGTCGGGAAGACAGTAAGGGATGGGATGAAGGGGCTGCTTTTTCTTGATCTGGTTGTGCATGAAAATTCACTGAACTATGTATTTTTATGAGTTGTGTATTTTTCTGAACGAATATATAAGACTTAAAATTTACCCTCAAAAATTCAGTTAATCAGAGATTATGTAGAAAGGTATGGGCAGCTTTCTTTTTCCTCGATAACATTTTCAAATGGTACAACGGATGCACGTTCATCTTAGGGGAAAAAAATAACCATTCAGGGTGTGTGTGCAAGTATGCACACGCACGTGCATGTGTGTGTGTTTTAGTCACTCAGTTGTGTTCGACTCTTTGAGACCCCATAGACTGTAGCCTGCCAGGCTCCTCTGCCCATGGAATTTTCCAGGCAAGAATACTGGAGTGGGCTGCCATACCTTCCTCCAGGGGATCTTTCTGAGCCAGAGATCAAACCTGGGTCTCCTGCATTGCAGGCAAATTATTTACCATCTGAGCCACCAGGGAAGCCCATTTGATATAAATATCAAATACATGTACACTTTAAAAAGGCAGGGGTGAGAGGACAGCCAATCCCACAGGAGGTGATTAACATATGGCATACATTACATATATTATATATAATGTATTATATACATATATGTTTATAGTACAAAACATATACAATATAATGTTGTCAGTCACCAGTTGTGTTGGACTCTGCAACCCCATGGACTGCAGCACGCCAGGCCTCCCTGTCCCTCACCATCTCCCAGAGTTGGCCCAAGTTCATGTCCATTACGTTAGTGATGCCATCCAGCCATCTCATCCTCCCATGCCCTCTTCCCCTTGTATATATTATAAAGGATAACATTCTATGCATATATTATTGTATATTTTATACATATATAGTTGTATATATTACATACAATACATATAAATAATATGCAGCTTTGTAATCTAAGCAATCATCTTTCATAATTATCGTCAATGAAGCCGTCTAATGTCCCTAAACAATGTGAGTGGGGAGTCAGAACAATCTGACAACCCAGACAGCAAGATGTGCAAATCCTTCGGAGCACGAGGAGACAAGAACATTAAACCAGAACAGTGATTTTCAACCCTGGTATCACCACCAATTGTCTCTAAAACTATTGGAATTCTCAAAAAGCATTCATTTTCATGCAGTATTACTTTTGAAGTTAATATATGCCTCTACTGACTTTGCTAAACGGGCCAAGTGGCCCCCAAACCCTGGGAAATTATGCCAGGAGCTAAACACTGTCTTCTCAAAGTATGTTAATACAGATCAAGTGAAAAGCGAGCCCTGGATATCTGGTTCCTAAAGGTCCATCTTGGGTGGGTTGTGGTGGGTCTGAGGTCAGGATGGGCATGTCTGCTGATCCAGAAGACATGTTGCAGAGAACAGAGCAAATGATAAACACACTAACTCAAGGACAAATCTATAAGCAGGTAGAGAGTTAAGAATTACAGTAATAGTGGTAAACGCTGGCCAAAATAGAACTAAATCCTGGCTTGTCTTTTCTGTCATTCATTTACTTGCTAACTCATTTGGTAATACTTACTGAACCTTTATTATATGCCACGTCCTAGACTCTAGGGATACAGCAGAGAACAAGACAAGCAAAATTACTCTCTGTCCTCAGCGAGCTAATACCTAGTGCAGAAAGACGAGAGAGTAAACTACAGAGCGTGTCAGCTGGTGGTAAGGGTTAAGGAGGAGAAAAGCATGACAGGGAGATGGGGTTTAGGGGCTGGAGGAGGAAGGAAGTCACTTCCAACAGAAACGTAAATGCCTGGTTCCAAGTTTTAAATAACCTCTTGCCCCTCAAAGAACCCATCATCTTCTCTGCAAAGAATTCTGTGATAATTACGCTAATGGAACCCCAGAGTCATCACAGCATGCAAAAAAGAGACCAAGAGTTTTATGGGCTGGAAAAGGTCCGCTAAAGTAGGGGCAAATTGAAGATCCAAGAATAGCTCCTCCTTGCTGAGATCCTGAACTATTCTCAGCCCCTTATACATCAGGGTCTTCATTTAATCCCCACACTGAACTGAGGGAAAGAGCAGAGGTTACACTGTCTTCAACATTTAAGCAAGCAGGAAAGCGGAAGTCCAGGGCAATTAGGGAGCTGGTCCAAGGCAAGAGGTGTGCTCCGTACTGAGGCCAGGACTTGACCCAGAGTCCGCACTGCTCTAACTGTCCAAATGCGTGTCCACTGGCCTGAGGTTTTCGTATGCCAGTACTCGTCCTCTTCGTCCTATTCAAGATTTGCCTTTCGGTGTTTTCCTGAGTTCCCACAACCTCACCAATCACCCGAGAAAGAATTAGAGGCTGGCTCCACATTTGCAGTCTTTTTTCCTCCAAATATCAAAAACTGAATGGTGATGAAAACCCTCAAATATTTAAATATCACTTCCCAGATCCGATAAGAAATTATTTCCCCTAAAACACTAGATTTTAAAACCAACCCCAAAGCAGTTCCGTTTTGGCCAAAGACTAAACTCAGCCTTAGGGCAAATGAGAGTTCATACTGTCAAGTCCATGCTAGATCTGCCCCTCGCAAACTGAGCACGCGCAAACAGAACTCTTGGTTGTCTGCCATCCGACCCACAGGCAGGTGCGTCCCCTGTGACCCTGGGATCCATAAAGGATGCTTCAACCTCCCAGCCTACACACTGAAGAGTTATCCTTCTTGCAATGGAAGAGAACATTAAATATATATATATATACATATCTAAAACAAGGTAAGGAACAGCGGCTGTGCTTTGCTGGAGCAGCCGTGAAGAGATACCCCACGTCCAAGAGAAACCCAAGTAAGATGGTAAGTGTTGCAAGAGGGCATTGGAGGGCAGACACACTGAAACCATACTCACAGAAAACTAGTCAATCTAATCACACTAGGACCACAGACTTGTCTAACTCAATGAAACCAAGCCATGCCTACGGGGCAACCCAAGATGGGCAGGTCATGGTGGAGAGGCCTGACAGAATGTGGTCCATTGGAGAAGGGAATGGCAAGCCACTTCAGTATTCTTGCCTTGAGAACCCCATGAACAGTATGAAAAGGCAAAACGATAGGATACCAAAAGAGGTACTCCCCAGGTCAGTAGGTGCCCAATATGCTACTGGAGATCAGTGGAGAAATAACTCCAGAAAGAATGAAGGGATGGAGCCAAAGCAAAAACAATACCCAGTTGTGGATGTGACTGGTGATAGAAGCAAGATCCGATGCTGTAAAGAGCAATATTGCATAGGAACCTGGAATGTCAGGTCCATGAATCAAGGCAAATTGGAAGTGGTCAGACATGAGATGGCAAGAGTGAATGTCAACATTCTAGGAATCAGCAAACTAAAATGGACTGGAATGGGTGAATTTAAATCAGATGACCATTACGTCTACTACTGCGGGCAGGAATCCCTCAGAAGAAATGGAGTAGCCATCATGGTCAACAAAAGAGTCCGAAATGCAGTACTTGGATGCAATCTCAAAAACGACAGAATGATCTCTGTTCGTTTCCAAGGCAAACCATTCAATATCACAGTAATCCAAGTCTATGCCCCAACCACTAACGCTGAAGAAACTGAAGTTGACGGTTTTATGAAGAGCTACAAGATCTTTTAGAACTAACACCCAAAAAAGGTGTCCTTTTCATTGTAGGGGACTGGAATGCAAAAGTAGGGAGTCAAGAAGCAACTGGAGTAACAGGCAAATTTGGCCTTGGAATGCGGAATGAAGCAGGGCAAAGACTAATAGAGTTTTGCCAAGACAATGCACTGGTCATAGCAAACATCCTCTTCCAACAAAACAAAAGAAGACTCTACACATGGACATCACCAGATGGTCAACACCGAAATCAGATTGATTATATTCTTTGCAGCCAAAGATGGAGAAGCTCTATACAGTCAACAAAAACAAGACCAGGATCTGACTGTGGATCAGATCATGAACTCCTTATTACCAAATTCAGACTTAAATTGAAGAAAGTAGGGAAAACCGCTAGACCATTCAGGTATGACCTAAATCAAATCCCTTATGATTATACAGTGGAAGTGAGAAATGGGTTTAAGGGCCTAGATCTGATAGATAGAGTGCCTGATGAACTATGGAATGAGGTTCGTGACATTGTACAGGAGACAGGGATCGAGACCATCCCCATGGAAAAGAAATGCAAAAAAGCAAAATGGCTGTCTGGGGAGGCCTTACAAATAGCTGTGAAAAGAAGAGAGGTGAAAAGCAAAGGAGAAAAAGAAAGATGTAAGCATCTGAATGCAGAGTTCCAGAGAATAGCAAGAAGAGATAAGAAAGCCTTCTTCAGCGATCAATGCAAAGAAATGGAGGAAAAGAACAGAATGGGAAAGACTAGAGATCTCTTCAAGAAAATTAGAGATACCAAGGGAACATTTCATGCAAAGATGGGCTTGATAAAGGACAGAAATGGTATGGACCTAACAGAAGCAGAAGATATTAAGAAGAGGTGGCAAGAATACACAGAAGAACTGTACAAAAAAGATCTTCACGACCCAGAAAATCATGATGATGTGATCACTAATCTAGAGCCAGACATCCTGCAATGTGAAGTCAAGTGGGCCTTAGAAAGCATCACTACGAACAAAGCTAGTGGAGGTGATGGAATTCCAGTGGAGCTCTTTCAAATCCTGAAAGATGATGCTGTGAAAGTGCTGCACTCAATATGCCAGCAAATCTGGAAAACTCAGCAGTGGCCACAGGACTGGAAAAGGTCAGCTTTCATTCCAATCCCTAAGAAAGGCAATGCCAAAGAATGCTCAAACCACCACACAATTGCACTCATCTCACATGCTAGTAAAGTAATGCTCAAAATTCTCCAAGCCAGGCTTCAGCAATACGTGAACCATGAACTTCCTGATGTTCAACCTGGTTTTAGAAAAGGCATAGGAACCAGAGATCAAATTGCCAACATCCGCTGGATCATGGAAAAAGCAAGAGAGTTCCAGAAAAACATCTATTTCTGCTTTCTTGACTATGCCAAAGCCTTTGACTGTGTGGATCACAATAAACTGTGGAAAATTCTGAAAGAGATGGGAATACCAGACCACCTGACCTGCCTCTTGAGAAATCTGTATGCAGGTCAGGAAGCAACAATTAGAACTGGACATGGAACAACTGACTGGTTCCAAATAGGAAAAGGAGTACGCCAAGGCTGTATATTGTCACCCTGCTTATTTAACTTATATGCAGAGTACATCATGAGAAACGCTGGACTGGAAGAAGCACAAGCTGGAATCAAGATTGCTGGGAGAAATATCAATAACCTCAGATATGCAGATGACACCACCCTTGTGGCAGAAAGTGAAGAGGAGCTAAAAAGCCTCTTGATGAAAGTGAAAGAGAAGAGTGAAAAAGTTGGCTGGAAGCTCAACATTCAGAAAACGAAGATCATGGCATCTGGTCCCATCACTTCATGGAAAATAGATGGGGAAACAGTAGAAACAGTGTCAGACTTTATTCTGGGGGGCTCCAAATCACTGCAGATGGTGACTACTGCAGCCATGAAATTAAAAGACGCTTACTCCTTGGAAGAAAAGCTATGACCAACCTAGATAGCATATTCAAAAGCAGAGACATTACTTTGCCGACTAAGGTCCGTCTAGTCAAGGCTATGGTTTTTCCTATGGTCATGTATGGATGTGAGAGTTGGACTGTGAAGAAAGCTGAGAGCTGAAGAATCGATGCTTTTGAACTGTGGTGTTGGAGAAGACTCTTGAGGGTCCCTTGGACTGCAAGGAGATCCAACCAGTCCATTCTGAAGGAGATCAGCCCTGGGATTTCTTTGGAAGTAATGATGCTGAAGCTGAAGCTCCAGTACTTTGACCACCTCATGCAAAGAGTTGACTCATTGGAAAAGACTCTGATGCTGGGAGGGATTGGGGGCAGGAGGAGAAGGGGACGACCGAGGATGAGATGGCTGGATGGCATCATGGACTCGATGGACGTGAGTCTGAGTGAACTCCGGGAGATGGTGATGGACAGAGAGGCCTGGCGTGCTGCGATTCATGGGGTCGCAAAGAGTCAGACACGACTGAGCAACTGAACTGAAAACTGAATCACTTTTCTGTACAGCTGAAACACAACATTGTAAATCAACTATATTTCAATTTTTAAAAAGTTTAAGCTATCCTTGGCCCCTCTTGCTCGCTCACCTCAGCATCCAACCCATCAGCAATGTCCCTCTTTCCCACTCCAAGTGAAAGTGAAGTTGCTCAGTTGTGTCCGACCCTTTGCGACCCCGTGGACGGTAGCCTACCAGGCTCCTCCGTCCATGGGATTCTCCAGGCAAGAGTACTGGAGTGGGTTGCCATTTCCTTCTCCAGGGGATCTTTCCTACCCAGGGATTGAACCCAGGTCTCCCACATCGCGGGCAGACGCTTTAACCTCTGAGCCACCAGGGAAGCCCTCTCCCCACTCCAGATCTGTCCCTTTCGCCATTTCCCTTGTCCCCAGCGTCCAAGCCCCCAGCATTTCTCGCCTGGACTGCCACGCTGCGCTCCTCTCTGCTTCCTAATCTGCTCCTGAAAACTCTCATCTCCACACAGGAGCCAGAGTAAGCTCTTGAAAGTCGCAGACCGGGTCACCTCCCTGCCTAAAATCCTTCTGTGAAACTGTAACAGTCTTCAGTCCTTCCCCCGCCTACAAGGCCACGTGTGATACGGCATCTGCCTGACTCTCCCCAGTCTCTGGGGTTTACTCTCCCCCTGGTACACTCACTCCATATGAAACTCAAAAAGCAGGTGAAAAGATCGTGCGCTAGATTAAAATGTGAATATCCGCAAAGACACTAGATTCACACAAACTTCCACAAATACATGTCTTTATTTCACCATCTTTTTTGTATATTGATATATATATATGATCTATATATCATATATATGTGAGAAGCAAATGGCAACCCACCCCAGTATTCTTGCCTGGGAAATCCCATGGACAGAGGAGCCTGGCGGGCACAGGAGCTCATGGGATCACAAAGAGTTGGACATGACTAAGTGACTAACACTTTCACACTTCCACACTTTCATAAATGTATATTTACCATGCCCTGTTGCTTGTGGGATCCTAATTTCCCAAATTGGAACCGAACCCAGGCCCGCAGCAATGGAAGCATGGACTCCAAACCACTGGACCACCAACGAATTCCCTAAATAAATGTTTAATCTGTGAGCACCTACCTCCTTCTGAAACTGTGTTTATTTGTTAGAGGTATTTACATTTAATGGGGCTTCCCAGGTGGTGCTCATGGAAAGGAACCCACCTGCCAATGCAGAAGGTGTGAGACAAGGATTTGATCTCTGAGTCAGGAAGATCCCCTGGAGGAAGGCATGGCAACCCACTCCAGTATTCCTGCTTGGGAAATCCCATGGACAGAGGAGCCTGGTGGGGCTACAGTCCATGGGTTGCACAGAATCAGAGATGACTGAAGCAAGTTAGAATGCAAGCACTTTTTCATGATATCCTACAAATCTCTACCATGCTATAATGTCTGAAATATTTCCTTTAAAAAACTATACTAAATGGATTATAGAAACTCCTTAAGGGGGATTCCCCACCCCACTCTGATTACGTGGCACCCTCTCAGCCAATGAGAGCACCAAGTGTCCTGGACGTGCTCTCCTAGGTGAGTCCCACACATGTAGCTTTCCCTCCTGCCATCCCTCTTTATGTCACCGATCTTGTATTCTGGCCACAATGCCTTCCTCGGGACATGAAAATCAGGATAAGAGCACTACAAATAAATTAAGGCAGAATATGATACTGAATGTTAAAATATAAGCTTCACAACAACTTGGGGATGTGCAAGCAGACACCAGGGTGAAAACTATTAGTGGGTGGCTGGTGTGTTACCAACAGACAGCAGCCTCACCAAGGACTTCGTGGCTGGAGATCCATCATTAGCTGCAGACAATTTGAAGAAAAAAAAAACCCCGCAAAGGAACATGCCATGAGGCCCCCAAATGCAGGGAGCTTGACTCAGCCCAACTACTCACACCAAGGTGTTCCCCTGGCAGGTGGGGGGTGAGGTTTCCTTCCACTTTTGCATCCTGTGACCCCCTCCACTACATGATGAAAAGATGCCTATGTGTCTTGCACACAGCAGGAGCTCCAAAGTAGCTGACCCAGTGCCTGGCACACAGTAGGGCCTCCATAAAATAGTGCCTGAATAAATAAATGGATGAGGGAATATTTTTCAAAGTTTCCATCTTTGTTCTCTTCCCTGTTCCTTTTCACTGGTCCAGATCCTCCTTTCTAAAACCCCTTGAGGAGGGAGAAGCATGCGGGCACAGCCATCACAGATGTTCTCCGGATCACTGATGCACCCTCGGCCACAGCGGGAAACAAACCCCAATGAGACACTGACCACTAGGGAGAGACAATGCTTTTGAAGGCAATGGTAGGCTTTGAGACAAACGCGTCTACTGTGGTAAGAACAAACAGTGGCAGCCAGCTATAACCCTCAGTAAACAAATTCAATACAGATGAGACTTCCGCAGTATACACAGTACATTTCACCTGTGTAGCCTGCAATCAAGTATATGTTGTTGTTGCTGTTATTAGTATTATTACTGTTATAAATTTTGCTTCTTCTCAATCTGGCCTTCAACCTAAATACTGCAGAGGATTTAATTACACAAAAGCACGAGTTACACCAATTTCCCCTAAATCCACTCCAAAGAACAAATCCTTTAATATATACTGCAGGTAAAATGCCATCCCCAAGTGAAATAACTAATCCAGGGTAAAAGCTCTGTTGGCTTCATAAATTACTTCAGGGGAAAAAAAAAAAAAGAATTAAAGGTGATTGTCCAACACACAAACCAAATGCTACACAAGCAAGGCACAGCCAGGTGCCATTAACAAGGCAATTACCAGGACCTGAAATCAGATTCAGTCCTCTCATCTGCCTCCTCTCTGGCACTCTACCTATTTCCTTTTCAGCTTTCAAGAACTGACACTGGGGCTATTTGGGGGAATTAAAGGATCCCAAAGTTAAGGTGCAGCTTCCACTAACACAGTAGTAGATCTCCAAGGAAACTCTGGGGAAAGTTCTCTGCCTACAATATCAACTCAGTTTCCTTACTTAGGAAGTCACCCTTCTCCACCTGCAACGCAGAGACCCTGGTACAATCCCTGGGTCGGGAAGATCCTCTGGAGAAGGAAATGGCTACCCACTCCAGTATTCTTGTCTGAATTAGTTCATGGAAAGAGAACCCTGGCGGGCTACAGTCCATGCGGTAGCAAAGAGTCCAGACAAAACTGATCCACTAACACTTTCCCCTAGTAGAGCTTCATGTAAATAACTGCCTGCAGTTTCAGCTGGAGACATTCTGCGGCTTTTTTTTTTTTGGTGGTGATTTTCTTTTTCTTTTTTTTATTTTACTTCATTTTCCTTTACAATACTGTATTGTTGATGTTGTTGCCATACATCAACATGAATCTGCCACGGGTGTACACGTGTTCCCAAGCACCCTTAAGAACCACAAGACCTCATATTCAAGGGCTATTAAGGACCTGACACAGATCTCATCAACAAACTCTCCACTCTCCTTGCGTGGATATTGGTATTTTTGACTTGTTTTTGAAAACCTATACACACACACCTACGCATAAACGCAGAGCCCCATCTGCTCCTCTCAAGCGTTCCTTACTGCCTAGGTCCACACACACAAGGGCGATCCCTTGCCCTAACACCCCTCCTTCCACGTGTCCCAAGTGGGAGAGCAGAGTGAGCAGGGAACTTCAGGAGACACCTTAAGCGAGAAAACAACTTAAACAGCGAACTGCCCATTTTGAAAGGGGAGAGAGTGTCAAAGAAAAAACAACATGAACTTTCCGTCGCAGAGACCGGAGTCTCTCGGCCACCAACAGGGCGGGGGGCTAGCGCGCGCCCCGGAAACTGCCGAGGATAACTGGCTGATTCCTGGGGGTGGTGGCGTCTTTAAACAACAAAGTTTTAAATGAACTAGGATCCAGACAGAATTGGCGTGATGGGGCCAGCTCTTACGTACAGGCATCGCGCACGCCCCTCTGCCCCCCACTCTCAGTCCTTCTCCAACGGTGCCGGAAGCCGCTAGCCGGCAGGGCCCGGGGACCAGCGCGCTCGCCGGTCGCTCCAGTCCCTGCATGTGCCAAGGCTCTCCTTCCTTCCCCGCCACTGCGATGCGGGCCCGGGGTGGGGTCGCGGCGCACCTAGGGGAGCGGGGACGCAGCGTGGGCCCGGGTGCCGAGGCCGCCCCAGCTTGCCGGCGGCCCGATCGCGCGCACACACTCACACTCACACCGAGCAGCGCGCAGGGAGGGGCGGGCGGCGGGCGCGTTACCTGTTCTGCCAGCCCTGGAGGAGGTTGGTGTATTTGCTGAGCACGCCCTCGAGCGCCGGCTCCCTCCGCCGGCCGCTGCCCCCGCACGGGCTAGCGGCTACCGAGCCCGGGCTGCTGCGGCTGCCCCCGCCTCCGAGCCCGGCGGCCGCCGACCTGCCGGAGACCCCCCGGCCCGCCAGGGAGCAGGAGGGCGAGGAGCCCGCCGAGGTGGCGCGGCTGCTGCTGCGGCTGCTGCTGTTGCTGCCCCCGCCGCTTTCCGCGCCCGGGGCTGCCCTCTCCATGGTCCGTGCGCGCCCGGGACGCGGGGGCCCGCCGCGGTGGCGGCCCCGGCGCTGGGGCTCCTGGCGCGGCGGCGGCTACAGCTCCGGGAGCCCGGGCCGCGCGTGGCTGCTCCAAATCCCCGGGAAACGCCTGACTCATACAGGAGGAAGAGGAGGAGGAGGCGACGAGCGCTGGGAAGGAAGCCAAAGGGGCTGGATGCAGCTGCGGCCGCCCCTCCCCCGTCGCGGCCCCGGCCCCTCCCTCCGCACTAGTTTCCCTGGCAAGTTCGGAGCGGGTGGCCGCTTCGGCCAGCCCTCCTCCAGGTCTTCCTGATCTGCTTGCCAGTCCGCGGGGCCGCTCAGGCCCGGGGCTCGGGGCGCTCTCGGGGCCGATCCGCAGGGTGGGCACGCCCGGAATCCACACCCTGCCGCCCCCTCTCGATGGGAAGGTGCGAAAGGGAATCTCCGCGCGTCACTCCCCACCCCCGCACCCACCTCGGGACCTGGCGGGAGGAGCGGCCCCACCCACTGGGTCCACCCGGATATGGACCCGCCCGGCCTAACACCGGTCACACGCAACTCCTCTATGTCTTCCGCACCGAGCCTGGGCCGGACACACGTACACGGTCACCTGGACATCGACCTCGCTGGCCGAGCCGAGGAACAGGGCTAGGAGGTCCTCCGGGCTCTCCTGCGTGTCTGGGAGGGGAGGGGAGAAGAAGGCAGGTAAACTCGCCCGGGGCGTTTTCACCCACTGGAGTTATGAGAAACGCACAGTGGACACCCGGGCTAGGATTTGAGTGGGGCAAGAGTGCTCGGATTCCTGCAAGCGCCTCCTTCAGTTGAGCGTCCTGGACGCAGCTCTGGCCTCACCTTAATCGCTACACTGATGGACACACGTCAACCTAGCCAATCCAACCATACCTGGTGTTATCAAGACAGCACGACGCACTTGGGAACCAGAGGCTCCGAAATGGGTAAGACTGCACTGAAAGCTCGAGAGATCACAGATACCTACACACAGAGCAAAGTATTCTGTGTATTGACTGTAACTTCTGCCCCCACCCCCAATGGAGGCGCACGGAGCTGCAGCTGGGTTTCTAAATCTAAAGTGGAGTTGCTGTTCTTCTGCAAAATTAGATGGGTTACACTCTCCACTGCACTCATCATTTTTGTGCATATAAATATCCAATGCAATCTGGAAGTTTCTAAAAATTACCTAGAAAAGAGCTTTGAGGATCTTACCCACCCCCAACATACACAAACACACACACACACACACACACATGAAAACAAAAAGATTGATAGGTGGTCCTTACCTAGAAACTCATAACACAGGTAAATAATTCAACAGTTAAAAAATTACTAAATGGAATAGAGTCAGCTCTCATGGGGCCAGTTCTCCAAGCCTGACCCTTTTCTACCTCCGTATCCTTCCAGGAAGCTTTCAAAGGTGGCTCAGTTCTAGAAATTTTCATGGAGAAGCTTCTGGGGCTGGTGAGACATGGTTGTGCCCCCAAATAAATTACAATCCCAAGTGCCCACACAGTATAAAAAGAGATAGCCTCCCCACCCCCACCCCCCCAATCACGAGACTGCATGGTAGAAAGGACTGAACTTTGAAGCCAGACAGGGCTGAATTCAAATCTATGACCTTGATCAAGTGACCTCTTTAAGCCTTAGTCTTCTCACCTGCAAAATGGAACTAATTTTACTAGTGGCTGGGATGAGAATGTTTATTTGGTTCAAAATACCATCTCTTCCCATGGGAGGAATATGTTCCCTCCATATGAACCTCAGCCTTGGCCACGGAATTCTTTTGGCCAGTGGACTGAACAGATATAATAGATGCTACGTCCAAACATAAGTCTAAGGGCCATCGTGTGGTTCCCCCATCTTTCTCCCCCTCCTGCTAGGGGAGCAGCGTGTCTCAGCTCAAGGCTGTCCTTCAGATTGGGTCCTGGATTAAGGAAATGTGTGACAGAGCTGAAGCCAGTTAGCTTTGACTGGCCACATGCACACAGTCTTTGCTGTCAGCTGCTGAGATTTCAGGAACCATTTTGATACCACAGCATAGCACTGCCTGAGCCAGCTGGTCTGTGTGTGAGTGTGTGTGAAGCCCTTCACTGATGTGAGGACAGGGAAGTGGGCACATACTGAGCCATGTGTCAGTCATTACACCCCCAGACAGCACCCCACATGGGGGCCTGCCACCTGAGGATCCAGCTACAAGCAGGCAGGTGCCCTCATCTTATTTCATATCATTGAACCTCAGCCACTACCACTTCATCCTATCCCGTGCACCTGTGCCTGGATGAGCCACTGCTCATTGAGTCCAGTTGCACTTTGGACTGAAAAGTGGAGACCCTTGAGATAGCCCCGTTGCAGGAGAGAGGAGCTACTGCTGAGAGGAGCAGTCCAGGCCTGTGTCCTAGTCTGTGCAGGCTGCTGGAACAGAATGCTACAGACTGGGCACTTATTAGCGACAGAAATGTATCTCTAACAGCTGTGGAGTCTGGAAGTCCAAGATCAAAGAGCCAGCACAGTCAGGTTCTGCTGAGAACCCTCTTGCGGGCTTCAGATTTCTCACTGTGTCCTCACATGGCAGAGAGGTCTGGGGAGCTCTGTGGGGTCTCTTTTACAAGAGCACCGCCCCCCCAAGGCCCCACCTCCTCATACCATCACATTGGGCACTGGGATTTCAGCGTAGGCATTTGAGGGGACACAGATATCAGACCATAGCAGCCAGGATGCTCCGAGAGCAGGCCAGCTGTGTGGGATCAGACATGGCCAAGGAGGTAAATTAGTGGCAAGAGGTGAATGGAACAGATGTGCTGCAAGAAAAAGCAAGGCCGTGACCAAGAAGGGCGCACATGTGTCCCCGCTCTTCTCTGCCTCTTCACCAGGCTTGAGCTCCTCGCCCATGGAATTGGGGGTTTTGTTATCATTGTTCTTTTTTAACTGAAGTATAGTCTATTTGGGGGGCTTCCCTGGTAGCTCAATCAGTAAAGAATCTGCCTGCAGTGCAGGAGACCCGGGTTCGATCCCTGGGTTGGGAAGATCCATTGGTGAAGGAAATGGCAAACCACTCCAGTATTCTTGCCTGGAAAATCCCATGGACAGAGAAGCCTGGTGGGCTATAGTCCATGGGATCGCAAGAGTTGGGCACGACTTAGCAACTAAACCACCACAGTTGATTTACAACGCTGTGTTAGTTTCAGGTGATTCAGTTTTACGTATATATACATATTCCTTTTTGCATTCTTTCCATTATGGTTTATTACAGTATATTGAATATTGTTCCCGGTGCTACACAGTAGGACCTAGTTGTTTATCTATTTTATTGATTTTTGTTAATTTACTAATAAATGTATTAATTTATTGTTGTATTAATTTTTATTGGCATATAGTTGCTTTATAATGTTGTGTTAGTTTCCTCTGTACAGCATGTTTGTCTATTTTATATATAGTAGTTTGTATCCACTAACCTTGAACTAATTTATTCCTTTCCCACCCCGTTTTCCCTTTGGTTACCAAAAATGTTTTGTCTTTGAGTCTGTTTCTATTTCATAGATAGGTTCATTTGTATCATATTTAGATTCCACATGTAACTGATATCATATGATATTTGTCTTTGTCTGACTTCTTTCACTGAGTATGATCACCTCTGGGTCAATCTGTGTTGCTACAAATGGCATTGTTTCATTTATGGCTGCTGCTGCTGCTGCTAAGTCGCTTCAGTAGCGTCCGACTCTGTGAGACCCCATAGACAGCAGCCCACCAGGCTCTCCCGTCCCTGGGATTCTCCAGGCAAGAACACTGGAGTGGGTTGCCATTTCCTTCTCCAATGCATGAAAGTGAAAAGGGAAAGTGAAGTCACTCAGTCGTGTCTGACGCTTTGCGACCCCATGGACTGTAGCCCACCAGCCTCCTCCATCCATGGGATTTTCCAGGCAAGAGTACATTTATGGCTGAGTAACATTCTATTGTGTATGTGTGTATATATATATATGCCTTTTTCTCCATTCACCTGTTGATGGACACTTAAGTTGCTTCCACGTCTTGGCTATTGTGAATAGTGCTGCTATTAACATTGGGGTACATGCAACTTTTCAAATTAGAGTTTTCTCCAGATACGTGCCCAAGAGTAGGATTCTTGGATCATTGGAGTTTTAAACAAAGTCACTTCTTCCAGAAAGTTTTCTTGACCCACTATAGTATAACAAATTGAGAAAAGATACTTGCAGAATTCTTTTCACGTGGGAAAAACAGCTTGAGAACAAAAGACAATAAATTGGCAAAAATATCTGTAAAGCTTACAAACCCAAAACAAGGACTTATTTCCTTAACTCACCCAGACTGCATAAATCATTAAGGAAAATACAAATGTAAGTAGAGCAACTGGAAATCTAACAGCCATCTTGGGCCATGTGAAGAATTTGGGAATGGAAGCCATACATGATTGGAACAAAAAGACAAACACCACACCTTTTCAAATAATAAGCAGAAACAGTCACCACCAGGAGGGAACCGACTACTCTAGCTTCTCCACATGGACCCAGCGAGCTAGTCTGGAGTTTCCAGTAATTGTTTGCAGAGCCCCTCCTCTAGCTGGGACTATCATTCTTGCCAATGGCACATAAAGTCTTGGGAGAGTGTTCATGGACCAGCAAGAGTAGGAAGTCACTAGAAGTTAACGCAGCACTGGAAAGCAACTATACTTCAGTAAAATAAATTTGAAAAAATGAAGAGTAGGTAATCACTGGCGTAGTCGGTCATAAATGGAGCCACAAATGGAGAGAGAACCCTCTGTTTCAACTTGCTCACGACTGTGTCAGCAGCAGCTGACCTAATGTGCTCTCTACCGAGTAATAACGGTAACAGCTAATATTTATTGAGCAGCTACTATGTGTCAGGCACTGTGCCACATGTGTTATACACAATAACTTGTTTAATCTTTACAACAACAAGAGTTGCATACAGTTACTGCTCCTGTGTTACAGGTGGAGGAAAACTGAATCAGAGAAATGTTAAGCAACACCCCCTATAGTGGAAAAGAATCTAATACTATATATAATATATACATAGTAAAACTTAGTCATTTTGCTGTACGCCTGAAAGTAACACAACGTTGTAAATCAACTATTAATATATTTCCATTAAAAATTTTAACAAAAAACTGAGGGACTTCCCTGGTGGTCCTGTGGTTAAGAATTCACCTTCCAATGTAGGGGACATGGGTTCACTTCCTGGCCCAGAAACTAAGCTCCCACTTGCCCAGGAGCAGCTAATCCCTGCACCACAACTAAGGCTTCTCACCACAACGAAGATCCTGAGTGCCACAACTAAGACCCAGCGCGGCCAAAAATTAATAAATAAGACTATGTAAAAAATAAGATACATAGAAACAAATTTAAAAATTTAATAAAATATGTTTACAATATCTGGATAAAACCACTTTACAAGAAGAAAAAGATTCCCCCCGGCTTGCTGGAGCTAGAATTTGAGCCCAGGCAGTTTGGCTAATGAGCCTGAGTTCTTCACCACTGAGCTGTTCCACTTGCTTCCTAATGGATCCAGTCTCCTTTCCTCTGCTTAATGAAACCACTGGAAGTACAGCTCAGTGCCTGGAGTTCCTTTTCCTGTTATGTACTTTGGTTCATGCAGGAACTGACTCTCCTGTCACCATTGGGAAGAAAAGCAGCGTAGGAGCTGGGGCCCCTAGCACCTAGCCACAAGGCCTGCATGCAGCAATCCTCCAT
This sequence comes from Budorcas taxicolor, assembly GCF_023091745.1. Taxonomy (NCBI): domain Eukaryota; kingdom Metazoa; phylum Chordata; class Mammalia; order Artiodactyla; family Bovidae; genus Budorcas; species Budorcas taxicolor. Next base: position 54,077,224 of record NC_068910.1, on the reverse strand, counting down.
AAATGCACACTGTTTGATGAATGAAGCCTGATTTCACTGCGGAAAAAACAGAGAGGAGGAGGGACCGCCAAGGGACTTGCCTGGCGGTCCAGCGGTGGAGGCTCGGCGCTCCCACTGCAGGGGCACAGGTTCGATCCCGTGGGGAACTGAGATGGCACGAGCTGCAGAGCACGACTGAAACAGAAAAGGAGGAGCCGACACGAACCCTGAACCCAGGTCTTCTGATGCCAAGTCCACTGTTCTTGCACACACAGCCTGCTGCCTGGGCTTCAGCTCTGGCGTGTCCACACAACGTTACCATCTGCTGGGAAGGTGAAAACACCCCGGTGAGAGTAGGGACAGCCCGCCACCGTGTAAACCGGCAGCTCCCTGAGGACCACCCTGAGGATTACATCCAAGAAAATCAGATCACTACAAGGGTCACATGCAGCTTAGCAGTACAGCCATATACACATGTATTTTCCAAAATGGAAATTACGTCCTTTTGATGATTATTAAAATGGACGTTCATTTGTAAAGATTCATATACACAAAGATACATTGTGGAAAGTGAAATATACCTGTAACACCTCCCCAGAAGAAACCACTGTCAATAATTTATATGTATATTCTTCCAGACATTTTTCTATGCAGAAATATAGCTACAGACTGTCTTACTCAAAAACACGTTCATACTGGGAATTCCCTGGTGGTCTGGTGGTTAGAACTCTGAGCTTCCACTGCAGGGGGGCTGGGTTTGATCCCTGGTTGGGGAACTAAGATCTTGCAAGCCACACAGTGTGGCCAAATAAATAAATAAAGGGTCATGCTATAAAATATATGCTTTCTAAAATGCTTCATTGACTAAAGTATATGATATAGAGAGGTTCCTTTAGAGCTCTGTCATCTATATGTACCACCTACATATCAGCTGTTTATTTGTAAAAGTTTCAGAGTATAATTCTGTATATGTGCATCCTCATTTTATCATCCCGTTAGTGAGGCACTCTGTAGTGTTTCAAACTTTTGATATTATAAAAAAAAATGTTCCTAAAATAACCTTTTACGTTAGTTAAATTATTCCCTTAGAGTCAGATACTGGAATTGTAATGACTGGGTCAAACTGCCCATTATAAACATGGCTCATGTATTACAAAATTCTCCCAGAAAGCCTGAATCAGTTTTCACTCCACTGCTCCTGTCTGGATCTCCTCGGGTGTTTGAGCAATGGCTGAATGTCTAGGTTGGCCGTGGCTGGGACAGCTGGCTTCTCTGTCTTCACCAGGGTCTTTCATTCTCTGGGAACCTCACCTGGGCTTGTTCTCGGGGTATGGAGAGGGTTCCAGAGAGAGGAAGCGTGCAAAGCCTCTGGAAGCCTGGTCTGGGGACTGGCACAGGGTCACTTCTGTCGAATTTCCACAAAGGTGCCGACTTTCCAAGACATCCAGGGAGGGGTCCACATGGCAATGTTTCAGGTTCCCATAGTAACTTAAAGGAAAACTTGCACTGTATCCACATCCCTTCAGGTCCTACAAGTAAAAGTGGAAGATATCTTCGTATTCCTTGCAGCAGGAACCCACAGAAAGCTGTTCTTCCTCAGACTCTTAGAAAATCAAAAAAGGTGCATGGAAAATCAACAGTTCCTTTAAAAACAAAAAACAGTGCTGAAACAATTGGACATTTATATGCAAAAAAAAAATCAAGAAACCCATACTTCACACTTTATTCAAAAATGACCTCAAAAGTAATCAAAAGCTAAAAGGTGAAACATAAAAATGTTAACTTTTAAAAGAAAGCATAGGATGGACTTCCCTGGCAGTCCAGTGGTTAACAATCCAGCTGTTAATGCAGGAGACCCGGGTTCGATCCCTGGTCTGAGATGATTCCACACGCTGGAGAGCAGCTAAACCCATGCAGCGCAACTACTGAGCCCGCACGCCACAGCTGCGGAAGCCCAGGCACCGAGAGCCGGTGCTCCCCAAGGGAAGCCACTGCTGTGAGAAGCCCGCACACCGCAAAGAAGAGTAGCTCGGGGCAACTAGGGAAAGCCCGCGCAACGCCATGGAGACCCAGCGCAGCCGAAAGTAAATAAATAAATAAAATTTTTAAAAGGAAAAGTATAGAAGAAATCTTTATGAACAGGGGTTAGGAAAACAGAGCAAAGTCACGTTACCTCTTATGAAGAGGGAAGGTCAATGGGGAGGCAGAACCAAGGGTTTGGAGGAGGAGTCGGGGGCCTCAGAAGATTATTCCCAGGTCGAGAGAAGCAATCAAGGAACTTGCAATGGGCTTACAACCTGTTGACTGGAGTCTAGAATCGCTGTGGACCACTGGTGCCTTCCTGCCTCCCATTCGCCGTTTTTGAACTAGAGTATCAGGGGAGTTATCCTGTGTCTGGTGTCTTTTGACCACTGTGGAGGAGGGAGAGGGCAGACAACCTTTCTCCAGATGTACAGGGTGCAGGAATGAACTCAAGGAGCTCATCTTATTAGGGAGCTACCCCAATCACCGTCTCCTTTCCTAGACCCAACTCAGAGGACATGATTCTGGACTTCAAGCTGGTGCAGTGATGGGAGGAGAGTCTCCAAGGTCCTTGTGGATGAGTGTGTTCTGCATGTGGAAGGAATATAAATAACTTGTGGCCAGACTATAGTGGTTTCAAAGTTAAGTCTACAAATTTAATAGGACTTCCTGGGTCCAGTGGCTAAGACTCTGCACTCCCAATACATGGGGCCCAGTTTCAATCCCTGGTCATGGAACTAGATCCCACATGCCTCAACTAAGACCCAGCACAGCTAAATAACAACATAAATTTTTTTTTAATTCTCTCAAGAGGTGGAGCTTAACTCCTCTCCCCTTCGGTGTGGAATGGACTTAGTGACCCACTGCTAGTGCAGAAAACATTGGCGGAAGTGATGAGCCATCAAGCCCAAGGTTATGTTATAAAAAGGCAGTGATTCCCTGTCTTAGGTGAATGTTCTCTCTGTCTCTCTCATCACTCACACTAGAGAAGCCAGCTGCCATGTCATTAGGACACACAGAAAGCCTACAGAGAGGAGTTAAAGCATGCCAGCCACTATGTGAGTCATCTTGGAAGCAAGTCTTTGGAGGCCAGCTGACCGCCACATGAGTGACCTTGGACGTAGGTGCTCCCTGGCCAAGCCTCAGGACGAGTATAGCCCTGACACGCAGCTTGGCGGCAACCTCATGAGAGACCCTGAGCCAAACTACCCAGCTAAGCCACTTCCAGATTCCTGACCTTCAGAAACTGAGAGACAATAAGACTTTTTTACTTTAAGCCACTAAATTTGGGATAATTTGTTACCCAGCAGTAGATAACTACGACAGATGGATACCTTGAAACTTGTCATTTTCTGATGTTTATTTCCGTTATTTCCTTCTTGCTACCGCTGACGAAATTTTCCATGTCCTGAAGCTATGAAGCAGGGAAAATAACAGAATTCAGGGCAGACTAAAAGAAAAAAAAAAGATATATCAGTGGCAAAAGCATAGGCACATAGAAAAATGCAACAGAATAGAAAATCTAGAAATAGAACTACTGAATAGCCAATTGACTTTTGACAGAAGGGCAAGCACAGTTCAGTGGTGCCTCCTGTATTAGTCTCCTGTTCCCGCCATAAGACATTACAACAAACTTAGTGGCTTTAAAACAACACAAAATTATTACGGCAATCAGAAATCAAAAAATAGGTCTCACTGGCTATAATTAAGGTGTTGGCAGACAGGAGCATGTGTTTTTCTGAAGGCTCTGGGAGACAAGCAGCTCCCTGCCTTCTCCAGCTTCTAGGGGTCCCTGTATCCCTTGGCTCATGGCCCCCTCCAGCAATGGCCTCACACCAACCTCTGCTTCCATCATCTCACTTCCTTCTGACTCTGACTCTCCTGCGTCCCTCTTACAAGTATCCTTGTGATCACACTGAGCCTACCTGGGTGATCTTTTCAACAAATGATTGAAACATTTGTTGGAACAACTGAACATTCATACACAAAAATATATATACGAAACTTCAGTTCAGTTCAGTCGCTCAGTCGTGTCCGACTCTTTGCGACCCCATGAATCGCAGCACGCCAGGCCTCCCTGTCCATCACCATCTCCCGGAGTTCACTCAGACTCACGTCCATCGAGTCCGTGATGCCATCCAGCCATCTCATCCTCGGTCGTCCCCTTCTCCTCCTGCCCCCAGTCCCTCCCAGCATCAGAGTCTTTTCCAATGAGTCAACTCCTCGCATGAGGTGGCCAAAGTACTGAAGCTTCAGCTTCAGCATCATTCCTTCCAAAGAAATCCCAGGGCTGATCTCCTTCAGAATGGACTGGTTAGATCTCCTTGCAGTCCAAAGGACCCTCAAGAGTCTTCTCCAACACCACAGTTCAAAAGCATCAATTCTTCAGCGCTCAGCCTTCTTCACAGTCCAACTCTCACATCCATACATGACCACAGGAAAAACCATAGCCTTGACTAGATGGACCTTAGTCAGCAAAGTAATGTCTCTGCTTTTGAATATGCTGTCTAGGTTGGTCATAACTTTCCTTTCAAGGAGTAAACGTCTTTTAATTCCATGGCTGCATTCACCATCTGCAGTGATTTTGGAGTCCAAAAAATAAAGTCTGACACTGTTTCCACTGTTTCCCCATCTATTTTCCATGAAGTGATAGGACCAGATGCCATGATCTTCGTTTTCTGAATGTTGAGCTTCAAGCCAACTTTTTCACTCTCCACTTTCACTTTCATCAAGAGGCTTTTTAGTTCCTCTTCACTTTCTGCCATAAGGGTGGCGTCATCTGCATATCTGAGGTTATTGATATTTCTCCCGGCAATCTTGATTCCAGCTTGTACTTCCTCCAGCCCAGCGTTTCTCATGATGTACTCTGCATATAAGTTAAATAAGCAGGGTGACAATATACAACCTTGGCGTACTCCTTTTCCTATTTGGAACCAGTCTGTTGTTCCATGTCGAGTTCTAACTGTTGCTTCCTGATCTGCATACGGATTTCTCAAGAGGCAGGTCAGGTGGTCTGGTATTCCCATCTCTCAGGATTTTCCACAGTTTATTGTGATCCACACAGTCAAAGGCTTTGGCATCGTCAATAAAGCAGAAATAGATGTTTTTCTGGAACTCTCTTGCTTTTTCCATGATCCAGCGGATGTTGGCAATTTGATCTCTGGTTCCTATGCCTTTTCTAAAACCAGCTTGAACATCTGGAAGTTCACAGTTCACGTATTGCTGAAGCCTGGCTTGGAGAATTTTGAGCATTACTTTACTAGCATGTGAGATGAGTGCAATTGTGCAGTAGTTTGAGCATTCTTTGGCATTGCCTTTCTTTGGGATTGGAATGAAAACTGACCTTTTCCAGTCCTGTGGCCACTGCTGAGTTTTCCAGATTTGCTGGCATGTTGAGTGCAGCACTTTCACAGCATCATCTTTCAGGATTTGAAAGAGCTCCACTGGAATTCCATCACCTCCACTAGCTTTGTTCGTAGTGATGCTTTCTAAGGCCCACTTGACTTCACATTCCAGGATGTCTGGTTCTAGGTGAGTGATCACACCATCGTGATTATCCAGGTCGTGAAGATCTTTTTTGTACAGTTCTTCTGTGTATTCTTGCCACCTCTTCTTAATATCTTCTGCTTCTGTTAGGTCCATACCATTTCTGTCCTTCTATCGAGCCCATCTTTATGAAACTTATCTACATCTTATACAAAAGTTAACTCAACATGGATCATAAACCAAAGTGTGGAAGGTTAAACTTTTAAACTTTAGGGAAAAAAAATAGGAGAAACCTTTGTGAACCTGATCAGGAAAATAGTTCTTAGATACCACATCGAAAGCATGATCCATAGTTAAAAATGGAAAATTAGACTTTATCAGAAAAAAGTTTGCCCTGCAAAGACACTGATAAGGGAACTTCCCTGGTGGTCCAGTGGCTAAGACTCCTCACTTCCAATGCAGGCGACACAGGTTCGATCCCTGGTCAGGGAACTAGATCCCAAATGCTGCAACTAGGAGTTTGCGTGCTGGCAACTAAAAGATCCCACATGCTGCAACTAAGACCTGGCACAGCCAAATAAACAAATATTCTTTTTTAAGGCACTACAAAGAGTATCAAAGGACAAGCCACAGGCTGGGGAAAATATTTGCAAGTCACATATCCAAGAAAGGACTTGTCTCCAGAATAGTAAAGAATTCTCAAAATGTAGAACTAAGAAAATAAACAGCCTTATTTTTTAAATGGTGAAAGATTTTAATAATCATCACATAAGACATACAGATAGTAAATAAGCACGTAAAGAGACGCTCAACATCGTTAGTCATCAGTAGTTGCTCAGTAACGTCCAACTCTTTGTCACCCCACGGACAGGGCCTGCCAGGATTTCCTGTCTATGGAATTCTCTAGGCAAGAATACTGGAGTAGGTTGCCATTTCCTTCTCCAGAGGATTTTCCCGACCCAAGGATCGAATCCCAGTCTCCCCCACTGCAGGCAGATTCTTTACTGTCTGAACCACCAGGGAAGCCCATTAGTCATTAGGGAAATGCAAATTAAAAGTACAATGATATACACACACACTCACACCACAAAAAAACTAATGATACCAAGTGCTAGTGAAGAATTAGAGTAACTGGAATGCTTGTACATTGCTGGTAAGAATAGGACCACCACTTTGGGAAACATTTGGGCAGTTTTTCTAAAGTTACACTTATCAAGTGAAATAAGACAGAGAAAGACAAAGACTGTATGATTTCACTCACATGTATAATAAAAGAAATTTTCACATATTGACTTATAAGGATGTCAAGCGAACATAAAAATAAAACATGAGTTCACTTAAATTTTATGCTGACTAAAATAACCTATTTTGGAATACTAAACATACATTGTACATTTTCTTTAATTACTAAAGGAAAGGGCGCATTGACTAGAAGTAAAGAATGTCCGTGTTAAAAATAAAGATTAAATGCCTCCTTTGCTCGGACGCAAATGCTGGTTCTCCTTTGGTGATAAGACTTGCTTCCCAGGCACGAAGGCCATGCTCACTCACTGTGCACATGCTGACCTGTTGTTCTGAAACCTTGAAGGAATGTATCCCTGCCTTGTTTGATGTTCTTCGTTCTGACAAGATATAAAACTGTGCTGAAAACCCTGCTTCTCCAGAGCAGTTTCTCAGAGTTTCCTCAGAGTTTATTTTCTTGGCTATAGTCCTCAGTTTGGCTAAATAAAACTCTTTTATATTCCTGTTATAGATTGTTTATTGGTTACTATTAACAATGTGTGTAATATTAAAAAAAAAAACCTAACAAACAGCAGGGTTCTACTATACAGCACAGAAAACTATATTCAATATCCTATGATAAACCATAATAGAAAAGAATATTTTTGAAAAGAATGTATATCTATGTATAACTGAATCACTTTGCTTACAGCAGAAATTAACACAACTCTGTAAATCAACTACACTTCAATAAAAGAATTGATTTAAAAAAACAACAAATAAAACAAAATTCATGAATAAATCAAACCAAACAAAAACAAACAAATGGATACAGAAAGCAGAGTGATGGCCACCATGGCGGGAAGCGGGGGCTGGAAGGGAGGGTGAAATCGGTATACAGGATGGAAACCAAATTTTTGGTGGGGAGTACATCGTGGGGCATTCAGAAGTAGAAATACAATGTTGCCTACATGAAACATATAATATTATAAATTGATGTTATTTAAAAAATAAACACATACATAAGTAAGCAAGTAGAACAACAAAAACAACACACAACCTAGTTATCCCACTTTGGATATTTATCTCGGTGCAACAAAACCCCATGTTCACAATAAAACCTCTAGACGAATGTTTACCACTGCTTTATTCATAAGCATCAAAACACGGAAACAACCCAACTGTCCCTCAACTGGGGAATGAATTGAAAACAAGACAAAACTGATACTTTCATACAAGGAACAACTACTCAGCAATAAGGGAGAGCAATTATTGATCCCTGCAACCGCACAAGTGAATCTCAAATGCATTATGCTAAGAGAAAGAAACCAGACTCACATACTGGGATCCCATTTGTAGGACATTCTGGACAAGTCTAAACTATAGGGACAAGGAACAGATCAGTGGTTGCCAAGAGGTAGGGGTGGAGCCGGGGTCTGACTACAAAGAGGTAGCTGGAGAGAATTTTTCTGGAGGGAGGTGGGGGTGATGGGACTGCTCTTTATGAGGATTGGTGGTGGATACAAGAACTCTATGCACTTGTCAAAGCTCATAGACTGTCCACCAAAAAAGAGTGAATTTTATTAAATGTAAAAGTTTTAAGCAAATTTTTTAAAAGAAGGAAAAAAAGATAGATGAGGTCAAGGGTCACCCTCATGTTGGGGAATATGTTCCCTATGTCAGAGAACAGAAGGACAAATGGATGGAAGGAAGGACAGATGATGGATGGCTGGATGGATGGAAGGAAGGATGGGTGGATGGATGGATGGATGTCTGTCTACGGGCATATTTATTAGCTGCTCAAATTGTTAGGTTTCCCAGACCTTTTAGAAAGGAGTGCCAGTGTCTCTTCCACACACTCTCCTCAGTTTACAGTACAGTGAGTGTCTGAGGATAAATGAGATATCAAATGTGAAAATCCTCTATAAATTGAAAATTCAATACAAATGCCTGCTGTGTTACTGCTAAAGAAAGAAACAATCTAGATATTCATTTTTTCTGCAACAATGTTGAGGTTCCTAAAGGGCCACGAAACAAATGCCCCAGGTTAAAAAAATCCATAGAAAGATACAGCGATATGAAGGGGGTGTGATGAATGCTGAAGGCACCTGCAGTAGAAAGCCACCAGTAATGACAATCCACGACATCCCCTTCAACTTGCCACCTGACGAAGAGCTCCATGGAGCCTTGGAAACAAGAGGAAGCCAATCTTAGCATTTTCTTGAAAAGGAAAACGAAACCCAGAAAGAGGAGGAGGCTTTCCCGGGGTCACACTGTGAGATGGTGATGGAATTGGAGCCCAGTCTCCTGCTGAATGTTCTTCACTGGAGTCACTTCAATTCAGCTTTATTAATAAGTGGTGTGCAAAATCCAGCTTCCCAGTGGCTGAGCCTTTATAACCAGACTGGCAGACCACTGAAACAGGCAAGATATGCGAGAGATGTAAAATAAGATAAAACAATGTAGCATTCCTATAAAGAAAAACATCTATCCAAGGAAACCTTTTAACTGAAAATTGTGACTTTCTTTTTGCTACAATCTGTTGGGGAGGATATGGTTTCTCTCTGCTCTCCCATGTGAGAGAACAATGACACAATTGTGGGCTATTTTTTTTAATACTCAGAGAGTTTCTCAGCCTCCTAACTTGAGCCCTTCTCTGCCTCTAAATATAAGCCAACCTATGTTCTCATCTGAAGAATTTTTTCAAGACACAAATTTCCGAGGAAGAAAGGGGGTCCGTGGACATTAAAGCTTTTATCCACAGATCTAAGGATTGGTTTCTACAAAGTTTAAAAAAAAGAAAAGACCACTCTCCAGGAAATCTATAATGTATCTTTGTACTCCCCAGTCATAGGAAAGAGAGGCATTGTAGACAGAAGGTACTGCCACGTATTGATGTTTCTTTTCGGATTAATCTTAACATTCGAGTCGATCTCAGTAGGTTGAAACTACTGAAGAAAGAACACAAATTTGCCTGAAGCAGAAGACCAAAAAGCAGTAAACAGAGAAACCCCAACCCTCCACTCCAGAGAGTGCAGAATTTTGAAAATAAAAACAAACATGAACCTAGAGATTACCGTACTAAGCAAAGTCAGTCAGGAGAAAGAGAAATACTGTCAGATACCAGTTACGTGTGGAATCTAAACTATGACGCCAATGAACCTATCTAGAAAGCAGAAACAGACTCACAGACGTAGAGAACAGAGCTGTGGTTCTGGGGTGGGCGAGGCAGACGGAAAGGATCGGGATTCGGGGATTAGCAGATGTAAATGAATATATACAGGATGGATAAAAGGCAAGTTCCTACTCTTAAGCACAGGGAGTGACATTCAACATGCTGAAACGACACACAAAAACCTAAGTATCTCTGGACAGGTAGAAAGCTCATTGTGAAAACTTCATTCCAGATAACCGTGAGCTCGTGAATCTTGGAGAACTGAAGCAAAACCAAGGGCTTCTCCCCTTCTCCCCACAAGACTCCCCATTTACAATGGGACCGGAGCCCAAAGGAAAGAAGTGATCACGGAGATTCATCCTGATGCAAGGTAGGTACTTTTATTTATAGTTATCATGCCCTTTCTACAGCTGAATGGTTTACTTCCTGACGAGACACATTTAGGATCATCATATGCTCGAATTTACTGGCAGACATTATGCAGTAAATTATTTCTGGCTATAAAAGCATGCCCGATTTATGTGCCTAGCACAGCCCCATACGTATGACTATTACAGTGGCAATAGACAGTGTTTAAGTCCTAATAGTCTCTTCATAATCATTTATGAACATCATTCATTTTTTAGAGACAGGTGTTAGTGAATTGGCAGATGTCAGACAGAAGGAGAATTCTGTATTTTGCTTCCCATATCAAATAGTCTGCTTATAACAGATTTCACTGGACAAATGTTTGGGGATGGGAGCTCAAAGGGCTGTGGCTTAGTGGCACCTGGGGTCCAGAGGACTTCCGTGTGCGTGCAGCTTTGCCTCTTCCTTGCCATGGAGGAAACCAACCCTCTCTCTCGGAGCCCCAGTGTTTTCACTGGAAAAATATGGATGCTGTTTTAAGGTTCAGATAAGGTATTTTGTGTTATGCTTTGTGAACTGAAGAGTATTGAAAAAAATAAGAGGACATGTTTGGGTTTTGTTCTCCTTTCAGCATCTCCCCCCCACCCCCCGATGAAAAGGAAGATGGAATCAAGTGACACCCCCATCAGCATACCTCTCCACTGGTGGTTCAGCCCACCAAATGAAAACTATTCACAAAATATTCCACATGAGTGCTGAGTCAGTTGATGCCTTGCTGCCAAGAGAGAATGGTTAACGGTCAGAACTGGAGCAGAGTTGTTTACAGCTCAGAAAGAGAACTTCATAAGTATATGAATTTGGGATTGCATGCATTGAGATACTTCATTCTCACCAGCAGAACCCATAAGCAGTTTGGGACTTCCCTGGTGGTCCAGGGGCCAAGACTCCGTGCTCGCCATGCACAGGGCTAGGGTTTGATCCTGGTCAGGGAACTAGATCTCACACGCTGCAACTAAAGACCACATGCCACAGCAAAGATCCAAGACCCTGTGTGCACAACAGACCCTGCACAGCCAAACAGATAAACAGATATTTTTAAAAAAAGAGCCCATGGCAATTTTCAATCACCTTATCTGATTCACTGGATATTTTCCAAGAATTCTGATACAGAAATGACAAATGTGGTAATTTGGATTTTCTGTTTTACAGCTGTTATTTCTAATTGGCTACCCATTAATTCAGTCCATACTGGGAACTCTGCCTGTTCCCTCTCTGGCTCTAGTCTCCTTTCTCTGATTGTTCTCTAATGACCCAACTCTCTCAGTTTTTCTGTCCTTAGAGTTCTTCCCCCTTTGGTTAGATATGCACCAGTATTGGAGAGTTTCCAACTATCTCAGTTCTTTTTCTACTGTTTTGGATAAGTAAAATTTATTCTTCCAAATGAGGGTACCTATCAGCTTTGGATAGTCATTTGCACTTTAGTATAAATGAACTTTTAATATCTATGTAACTAATTTGCATTCATAAGAAAACGCAAGGTTGAGGAAGGTGCATGAAAGAGAAAATAGGGCATAATTTGCAAAATTCACATCAGTCAGGTGTGGATGATAATCTCCTGGAGAGGGTCTAATTTTTACTTTTCACTTAGTCTCTGCTCTGCTCGTTGCTCTGGGTCTTACAGCCTTGATCAGCTATCTCTCCTCTGTTCTCTGGATGACATTATTTTAACTCCAGCAATGGTCTGTATCTAGGCTTCAGCAGCTACCTGGGTGTGGCACCACCCAAAAGTCTCCTTTTCTCTGCCTTACTGGCCTCCCCCTCACTGGGTTCCACATCAGTGGTGATGACGTGACCCCCAATGTTTTCTTTCTTTTCAATAAAGGTGATTATCTATGTATGCTCTAAGAGGTGTTTTTTTTTTTTTCCCCAAAAAAAAGGGTACAAAATCATTTTTAAAAATCATAAGCCGTTCATCTATCTTGCTGTGGGTTTCAGAAAACCTGGCTCTCTCAACTATGTCCCAGTGTCAGGAATAGGTTCACTACCTGACAGCTTTGCACTTCCCAGGGCACACCCACTTGCCAGGGAAATAAGGCCCACACAGCAGGCTATTTTATAAGGGATCTCTCCAATTTGACTCTTTAATTTACTGCTGTCACAAAGGCTGGCCCTAAAGACAGGGCATCAAAAGGATTGTCCGATTCCCTCACTGGAGATCAGTGCTGAAATGCTCTTGAGAGGCCTCTTCAAGACTAATTCTCTTTCCCTTTAAACAGCTAAGCTGTGGCCTCAGCTGTTTCTCAAGGTCTGAGTCACATGGTCTAATGATTATATTTGTGGGAGAGATTATGTCCCTATCAGAAATTTCAGCCTTCATTCTGCCTTTCTTAATTGTACCACGTTGTTCTATCTGAGGCTTTCTTCCTGTTCCTGGTGAGTGGTGTTCATTGTCCTGGGTCTTATACAGGCATCGGCCTCCCTCTCCTCCCTCTCCCTTTTCACTGTGCCGTGGCCATTCCGCTCAGATGAGTTATCACTCAAGATACAGGAGGAAAATTAAGATCAGAGTTACTTACGAACTTCCATTATAAATTGTGCTTACAAAACCAAAAGTCATGATACTATACATAGATAATCCTAAAGATGACTGAGAAAACTACTAGAATTAATCAATGATTTTGGCAAAGTTGCAGGATATAAAATTAACACAGAGAAATCTGTTGCATTTCTATATACTAACAATGAAAGATTAGAAAGAGAAGTTAAGGAAACAACCCCATTTACCACTGCAACAAAAAGAATAAAGTAACTAGAAATGAATGTACTTAAGGAGGCAAAAGACCTGTACTTGGAAAACTATAAAGATACTGATGAAAGAAACCAAAGATGACACAAACAGACGGAGAGATATACCACGTTCTTTGATCAGAAGAATCAATATAGTGAAAATAATTATACTACCCAAAGCAATCCACAGATTCAATGCAATCCTTATCAAATTACCAATGGCATTTTTCTCAGAATTGGAACAAGAAATTTTATAATTTATGTGGAAACACAAAAGACCCCAAATAGCCAAAGCAATCTTGAGAAAGAAAAATGGCTGGAAGAATCAGGCTATGGACTTCAAGCTATACTACAAAGCTATAGTCATCAAGACAGTATGGCACAAAAACAGAAATATAGATCAACAGAGCAGGACAGAAAGCCCAGAGAAAACCCAGGGCACCTGCAGTCACCTGATCTATGACAAAGGAGGCAAGGATACACAATGGAGAAAAGACAGTCTCTTCAATAAGTGGTGCTGGGAAACTACATGTAAAAGAATGAACTTAGAACACATCCTAACAGCATACACAAAAATAAACTCAAAATGGATTAAAGATATAAATGTAAGGCCAGACACTATAAAATTCTCAGAGGAAAACATAGAACACTCCTTGACATAAATCACAGCAAGATCTTTTTTGACCCATCTCCTGGAGTAATGAAAATAAAAACAAAAATAGACAAATAGGACTACTTAAACTCAAAAGCTTTTGCACAACAAAGGAAACAGTAAACAAAAACCGAAAGATAACCCACATATGGAGAGAAATATTTGCAAATGATGTGACCGACAAGGGATTAACCCCCAAAATTTGCAAATAGCTCACAAGGCTCAGGGCTTCCCTGATAGCTTAGCTGATAAAGAATCTGCCTGCAATGCAGGAGACCCCAGTTCAATTCCTGGGTCAGGAAGATCTGCTGGAGAAGGGGTAGACTACCCATCCAGTATTTTGGGGCTTCCCTTGTGGCTCAGATGGTAACGAATCCACCTGCAATGCGCGAGACCTGGGTTTGATTCTTGGGTTAGGAAGATCCCTTGGAGAAGGGAAAGGCTACCTACTCCAGTATTCTGGCCTGGAAAATCCCATGGACTGGATAGTCCATGGGGTCACAAAGAGTCGGACACGACTGAGTGACTTTCACTTTCACGTGAGGCTTAAAATCATCAAAACAAACAACCCCATGAAAAAATGGGCAGAAGACCTAAATAGACATTTCTCCAAAGAAGACATACAGATGGCCTAGAAGCACATGAAAAGATGCTCAACATCACTAATTATTAGAGAAATGCAAATCAAAACTACAATGAGGTATCACCTCACACTGGTCAGAATGGCCCTCATGAAGAAATCTGCACACAATAAATGCTAGAGAGGGTGTAAGAAAAGGAAGTCCTCTTATACTTTTAGTGGGAATGTAAATTGATACAACCACTATGGAGAACAGTATGGAGGTTCCTTAAAAGACTAAACAGAACTCCATATGACCCAGCAGTACTATTCCTGAGCATATAACCAGAGAAAACCATAATTCCAAAAGACATATGCACCCCAATGTTCGTTGCAGAACTATTTACAACAGCCAGGACATGCAAGCAACCTAAATGTCCATCAACAGAGGAACGGATGAAGAAAATGTGGTACATATATACAACAGAATGTTACTTGTCATAAAAGGGGATGAAATTGTGCCATTTGCAGAGACATGGATGGACCTAGACACTTTCATATACAGTGAAGTAAGTTAAACAAATATCATATATTAACACATATATATGGAATCTAGAAAAATGGTACAGATGAACCTATTTGCAAGGCAGAGAGACGCAGACGTAAAGAACAAACATATGGCCACAAGGGGGCAGGTGGGGTTGGGATGCATTGAGAGATTGGGATTGACATATATACACTATTGATCTGTTCAGTTCAGTTCAGTCACTCAGTCATGTCCAACTCTTTGTGACCCAATAGACTGCAGCACGCCAGGCCTCTCTTTCCATCACCAACTCCTGGAGCTTACTCAAACTCATGTCCATTGAGTCGGTGATGCCATCCAACCATCTCATACTCGGTCATGCCCTTCTCCTCCTGCCTTCAATCTTTCCCAGCATCAAGGTTTTTTCAAATGAGTCAGTTCTTTGCACCAGGTGGCCAAAGGATTGGAGTTTCAGCTTCAGCATCAGTCCTTCTAGTGAATATTCAGGACTGATCTCCGATGGACTGGTTGGACTCTCCTTGCTGTCCAAGGGACTCTCAAGAGTCTTCTCCAACACCACAGTTCAAAAGCATCAATTCTTTGGCGCTCAGCTTTCTTCATAGTCCAACTCTCACATCCACACATGACTACTGGAAAAACCATAGCTTTGACTAGAGGGACCTTTGTTGGCACTATTGATACTATGTATAAAATAGATAACTAATGAGAACAAATTATATAGCTCAGGGAACTCTACTCAATGCTCTGTGGTGAACTAAATGGGAAGGAAATCCAAAAAAAGAGGTGATATATGTATATGTATAGCTGATTCACTTTGCTCTACAGGAGAAACATACACAACATTCAACACTGAAAAGCAGCTATACTCCAAAAGAATTTTTTTTTAATTTTTAAAAAAAAAGGTTCATTCCATAGGATCAAACTGCCTCCAGTTGGTTCTGCTACTTCAACAGCTTTGTGACCTCTCTGGGCTTCCTTATCTGAAACTGAGGGGCAGGAAAAGCCCACGATACCTCTCCAGAGAGTCTCTCAGAGGGCTAACGGCATCTCTAAGGAAGCCAGCACACAGGCCCACAGGTGAAGGGTAATGACTACGCCTATGTGAGCCCATCACTTATCTAACTCACTCTACAGGTAACTCCACAGCATCTGTGTCAAATCATAGCACTGTTCTCAGCACAGCGTCAGCCCCTCCCTTCACCTGTCCCCCAGGTCATGCAGTCTGACCGCTTCCAGGTAGGTTCCGCTTCAGTTTCCAACATTCTGCTTCTCTGCTCAGCATCTCTCCCTTCTTCCTGGAACTGCTCCCTTCTCAACTCCAGCCAAGGGGTTTACATGACAAAGACCCTTTTCTTACACGATCACACGTGAATACTCTGAGGGGGACAACTTCCTAAAGCAGGCCACTCAAAGTCATCCCTGGAAATCCTTGGAACTGAGATTGCGGACAGACCGTCCTTCTTTCCTGGGGGGTGGCCTTGGGGCGGGCAGTCTTGGCAACTGTAGTGCTGAGGGTGTGGACAAGGCCAGTGGCAGGAACAGAGAATCAAGTCAACAAACAGGAAGAGTTGAAGGGCAGGGAGAAGGCAACTTGTAGCACTGGGGCCCTTGAGTAAAGACACCTTCAGATCCAAGTAGGGGTCTGTTCTTCCTGAAGCCTGGCTGTCCTACTCATGCTTCCAGGCATGAGCTACCCAGGTCGTTCCAGGTGGGATTCTGTGCTTGAATCAAAGAAGCACCCAAGATGAGGGGCAAATTTAACCATCCGGCCAGGATGTGTCCAGGAGAATTACCCCTTCCAGTAAGGAGGCTGGGGTCAACACATATACATTCAGTTCAGCTCAGCTCAGTCGCTCAGTCGTGGCCGACTCTTTGCGACCCCATGAATCGCAGCACGCCAGGCCTCCCTGTCCATCACCAACTCCTGGAGTTCACTCAGACTCATGTCCATCGAGTCCGTGATGCCATCCAGCCATCTCATCCTCTGTCGTCCCCTTCTCCTCCTGCCCCCAATCCCTCCCAGCATCAGAGTCTTTTCCAATGAGTCAACTCTTTGCATGAAGTGGCCAAAGTAATGGAGTTTCAGGTTTAGCATCATTGCTTCCAAAGAACACCCAGGGCTGATCTTTAGAATGGACTGGTTGGATCTCTTTGCAGTCCAAGGGACTCTCAAGCATCTTCTCCAACACCACAGTTCAAAAGCATCAATTCTTTGGCGCTCAGCTTTCTTCACAGTCCAACTCTCACATCCATACATGACTACTGGAAAAACCATAGCCTTGACTAGTCAGACCTTAGTCAGCAAAGTAATGTCTCTGCTTTTGAATATGCTATCTAGGTTGGTCATAACTTTCCTTTCAAGGAGTAAGCATCTTTTAATTTCATGGCTGCAGTCACCATCTTCAGTGATTTTGGAGCCCAGAAAAATAAAGTCTGACACTGTTTCCACTGTACATTACTATATATAAAATACATAAGAACTTTGCTGGTGGGCCAGTGGCTAAGACTCCATGCTCCCAATGTAGGGGGCCCGGGTTCAATCCTTAGTCAGGGGACTAGATCCTACATGCCGTAACTAAAGATCCTATATGTAGCAATAATGACCAAATACCCCCATGCCACAACTAAGATCTGGTAGGGTCAAATAAATAAATAAAATAAAATTTTAAAAAACAAAGTTATGATAGCCTTGGAATGTCATGTCCAAAAACCTCTTATCTGAAGCTCAGCACCTGGGTTGTAAACTGTATACCTGGTTTGTATTGAGACTCCCCTCTCTGTCATGACTTAGACCCACACCCCAGTGGGATATTTCACCTTTTTAAACATCTTTTCTTATAACTGACATGTAACATTGTGTAAGTTTAAGGTACACAGTGTGTTCCTCTGATACATTTATGTGTGGCAAACTGATAGCTACAATGTCCTTGACAGAAATATTAGTTTTTGTTCTCTGGAATGGATTTTATGGTCTTTTACCCTAGCCTGATGGGTGGCCGGGCAGATTTTAACAGTCTGTGCTAACTTTTACTTTTTCATGTCTCACTGAGGGCCACAGTCTCACTGAGGGCCACAGACAATCGGGTCATCACAACATAGTGCAGAACGGGGTTTCATTTACACTGAGGTTAAGGAAGGATACCTGCAGGAGGTAGACTCCATCTGGGGAAAGTTGGAGTTGGCCAAATGAAGGTGGGAAGGAGGGTCAGGACTTGGCCAAAGGCCTAAGAGAGAGACGGTGGCCAGCTGGAGGAAGTGAATCAACAATGCACCAAGGGGCTTCCCTGGTGACCCAGGATTAGGACTTCATGCTTCCACTGTGTGTGACACAGGTTTGACCTCTGGTCGGGGAAGCTCCACAGGCCACATGGTGCAGCCAAAACACACACACACACCGTACACCTAGTAAGGCGGGGAATGAGGCAGGAGGCCTATAACACAGTTAATTGAAGTTTATACCAGACTCTTGCCACTGAAAGGTGGAAGGCACAGTCACCCTGGAGTGTGTGTTCTTGGTTCAGAGAGGAGTTCTTCGCATGGTCTTCCTATGTATGCACAAGCGAAGGGCAAGGAGCCCTCATGGGGTTGCTGAGGGGACCCCTCAGGCTGCCGTTTCCTGAGGCCCCTGGTTAGGGGCACAGCTCATCCTTGCAGAGCAAGTTTTTTTTGTTGACTTGGCCTTAAAGCATCCTACCCTACTTCCTGAGAACATTCAAGGCATAAGAGGGAAGAGCAAAACCTGACTCCATGTTGGATCTGTTTCTTTCACTTAAACCTTTGCTTTCTGTTGCTTCTGCTACTATACTTACTAAAAGGATGCTGTCTGTAGCTGAAAGCATACATAATGGCCTGCCTCAGGGAACCCTGCCCCTCTGTCTGAATGTTAAACTAAAGTGCCTTTGTTCAGCTCACAGGGAGATCTTCCGACCCTGCCCACCTGTGAAAGGCTGTGGGAAGGAAGAAATGAACACATCCCCACATCCTCTAACAGAGGCCGGCCAAACCAGGAGATATTTTGCAAGACTTAGAAGCAAGATCCGATGCTGTAAAAAGCAGTATTGCATAGGAACCTGGAATGTTAGGTCAATGAATCAAGGCAAATTGGAAGTGGTCAATCTGGAGATGGCAAGAATGAAAGTCGACATTCTAGGAATCAGCAAACTAAAATAGATTGGAATGGGTGAATTTAACTCAGATGACCATTATATCTACTACTGCAGGCAGGAATCCCTTAGAAGAAATGGAGTAGCCATCATGGTAAACAAAGAGTCCGAAATGCAGTACTTGGATGCAATCTCAAAAACGACAGAATGATCTCTGTTTCCAAGGCAAACCATTCAATATCACAGTAATCCGAGTCCATGTCCCAACCAGTAATGCTGAAGAAGCTGAAGTTGAACAGTTATATGAAGACCTACACCTTTTAGAACTAACACCCCCAAAAGATGTCCTTTTCGTTATAGGGGACTGGAATGCAAAAGTAGGAATTCAAGAAACACCTGGAGTAACAGGCAAATTTGGCCTTGGAGTACAGAATGAAGCAGGGCAGAGGCTAATAGGGTTTTGCCAAGAGAACTCACAGGTCATAGCAAACACCCTCTTCCAACAACACAAGAGAAGACTCTACACATGGACATCACCAGATGGTCAACACCGAAATCAGATTGATTATATTCTTTGCAGTCAAAGATGGAGAAGCTCTATATATCAGCAAAAACAAGACTGGGAGCTGACTGTGGATCAGATCATGAACTCCTTATTGCAAAATTCAGACTTAAATTGAAGAAAGTAGGGAAAACCACCGTTCAGGTATGACCTAAATCAAATCCCTTATGATTATACAGTGGAAGTGAGAAATAGATTTAAGGGACTAGATCTGATAAATAGAGAGCCCGATGAACTATGGATGGAGGTTCATGACATTGTACAGGAGATAGGGATCAAGAACATCCCCAAGAAAAAGAAATTCAAAAAAGCAAAATGGCTGTCTGGGGAGGCCTTTACAAATAGCTGAGAAAAGAAGAGAAGCGAAAAACAAAGGAGAAAAGAAAAGATATACCCATCTGAATGCAGAGTTCCAAAGAATAGCAAGAAGAGAGAAGAAAGCCTTCTTCAGCGATCAATCCAAAGAAATAGAGGAAAACAACAGAATGGGAAAGACTAGACATTTCTTTAAGAAAATTAGAAATACCAAGGGAACATTTCATGCAAGGATGGGCTCAATGAAGGCCAGAAATGGTATGGACCTAACAGAAGCAGAAGATATTAAGAAGAGGTGGCAAGAATACACAGAAGAACTGTACAGAAAAGATTTTCATGACCCAGATAATCACGATGGTGTGATCACTCACCTAGAGCCAGACATCCTGGAATGTGAAGTCAAGTGGGCCTTAGAAAGCATCACTATGAACAAAGCTAGTGGAGGTGATGGAATTCCAGTGGAGCTATTTCAAATCCTGAAAGATGATGCTGTGAAAGTGCTGCACTCAGTATGCCAGCAAATCTGGAAAACTCAGCAGCGGCCACAGGACTGGAAAAGGTCAGTTTTCATTCCAATCCCAAAGAAAGGCAATGCCAAAGAATGCTCAAACTACTGCACAATTGTACTCATCTCACATGCTAGTAAAGTAATGCTCAAAATTCTGCAAGCAGGCTTCAGCAGTATGTGAACCGTGAACTTCCAGATGTTCAAGCTGGTTTTAGAAAAGGCATAGGAACCAGAGATCAAATTGCCAACATCCACTGGATCATCAAAAAAGCAAGAGAATTCCAGAAAAACATCTATTTCTGCTTTATCAACTATGCCAAAGCCTTTGACTGTGTGGATCACAGTAAACTGTGGAAAATTCTGAAAGAGATGGGAATACCAGACCACATGACCTGCCTCTTGAGAAACCTATATGCAGGTCAGGAAGCAACAGTTAGAACTGGACATGGAACGACAGACTGGTTCCAAATAGGAAAAGGAGTACATCGAGGCTGTATATTGTCACCCTGCTTATTTAACTTATATGCAGAGTACATCATGAGAAATGCTGGGCTGGAAAAAGCACAAGCTGGAATCAGGATTGCTGGGAGAAATATCAATAACTTCAGATATGAAGATGATACCACCCTTATGGCAGAAAGTGAAGAGGAACTAAAGAGCCTCTTGATGAAAGTGAAAGAGGAGAGCGAAAAAGTTGGCTTGAAGCTCAACATTCAGAAAACGAAGATCATGGCATCTGGTCCCATCCCTTCATGGGAAATAGATGGGGAAACAGTGGAAACAGTGTCAGACTTTATTTTGGGGGGCCCCAAAATCACTGCAGATGGTGATTGCAGCCATGAAATTAAAAGACACTTACTTCTTGAAAGGAAAGTTATGACCAACCTAGATAGCATATTCAAAAGCAGAGACATTACTTTGCCAACAAAGGTCCGTCTAGTCAAGGCTATGGTTTTTCCTGTGGTCATGTGTGGATGTGAGAGTTGGACTGTGAAGAAAGCTGAGCGCCAAAGAATTGATGCTTTTGAACTGTGGTGTTGGAGAAGACTCTTGAGAGACCCTTGGACTGCAAGGAGATCCAACCAGTCCATTCTGAAAGAGATCAGTCCTGGGTGTTCTTTGGAAGGAATGATGCTAAAGCTGAAACTCCAGTACTTTGGCCTCCTCATGCAAAGAGTTGACTCATTGGAAAATACTTTTATGCTGGGAGGAATTGGGGGCAGGAGGAGAAGGGGACTACAGAGGATGAGATGGCTGGATGGCATCACGGACTTGATGGACGTGAGTTTGAGTGAACTCCGGGAGATGGTGATGGACAGGGAGGCCTGGCGTGCTGCGATTCATGGGGTCACAAAGAGTCGGCCACAACTGAGCGACTGAGCTGAACTGAATGGCCACTTTACTTTACTTCCTCCCCATTCCCCCTCTCTGATCTATAAAAGAAACGGGGATCCAGACCCAATAAGATGGCACTGTAGGACTCCAGTCCCCCATCTTCTTGGATGCCTGACTTTCCAAATAAAGCTGCTATTCCTTGCCTCAACACCTCCTCTCCCAATTATCGCCGTGGTAAGTACAGCCAGCTTGGATTCAGTAACAGGGGGAGCCAGGCTGGCCTCCAACCAGCGCTGAGTTGTAGGGAAGCACAATGAAACTGCAGATGAAGTGATACAGGGAGTAGGGCGGCCTGCAGGAGAGTCCTGGGTTTCGCTGTGGGTGGCATCATTCCTGGAGGGCAAAGACTGCCCCCTGAAACAGGCCAGTCCTCCTGCTGGTCTCTTCACTACGGACGTGAAGGGCCTGCAGAGGCTGTCTGCAGAGGCAGGCCTCCCAGGGCCCAGAGAGGGTGGAGAAGGGAGAGCCGTGGGTCTGGAGAGACGGGGTGGAAACTCCTAGTGCAGGGGTTAATGCCGAAAGGGCTTTTCTAACCTGCTGACCCTGCCAAACAGCTGAGTTTGAGAAAGTGAGATTAGCGAGTTGTTACTTACTGCAGAGCAGAGAGGGACAGACCCAAGGTTGGTGGAGCAATCAACTGCCTCCTCAGGCACCAGGTCCAAGAAAGTTTATTTAGATTTAATTGTAACTGTTTTATTTCAAGTCGTTTATTATTGAATTTTAAAATCTAAAAAACAGTGACCATGGTCTTTGCTGGTGGCTCCCTGTTAAACAATCTGCCTGCCAGTGCAGGAGGCATGGCCTCGACCACCAGTCAGGGAAGATCCCACAAGCCGTGATCGCACCTGAGCCCGTGCACCACAGCTCCTGAGCCTTCGCCCTAGAGTCTGGGGGCTGCAACTACGGAGCCCACCTGCTGCAAATACCGAAGCCTGAATGCTCTAGAGCCCGCAACAAGAGAAGCCGTGGCAGTAAGAAGCCCGCTCACCGCAGCTAGAGAAAACCCAGAGCAGCAACAAACACCCAGCACAGCAAATAAAGAAAGGGTGACCACAGTTCTCAAACACAGCTGTACCCTTGGGTAAAGAAGCAAATCATACCAGTTCAAGTAGCAAAAGCTGAGGCCCGGATGGCTGGGCAGATCTGGAAGGACTTGAATGTGAGGTAGAGACTTAACCCCCAGGACAGAGTGGGTCCCCAGAAGGCCAAGGAAGGGGTCAGGGTGGGGGGTGGAGGGGGGTGGGAAGCAGGAGAGCGCAGTTCCCTGGCCCGCCTTGGCTGGATGATTGCCGAGACAGACAAACTTCTGCCTCCTGGCTTCCATCACCAGGAAGGACGGACAACAATGCCACCATCAGCTGACTTTCCCACCTAGAGAGAGAGCATGGCTGGAGAGGGGTGGGAACCCAGAGGAGCAGGGGGAAGCCAGTCAAGGAGACAACATAAGGATGGAAGCTAGGACCTGCTTCCCAGCCCTGAGCCTTGAAAATACGCAGGAGGAGATTTAGAAAAGCTTAGCTCAAAGCGCCACATTCTTTGGTTTGACTATGTTTCTAAGCTTTTGAGAAACATAAGCTGGTTTCCAGAGTGTTCTGAGTTTTCAGTCAACAAAACTATTTATCACCAGCTTGTGCCGGGTACCCAGAGAATGGCAGAGGGTGACTGACATGGATGCTCCCCACACCCTCACAGCTTCGAGCAGCGACAGATGCAGGAACCACTGCTTCAAAGTGTGCCAAGGCCTGAGAGCAATGCAGGGCTCGTTGTAGACAAAACAACATCAAAAAGAAGGAGAGCTACAATTTTTAATTGGTTTTTGAAAACAGGTGCAGAAATTGAGTTAATCATACTCCTCAGCTCAGAGCATCTACATCAGTCTCCCATTTTATTTTCTCCCTTCAGTTCCCACCCCTATTCCCTTCCCTCCTCCTCAGATTTAATGTACTTGGTAAGTATTCTTGCATATGTTGCTTAAAATATGTTAAAATATACAGAAGTCATATCACGCCAGATATCTGAATCTGCTTCTTTCAGTCAACACTTTGATTTTAAGATCTGCCCAGCACAATAGCTGAGACATGGAAGCAATCTAAATGTCCATCAACAGACACATAGATAAAGAAAATACGGTGTGTATACACAAGCGAGGACAGGGAAGCAGCCTGAAGTGCTGCAGTCCATGGGGTTGCAAAGAGTCTGACATGGCTTAGCCACTAAACAATACACAAAGAAATGCCGCTAAGCCTTAAAAAAGAATGAAATAATATTATTTGCAGCAGCATGGATAGACCTAAAATTTATTATACTAAATGAAGTAAGCCAGACAAAGAAAGACAAATATCGTATGATATCACTTATAGGTGGAATCTTAAAAAAGTGATACAAATGAGCTTATACACAAAACAGAGATAGACTCACAGACTTAGAAAACAACTGATGGTTACCCAAATGGGGAGAGATGAATTAGAAGGTTGAGCTTAACATATACACACTAATATATAAAATATAGATAATCAACAAGGACCTACTGTATAGCACAGGGAACTATACTCGATTTTTTTAACAACCTGTAAGAGAAAAAAATCTGGAAAAAATTAGATACATATGTATATATAACTGAATCACTTTGCTATACACCTGAAACTAAGTAACATTGTAAGTAACTATGCTTTGGCTTAAATAAGTAAATAAATAATATCTTCCCAGGATGCACTTGCATATTGAGTTTATATCACCTAACTGCTGAAAAGCACCCATAGGCTGATCTATTCCATAGCCCTATTCCATCACCCTCTTGTTAAATTCTGGTTGCTTCCACCTACTCAATACCTCAAGAATGCTGAGATGAACACCCATGAACCCACCCATTCATGGGCTATGAGCAAGTTTTCTCTGGAATGCTTACCCACAAGCATGATGGCTAGATCCTGGCATATATGTGGCATCCTTAAGTGTGGGCACACTGCTCTCCAGAGGCCCACACTTGGAACTGTCTGACTCTAATGTTTGCTACCCCAGAAGCTATGACGTGATACCTCATTCTGCTTTGCATTTCTCAATTACCTAACCAAGTAACTGCTGGCCATTTGGATAGTCCCTATGTACATTTTTCTATTAGATTTGCATTATAATCTGGATAGTATTTGTGTGTGACTTTTTGAGGATGTAAAAATCTCCCTGTGAGCCACCTGCCAACTTTGTCATTTGTACCATATTTAAAATAAATTTTGTTTGGTTATTTATTTGGCTGTACAGTCCCATCACTTCATGGGGAATAGATGGGGAAACAGTGTCAGACTTTATTTTTGGGGGCTCCAAAATCACTGCAGGTGGTGACTGCAGCCATGAAATTAAAAGACACTTACTCCTTGGAAGAAGTTATGAAGTTATGTTCTCTAGGCAAAAGTCTATTAGCCTTTGCCCTGCTTTATTCCGTACTCCCAAGGCCAAATTTGCCTGTTACTCCAGATGCTTCTTGAATTCCTACTTTTGCATTCCAGTCCCCTATAATGAAAAGGACATCTTTTGGGGGTGTTAGTTTTAAAAGGTCTTGTAGGTCTTCATATAACCGTTCAACTTCAGCTTCTTCAGCATTACTGGTCAGGGCATAGACTTGGATTACCGTGATACTGAATGGTTTGCCTTGGAAACGAACAGAGATCATTCTGTCGTTTTTGAGATTGCATCCAAGTACTACATTTCAGACTCTTTTGTTGACCATGATGGCTACTCCATTTCTTCTAAGGGATTCTTGCCCACAGTAGTAGATATAATGGTCATCTGAGTTAAATCCACCCATTCCAGTCCATTTTAGTTCACTGATTCCTAAAATGTCAACGATCACTCTTGCCATCTCATGTTTGACCACTTACAATTTGCCTTGATTCATGGACCTAACATTCCAGGTTCCTATGCAATGTTGCTCTTCACAGCATTGGACTTTACTTCCATCACCAGTCACATCCACAAATGGATGTTGTTTTCTTTTTGGCTCCTTCTTTTCATTCTTTCTGGAGTTTTTCCTCCACTGATCTCCAGTAGCATATTGGGCACCTAACCAACCTGGGGAGTTCATCTTTCAGTGTCTTATCTTTTTGCCTTTTCATACCGTTCATGGCGTTCTCAAGGCAAGAATACTGAAGTGGCTTGACATTCCCTTCTTGGTTTAGTTCCCCCTGCATTGGGAGCATGGAGTCTTAACCCCTGGACCACCAGGGAAGTCCCATCTCTCCCTTATTTCTAATATTAATGGAATGCATCTAAAATTCTTCATTAGAGTAAGACGTTTTCTATGGATCTTAGATATAAACACTCTGGCAGTTTACCATAATCCATCCTTCCTTTCTTCATTGACACATCAGCCCAGCTTCCCTGGAAAATGGAATCTAAGGTAAAAGTTTACGTGATGACACCCTACTGGGGAAAAGAGCGAACCCAAGGAAGCAAAGTCACAGAGGTAAAGCAGGAAATCGGGGGAAAGCAAACAGGGAGTATGTTCCCAGGCTGGCAAGAGCATCACACAGTGATGCCAGGACCGTGCAGTGTGGCTCCAGCGAGGCTGCGTGGGATGACTGAGGCACAGAGCCGTCTGGTGAGGTGGTAAGGGGAGAATGGTTTCTGCTGGATCCTGCCTGCCCTGCCTCCCAGGGGTGGATGTCAGCCCCTGACGGCTTTAACCTCCTTCATGTTTGGATTCATCCCTCATCCCCCTTGATAGCTTCAAGATGATTAGAGCCTCTGCAGGTCCATTCTGGGTGGTGCAGGGCGGGACTCCCTGGACTGTGGAAGCAGTGCTGCCACCAAGTATGCGTTCAAGAAACACCAGATGGTGACTCATCATCACCCACTCAGGTCTTCTCCCCCGACCTCTAGGTCTCTAAGGTCCCAGGAATGTCATGAGCTGCCACCAGGGGCACCCTCACAAATGACTAAGGTAGGCACAGCCACGCAAAGCTGGAGCTGTGTACACAAGGCGGCAGAGCTAGAGCCTGGCACGTTTCCTAGACGTGTCTGCAGTTGGACGAGGCCGTGCGTCTAAACTATCATTATTGGAATGCAAAATGATATGAGTCATTCTGGGTCTGGGCATGCCTCCTTCATGATGTCTTTTCACAGCTGGAACCTGGTCATGGCAGCCACCTAGCTTTCACTAGAGACAATGACACGCCCAGGGGATGCTGGAACTACGACACAGGAGAAACTTGGAATCTTGAACGACGACATGGAGAGGGCCATCCGTCCCCTAGACCAGGACTGCTCGCAGTGAGAGGGTTAAGTGAGAAAGAAATAATGTGTTTGTTTGAGCCACGGTTCACACCTTTTTGTTTTAGCAGGTCACTGTACACTAATGGGATAGCCTTTATCAAGAAAACAAAATAACCATAATCTATTCCTAAGTTTCTGAGTTTTTATCATGAGTTGTTTAATTTGACTAAATGCTTTTTCTATATTATGATAATTTTGTGATTTTTCTCCTTTAATCTATTAGTAGGGTCAGTTGCATAGAGATTTCCTAAGGTCCTTGCATTATGTATGTATGTCTGTATAAGTGTGTGTATAATACACACATCCATATCTATGCATAATTACCAGTAGGTTTAACTAATATTTAATTCAGAATTTTTGTATCTGTAGTTGTGAGGTAGCCTTGAAATTAGTCAGGGTTTAACTGCATATGACAGGTCACAGAGGGCTTCCCTGGTGGCCCAGTGCTAAAGAATCTGCCTGCCAGTGCAAGAGACGTGGGTTCAGTCCCTGGGTTGGGAAGATCCCCTGGAGAAGGAAATGGCAGCCCACTCCAGTACTCTTGCCTGGGAAATCCCGTGGACAGAAGAGCCTGGCAGGCTACAGTCCATGGGGTCTCAAAGAGTCAGACACAAGTTAGTGATTAAACAACAACAACAACAAAGAGGTCACATAAGCAGGAAGTATTTAAATACAGGGAATTGGGAAGACTTCCCTGGTTGTCCCGTGGCTAAGACTCCATGCCCCTATGCAGGGGGCCCAGGTTCCCCTGGATCGGGGAACTAAATCCTACATGCTGCAACTAAGACCCAGCGCAGCCAAATAAATAAATACATTTTTTTAAACATTAAAAAAATAAAATAACTAAATAAATAAAGGGAATTGGGTGCCTATAATGTCATAAAAGCTGAGTCATTGGAAAAGACCCTGATGCTGGGAAAGATTGATGGCAGAAGGAGAAAAGGGCGACAGAGGATAAGATGGCTGGATGCTTTCACCGAAGTGAACTTGAGCAAACTCCGGGAGACAGTGACAGACAGGGAGGCCTGGTGTGCTGCAGTCCACAGGGTCTCAAAGAGTCGGACTTGAGTAGGTGACTGAACGGCAACAACGAAGTCGTAAAGGGGATGGAGAAGCAGGCACTAGGGCGGGTCTGCAGGAACGCCTCCCAGAACAGACCAGGGGCACTGCTTGCACTGTTTTCAGGGGCACTGTTTCTTCTCAGAGGAAGAACTGAGAAGCAGCTGGCAGCGCCCACCTGGAGCTGGGACCCACAGGGCAGGGGGCTGCCCCACTGTCACCCCAACTGCCTCGTACGCCACAGAGCTAGTGAGGGGACACAAAAACGCAAAGGCCAGGCCCTCAGGCTTCCCGAGTGGTTTCTCAACACTCACAGCCAGGGACTTCCCTGACGGTTCAGCGGTTAAGACTCTGTCTGCAATGAAGGGCATGGAGGTTCGGTCCCTGGTCGGGCAACTACAGTAAGATCCCACATGCCACCGAGCAACTAAGCCTGCTCACTCCAATGAGAGAGCATGATGCAATGATCCCGAGTGCGGAAACCACGCCCTGACACACATAAATAAATATTTTTAAAAAGAGCACTCACAGCCTGTGACCGGGCTCCACAACGCTGCTCCAATAAGGAAGGCGGCAGTAAGAGCGCTGGGAAGCATGCTCCACGGTCGGCACATCTACCTTTTATTCAAGTGCAGCTGTCACGCCGAGAACTCCAGCAGCAAGGGAGACGGGAGAGGGCTGCAGAGGGTTGCATTTGCTTTCTAGGTTTTGGGCTTTCTAGGTTTTTGGTGGGCTCACTGTTGGCACTCGTTGGCTTGTGGCCACAACACTCTAATCTCCGCCTCTGTCTTCACATCACCTTCTTCTCTGTGAGTCAAATCTCTGTCTGCCTTTCTCTCCTTTTGGCCGCACCACGTGGCATACAGGATCTTAGTTCCCTGACTAGGGATCGAACCTGCACCCCCTGCCATGGAAGTGCAGAGTCTTAACTCCGGGACCACCAGGGAAGTCCCTGTTTGCCTTTCTTTTAAAAGGACACTTGCGATTCACGTAGGGCCCACCCAGATCTTTCAGGATAATCTCCCCATCTCGAGATGCCTAATTGAATCACAGCTGCAAAGACTTTTTTTTCCCAAATAAGGTAACGTTTACAGGTTCCACGGATTAGGATAAGGACACTGAGGGGAGACATCATTCAGTCTATTATTGCTGTTGTTTAGTTGCTTCAGTCGTGTCTGCCCCTTTTGTGACCCCATGCACTGTAGCCCACCAGGCTCCTCTGTCCATGGGATTTCCCAGGCAGTAATACTGGAGTGGGTTGTCATTTCCTTCTCCAGGGGATCTTCCTGAGGCAGGGATCAAATCCCCATCTCCTGCAATAGCAGGCAGATTCTTCACCACTGCGCCACCTGGAAAGCCCTCAGACTATTACAGGAATAATTAATTAAATTGTGGTATATTTCTACAGTGAAATATTTTGCCATCACTAAGAAGAATGAAATGAAACTATATATATTAATATGAAATGATGTCAAAGATGTACTGTCAAGGATTAAAAAAGTATATTACTGAACAAGAGTATAGTCTTCTCCTACACTATAATTTACATATATTAGATATGTGCTTATGTGTGCTTAAAATATATTTCCGACTACATGCATGAAAGCAGTAATAATCACCTCTGGAGAATGCAACTGAGGATGAAACAGGAAGATGAGAAAATTCATTCTTCCTTTACACTTTTCTACATCGTTTCGATTTTTAAAAATCATGGACAGGTTATTCTGACCATCACTGTAAAGTGTTTTTGTTACAGAGTATTCTGTAGCCCATCAGCTTATTGGGCCCAGGCCCTGTCATGCAGAAATTATTTGTTTTCCCCCCTCAATCCTTTTCTGCATGAGAAGCAAAACAAAAGAATCATTTTCCAGTGCCCTGTGAAGGTCTGCAGTTGCCCGCTTTCACTGCCTGTTGTTGAACCTGAAGAGATAAGTCAAATAGGATCGGAGAAAGAAGCTGATGACTCAGCTTTCAGAGGCGGCAAACACATGAGCGATTCAATTCACCAGCACATAAACCTTCAACTCTACATCCACCTCAGGCTATGTCTCTTATTCTCTGGAGAACCTTGAGCAAGTGACTTAATCTTTCAGACATCCTTATCTATAAAATGAGGAAATGTTATGGTCTCTCTATGGAGACTAAATGAGACACTATATTTCCAAGTAAAATGCTTGGCAGGAGCAAGTTGCTATCTGCCTAGGCATAAAGAAAGCGTTGGTGAAATTCAAAGTGGTAAACAGCAAGAACAATACCACATACAAAATCAGATTTGAACTAGCCTGGTGCACTGCAATCGAGGGAGCCCTATTCCACATGGGAATTCTGGGCTCCAGTATGGGTGCCAGTGAGTCCCAGCTGTGTGACCTACACACAAGACTCATCCCCATCTGGGCTCCAAGTTTCATCAACTAAAAATTCAAGGCACCAAAGTATGATCCGTAAGGTCCCCTCTGGCACTCACATTCTATAATTTTGCAGACTTGGACACAAAATTCATGACTGTGCTTGTCAAAGTGTTTCTGCAAGTATTTATAGAAAACACTCTTATTACTTAAAGGATAAAAATTGGGATTTTTTTAATAAGCTGAATTGTCCCCCTCTCCCCAAATTTTCATACGTTGAAGTCCTGACCCCCGCAAAGTGATTATATTTGGTGCTAGGCCTATGAAGAGGTAATTAAAGTCAAATGAGGCCCAAAGGGTGGGGCCTGAATGCAATAGGATTGGTGTTCTTATAAGAAGATGAAGAGGAGTGACATTAGTAAGATGATGGAACCGGAATCCCAGCCCTCGTTCTCTACCCCCCCACCCCCCCGCACACACACATAAATCTTTCATGACTGAAAACTCAAAAACTAGTTATAGAAAGAATTTACCTTAACATGACAAAGGCCAGGTATAAAAAGCCCATAGCTAACATCATACTCAACACTGAACAGCTGAAAAACTGATCCTCTAAGATCAAGAACAAGACAAAGATGCCCAGTCTCATCCCTTCTATTCAACATAGTATTGGAAGTGCTCATCAGAGCAATTAAGCAAGAAAAGGAAATGTGACCATTCAAATCAGAAAGAAGAAGCAAACTGACCTCTGTTCACAAATGACACAATCTTATATGTAGAAAATCCCAAAGATTCCACCAAATACTCCTAGAAATAATAAAGGAATTTAATAAAGTGACAAAACACCAAATCAGTACACAAAAATTACCTGTGTTTTCATATATTAATACTGTATCCAAAAGAGAATATGAGAACACTCCCAATTATAATGCTTAGAAATAAATTTAATGAAGGAGATAAAAGACTGGCCTACTGAAAACTACAAAACATTGATGAAAGAAATTAAAGAAGACGCAAATAAATGGAAAGACAGCCCGTGCTCGTGGCTTGTAAAATTTAATTCTGTTAAAATGTCCATACTATCCAAAACTATCTATAGATTCCATATTATCCCCAATGACATTTTTAAGGGAAATATTAAACATAATCCTAAAATTCATGTGGAACCACAAAAGATCCCAAATAGCCAAAGCAATTGCAAGAAAGAAGAATGAAGCTGGAGGTATCACATTTTCTGATTTCAAAATCTAATGCAAATCCACAGAAGTTAAAAGTATGGTACTGACAGAAAAGCAAACGTATTGACCAAGGGACAGAACAGAAAGCCCAGATGGGCTGGGACCTGGGACGCTTTCCTGCAGTCCTTGCGTCTGGACAAACGTCTCCTCGAGCAACAGAATACGGTTTCTCTGGGAAACCGTTTAAGGGACTAAAAATAACTGTGCACCTGCACCTTTAGGGTAAATTATGAACAACAAGATACAGGAAGACCAAAAATCCAGCTGCCACTTCTGAAGAGCCAGAAGGAAAGGCAGGGTCTTCTGCACGATCGTGACACACAGTACCACCAGAGGGGTGGGCAGACCTCCTCAGCCACCCCTCCCACTTAATCTACCAAGCTGCTCCCACCCTCACCCCATATAAGCAACCAGCTCACCCCACCTTGGGGAGCAAGCAAGGGCACCACTTACTTGTTTTTGCTCTACTCCTGCTACAGCATGAGTCCCATAAAGCCTTGCCTAAATCCCCCTTCTGGTCTCTTATCAATTCCTATTGAATAAAGAATCTAAGAACCCAGGTCAGTAACATCAGTTCAGTTCAGTTCAGTCGCTCAGTCATGTACGACTCTTTGCGACCCCATGAATTGCAGCACGCCAGGCCTCCCTGTCCATCACCAACTCCCGGAGTTCACTCAGACTCACTTCCATCAAGTCAGTGATGCCATCCAGCCATCTCATCCTCGGTCGTCCCCTTCTCCTCCTGCCCCTAATCCCTCCCAGCATCAGAGTCTTTTCCAGTGAGTCAACTCTTCGCATGAGGTGGCCAAAGTACTGGAGTTTCAGCTTTAGCATCATTCCTTCCAAAGAACACCCAGGACTGATCTCCTTCAGAAAGGACTGGTTAGATCTCCTTGCAGTCCAAGGGTCTCTAAAGAGACTTCTCCAACACCACAGTTCAAAAGCATCAATTCTTTGGCGCTCAGCCTTCTTCACAGTCCAACTCTCACATCCATACATGACCACAGGAAAAACCATAGCCTTGACTAGACGGACCTTTGTTGGCAAAGTAATGTCTCTGCTTTTCAATATGCTGTCGAGGTTGGTCATAACTTTTCTTCCAAGAAGTAAGTGTCTTTTAATTTCATGGCTGCAATAACCATCTGCAGTGATTTTGGAGCCCAAAAAAATAAAGTCTGATACTGTTTCCACTGTTTCCCCGTCTATTTCCCATGAAGTGATGGGACCAGATGCCATGATCTTCGTTTTCTGAATGTTGAGCTTCAAGCCAACTTTTTCACTCTCCACTTCCTCTTTCATCAAGAGGCTTTTTAGTTCCTCTTCACTTTCTGCCATAAGGGTGGTGTCATCTGCATATCTAAGGTTATTGATATTTCTCTCGGCAATCTTGATTCCAGCTTGTGTTTCTTCCAGCCCAGCGTTTCTCATGATGTACTCTGCATATAAGTTAAATAAGCAAGGTGACAATATACAGCCTTGACGTACTCCTTTTCCTATTTGGAACCAGTCTGTTGTTCCATGTCGAGTTCTAACTGTTGCTTCCTGACCTGCATACAGATTTCTCAAGAGGCAGGTCAGGTGGTCTGGTATTCCCATCTCTTTCAGAATTTTCCACATTGTGATCCACACAGTCAAAGGCTTTGGCATAGTCAATAAAGCAGAAAATAGATGTTTTTCTGGAATTCTCTTGCTTTTTTGATGATCCAACGGATGCTGGCAATTTGATCTCTGGTTCCTATGCCTTTTCTAAAACCAGATTGAACATCAGGAAGTTCACAGTTCACATATTGCTGAAGCTTGGCTTGGAGAATTTTGAGCATTACTTTACTAGCATGCGAGATGAGTGCAATTGTGCGGTAGTTTGAGCATTCTTTGGCATTGCCTTTCTTTGGGATTGGAATGAAAACTGACCTTTTCCAGTCCTGTGGCCACTGCTGAGTTTTCCAAACTTGCTGGCATGTTGAGTGCAGCACTTTCACAGCATCATCTTTCAGGATTTGAAAGAGCTCCACTGGAATTCCATCACCTTCACTAGCTTTGTTCGTAGTGATGCTTTCTAAGGCCCACTTGACTTCACATTCCAAGATGTCTGGCTCTAGGTGAGTGATTACACCATTGTGATTATCTAGGTCATGAAGATCTTTTCTGTACAGTTCTTCTGTGTATTCTTGCCACCTCTTCTTAATATCATTAGGTCCATACCATTTCTGTCCTTTATCAAGCCCATCTTTGCATGAAATGTTCCCTGGGTATCTCTAATTTTCTTGAAGAGATCTCGAGTCTTTCCCATTCTATTCTTGTCCTCTATTTCTTTGCATTGATCACTGAAGAAGGCTTTCTTATCTCTTCTTGCTATCCTTTGGAACTCTGCATTCAGATGCTTTTATCTTTCCTTTTCTCCTTTGTTTTTCACCTCTCTTCTTTTCACAGCTATTTGTAAGGGCTCCCCAGACAGTCATTTTGCTTTTTTTGCATTTCTTTTCCATGGGGATGGTCTTGATCCCTGTCTCCTGTACAATATCATGAACCTCATTCCATAGTTCATCAGGCAGTCTATCTATCAGATCTAGGCCCTTAAACCCATGTCTCACTTCCACTGTATAATCATAAGGGATTTCTGATCTTGAATAAGGGTGCCAAATACACAATGGGAAAAGGACAATCTCTCCAACAGATGGTGTTGAGAAAATGGAATCCACAGGCAAAATAATGAAATTGTACTTCCCTGGTGGCTCAGACGGTAAAGAACCTGCCTGCAATGCGTGAGACCTGGGTTCGATCCCTGGGTTGGGAAGATCCCCTGGAGAAGCAAATGGCTACTCACTCCAGTAGTCTTGCCTGGAGAATTCCATGGACAGAAGCACCTGGCAGGCTACAGTCCATGGGGTCACAAGAGTTGGACATGACTGAACAACTTTCACTTATATTATACCATGCACAAAAATCAACTCAAAATGGATTAAAGGCTTAAATGTAATATCAGGAACTATAAAACTCCTAAAGGAAAAGAGAGAGAGAGCTTCTTGACATAATTTTTTTTTTTTGACACCAAGAGCAAAAATAGAGGAACTTCCCTTGTAGTCCAGTCCCTGGTGGTCCAGAAGGACTTCGTGGTGGAGACACAAGTTAGATCCCTAGACTGAGAAGACCCCACACATTGCAGAACAACTAAGCCCACGTGGCACAACTCCTGAAGCCCACCTTCTAGGGCCAATGCTCCAAATCAAGATAAGTCACTGCAATGAGAAGCCCATGCACCACAATGAAGAGGATAGACCCTGCTCACTGCACCTAGAGAAAGCCCATATGCGGCAATGAAGACCCAGCACAGCCAAAAATTAGCTAATTAAAATTGTAAAAAATAAAAAAAATTATTTTAAAAAAGCAAAAAATAGACAAATGGGACTATCAAAATGAAAAGCTTCGGCACAGCAAAGAAAACCAATAACAAAACGAAAAGACAGCCAATGGAATGGGAGAAAACACCTGCAAATCATACATCTGATAAGGCGTTAGTATC
Source organism: Budorcas taxicolor (assembly GCF_023091745.1). Lineage (NCBI taxonomy): Eukaryota > Metazoa > Chordata > Mammalia > Artiodactyla > Bovidae > Budorcas > Budorcas taxicolor. The sequence goes on along the minus strand of NC_068910.1, from coordinate 54,042,138 downwards.
CAAAATATATAAAGAACTTGTAAAACTCAATATCAAAAACACAAACAACCCAGTTACAAAATGGACAAAGCGCTTGAATAGATATCGCTCCACAGAAAACATGTAATAGCCAACAGGTATGTGAAAAGGTGCTCAGCATCAGGAAGCATCAGGGAAATGCTAATCAAAACCATAATGAGGGCTTCCCTGAGGGCTCAGTGGTAAAGAGTCCACCTGCCAATTCAGGAGACGCGGGTTCAGTCCCTGATCCGGGAAGATCCCACGTGCCTCGGAGCAACTAAGCCACAACTATTAAGCCTGTGCTCTAGAGCCTGGGAACTACAGCTATTGAGCCTGAGAGCCCTAGAGCCACGCTCTGCAATAAGAGCAATCACCCCGATGAAAAGGCCTTGCACTGCTGCGAAGAATAACCCCCACCCTCCGCAACTACAGAAAAGCCCAGACACCAACGAAGTCCTGGCACAGCCATAAATAAATAAATAAATAAAATTATTTTTTTAAAAACACAATGAGATCTCACCTCACACCTTTTAGGATGACCATTATCAAGACCAAAAACAACAAGCGTTGGCCAGGACGTGGAGAGATATCTGCATTCCCACATTCACTGCATTATTATTTACAATAACCAAGATATGGAAACAATCTAAATGTCTAGAGACACATGAATGCATAAACAAAATATGCTGTATACAGAGAAAGAGAGAATGGAGTACTATTCAGCCTTTAAAAAACATCATCCTACAACCCAAACTTAACTAATTCTATACAATCATATGCTCATTTTGCTAATCTTTCACTTTCTCCTAATATTTTCCTGCTACACACACACACACACACATACACAGGTGACTATCATCCCACATTGTGTAGAGATTTAATTTAGCACTTTGATGTATACTATGTATACTATAAAGCTATATTACATGATTTAACAGGATTCCATCCAAGTCAACAGCATAGTTGGTCTAAGCAAAAACTTATAATGAGATGTTTTATGATGTTCATTTTTGTCATTACAAATAATACTTCAATAAACATTCTATACATTAAAAAAGAGAGAGAGAGAGAAGATCCTGCCATATGCAATAACATAGGGGAACCTATAGGATATTTTGTGAAATAAGCCAATAACGAAAGGACAGATATTGGGTAACTCCACTTATACGAGGAATCTAAAGTAGTCAAACCCATATAAGCAGAGAGTAGAATGGTGGTTGCTGGGGCCAGGGGAGGCAGAAATGGGGAGATGTGGTTCCACGGGTATCAGTTCAGTTCAGTTGCTCAGTCATGTCCAACTCTTTGTGACCCCATGGACTGCAGCATGCCAGGCTTCCTTGTCCATCACCAACTTCTGGAGATTGCTCAAAATCATGTCCATTGAGTCGGTGATGCCATCCAACCTCCTCATCCTCCATCATCCCCTTCTCCTCCTGCCTTGAATCTTTCCCAGCATCAGGGTCTTTTCAAATGAGTCAGTTCTTCAAATCAGGTGGCCAAAGTATTGGAGTTTCAGCTTCAGCATCACTCCCTCCGATGAATATTCAGGACTGATTTCCTTTAGGATGGACTGGTTGGATCTTGCAGCCCAAGGGAAGCTCAAGAATCTTCTCCAACACCAGGGTATAAATGTCTGTTAACACAAGGTGAGTAGGTTCCAGAGTTCTGGGTACAACCTAGTTCACAATACAGTGTTTTGAACTTAAAAACTGGTTAAAAGACTAGATCTCAAGTTAAGTGTTCTTCCCACAAAAATAAACAAAACATGAAGAAGAGACACCAGGGTGCGTGTGCACAGAAGTGGGGCCATCTGCAGGCCAAGGAGCGAGGCCTTAGGAGGAAGCAAACCTGCCAGCACCTGGATCTTGGACTTCCAGCCTCCAGAAAGGTGAGGAAGAGAGTTCTGCTGTTTAAGTCATCAAGGTGGTGGCATTTAGTTATGGCGTTATGGCAACCTAGCAAACTAACACAGGCTCTTAAAGCCGACTGTCGGGGACATGCCTGGGGGTCCAGTGGTTAAGACTGCGTGCTTCCACTGCAGGGGGTGCAGGTTCGATCTCTGGTTGGAGAACTCAGATCCCAGATGCCTTGGAGTGCGGCCAAAAAAAGGGAAAGCCTATTGTGATAGGAGCTACATTTAGGAATATTTAAGACATTTGGTGGGATGACTACACATGAAAAGGGCTTTTCCTGACATTATAAAAGGCATGTACAGATGCTATCTCTTACTGTTTTTTAGTGGTTGAAAAAGGTTGTCGAAACGTAGCATAATTTTTCTGTTTCAGGTTTTAATTCTCCCAACAGTTCAGCTGGGGAAGCAGAATTAAAATAGTGCAGTGGAATGGTACAGAGTTTGGAGCAACCTGGACCGGAATGAAACTTAGAAGGTCTTAGGCTGACCCTGGGGCTTCCCTGGTGACTCAGCAGTCAAGAACCCACCTGCCAATGCAGGAGATGTCCCTGAGTCAGGAAGATGCCCTGGAGGAGGGCATGGCAACCCACTCCAGTATTCTTGCCTGGAGAATCCCATGGATGGAGAAGCCTGGTAGGCTACAGTCCTTGGGGTCACAAAGAGTTGAACACTACTGAGTAATTGAGCATGCACACAGGATGACCCTTGGTCAGTTACTTCATCTGTCTGCATCTGAGTATTCTGAGCCCTACCTCGCGGTGTTATTGAGGGAGTTAAAGAAGAGCTCACCCAGCAGCCCCATGGCTCACACGTGGTGATCAATACTCATTTGACAATAAAAAGTCATTACTGCAGCTCTCCTTGCAAACTTCACCACTTTGGAAAGGAAACACTGTTTTCTAATAAAATACTTCCTAGACTAAATTCTCTAGTCCAGTGGTCTGCTCTTTAGGAGGTCTGAGCTGCCACGGGGAGCCGGAAGGGATGCTGTTGAAGGCATTTCTTTACTGAGCGCTGACTTTTCGTGCACTATTTCATTCAGGCTTCTAGATTCTCAAAAAGAGAAATGTTATTATTATTCCCATCTTACAGATGAGGAAACTAACATCCAGAGAAGTTACATAGCTTTCCAAAGGCCCTACAAGGTGAACCAGCAGCTGTCTGACTCTAAGCTGAGATCACTGTCTTAGCTATTACAATCTACTGGTCTCAAAGGATAATTATTTTTTTTATAGAACTACATATTTTCCTATGCTAAGTGTTTTATATTTTTAATTTTCAAACAACAACTTTATAAGGTCAGTGCAAGAGTCTATCAGTTTTACAGAGGAGGAGACATGCTTATGTAACTTATCTAATATGATTTAGCAAGTGGCAAGGCTGAGTTTCCAATAACTTCTGTTTGGTTCCAAGGTCCTGGCTCTTTGAGCCACGCTTCACTGCTTGCACACTGTGCTTAGACTGCACAGAGCTCTGCAAAGTGCGCAAAACTGGAATTTAAGAGACCTGGGTTTTAATCTTGGCTGTGTTATAAGCAAGCTGTGTGACATCAGGTAAGTCACTTCACCTTGGAGACTCTATTTTCTCATTCATTAATAAAGATCGTTTTTATTAATATCTCTCCTTTTTTATTTTAATGGGTTTTTTAATTTGTCTATCTGTGCTTGCGCTGGGTCTTCCTTGCTGCTGGGGGGCTTCATCTAGTTGTGGCAAATGCCGGCTACTCCTCACGGCTGGGCACAGGTTCTCTCACTGCTGCGGCTTCTCTTGTTGTAAAGCAGGGGCTCTAGGCCCACAGGCTCCAACAGCTGTGGCTCGTGGGCTTAGCTGCCCCACGGCACGTGGAATCTTCCCAGACCAGGGACTGAACCCATGTCCCCTGCAGTGACAAGTGGATTCTTATTCACTGTGTCCCCAGGGAAGTCCTATATCTCCTTCCTTTAAAAAAGGAGGGGGATATTTATTTGGCTGTAGCAAGTCTTAGTGGTGGCATGTGGGATCTAGTTCCCCAACCAGGGAACTAACCCAGGCCCCAGGTATTGGGAGCATGAAGTCTCAGCAAAGTCCCTGTTAATAAAGATTTTTAATCATCTGACCGCCTCTATGCTCTTGTCTTTAACATTCTATCATGCCAGGTGAATTCTGAGCAATTACATTAACTATGTCTCTAAACTTAAAGAAATAAGTGATTACAGACTCTTAAAAGAGTTGCTGAAACTTTATGATAAAGACGTTTGATCCCAGGACTTTGGAAATCACCTTTGTACATGGGTTTGTGCACCAGTAGATGCGCAGTGGGAACAAAGATCAGACTGAGGCTCAATATTAAAGAAAAAAAAATCCCCCCCAAAAAAGATGGGCAGAAGACCTGAACAGACATTTCTCCATAGATAACATACAGATGGGCAACGGGCATACGAAAAGATGCTCAACATCACTAATTACTAGAGAAACGCAGATCAGAACGACAATGAGGTAGTTCTCATTGTGACTGTTCTCACACCAGTCAGAACAGCTATCATCACACAGCCTGCAAAGAGAGGAGAGAGTGGAACAAATCGAGAGAGCAGCATGGAAACATACGTATATTACCACATGTGAAGTTAAACAGTCAGTGGAAATTTTCTGTATGACGCAGGGAGCTCAAATCTGGTGCTCTGTGACAACCTAGAAGCGCTGGGATGGGGAGGGAGGTCGAGCGAGGGAGTTCAAGAGGGAGGGGCATATGCATGCCTATGGCCAATTCACGTTGGTATATGGCAGAAACCAACACAATATTGTAAAGCAATTATCCTCCAGGACCAGGGATCAAACTCGTGCGCCCTGCACTAGCGGGTGGATTCTCATCCACTGTACCACCAGGGAAGTCCCCACTGTGTCCTGTGTGTGCTAAGTCACTTCAGTTCGCGACCCTACAGGCCACAGCCCGCCAGGCTCCTCTGTCCATGAGATTCTTCAGGCAAGAATACTGGAGTGGGCTGCCATGCCCTCCTCCAGGGGATCGTCCCAACCCAGGGATCAAACCAACATCTCTTATGTCTCCTGCATTGGCAGGCGACTTCTTTACCACTAGCACCACCTGGGAAGTCCTTTAAACAAAACGAAAAGAAAATAATGCTTCCTGTGTGTTCACATTGGGAACACCCGAATATAATAAACAAGCAGAAATCAAAAGGAAATCACAATTTCAAATAACTCAGTAATGAAATGTTGATAACAAGAAGTGAAGGGTCAAGACATCAAAATTGGTGACAAGGGTGGGGGAAGGTCCATAAGGGAGAAAAGGGAAAAGTGATAGAAGGAGTAGGGAGGGGGGTGGAAATGGAAAAAAGGTAATTTCCACCGGTAAAGCGTCTGCCTACAATGCGGGAGACCTGGGTTAGATCCCTGGGTCGGGAAGATCTCCTGGAGAAGGAAATGGCAACCCACCCCAGTATTCTTGCCTGGAAAATCCCATGGACAGAGGAGCCTGGTGGGCTACAAGTCCAAGGGGTCGCAAAGAGTGGGACACGACTAAGCCACTTCACTTCGCCAAGAAAGAGTCCAAGCCGCTCTTGATTTGAGGGGGTCATGCAAACATCACCACATTCCAATTTTAGAACATCGCCCTCAAAACTCTTGAATTGATTTCCACAAATTTTGAGCCCTCCAAAGTCCACGGGAGTTGGAAGAAATGGGCCATCCTTCTGAAAAGTTGAGGTTGTTTTTCTATTCGGCCACTAGGGGGTGGTACATTCCATTCAATGCAACAAGCACTTAGAGGTGCCCTAGAGGCGGGACCAGTGACGCACCCTTCCTTGTACACAAGCATGCTTGATCATCTATTTACACAATCATAGCTCTAGGAAGAAATGAGCTATGGAGTGGTATTTGAGTTAGGTCTTTAAGAAGAGGTAAAAATTCAAAATAAGCAGATATGTGTGGTAGGAGGAAAAATTGTAAGAAAGGAAAACACTTGCAAAGAAACACTGATGACAAAGATCATGCAAGCTTCAATTATGTAGTAGCAATAGAAAGCATTTTCTTACCTTGGTGTTTTCATACACTGAATATCTGCAGACCACTTAATGGGGCTCAGCCCCATATGTTAATAACTGAATAGAAGCGAGTTATACAAAATTATTCAGGGACTTCTCTGGAGTCCAGTGGCTAAGACTCTGCACTCTCAATGCAGGGGGCCTGGGGTCGATTCCTGGTCAGGGAACTAGATCCCACATGCCACAGCTTTGGCACAGGGAGCTCAGCTTGGTGCTCTGTGACAACCTAGACGGGTGGAATACGAGGGTGTGGAGGAGGCTGAAGAGGGAGGGGACACATGCATACATATGGTTAATTCATGATGCTGTACAGAAGAAACTACCACAACATTGTATAGCAATTATATTCCAGTAAAAATAAAAGAAAGATCCCACATGCCGCAACGAAGATAAAAGATTCAACGACGGGAGACTCCATGTGCTGGAACAAAAAGCTGGAGCAGCCAGATAAATATATAAATACAGATAATAATAAAATTAGAAGACAATACAATTTTAAAATAAAAAAGATTCAACTTATTTTTAAAAAGCAGTTATACAAGTTGTTAAATACGAACTTGTTTGCGATCTTTCCTCATGTTATCTCCACTTGACTCCATCACCAATAGCGTGAATTGTAGTCTGATTCTTCAAGTTAGTTTCCTTTCTTACCCTTTATTTCTGCTTAACTAGACAATAGAAATCACACTTACAGATCTCCGGCTACGGCAGCAAGGGCCTCTGCTTTTACAGTGGGTGCCAGATACTTGATCAAACCTAGACTCCAAAGTCATGGAGAGATTTCTCTCAATTTCCACTCACAGTGCTCAGTAGAAGCAGACTCAAGGAGCCTCACACTCGAAACATCAGAAATCTGGATGTCTCTCCGCTTACAGGACACAACTGGCTCTGATAAGCAATTTTCATAGTTTCTTGCAGCTGCTGCTGCTGCTAAGTCACTTCAGTCGTGTCCGACTCTGTGCAATGCCATAGACGGCAGCCCACCAGGCTCCTCCATCCATGGGATTTTCCAGGCAAGAGTACTGGAGTGGGTTGCCATTGCCTTCTCCGTTATTGATGTACAATTTATATATCACAAAATTCACCCATTGTAAATTCATTCACCCAATCATTTCCAGTAGACTTACAAAGTTGAATGATCATCACATTCCAATTTTATTTTTTTTAAAGAGTGTTTCTTACTCACTTTATTTATTTACTTATGAGTGGCATATGGAACCTTAGTTCCCCAAACCACACTTCCTGCATTGGAAGTGCAGCGTCTTAACATTTGATTTTTAGAACATCCCTTTAGCCAATTCCCTAGAGCTCTTTTGCAGACAATCCCACTATCCATATCTAGCCCCAGGCAGCCACTGATCTACTTTTTTTAAATTTATTTTTAATCAAAGGATAATTGCTTTACAATATCATGTTGGTTTCTGACATACATCCACATGAATCAGCCATAGGTATACATATGTCCCAAGTCTGCCTTTTCTGAACACTTTATATAAATGGAATCATGCTATATGTAGTTTCTTGCATTTGGCTTTTTTCACCTAGCATAATGTTTTCAAGATTCATCAATTCTGTAGCACATCTCAGGATACTGGTACCCTAACTGGCATAATAATACCTTTTGCATATCGGAGCTTTAATAAGTTTTGAGATTGTACAACATAAATCCTCCAATTTTGATTTTCCTTTTCAAAACTGTTTGGCTCTGCAAGGTTATTTGTATTCCCATATACATTTTCTGATCAGCTTATCAATTTCTATAAAAAATAGTCTGTTGAAATTTTGATAAGAATTGTATTGAATTAAGTCAGTTTTGGGGAAATTGCCATCTTAACAATAAGGAGTCTTCCAACCCATGAACTCTGATGTGTATTTATTTTTATCTTCTTTCATTTCCCTCAGCAATATTTTGTTGTTCTCAGTGTGTATATCTGGCACTCAGTTCAGTTCAGTTCAGTCGCTCAGTCATGTCCGACTCTTTGCAACCCCATGAACCGCAGCACGCCAGGCCTCCCTGTCCATCATCAACTCCCGAAGTCCACGCAAACCCATGTCCATCGAGTCGGTGATGCCATCCACCCATCTCATCCTCTGTCGTCCCCTTCTCCTCCTGTCCTCAATCTTTCCCAGCATCAGGGTCTTTTCAAATGAGTCAGCTCCTTCTCCTTAGGTGGCCAAAGTATTGGAGTTTCAGCTTCAACATCAGTCCCTCCAATGAACACCCTGGACTGATCTCCTCCAGGATGGACTTGGAGGGACTGGTCCCTCCAAGGGACTCTCAAGAGTCTTCTCCAACACCACAGTTCAAAAGCATCAATTCTTTAGCAGTCAGCTTTCTTCACAGTCCAACTCTCACATCCATACACAACCACTGGAAAAACCATAGCCTTGACTAGACAGGCCTTTGTTGGCAAAATAATGTCTCTGCCTTTTAATATGCTGTCTAGGTTGGTCATAAATTTCCTTCCAAGGAGCAAGTCTTTTAATTTCATGGTTGCAATCACCATCTGCAGTGATTTTGGAGCCCAGAAAAATAGAGTCAGCCAGTGTGTCCACTGTTTCCCCATCTATTTTCCATGAAGTGATGGGACCAGATGCCATGATATTAGTTTTCTGAATGTTGAGCTTTAAGTCAACTTTTTCACTCTCCTCTTTCACTTTCATTAAGAAAAAGGAGACTTCTTTTTCCTGTTTATCCTTTCCATACCTTTTGAATTTTGTACCATGTACAAGTAAGTATTCCTATACATACGCACATGCACAGATTCTTATTTCATAAAAGTGCTTGTATCATAAGGAAACATAGTCACAAACAAGCTGAGAGTCACAGAAACAAGCTCAGTGTTGGAAGAAACGCTGGGAGCAGGCCACTGTTCCTGGCTCCATGGCCTTTAAGCTCAAAAGTTGGTCCTCATTAAGATTCTGTAAGAATTTTAATATTCTTTAAGGAATTCTTTTTCTTTTTCAATATTTATTTTTATTTATTTACTTGGATGCACCCAGTCTTTGTTGTGGCATGCAAGATCTAGTTTCCCGACCAGGAATAGAACCCGTGCCTCCCGCACTGATAGCCTGGAGTCATAGCCACTGGACCACCAGTGAAGTCCGTAAGGGGTTTCTATTCTGCTTAATATGACTTCAACGTAGAACCCAGATTGATGTTGTCAACTACAAACTGGTACTTGTCACGGGCACTCACCATGTACCTCTACAAAGATTAAATCAGGTAATGCTGCAGTTGCTGATTTTCAACCCTCCTGATAGTAGGTCAGGTTGGAGAGGAGGAATGAGGCACTCTGTGCTCTGGGAAAAACTGAGAGAACAGGTCTTCAGATCGTTAGATATTTTCAGGAGCTGATTTTATCAGCCTACTTCTTGTATCTCCTCATATCTAGAAAAGCAGTTAATCCCTGCATGATGACATCAGCTCCTCCTGACTAGCAGAAGACTTTTGCAAAGATAAATATTTGTTGCATGAACTCCCCCTTCACCAAATCATACACACACTGAATTTCTTCTCACCCTCCACCTCTTTGGAGCAGGTCTCTCAGAGCTACCTGAGGTGCTGTTTCCCAGCCGCAGTCCTCATTTTGCCCCCAGTAAAGCTTAACTCACAACTCACGTTTTGCATTTTTTTTAAGTGAACAATGTGATTATAGGAATGCCTAAAGGGACAGCTGAAGGAAGTATGTGTGTCTGAAAGGTCCCTTAATGACAGGTACCCTAGGGGGCTTCCTACCACACACGGCACCGGTCATTAAAGAAAACCCTGCATCAATTGATATCTGCAGAAACTTTGGCATCTTGAACAAAGATTGTTCTTGGAAAATGACCAGCAATGCTACTAACGTTCTCTCATTTCCAAATAGGAGACTTCACAGCTGAACTTTGCAGGTGGTGCTCAGCTTCTGCTATTTTTAGCCGAGCGCGCTAAGTGGAGGAAGCAGGCAGGACTGAAATTCCCCAGAGGTCCCCCTCACTTCCTCAGTGACACCCTCACTCCTGGGCCAGAGACACTGCAACCACATCCACAGATCTGCCTCAGACCCCAGACAGGCTACTCTCATGCCCAGAGAGGACAGGCTCTGGAGTTCTGGGACACAAACTTGAGTGAGAATAGCCATGGCTTGTGGAGGGGTCCTTTATTAATAAAACAGTATGTGAATTAATACCCTACATTGGCTATTATGTATGAAAGTTATAAAATATGGATTGGAAAACACAGATAATACTCATCAGGGCTGACTGAAGTCAGGGCAAAGAGAGGAGAGGAATAGGGGTGGGACTCCGGCTTCGTCTATAATGCTTCACATTTGTTAATAAGAAGATGATATGCATATCAGACAAACAGGTCAATTATTAATTCCTGATGCTGGGGAACTTCCCTGGCGGTCCAGTGGTTGGGACTCAGCTCTCTCACTGATGAGAGCCTGAAATTAGTGAACTAAGATCCTGCAAGCCGGGCTTTGAGGTCAAAAAAGCAACCAACCAACAACAACAAAAAAACTTGGTGTTGTAAATGGGAATATTTGCTAAATTTTTCTCTATATTTTTCAATACGTTTAGCTCAAAAAACTAGTAGAAAATTGAATGTGTTCAGATTTTGTTTTTTTGGTTTGGGGCTTTTTTTTTTTTTTTTTTTTTTGGCTGCAACATCAGGAATCACACTTGGGCCCAAGGCAGTGAAACCCTGAAGTCCTAACCACTGGACCTCCAGGGAATTCCGCCCCTCCTTTTTTTAAACTCTTTTTGGAATGTGTTCAGATTTTAACCAAGAGGATGTTGTGCGGAATCCTGCAGAAAATGGAAACGCTCCTTCAGGCATCATAATTTAGCTTTTTCTCACAGCAAGACTCCAGTAGTCATGTATGGATGTAAGAGCTGAACCATTAAGAAGACCAAGCGCTGAAAAATTGATGCTTTCAAACTGTGGTTTTGGAGAAGACTCTTGAGAGTCCCTTGGACTGCAAGGAGATCAAACCAGTCAATCCAAAAGGAAACCAACCCTGAATATTCACTGGAAGGACTGATGCTGAAGCTGCAGCTCCAAACCTTTGTGTCACGCGAGTGCCTGTTCCTCGGTTCTTGTCTCGTCACAACAAAGACTTGGAGGGACGGACATTAAAGACCCTCGGCGTGTCACAGCTCTCAGGTCTTGGATAGACCGTGTTATAGCTCTCAGGTCTCGAATGGACCGTGTTATAGCTCTTAGACAAATCAGTGTTACAGCTCAGTGTCACAGCTCTATTTTATTTAGAAGATGGCAGGAAAATCCATCTTCGAGGCGTGAGGGCACGTCGATCTAAAGACACGAGGAGAAGAGCGCCCCAGCGCGCGGGAGAGAGAGCTGGCTCCGGCTCCTCTATTTATATGTTTATCTCTCCCCGGGCCTGTCCTATGTAAACTGGGCCAGCCAGGAGTGTTGTCTGTTTTGCCTGAGGTCCTCACTCCGGTCCCCGGACCTTCTTTTGTTTCATTTTCGCAGGCTTTTCCTTTCCTTGTCTTATAGCCACTGCCATTTCGGACTCTGTCCCTGTTCTACCTACCTAACACTTTGGCCACCTGATGCTGGGAAAGACAGAAGGCAGGAGGAGAAGGGGACAACAGAGGATGAGACGGTTAGATAGATCACTGACTCCACAGACATGCGTTTGAACAAGCTCTGGGAGATGGTGAAGGACAGGGAACCCTGGCATGCTGCAGTCCACGGGGTCACAAAGAGTCGGACACAACCGAGCGCCTGAACAACAGCAATAACACAGCAAGACAAGACCTAGAGTTTCGTCCTTCCTGCTCTGCTCCTGGTGTAGCAAAGGGAAGAATGGAGAGCCATCTTCCAACCTTCAGCCACCTTGGCCGTCAGAAAATACCTAGTCACTGGCTTCTGGAAGGGGGTCCTGAATATGGATGCAGGCTCAGCCTGGAATGAGGGAAAACATTTGAGAATCTTCCTCCCTGTTCATGATGGCCCTACCGCTTCACCCAGTCATCTCTTTAGCTAGTACCTTTCAACCCACCTCTCAGCCTAGAGCTCACGTGGTCCTGCTCAGGAAGGGGGAAATACAGACGCCCTCTCAAACACACACACGTGCTCACACAGGTAGATGTAGGGGGTCAGCTCGGTCTTGATTTCAAATGTCTGTCTAACTGTGGGTCACGGCCAAAATGAGTGAGTGCTGCTATCCTAAGCAACACAAACATAACGTGACCAAGCCAGAAATCTTCATGTCATGCATTTCTTCTCTCTAAACGTCTGAAAAATTCCCTCCCCCACTGTCTCCATCTCGGTAAACGACACCAAGTGCTTCATCCAAAGACCAGGGGGCTGTCTTCTCTTACCTTCTACATCCCAGCCACCGGCTACAGAACAGATGATACAGAATATTTACACTGTAAGTACTGGTTTGTAAAACTTGTGTTTTGGACATAGACATGCGTGTCCACACACGTAATATGCACACTGCGCTGCAATATAAACTGTGTTTCTTCCTTCTCTTGAAAAGGAAGGACTGTTACAAAGATACGATTTTTATATTTGAACCCTCTTTACGGTGGTTGGAAGCAAACATTCAGCGCTCCAAGATTCCTTCTCTCCTCTTTTGTATTGCTAAATGTTTGGTACCCTCTTCATCTGTTGCCTTTCCTTTTCCACTGCTAGGAAATATGCTCTTTTTGTAAGAAAGAATTGATGCAAAGTAGGAGCAAAGAGAGACTGTGGAAAGTAGGGTGCATTTGTGGGCTTTCCTGATAGCTCAGTGGTAAAGAATCCGCCCGCCAATGCAGGAGACTCAGGTTCAATCCTTGGTCGGGAACATCCCCTGGAGAAGGGAATGGCAACCCACTCCAGTATTCGTGCCTGGAGAATCCCATGGACAGAAGAGTCTGGCAGGCTGCAGTCCATAGGGTGGCAAAGAATTGGACACGAGTTAGTGAGCAAACAACAGCAACGAAGCATCTTTAGTCTGCTGTGTCCCTGTTGATAGTGTGAAGACCAGCTAGAAGTCTCCTCTGGCCTCTGGATTCCCCAGCGCCACTTCCCACTTTTGACCTTGTGCTGTGGGTATGGAACACATGTTTCATCCTAATTATCTGTACTCTGGTTGGGGAGGGTTCCTTCTATATTTTACCTATGTTTTCCTCCCAACCCTGCCTCGCCACCAGAGAGCCTAGGGAACTCTCCTACACCATTTGGTAGAAATATAAGTTGGTGCAGCTGTTGTGGAGAACAATATGGAGTTCCTTAGAAAACTAAAAATAAAGTTGCCATGTGGTCCTGCAATGTACCCTGATGAAACTGTAAGTCAAAAAGATACACACACCCCTATGTTCATGGCATTACTATTTACATTAGCCAAGACATGGAAGCCCATGGACAGATGAATGGATAAAGAAGGTGTGGTACATACAGATAATGGAATATTACTCAGCCATAAAAAATGAAATAAAGTCAGTGACAGAAACATGGATGCAATTAGAGATTATCACATTAAGCGAAGTCAGAAAGAGAAAGACAAATGCCATATGCTTTCACTTATATATGGAATCTAAAATATGACACAAAATGAAACAGGAACCTGTCTATGAAACAGAAATAGAATCATGGACATAGAGAACAGACTAGTGGTTGCCAAGGGGGAGCGGGTTGGGGGAGGGATGGAGTGGGAATTTAGGGTTAGCAGATGTAAGCGGCTATATGCAGAATGGATAACCAACAAGGACCTACTGTATAGCACAGGGAACTATATATTCAGTGTTCTATGATAAACCATAATGGAAAAGAATATTTAAAAATGCATATGTATGTATGTATAACTGAATCATTTGCCGTACAGTAGAAATTAACACAGCATTGTAAATCAACTAGACTTCAATATAAATAAGTAAATAATAAATCTTTTTGAGTGACTGCCTAATTCTAACTGCCTTCCTTCCTTCCTCTGGTCCTTCCTTCTTTCTATGCCTCTGTCCCTTTCTCCTTTCCGCCTTCCTTTCTTCCTTAGCGAGCTGAAAAACTGTGCTTTACAAACTGTTTTCAGCTGGAATCAAAAGGCGCAGGGCCTTTGGAGCCAAGAGCATCCCCCCATGGCACCTGCCCTTGTCTGTCCAGTAAACAGGCCTGCAGAAAATAAAATGTACGGCAAGCACAGCCCAGCCTAAGAGAGACAGTGGAGACCTCCCAGGTGATGCCGTGGTCAAGACTTCACTCTTCCAGTGCAAGGGGAAGGGGTTCATTCCCTGGTCCAGGAACGAAGATCCCACATGCTGCGTGGCATGGCCAAAAAATTTTAAAAATAAAATAGAGAGACAACTCTTATCAACCTGGGCACAAGCAGAGTTTGTCAAGTGTCCTTGCCAATGTGAAGGAAGAAATCCCTTTATCTCATCCTGTGGGGAAATGCCTCTTCCAGTCAGTTTTAAGTGACTCTGACCTCTATGGTTATCTCCAATACTCGCTCTCTGACATGGGCAAGGGCAGCGTAAGGCTCGACTTGGTGTCAGGAAGCAACGTGACCTGCAGGCAGAGGTCACTGGTACACCTTGACACTCCAGTACTTTCTCTTAGGGAGTTCAACTGGACTGCCATGGAATCTAATATTTGTGGGAAGAAAGTCAGTGAAAATAAGGTGAAAAGGCATCACCTCACACTAAGCAATATCCATTCCCTACAGGGAGATATAGTTCAGATAGAGTCAGAGAGACCATATGGAGACACATTGCTTTTATTTGCCGGATAATGGAGCATAGGGCAATAATTACAGCTTCTTTATGTCTCATGTGACTCCAAGCACAACCACCAGCAATCAACAAATAATTTTTAATAACAATAATAATGTTAGAGCTGAGAGCCATAAATCCTCTAACACTGCCCATTAAAAGTAGCCTGTAAACCATTTCTTGCAATTGCTTTCCAGCCAGTTCCAAACATGATTCTATTAAACCATTAAATAAAACAGAACAGACTGTCATAAAGTGAGAGTGAGGATTATGTCAAAGAAGGTTAGACGCTAAATTGATAGTATCTAGATTTTCTTGAGGAAGCAAGTAATAAAATTTTACTAACCCTTAAGTTACATAAAATATTCTCTGGCTGGAATCACATTTTGTCCAAAAGTACTTCTTTATCTCAAGGGGGTGATAAGATAATGTGAAATATTTTAAAGATTGAAAATAATCGAGGAGAACTGAAGTGAACTTCGCCTACCAAAAAACAACTAAACACTTCACAATTACAGAATTTCAGGGAGAGCAGCAGGGTTTGTCCTGTCTGAATATACCATAAGCTCACAGATGAAATCAAGGTCATTGGTATTTAGAACTTTTAGTTTTTCATATAATGAACATAACTTTTTTGAAAGATGTGATTTGGACTAGAAGCTAACTTCTTGAAAAAAAACAAGTTTTTTAGATTGTCTTCCATTATTTAATCAGAAGACTACACTGAAAGAATCCATAAAATTCTAATGTTAGTAGCTTTTACAAATTGTTTATTAATTTAATTATTTTAAATTTATTTTTTTCATTGAAGTATAGCTGATTTAATGATATTTAAATGACTCTTAAATGACTATTTGGAGATGAACTCAAGAGGGAAAAAACTGATAGAGGAAAAGCATATATGTAAAAGCAAACAATGAAAAATAGGAAATAGGAATAAAATGGGAAAATGAGCTGGAAATCTTAGCGTATTTCAGAATCCAGTGCAGCATAGAATTGCATGCTAACCTTCAACCCAATGGAACTATGTTTCAGATTCCTGTTAACAGAACAGGAGAAGCAATCCATGGAATTCTCCAGGCCAGAATACTGGAGTGGGTAGCCTTTCCCTTCTGCAGGGAATCTTCCCAACCCAGGAATAGAACCGGGGTCTCCTGTATTGCAGGCGGATTCTTCACCAACTGAGCTATCAGGGAAGCCCAGGAAAAACAATAGGAAAAGTTAACCTCTGGCACATTCCCAAATGAACTCACTATTAGCACAGAATTGCAAAATATTAGATTTATTGTTTGTGGAGTTTCATTGAATAAAAATTCATGTCTTTACTCAAGACTATCCCATATACTTCTAGTGACAACATTAAAAAAAAAAAAACCAGCCTTCTGAATTATTAATGCCTGTGGTCGTCAGTAGTAATATTTAAGGGCTTGTCAATCCACAATTTGATGGATTTCCTAAAAAGTTCACTTAGATTTTACAAGTTGTGTGAATACTTCTGTAATTTCCCATACCATAAAACAATTTGCAATGCGTATTAAAGCTCATAGGGGTTGGTTGGGGTTTTGTTTGTTTGTTTTCATAGAATAATATTGGCCCAACTTGTCAAAATTTGAGGATCTTAAGAGCTGTTTCAGATATAGGAAGGCTTTCAGTTATCTGTATTAATCTTATATAATTAATTTTCATCTTAATAGGAAGTCTAATTTTTTAGCTAGAGTTAATTAACTTGAAACCTAGTTATCCAGTAGAATTTAAAATCTGGCAAACCATGAGCACCAGTCCTCAGGTTAGAAATTTAATGATAAAATGTGCTCAGTTGCTAAGTCATATCCAACTCTTTTCAATCCCATGGTCTGTGGCCCACCAGGTTCTTCAGTCCATGGGATTTCCCAGGCAAGAATACTGGAGTGGGTTGCTATTTCCTTCTCCAGGGGATCGTCCCAACACAGGGATCCAACCCACGTCTCCTGCTTTGCAGGAGGATTCTTTACCACTGAGCCACCAGGGAAGCCCAATTATAAAAAACCTGGCATCTAAAAGGCACTCAAGGAATGTCTGTAGATGCAGTGAATGAAGCAAAGGAATACCTTCCCTGGTCAAAGGGTGACAAGGTCTGAACTGCAGCCAAAGAACGCTGTATAACAAAATACCTAAGAATCTTCAGATTCACATTTCATTGTCAGCTACAAGTGACATCAACTTCCACAGAAGGCAAAAAAAAAAAAGACAAGATTCCAGTAAAGCTATTTATACCCTTCATGACGGGGGTTATGGGGCATTTAGCCCAGAGTGAGAATATGCGCTGCCCTCAAGATGGGAAGGCAATAAGAGCCCTTGTTATTATAAGACTTTCTTGCTCTGTCTCTAGCGCAAGAAAGAGGAGCAGCAAGGTGAGGAATAAGGCTTCATATTGAGCACAAATGTCCTCTCCAAAAGCTCCGAGGCGTCCTCCAAGAAAACTAATCAATAGTTAACAGTCCAGTCAATCACAAGCTCTGAGACTGATGAAAACTCAACTCCAAGAGTCCCCTCGGTAAAGAAAACGAAGCTTGGGACCTCCCTGGTGGTCCAGAGGCTAAGACTCTGCACTCCTAATCAAGGGGTCCCAAACTCGATCCTTGGTCAGGGAACTAGATCCCACATGCCCCAACTAAAGATCCCACATGCCCCAACTAAAGATCCCACAGGCCCCAACTAAAGATCCCACATGCCCCAACTAAAGATCCCACAGGCTTCAACCAAAGATCCCACATGCCCCAACTAAAGATCCCACAGGCTTCAACTAAAGATCCCACAGGCTTCAACTAAAGATCCCACAGGCTTCAACTAAAGATCCCACATGCCTCAACTAAAGATTCCACAGGCTTCAACTAAGATCCCACATGCCCCAACTAAAGATCCCACATGCCCCAACTAAAGATCCCACATGCCTCAACTAAAGATCCCACAGGCTTCAACTAAGATCCCACATGCCCCAACTAAAGATCCCACATGCCCCAACTAAAGATCCCACAGGCCCCAACTAAAGATCCCACATGCCCCAACTAAAGATCCCATATGCCCCAACTAAAGATCCCACATGCCCCAACTAAAGATCCCACATGCCCCAACTAATGATCCCACAGGCCTCAGCTAAAGATCCCACAGGCCTCAACTAAAGATCCCACAGGCCTCAACTAAAGATCTCACATGCCCCAACTAAAGATCCCACATCCCCAACTAAAGATCCCACATGCCCCAACTAAAGATCCAACAGGCTTCAACTAAAGATCCCACAGGCCTCAACTAAAGATCCCACATGCCTCAACTAAAGATCCCACAGGCCTCAACTAAAGATCCCATAGGCCTCAACTAAAGATCCCACAGGCTTCAACTAAAGATCCCACAGGCCCCAATGAAGATGGAAGATCCTGAGTGCCACAACTAAGACCTGGCACAGCCAGATAAATAATTAAAAAAACAAACAAACGATGGAGCTTATTGTAGTTAATTCAGGGAAAACAAATACCTGTACTGCTCCCAGTCCACACAGTGGGAGACTTGCATTGGTCTTGGGGCTTCCCTGATGGCTCAGAGGCTAAAGCGTCTGCCTGCAATGTGGGAGACCTGGGTTCGATCCCTGGGTCGGGAAGATCCCCTGGAGAGGGAAATGGCAACACACTCCAGTATTCTTTCCTGGAGAATCCCATGGACGGAGGAGCTTGGTGGGCTACAGTCCACGGGGTCGCAAAGAGTCGGACATGACTGAGCGACTTCACTCACTCACTCAGGGCAATACCTACTATGCCGCCTGCATTCAGTCAACCTTGGTCAAGACACTGCTTGCCAAGAGGCAACAATTCCAGGCTCAGTCCACGGCTTCAGTGTCCTCGAGCTCACAGCTATTCATACTACGTCAGACAATTGTTGAGAATCAGTATTCATCAGTGCATGGTAAGTCAATTTCAAACTACAAAAATCCATAAAACACATCAAAATAAGTATAGTGCATACAACTATTCCACAGTCTAAGAAAAAGAAGTCGACATATATATATATACAAATGTACAGAGTGATAATGCTGGTAAATGTGAAGTATTTTCATTTAATATTTATTTATTTGGCTGCACCAGGTCTTAGTCGTGGCAAGTGGTATCTAGTTCCCTGATCAGGGATCGAACCTGGGGCCCCTGCATTGGGAGCACAGAGTCTTGGCCACTGGGCCATCAGGGAAGTCCTGTGAAGTATTTTAATACGTGACCGACAGGTCCTCTCCTATCACTGAGGTTGTTCTACAGAAACAGCAGTGTCTACACTCAGCTGCATCACGTACACAGTCACGCCCCACACCCAATCCCCCCAGAGAGAACCTTGAGATGGGAAAATGAGGAGGCAGGATATACCATGGAGGCTATTTTATAGAAAAAAAATACGTTAAGTATCATACTAAGTGAAGTAAATTAAAAACAAGTATTATATGATATCACTTATATGTGGGATATAAAAAACAATATAAATAAGTCTATAAACA
The DNA here is from genome assembly GCF_023091745.1 of Budorcas taxicolor. Classification (NCBI taxonomy): domain Eukaryota; kingdom Metazoa; phylum Chordata; class Mammalia; order Artiodactyla; family Bovidae; genus Budorcas; species Budorcas taxicolor. Next base: position 54,022,964 of record NC_068910.1, on the reverse strand, counting down.
AAACAGAAATAGACCCACAGACATAAAAAACAAATGTATGGTTACCAAAGGGGCGAGATAAATTAGGAATATGGGACTAACAGATACAAACCACTATACACGAATTCGGAGAAGGCAATGGCACCCCACTCCAGTACTCGTGCCTGGAAAATCCCATGGATGGAGGAGCCTGGTAGGCTGCAGTCCATGGGGTCGCTGAGGGTCGGACACGACTGAGCGACTTCACTTTCACTTTTCACTTTCATGCATTGGAGAAGGAAATGGCAACCCACTCCAGTGTTCTTGCCTGGAGAGTCCCAGGGACGGGGGAGCCTGGTGGGCTGCCATCTATGGGGTCACACAGAGTCGGACACGACTGAAGTGACTTAGCATACACGAACTAGATTAACAACAAGAACCTAGTATACAGCACAGGGAACTCCATTCAGTATCTTGTAATAACTTGTAATGGTAAAGAATCCAAAGAAGATTTTATATATGTGTGTGTGTGTGCACACACGCACACATGTATGTGTGTGTCTGAATCACTTTCAGCTCAATACCTGAAATTAACACAGTATTGTAAATCAAGTTTGTACGTATATGTGTTGAGTGGCTCAGTCGTGTCCGACTCTTTGTGACCCCATGGACCACAGCCCTCCAGGCTCCTCTGCCCATGGGATTCTCTAGGCAAGAACACTGGTGTGGGTTTTCATGCCTTCCTCCAGGGGATCTTCCTGACCCAGGGATCAAACCTTCATCTCTTGCATCTCCTGCATTGGCAGGCGGATTCTTTACCACTGCGCCACCTGGGAGTCCATGTAAATTAATTACAGATAAATTTAAGAAAAGGAAAAAATATATCACAACAAAAACTCACAACAGATGTGTCATCTATACAAAAGGAACAGATACTGATGTTCTTTTTAATGAATAAAACTATTGAGAAAAAGAATGCTTGGAAGAGCCCTTAAGAGAATATCCATTCATTCTGTCCCTCAACCTTCTAGCAGGAAAAGAACTAAAGCTATGTTCTCAGATTTAAAAAGCGAAAAAAAAAAAAAGAGGCAAATCCATAGACAGAAAACAGAGGTTAAAAGTCTATGTTATGAAATTTCCCACCTTGAGCATTTCTAAGTGTACAGTCCAGGGGCATCAAGTACGTTCACATTGCTGTGTAACCCTCGCCACCATCCGTCTCCAGAACTCTTCATCTTGTAACTTTTTCATTTAATATTTATTTTATTTATTAGGCTTCCCTGGTGGCTCAGATGGTAAAGAATCTGCCCATAATGCAGGAGACCTGGTTCAATCCCTGGGTTGAGAAGTTCCCCTGGAGAAGGGAATGGTTGCCCACTCCAGTATTTTTGCCTGAAGAATTCCATGGACAGAGGAGCCTGGTGGGCTACAGTCCCTGAGGTTACAAAGATTTTTTTATTTATTACTTACTTATTTGGCTGTGCTGGGATAATCAGTTTGGGGATCTTCGATCTTCGTTGCGGCATGTGAACTTTGAGTTGCAGCGTGTGGGATCTAGTTCCCTGACCAGGGATGGACCCGGGGCTCCCTGCACTGGAAGCTTGGAGTGTTAGCACTGGACTGCCAGGGAGGTTCCTCATCTTATAAAACTGAAACTCTGTGCCCACTAAACACTACCTTCTCATCCTCCCTCCCCACACCTCTGCTAACTAACCATCATTCTACTTTCTATCTCTACATATCTGACTACTCCACATACCTCATTGTTACGTATATCTTACCACAATAAAAAAAAAGTTTTAAGGAAAACATAAGAAACTCTTCCCTCCTTTCCATATCAGTTGCCCTGTCCTGGCCAGGCCACTGTTTTGTCTTATGTAGATAATAGCAGGAACTCCATGACTAGTCTGCATCCCTGTCATGAATCTAACCTGGGACCCACTCACCTCTCTGCTTCCATTCTGAAACTGTCAAGAATTTTCAAATTAATTTCCGCCCAATCAAATGGGCAGGTGGCTCAGTGGTAAAGAATCTGCCTGCCAATGCAGGGGACGCAGGAGACACTGGTTCAATTCTTGGGCCAGGAAGATCCCTAGCAGGAGGAAATGGCAACCCACTCCAGTATTCTTGCCTGGAAAATTCCATGGATAAAGAAACCTGGAGGGTTGCAGCCCATGGGGTCTCATGGGGTCACAAAGAGTTGGACACGACTGAGTGAGTGCATGCATACAATCAAACACAAAATCCTTAGACTGCCTCAAGGCTAACAGAGGGTGAATCACCAGCTTCCCAACTTGCTAAGATGCTGCTCCTCAGAAAGACACAGAGAGACGAGAAAAACACAGAGGTCACACAGCAAAGCCTAAGAGACGTTTCTGCTAAATGCAGCCTTTGATTGTAAAACATACTGGTAGCAGTATCAACTCGGCTCTCGGCACTGTGGAGAGCCAAAAAGTAAGCTACTGTATCCCCATTCTGATCAAAGAGTTACGCGGAAGTCTGACTAGTTTTGGCAAGCTAGTTTGATGTAAGCTAGTCTAAACCAAAGTTGGGCATCACTGCCCGGACCCGCCCCCACCCGCCCGCATTCAATGACAACATCTACCATTACTGATGCACCCACTGCATCTTGGGCAGTGAGCATCCTCTCAAGCAGCACCCCCAACAGTAAGTGTTGGAAGAAAGGGCTCCACACGCACCCCAGCTGACAGGGACTGTGCCTCCCAGCTCACTAGGAGGGCTGGGCCCAGCAAGCAGGAGGCAGACAGCCTTCTCACTGCACTGTGGGCAGCTTCCTGGACTGGTTCAGCAGCCGGAAAACAGTTTTCCTTCTGTCAGAAGAAAGCTGCATAGGCCCCCAGAAATTGTTGTGGAAGACAGTGCAGTTCGGTTCTCCATCAGAAATCTGACACCTGCCTCAATGAAAGGGGTAAGGAGAGTCCAGTCACCTGCCTGCCGACCATCTCCCACTTCACAGAGGGCAGAATCTGTACATCCTAGAAGAGATTTTTCAGCTTTTAAAGGAAAAAGAGCATCGTTCTGAGGACTCTGGGGGCGGTGGGGTGGGGAAAACACACTGTTGGCAAAATTTAAGAGCAAATCAGTTTACGAAACAGCTGAAGGATCTGGGGCTTCCCTGGTGGTTCAGTGGTTAGGAAGCCGCTCGCCAATGCAGGAGACAAAGGTTCGATCCCTGGCCCAGGAAGATCCCACATGGAGGGGAGCAGCAGAGGAAATAAGCCCATGCACCGCACCTACTGTGGGGGGAGAGCCGGGGAACTGCAGCTACTGAGCCCATGTAGCTCAGCTCCTGAAGCCTTCGTGCCCCAGAAGCAGCGCTCTACAAGCCACTGCCGCGAGAAGCCTGCTCCCTGAAACTAGAGAACAGTTCCTCCCTGCAGCAACTAGAGAAAAACCCACACAGCAATGAAGACCCAGCACGGTCATAAATCAATGAATAAACAAAATTAAAAAAAAAAAACAAAAACCTGGAGTACTGAACCAGGAGTCAGGGAGTTATGCTGAGAGAAAGTCCCAGAGATTTGTGAAAGGTCCTCTGGAGACCTTGGCAAAGTGCTGATTTCTGCCTGAATCTAGGGGAAAACCACCAGAAAAGTGTAGGTGAATAAACCTAAAAAATCAGAAGTACTGACACAGGTAATGTGCGAAGTCCCTTCAGTCGTGTCTGACTCTTTGCAGCCCCATGGACTGTAGACTGCCAGGCTCCTCTGTCCATGGGATTTTCTAGGCAAGAATACTGGAGTGGGTTGCCATTTCCTTCTCCAGAGGATCTTCCAGGCCCAGGGATCAAACCCACATCTCTTATGTCTCCTGTATTAGCAGGCAGGTTCTTTACCTCAAGTGCCACCTGGGAAGCCACAACTGATCCATGGGTAGGCCTCAAAAACATTAAGGTTAGTGAAAGAAGCCAGGCAGGAAAGACTGGATATTATATGATTCCATTACATGAAGTGTCCAGAAAGAGCAACACTGCTGATACAGAAAGCAGATGAAGGGTTGCCTGGGGCTGGAGCTGGGGAGGAGGGCTAACTGCAAACACCCGTGAGTTACTGGGACATCCTGGCGGTCCAGTGGTTGAGAATCCACCCACCAATGCAGGCAACACAAGTACGATCCCTTGTCAGAGAAGACCCCATATGCCACAGCCCACATGCCACAACCACTAAGCCTGGGTAGCCTGGAGTCCTGGTGCCACAAAGAGAGAGCCCATGCACCCCAACAAAAAGACCCCACATGATGCAGTGAAGATCCCATGTGCCACAACTAACCCCATGCAGCCAAATAAATATTAGAAACAAAAAGCAGCCATGAGGTATGAAACACCATGACAGAAATGTGTTAAAGTGGATGGTGGTGATGGTTGCACAACTCAGTACCTTTACTGAAAATCACTGAATTGTCCACCTAACCATGGATGAATTTTATGATACTTAAATTTATAATTCAATAAAGCTGTTCAAGATTCCCAGGTGGTGCAGTGGTGAAGAATTCACCTGCCAATGCACGAGATGTGGGTTCTGAAGATCCCCTGGAAGAAAAAATGACAATCCACTTCAGTATTCTTGCCTGGGAAATCTCATGGACAGAGGAGCCTGGCATGCTACAGTCCACGGAGTCACAAAGAGTCAACCACAACTGAGCAACTAAGCATATTCACACACACACACACAAAGCTGTTTTGTTCAAAACAAAACAAAACCATACCCTAGACCAGAAGAATAAAATAAACGGACAAAACCCTTATCTAGAAGTGAAGATAAACTGAAGGACTACTCCAAGTAAACTACAAGGGTAAATTAAAATAATTATTAATCAACTACCTAGAAAAGAAAAAGATTAATATAAAAATTTTAGGAGCTATTAAAGAAGTCATCAGAAGAGCTTTCATTAAAAATTTATTTTAAAAAAAGAAAAGAAAATAGAAATTCTAAAGGAGATGTATAAAAATAAACTGAGGCTTATTGAAATTTTTGGGCTTGAGCAAAAATGGATTCAAACCAGGCAGCATCTAATCTAGCAGATGGAAAGGAGCTCTGAGGTGCTGCACAGAATGGAAGACTTTTTTTTAATGAAGAACGATTGAATTACAGTATTAGTTTCAGATGTACAACACAGTCATTCAATATTTTTATACCCTATAAAATGATCACCAAGATAAGTCCAGCTCCCTTCTGTTACCCATACATTTGCAATATTATTACAATATTATTGACAATATTCCCCATTCTATATATTACATACCTGTGATTTGCTATTTTATAACTGGAAGCTTGTACTTCTTAATCTCCCTCACTTACTTCATGCATCCCTCAAGCTTTCCCTTGGCAATCACCAGTTTGTTTTCTTTACTTATGAATATTCTTCTGTTTTATTATCTTTGCTCATTTGCTTTCATTTTTAGATTCTACTTATAAGTGAAATCATACAGTATTTGTCTTTATCTGACTTATTTCACTTTGCACAATGCCATTCATGTTGTTTCAAATAGCAAGATTCCATTCTTTATTATGGCAGACCAATAAAATGAAAGATTTTTGTAGCCAGAGGGAAGCAGGAATAAGGAAGCTGTACTAGGCAAAAAAGTGGGTTGGTGACTGTAAAGTCACGTTCCTTTAGGGGACTATAGTGCTCTATCAGGCAGGTTGCCTGACAGTGTCGATCAGGTCGTTTCAGATTGACTGGCTTAAGATTCCTGCAGTTCCCTGCAATGGTCAGGACTCTGCCCTTGCACTGTGGAGGGCCAGGGGTTCAATCCCCAGTCAGGGAACAAAGATCCCACAAGCCACGCAGTGCAGCTAAAAAAAACCAAAAAAGTCGATTCCATTTCTGGGAGAGGATGAAATTGTAATTAAGATTCTTTGGTATTTATGAGGTGTAGCATAAGTGACTCCATTTTGGCCCTGTTGCATTGCATTTTAACAGAGGTATAAAAATGAAGATGTAGAATTTGTTTTGAACTTAAAAGAAAACAGAGGAAATACCCCTAAATGTTAACAGTGATATTCTCTCTTTAAATTAATTATAAGTGGTTTTTATTTTCTCTTTTCTAAATTTCCTATATGACACAATTTTGATTATAAAATTCGATTATATGTGAGCATGTTTATAAGTAATGAATTTGAAAATTTAAGTGAAATTGGTGAACTTGCAGAAAATATAAATTACCCAGGACTTTACAGGTGGTCCAGTGGTTAAGACTCCAAGCTTCCATTAAGGGGGATTGGTTTCGATCCCTGGTTGGGGAAATTTCTCAAGCTGTGGTGTGCAGCTCCTTCCAGAAAAATTACCCAGATTGCTTTAAGAAGAAACAATAACCAGCAAGGACCCAGCATGTAGGACAGGGAATGAATTACATTCACTATTTTGTAATAACCTATAAAGGAAAAAAATCTGGAAAAGGATATATATATACATATACAAAACTTAATCACTTTGCCGTACACTTGAAACTAACACAACAGTGTAAATCAACTATACTTCAATTTAAAGAAAACAAACAGGAATTTCCTGGTGGTCCCGTGGTTAGGACTCAGCACTTTCACTGCCAGGGCCCAGGGTTCAGTCCCTGGTGGAAGAACTAAGATCCCACCAGCCACCAGGTGTGGCCCCTCTCATCACCATCCCCCCAAAAAAACCTAAAAAAAAAAAAACAGGCAAAGACATTGAATAGACATTTTTCCAAAGATATACAAATGGCTAAGGGACAAATGAAAAGGTCTTCACTGTTATTAATCACTGGAGAAATGCAAATCAAAACCACAGTGAAGGACTTCCCTAATGGTCCAGTGGTTAAGAATCCACCTTGCAATGCAAGGTACGCAGGTTAGATCCCTGGTAGAACTAGGATCCCACACTCGATGGAGTAAGGAAGTCCTTGCACCGTAACTTCTGAGCCTGAGCACCACCACGAGAGAATCCATGTGCCACAACGAAAGGTCCCGTGTGCCATGACTCAGCCAAATAAATAATTTTTTTTCTTTAAGAACACACACAATGAGATACCACTGCCCATCCGCTAAGACAGCTATGATCAAAACAACAGAACAAGTGCTGACGAGGATGTGAAAATCTTGGAAGTCTTAAACATTGCTAATGGAAATGTAAAACGGTGTGGAAGACAGTTTGGTGGTTCCTCAGTAAGTTAAACATAAAACTACCACATGACCCTGAAGGGCCATTCCTAAGTTAACATACCCAAAATAACTCAAACAGGTGTTCAAATGAAAACTTACCCACAAATACTCACGGCAGTATTGTTCACAATGGCCAGTGGAGGAACCTATAAATGTGTTAGGTGAAGGAAACCAGCTACAAAGGCCTTACCGTCCATGTATATGAAATGTCCAGAAAAGACAAATCCACAGAGACAGAAAGGAGATCAGAAGTTGACAGGAGCTGGGGGGAGGGAGCAAAAGACGGATTGCCTCAATGCATTTGGGGTTTCCTTGGGGGCAGAGATGTTCCGGGCCCAGTTAGGGGTGATGGCTGCATAATATTGTGAATGTACTAAATATACTGATGGTAAATTTTATGTTATGTACATTTTACCACAATTTTTTTAAAAGCTGAGGCAGATCCTGTAGCAGCTGGAAGCTGCCAGACAAACGTACTTTGCAGAGCTGGGGGGCCAGTCCTTCCTTGGAGGGGCTCTGAGTGGGGCCTCCGTGTCTCCCTCACCAGGTTAGTCAAGGGGGTTTTTTATGAGATGATCAGTGCTCTCTCTCTTCACTCCCACTCCCTAGACCTTCTCTTTCGGGAGAAGCTGTCCTTCCCTCGGCTCTGCCTCAGGGATGGGGTGACTCCAGGACCTGAGTCCTATCTTTACGTTTGAGTTTGGAAAAGTGAGATCCTCTGGGCATAAATACAAAAGGTTTTGGAAGGATGTGGTCAAATTCCCAGCCTCAGGGGATTAACGTTGGGTTAGAATTTAAGGAATCCTTGCTTGGGGTGGAAAAAAGATAAGGGAAAATGGTAAAACTATTTCCCCAAAGAATGGTATCTCTCAGTTTTATCTGAAATAGCAATTCAGTGCAGCTTCTACTTGAAACTGGCAGGGGAGGGAACTTGGATTTTTGAGAGGCAAGGGAGTGAGGGAGAGACACCAGATAGATTCGGAGGGTCTAAAGGGAAGTCTGGCTTCTATAGCTGGCTTAAAACTTAACATTCAAAAACTGAAGATCATGGCATCTGGTTTCATCACCTCATGGGAAATAGATGGGGAAACAATGGAAACAGTGACAGACTTTATTTTCTTGGGCTCCAAAATCACCGTGGATGGTGACTGCAGCCTTGAAACAGGATACAGGATGCTCGGGGCTGGTGTACTGGGATGACCCAGAGAGATGATATGGGGAGGGAGGTGGGAGGGGGTTCAGGATTGAGAACTCATATACACCCACGGCGGATTCATGTCAGTGTATGACAAAACCAATACAGTATTGTTAAGTAAAATAAAAAATAATAATAAAAATAAAATGAAAAAATAAATAAATAAAAGATGCTTGCTCCTTGGAAGAAAAGCTATGACAAACCTGGACAGTATATTAAAAAGCAGAGACATCACTTTGCCAACAAAGATCCATCTAGTCAAAGCTACGGTTTTTCCAGTAGTCATGTATGGATGTGAGAGTTGGACTATAAAGAAAGCAGAGCGCCGAAGAATTGATGCTTTTGAACTGTGGAGCTGGAGAAGACTCTTGAGAGTCTCTTGGACTGCAAGGAGACCAAACCAGTCAATCCTAAAGGAAATCAACCCTGAATATTCATTGGAAAGACTGATGCTGAAGCTGAAGCTCCAATACTTTGGTCACCTGATGTGAAGAGCCGAGCCGATTCATTGGAAAAGACCCTGATGCTGGGAAAGATTGAGGGCAGGAGGAGAAGGGGATGACAGAGGATGAGATGGTTGGATGGCATCACTGATTCAATGACATGAGTCTGAGCAAACTCTGGGAGACGGGGAAGGACAGGGAAACCTGGACGCTGCAGTTCATGGGGTGGCAGAGTCAGACACAACTGAGTGACTGAACAATGACAGCGGGGAAGGAGCCTGATTGTTACCTCTGTGTCTCTGTGCAACTGGCCTGGCACAGGAGTGAATGGCAGTCGGTAGACAGAGAAGATAGCAAAGCACCTCCAGAGTTCCCTGCAGCCCCAGGGTGGTGCCGGAGAGCAGCCGAATCCCCTTTCTACCACCCCCACCCCCAAGTCCAGTGAACAGGCGGTTCTAGGTGAACCAGAGTGGATCTCAGGAAGAACAGCAGGGCCTCTCTGGTGGTCCATTGGTTAAGAACCCACGTGCCAGTACAGAAGACTCGAGCCCTGGTCCCGGAAGATTCCACTTGCTGAGGGGCAACTCAGTCTATGCATTCTCGAGCCCAGGCTCTGCAACAAGGGAAGCCACCCCAATGGGAAGTCCATGCACTGCAGCTAGAGAGTAGCCCCTGCTTGCCACAACTAGAGAAAAGCCCCACGCAGCAAGTAAGGCTCAGTGCAGGCAGAAGTAGTAAATGAATAAACATCCAAAGGCAGAAGAGCAGCAGGAAGGGGCAACATGGCGAATCACATTCCGGGACAAAGTGGGCCACTCACATCTGGGCGGATGCCAGGTGGGACCGCAGTTCTCCCTGACCCGGCTCCCTCCCCCTGCATACGCCCCAGAGAAGGGAGGACGGGGCTGCTGTGATCCAGAGCGGCAGAGATCTTCCAGAACCAAGATTAAGTCTCCACGCCCTGATGGAATTTCTCAAAAGAAGAAGCAGCCTGACTCACAGAAAAACGAAGCTCTGTTTCTCCTGTGATACACAGCGTCAGAGACGGTGCCTGTCACAGAGGCAGCAAAGGGTTTTCACACCAGGGCCCCCGTCCACATCCACAGCTCTATTTCCTGCCTGTTTCTGCTCCACGCCAGAAACTCCAGCACACAGACCACTCCACGAGCCCCCCTACCTCCTCAGCCCACTGGGGACAAGTGTTTAAACGGCCATATGCCTCCCACAAAGGGGTGAGGGTCTATGTCTTCTATACCTTCGTGGCTCTTCTGTAACCCGCAGAATGCAGTGGAAGTGATACCCTGTGACTTTCAAAGCTAGGTTGTGAAACTCCATGCGGCTTCTGCCTGGTTCTCCAGAAGCACTCATTTTGAAGCCCTGAGCCACCAAGTTAGAAACATCTGACAGGGATAGAGTAGGATAATCAAATTATTAGCTCAGAAACCCTATTAGGAAATTATAGATAGACAAGAAACTTCATGGGGGCTTTGGGAGACCACAATAAGACTAATGATCCCTCAAGAAAGTAATGGAAAAATTCTGAAACAATGTGGGCTTGCTTGACTCACAAAGCAAAAACAAGTCGCTAGGCATCAAATTTGGCATCAAAGCCAAATTGGCTGGCTTAACAAGAAAATCAAGCTAGCTTGTTTAGCAACAAAACCACGCAACAGAAGCACAAGACAGGCCCCAAAACAATAAAATAATGGTGTCATAAGACCTACATCCTGCCCAGTGAGCTCAGTGAGTTAATAACTCTCAGAACACGCTCTTTGGCCCTTAAGACATGTTCTTTGCACAGTGCCCCCAAACAATAAAACAACAGTAGAGAATAAGGCCTACAACCTGCCCAGCAGCGTCATCAAGTTAATGACCCCCAAAACATGCTCTGTGCACACACAAAAAAACAATCATTTATGGAATGGCGATTTTTCAAAATGAAAGGCCCTCACTGTACTGAGACCTGAAAATATTTTTCCAAAGTGCTACGGCAGTCCTGGCCTGACCACACAGGGACAAGAAAACTCCCTGCCCAACCTGGGGGAGGAACTGATGCTGGAAACGTGATGTCTACTCAAGAAAGACAAAAAAGATCCTCTTACCCTCCCCCTCTTTCTTCTATCATAAAAATGTAGCCCACTGAGCACTTGAGGGCACCAGCATCCTATTCTATTAAGTCACTTCTGCTCTGTCTCAGGGCCTCCCACTGAACTCCTTTCTGCTCTGAGACATAAAGGACCACGGCACCAGAGTTCTTTGGAGCACCGGAGACACACCTATCAGTTTCACATCCTGAGTCCGGCCGCCATGCTGTGAGGAAGACCCCAGCACACAGAAGCCTAGGTCAGGTATCCTGCTGACAACCCCCACAAAGGTCACATCCAGTAGCCAACACCAACCACTGGACATGGGAGTGAAGACGCTTCCAGATACTTCCAGCCCCAGCAGTGGGGTCACCGGTAGCCTTGAAGCGTTTCTATCTAGGGAATCCGTTGCACTCTTGTTGAATTCCTGATACAGAGTGTCCGTGGGCGTAACAAAATGATCGTTTTTGGCTACTAACCTTTAGGGCAGCTGATTATACGGTAGTTGTAACTGAAACATGGTTGTTGCTCGTTGCTCAGTCATGTCTGACTCTTTGCAACCTCATGGACTGTAGCCAGCCAGGCTCCTCTGTCCATGGGATTCTCCAGGCAAGCACAGTGGAGTGGGTTGCCACGCCTTCCTCCAGGGGATCTTCCCAACCCAGGGATCGAACCCAGGTCTCTTGCCCTGCAGGCGGATTCTTTACTGACTGAGCCAGGAGGGAAGTCCAAGAATACTGGAGTGGGTAGCCTATCCCCTCTTCAGGGGGTCTTTCCAACCCAGGAATTGAACCAGGGTCTCCTGCATTGCAGGCAGATTGTTTACCAGCTGAACTACCAGGGAAGCCCATATGTAAACAGTACCATGTGTAAGATAGATAGCTAGTGGGAAGCTGCTGTATAGCAGGAGGGAGCTCAGCTCAGTTGCTCTGTGATGACCTAGAGCGGGTAGGGGAGGGGAGAGAGGCTCTGGAGAGATGGGATATATATATAATTATGACTGATTCACATCATTGTATGAGACCAACACAACACTGTAAAGCAATTAACCTCCAATTTAAAAAATTATTAATTAATTAATTTGCAGTCTGAGATAACCTACAGTATTTCATTTCCCTTAACCTGCTTTTTTTTTTTTGGTCATAGTTACAAGTTTACAAAATAAAAGAGGCCTTGCCTTTTGAGATGACACACGGTAGGAGCCTGGAACTCACGTGAGTAAGAAAGTCTAGGTGGAGTCCTGAGTGGTTTCCTAAAGGCATTTCAGAGTGTGGTTCCTGCCAGTGAACATTCCAACTCCCCCTGCACACAGCCTCAGCTGGGCTTTTTCCAGGAGGCAGGGAAACACTTGTGAGTCACTTAGGAGCCAGATTCCATTCATGTCTATCATAAAAGTAAATTTCAGTAAGAGCTGTTGTGGTGACTGCGATAAGAGTGAACTGATAACTGAGTTAATACTAACAGATCCATCTGCAAAGGGCCAGCAGAGATGGCTGTGAAAGAGCCTGAGCGAGGGGGCAGAAGGTGAAGCTCTGTGTACACAGCAGAGTCCTTGGGCAATGGAGGCAAGGTCAGCAAGGGAAGGGCTGCCAGTCTGGCTTTCCGCCTAGAGGAGGCGGGCTGGGGCAGATGTCGAAAACTGACTTGCAGTCAGAGGTGACAAGCTTTTTTTTTTCCCTCCTGAGCTGGGTCTTAATTGCTGTATGTGGGATCTAGTTTGATGACTGGGGATCAAACCCTGGCCCCCTGCATTGGAAGCACAGTCTTAGCATCGGAACCACCAGGGAAGTCCTGACAAGCATTTTTAAAGGCGGTATTGGCTCTGCACATTGAAAACTCCATCAGCCTCTCAGATTTCCCACACCATCTTCCCGAAGCGAAACTGGGCGGCAGGGGGGTGGGGGTGCGGGTGGGGGGGTGGGGATTGGTGACTCAGCATCCTCCTCTGTCCCTCCCCCATGAAACAAAAGCTCAGACAGGACTCCTAAGAGTATCAACTAGGAGTGAGCAGATAAAGTCTAAGAATAAATGCCATTACTCCAGGTTTGGGCTACCCTTGTGGCTCAGCTGGTAAAGAATCCGCCCGCAATGCGGGAGACCTGGGTTTGATCCCTGGTTTGGGAAGAATCCCCCTGGAGAAGCGAAAGGCTACCCACTCCAGTATTCTGGCCTGGAGAATTCCAAGGACTATACTCCACGGGGCTGCAAAGAGATGGATACAACTGAGCAACTTCCCCTGTCACTTGTGTGGGTATGATGATAGGAATCATTCAGAGGATTGACAATCCACGGTGTTTTCAGGAAACCACTGACATTCAAAAGTTATCTAATAGTACTCTCAAGATCTGTGCATTTCACTGCACATAAATTTTACCTCAAAAAAATGTGTAAACAAACCTTGAACTCTAATTGATGATATGAATGGAATTGTCCCAATGTTTACAACTTTGAAATGCATTAAAAATCAAATAAATTGATGATGATGGTTAACTGGATAAGTATGTGCTAATGCTCAAAATTCTCCAAGCCAGGCTTCAGCAATACGTGAACCGTGAACTTCCAGATGTTCAAGCTGGTTTTAGAAAAGGCAGAAGAACCAGAGATTAAACTGCCAACATCCACTGGATCATCAAAAAAGCAAGAGAGTTCCAGAAAAACATCTATTTCTGCTTTATTGACTATGCCAAAGCCTTTGACTGTGTGGATCACAATAAACTGTGGAAAATTCTGAAAGAGATGGGAATACCAGACCACCTGACCTGCTTCTTGAGAAACCTATATGCAGGTCAGGAAGCAACAGTTAGAACTGGACATGGAACAAAAGACTGGTTCCAAATAGGGAAAGAAGTATGTCAAGGCTGTATATTGTCACCCTGCTTATTTAACTTCTATACAGAGTACATCATGAGAAATGCTGGACTGGAAGAAGCACAAGCTGGAATCAAGATTGCCGAGAGAAATATCAGTAACCTCAGATATGCAGATGATACCACCCTTATGGCAGAAAGTGAAGAGGAACTAAAAAGCCTCTTGATGAAAGTGGAAGTGGAGAGTGAAAAAGTTGGCTTAAAGCTCAACATTCAGAAAACGAAGATCATGGCATCCGGTCCCATCACTTCATGGGAAATAGATGGGGAAACAGTGGAAACAGTGTCAGACTTTATTTTGGGGGGCTCCAGAATCACTGCAGATGGTGATCAGCCATGAAATTAAAAGACGCTTACTCCTTGGAAGAAAAGTTATGACCAACCTAGATAGCATATTCAAAAGCAGAGACATTACTTTGCCGACCAAGGTCCATCCAGTCAAGGCTATGGTTTTTCCTGTGGTCATGTATGGATGTGAGAGTTGGATTGTGAAGAAAGCTGAGCGCCAAAGAATTGATGCTTTTGTTGGAGAAGACTCTTGAGAGTCCCTTGGACTGCAAGGAAATCCAACCAGTCCATTCTAAAGGAGATCAGTCCTGGGTTCTTTGGAAGGAATGATGCTAAAGCTGAAACTTAAATACTTTGGTCACCTCATGAGAAGAGTTGACTCACTGGAAAAGACTCTGATGGTGGGAGGGACTGGGGGCCGGAGGAGAAGGGGACGACAGAAGATGAGATGGCTGGATGGCATCACCGACTTGATGGAGAGGAGTTTGGGTGAACTCCGGGAATTGGTGATGGACAGGGAGGCCTGGTGTGCTGCAATTCATGGGGTCGCAAAGAGTCAGACAGGACTGAGTGACTAAACGGAACTGAAGTGAAAGCACCTTTAACAAAATGTTGTGAGTAATAGCATCTAACCTGATGTTATATATGGGTATTATATTGATGGTCTCTGTAAAAATCCTTTCAACTTTTCTGTATGTTTGACAGTTTTCATAATGAGATATCCAGACAAAAGCAGTGACATAATAACAGATAACTAACAAATTGAGAAGAAAAAGTACTGAAAATGTGTTTTGACTATGGGGGAAGTATGGGGTTTTTTTAGTTCTGACTACTTCTAAGTGTTTTAACAGGTTCTAAGTCAGTAAGTATGCATCAAATGAACTCACTGGGCTATCTGAATGCAATATTATACTCTCAGGACTTCCTTGTGATCCAGTGGCTGGGACACTGAGCTTTCAGCAGCACAGAGCGCCCAGGTTTGATCCCTAGTCGGGAACCGGATCCTGCACCACAACTAAGAGTTGTTAATAGAACGCTGCAACTAAAAAAGAGCCTTTGTGCTGCAATTAGGACCCGGTGCAGCCAAATAAATAAATATTTTTTAAAAATAATATTATACTCTCAGTTTCAGGCAGCATGATTTCTGGTCAAGCAGACAATGTATTTGACATCTTTAAAATGTATCAGGACAATTCAGACACATTAAAGGAAGACAGGAAAGAAAGACATTCTGAAATAAGGTGAAACTGACACTAAGGGTAAATTAAGGACACTAAAAAGTAGGTGAAATGTATTAAAAAGAGCAGTGATCGGTCAAAACAGCCATTGAGTTTCAAGTGGAACAAATGTGACCTAAATGACAACGAGACAACTTGGAGTAGCCCATGAATGCTGGAAAGAGAAACAACTCAATAATGAAAGAGCTTTAAGAGTTAAAATTTAAGCGGAAAAAAAACCAGCAACCTAATAGACAAGTTAACAAAACATATGAACAGAATGTTCACAGGACAAGGAATACAAAAGGCAGCTATCTTGGGATCCAGAGGGGACCTAGGCCAGGGGATAAAGCTAAACCCTGCGGATGGCAGAGCAGAAAGGGGACAAAACCAGCCTTGACCTTCATCCGTGCTGGGACTGCTTGCTTCCAGACTTCTGAGTATGATAAGCAACGTCCTTGCTGTCTGGGCAGCTTTTAGTTAGTTCTTAGGATACCTGCGGGCTTCTCAGGTGGTGCTAGTGGTCACAGCTAAAAAACATCCCTGATATACCGGTACTATGCGGAGGTTCTTGATGAAGAATTTATTGCAGCATTGTTCATGATGGTAAATGATTAGCTACAACCTAAGTACCATTTGAAGGGGACTGGTTAAGTAAATTATGATACATCCATGTACATGGATACACACATCCAGTCCATGATACATGGAATAAAACGGTCATTGAAAACGATAAGGCAACAGAAAAGATGATACGCTGTATGATTCCATTTACACAAATTGTAAAAACAGGTAAAATTAATCTAAGGTTCTAGAAGCGATCATAGTGGGAGACGGCACATGAGGCGGCGCTAGTGGTGAAGAACCTGCCTCCAGTGCAGGAGACATTGGTTCCATCCCTGGGTCAGGAAGATCCCCTGGAGGAGGGCATGGCAATTCACTCCAGTATTCTCGCCCGGAGAATCCCATGCACAGAGGAGCCTGGTGGGCTACAGTCCATGGGGTCGAAAACAGCCAGGCACAAGTGAGCACACACGCAGCTGTAGTGGTGAGAGTGCTGAGTCCTAACCACTGAATCATCGGGGACGTCCCGAGTGTGTGTTTAGTATCTGTTTTCCAGACAAACTGTAAGTGCTGTGGGCACAACGATGGTGTCTGCCCTTGAACCACTCTATTTCCAGGACTTAGCCCGATGCCTGGCACAGAGTAGGAGTCTGTAAATATTTGTTAGGTAAGTGAAATCATAAATGAGTACTGAAGAAATGCTTTTTAAATAACCACAGAAAAATTAAAGTTACTTAGCTATCACTGTCTGAGGCAAAGTCACTTGTGGGGGAAACCTGAGGTCCTTACAGCCTAAAGCCCTTTCAGGAATCCACTCTCCCTTCAACCAGTCTCAGGTCTTGTCCCAGACCAACAGAGGGGGCAGGCCTTGCACACGTTGCTGGACTGGTACAGCTGGAGAGCAACTAAGCCTACTTAGGGAGAAAGGAGACGGCTAGTTTGAGGCTGCAGATTCAATAAGTGAGATTCAGTCTGGCTGCGGTGCCAGAGAACAGAGCTTGGGAAGGAACAGGGGGCGTGAGCAGGAGTGACCCTGGAGGAAATGCATCACCAAAGGAAACCAGGGCAGAAATCTGGGGTGCTCCTGACACCCCGAACCAGAAACAAGGAGTAGGGGACCTCCCTGGTGATCCAGTGTTGAGAATCCGCCTTATAATACAGAGTGCTCGGGTCTGATTCCTGGTCAGGAAACTAAGATCGCACATGTCAGGGAACGACTGTGCCTGAGTGCTGTGGTACTGGGCCCTCACGCCACAACTGTGTTGCCTGTGCGCCTCAACAGAGACATGTGTGGAGACTAAGACCTGGATGCAGCAAACAAACTGATTAATTATAATAAAATATCTTTTAAAAATGAGGGGGGAGACAATGCAGACAAAGGAGCTACCCAAGGATCACTGGCTGTGCTGGGGGCATTGGTGTTTGACCAGCTTGATCCAAACCTGCTATGTAGCCTTCATCAGACCACCCAGTCTCCCTGGGCCACAGCTTCCCTGCGTGCGGAATGAATGGTTTCACAAAGACAACACTTACTAATAGTTCAGAACTTTTGTAACTGCCGATGTTCAATGACAACACTCTCCTCAAGACACAAAACGAAAGAAGAATTTGGACAAATTAAACCCTTTTCACCTTAAGGACTAGTTCCAAACTGGGAAAGCAGTACATCAAGACTGTATACTGTCACCCCGCTTATTTAACTCATATGCAGAGTACATCGTGCGAAATGCCAGGCTGGATGAAGCACAAGCTGGAATCAAGATTGCTGGGAGAAATATCAGTAACCTCAGATATGTAGATGACATCACCCTTATGGCAGAAAGTGAAAAGGAACTTAACAGCCTCTTGATGAAGGTGAAAGGAGAATGAAAAAGCTGGCTTAAAGCTCAACATTCAAAAAACTAAGATCATGGCATCCAGGCCCATCACTTCATGGCAAATAGATGGGGAAACAATGGAAACAGTGATAGACTTTATTTTCTTGTGCTCCAAAATCACTGTGGACCATGACTGCAGCCATGAAATTAAAAGACGCTTGCTCCTTGGAAGAAAAGCTATGATAAACCTAAACAGTATATTTAAAAAGCAGAGACATTAATTACTTTACCTACAAAGATCTGGATAGTCAAATCTATAATTTTTCCAGTAATCATGTATGGATGTGAGAGCTGGAGGCTCAGCTGAAGGCTGAGCACCAAAGAATTGATGCTTTTGAACTGTGGTGTTAGAGAAGACTCTGGAGAGTCCCTTGGACTGCAAGGAGAGCAAACCAGTCAACACTAAAGGAAATCAGCCCTGAATACTCACTGGAAGGACTGATGCTGAAGCTGAAGCTCCAATACTTTGGCCACCTGATGTGAAGAGCTGACCGATTGGAAAAGACCCTGATGCTGGGAAAGATTGAGGGCAGGAAGAGAAGGGGACGACAGAGGATGAGATGGTTGGATGACATCACTGATTCAATGAACATGAATTTGAGCAAGCTCCGGGAGATGGTGAAGGCCAGGGAAGCCTCGTGCTAATGTCCATGGGATCACAGAGTCGGACACGACTGAGCGACTGAACAGCAACAACAACCTCAAGGATCTCGGCTAGATCCGTGTAACAGTGCTCACTTTGGCTAAGTACTTGTTTTCTTACTAGGCTCTCTAACCTAATCTATGTTTTAATCTGGTTCTAATTGTCCTGTAGGACTTCAGCTGTTTTCAATCACAATAGCTGATGTTTGTAGGATATACATTGTCTTTAAGGATCTAGAAAGTTCTTTCAGTTTGGCCCAGACAAACATTCTTGAGTGCAGATAGGGAAACTTGTCCCAGGAGGCAGGACTGGAAACAGGAGAGAAAGGCTGGGGTGGGGGCTGCCTGCAGGACCTGCACTTAACTCCCAGCTATGAATGAAAAATGTCACCCGAAGCATCAGTAATCAGAAGATGCCGCAGCCACCTCCATCCTCCCCCAGGGGCCCTGAGGGAAGTCAGGGTGAAGCCAGATGGCTGCCACTGAAGTCACCACCTGCTGTGGGCCCTGAGGGGATTCAGGATGGACCAAAACAGGACCCTGGTCCTAGACAGCTAGAAAGAAAGTGAAAGTGAAGTCGCTCAGTCGTGTCCAACTCTTTGCGACACCGTGGACTGCAGCCCACCAGGCTCCTCCGTCCATTGGATTCTCCAGGCAAGAATACTGGAGTGGGTTGCCATTTCCTTCTCCAGGGGATCTTCCAGACCCAGGAATCGAAACCAGATCTCCTTCACTGCAGGCAGATGCAGGCAGATGCTTTAACTTGAGCCACCAGGAAGCCCCTAGACAGCTAAGGTGCATATCAAAGGGGTGATTTCAGTTATCTCAGATTTTTACATCTTTCCATACAGAGAAAAGTGCTAAATTTATTAACTTGAGATGTCTGGTTTTCTTTAGTTAACAGCAATCTTTCGATGTTCTGCCTACCTATTTTCTGTTTCAAAAACAAAAAAACCCCAATATATCCTGGCTCCTCCCTTGGCCCTTCAGACCAGTCCCTCAGAGCATCCGAGAAACTGTACCCTCAGCTAAAGTCCTCAGGTTTATCCACCAAATAAAACAGAATTCTCAACTTTTAGGTTGTGCGTTTTTTTTTTGTTTTTGTTTTTTTCAGTTGACACAGCAAAAGATTTGCTATTACTTATATTTTTGTTTTTTGCCACGTAGCATGTGGGATCTTAGTTCCCCGACCAGGGATCGAACCCATGTCTCCTGCAGTGGAAGTCTCAACCACTGGAGCACCAGGGAAGTCCCAAGACTTGCTATTATGAGCTTCATCTTGCATACTTAGTCATGTCCGACTCTTTGCGACCCCACAGATGGCAGCATGCCAGGCTTCCCTGTTCTTCACCGTCACCCGGAGTTTGCTCAAACTCCTGTTAATTGAGTCAGTGATGCCATCCAACCATCTCATCCTCTGTCTTCCCCTTCTCCTCCTGCCCTCAATCTTTCCCAGCATCAGGGTCTTCTCCAATAAGTTGGTTCTTTGCATCAGGTGGCCAAAGTATTGGAGCTTCAGCTTCAGTATCAGTCCTTCCAATGAATATTCAGGGTTGACTTCCTTTAGGAATGATTGGTTTGATCTTGCAGTCCAAGGGATTCTCAAGAGTCTTCTCCAACACCACAGTTCAAAAACATCGATTCTTCAGCGTTTCAAATAAAGTCTATCTATTTCCAGTATGTCTTACCTTGAATATATTGCCAGAACACAGATCCTAAAGTTAGTCACAGATCTTGGATAATCTCGATTCACAGCAGTTTATGTACTAAAAATATTTATGTATTCCCTAGTCTTAATGGGCACAATAGCAGTCTTTCAAAACACCATGCAGTGGGATGTCATAAAACTTGGATTGTAGCCCTAAGTCATTTCTAGGTTTCTTTCTTTTTCTTTTTTTTGGCCATGTCATGTGGCTTGTGGGAATCTTAGTTTCCCAACCAGGGAGGAAGCCTGACCCTCAGCAGTGAAAGGGCCTACCACAGAGGCCTAGCAGACCAGACTGCCCGGGAAGTCCCCATTTCTAGTTCAGTTCTGTTTCTTGGTTGCTGAGTCAACTTGGGTAGGTTTCAAGGGTAGAACAGCAGAACATTGCATTCCCTCTGGAGGAAGTGAGGCGTGATATTGATCTGAAATATCTCTCGTGAGGTGGCTGCTGACTGACTATTTTTAGCACCAGTGACCAGTTAGTTCCCCATTTAATCTTGTACGGGGCTGGAGGCTGCTGAGGCAGCAAAGGATTTAGAGCCATGTGAAGACAAGGACCCAAGGAGAAGTTTAGGGTCTCAGCTCTGTTGCAGGAAGGGGCACCCCTACCAGGGCCCGAGAGGGGACTCTTGTCTACCACTCAGAAATGAATTATGCCAGGAGACACACATGCTGGCAAAGCAAGAGACTTTATTGGAAAAGGGCGCCCTGGCGGACAGCAGGAGAGGAAGGGAACCAGGAGAGCTACTCTGCCGCGCGGCTCACAGTCTCAGGTTTTATGATGATACGATTAGTTTCCAGGTTGTCTTTGGCCAATCATTCTGACTCTGGGTCCTTCCTGGTGACACCCAGCCAAGATGGATGCCAGTAAGAAGGATTCTTGGAAGTGGAAGGACATGTGGCATCTCCTTTTGACCTTTCCCGAACTCTTCCAGTTGGTATTGGCATGTTAGTTCTGTGTTCCTTACCAGGACCTCCTGTCGTAAAGTAACTCATGAAAATGGTTACTGTGGTGCCTGGCCAGTTCCAGTCAGTGGGGTTTCCCTAACAGCTCCACAGCTTGGGATCTTTGGGCCTTTCCATCACAGTGACCAGGCCCCAGGTAAAGAGACCAATGCCAGAGGTTAAGGGCGGGGTTGTCAGAATTAGATTAACCAGGGTGGCTGCACACTCACCATGTGCTACCCGGAAGACACAGACAAATAATGTGAGCACTCTGCACCCCTGTACCCTCCTCCATAAAGGACATAAACACAATTTCCCTCAGAACCGCTTTGGAGATGAGATTCCTGGAGGATAAACAGAAGCTGGTCACAATTGTGTATTTGGCACCTAGTTCTCTGCTTGACTCCAAATAAGTGCTCACTGAAAAACTGTTGAATGAATAAATACATGAAGGATGAATGTGAAATGCTTGAGTGCCTCATGGTTAATACTAAAAGAAGACAGGTGAACTGAATGGTTTACATAAAGAGTTTGGGACACAGAACAACATGGGGCTGATTTGTATAAGACCTCACCCGGAAGGGACTTCCCTGGTGGCTCAGACGATAAAGCGTCTGTCTACAGTGTGGGAGACCCGGGTTCAATCCCTGGGTTGGGCAATCCACTCCAGTACTATTGCCTGGAAAATCCCATGGACAGAGGAGCCTGGTAGGCTACAGTCCATGGAGTCGCAAAGAGTTGGACACAACCGAGCGACTTCACTTTCATTTCACCTGGAAGACGAAATCTAAATGCAGGTGAACTGATTGATAGTTACTGTGTCCTCTTCTCAGTAAAGGAGCCAGCCTGGGAAAGCTAGGTGAGTAAAAATGTACAAAAAGGAGCACTCTTCTGTTACATTCAACATTGTGTGTGTGTGTACTAAGTCACTTCAGTCATGTCCGATTCTTTGCAACCCCATGAACTATAGTCCGCCAGGCTCCTCTGTCCATGCCCTCCTCCAGGGGATCTTCCCAATCCAGGGATCGAACCCATGGTCTCTATGTCTCCTCCATTGGCAGGTGGGTTCTTTACCACTAGCACCACCTGGGAATTAAAGGAGAACAGAAACCATTTCCCCCAACACCCAGCTGGGGCCCTGAGGACTGAAGCCACCTGACCCCACATCTCCTTTAGAGGCTGTGTTGATTTCACTTTAGAATTCCACCGCCCTCATTAGCATGACTTTGCCATTCCAAAAGATTCTGCCCAGACAAAAGGCTAGATTGTTCAGAACAAGAACTTCCTGAAAGATTCATGCCCTTCAGTGGAAGCCATCAACAGATACTTTGTCCCTTAGGATTCTTCAAATCCCTCAAATTCCTCGCCAGTCCTGGATAGTTGCCTCCTGATCCTTATCCAGTCCTGATAAAGGGCATAAACTGAACTCCCATTCTAATCCCTTTCCACCTTGCCTTCCCCTTGGGGCCAACTGCCCAGGCACCATGCAGGTAGTGTGCAGCAAGTGACTGTCAACCACAAATCGGCACTCGGCATCCGCCTTGACAAGGGCTAAATCACGCGCTGCTGCAGCTGCTGATTTCCACCCCACCCCCACCCCCACCCTCCCCGAAAGAGATGAGGCACTCTGTGCTCGGGGGAAAACAGGTCTTAGGGTAGTTAGATACTTTCAGGAGCCAACTTTATGAGCCCAATTCTTGTCTCTCCTCATATCTAGAAAAGCACTAAAATCCTTCATGGTGACAACCACTCCTTGTGACTAGCAGAAGCCTTCTGTAAGAAATATGTGCTTGACTGCATGTACCCCCCCTTCACCAAAGTCACATCTGCACTGATCTCCCCCACCTCCCGCCACCTCTTGGGAGCAGTCTCGCAGACCTAGCTGAGGTGCTGTCTCCTGGGCTATAGTCCTCAACCTGTGCCCAATAAGACTGAACCTGGGACTCTCACATTGTGCATTTTTTTAAAAAGTGTGCACAATAACCTCAGCTTGGTCTTTTCAGTGGGTCTTTAGGCACAGTTGCATTGATAAATAGAGTCACAGAATGTCAAGAGTAGAAAAGCAGCCTTAAGGTGCCTGGTCCACCAAGGATGGGCCCTGCTAGCAGATTTTCTTCTCCTACGAAGAGTCATCAGACCTCTGCTCTGAGACCCCTGTGCTAAGAACCCCCCTTTCCACGGGGCCTATTCTGTCTCTGCCTGGTCCTCTCCCCATGTCTCCCACAAATCATATTCACCCCAAGACTGGCTTCTCTTCCAAGAACCAACTGACAAGGAAACCATCAGCGCTGAGTCCTTATCAGCTCCCTCTGAAGGCAGCTGCCCCTCGAAGCAGGATCTAAAATATCAGAGGCCTGCTCAAAAATCTCTTATCTCCTCTGTCAAGCCGGATCAGAAATTCTTACCATTCCCGTTTAGGAATAGAGATTCTGTATCTGACAAAACCAGAAAAAAAGATAATATAACTGTTCCCTCCATTTTGTCTGTCCGAGAATGGAAACAGCTGTATAGGACGCAGAGAAGGGGGCTTCCTTGGTAGCTTAGCTGGTAAAGAATCTGCCTGCAACGCAGGAGACCCTGGTTCAGCTCCTGGGTTGGGAAGATCCTCTGGAGGACGGCATGGCAACCCACCCACTCCAGTATTCTTGCCTGGAGAATCCCCATGGACAAGGAGCCTGGCGGGCTACAGTACACAGGGTCTCAAGGAGTCGGACACGACGACACAGCACCTTCTTCAAGGTAAAAAGTGAAAGTGTTTAGTCAGTCAGGCATGTCCGACTCTTTGCAACCCTCATGGACTGTAGCTCGCCAGACTCCTTGTCCATGCGTATTCTCCAGGCAAGAATACTGGAGTGGGTAACCATTCCCTTCTCCAGGGGCTCTTCCCAACCCAGGGACTGAACCTGGGTCTCCTGCATTGCAGGCAGATTCCTTACATTTTTAAAAAATTTATTTCTGGGTCACATGGCAAGTGGGATCTTCGATCTCTGACCAGGTATCAAACCCACACCCTCAGCAGGGAAAGCACAGAGTGCTCACCACTGGACCATCAGGAAGTGGAAGCGAAAGTTGCTCAGTCGTGTCTGACTCTTTGCGACCCTATGGACTATACAGTCCATGGAATTCTCCAGGCCAGAATACTGGAGCAGGTAGCCATTCCCTTCTCCTATGGATCTTCCCAACGCAGGGATTGAACCCAGGTCTCCTGCACTGTAGACGGGTTCTTTACCAGCTGAGCCACCAGGGAAGCCCAGTAAATGTTTTTTGAATGGGGAATACATAAAACCTGTTCTATCCTTTGAAACTTCTCAGCCAAGATGAACAAAACAGGACTTGAATCCCAGTTGCTTTGAAAATATTTTATTGTTGTTCTTTCATATAGAGGTAATGCACCTGTCATAGACAATTTAGAAGAGGTCGACACATTTTAAAAATGTTACCTGCTGCCTTCATCACCTGCATATTACCTCTCACCCTGAACCTTTTCATATCTTTACTGGTCATCTGTGTTTCTGCTGCTACACATTCTCTTTGCGTGCCTTGTGCTCATTTTTCCTATCAGGATATTCAGTTTTCTTTCTAGTAAGTTATAAGAGCTCCATAGTTTATACAATTGCCTGAAGTTTAGCTGGCAAGAGAGGTGAAGGGTCTGGATCCTATTGGAATAAAGGAAGGTATACAGCTCAGGAAATGTCCATAAAGGTGGATCTTGGGAGCATGGGGGAATTAAAACCATTAAAACCTAGGGGCAAGTAGGGAGAAAAGACATCAAAAAGGAAAAGCTGAGAACAAAGACTGAAGTCTCAGAAGGCAAAATAAAGAGATCATGGACAGTACAAGAGGGTTTCTAAATGGATAAATGTGTCCCAAAGGACTGGGTGGAGTTCCTTTCGATTCAGCTGGA
The DNA here is from genome assembly GCF_023091745.1 of Budorcas taxicolor. Taxonomy (NCBI): domain Eukaryota; kingdom Metazoa; phylum Chordata; class Mammalia; order Artiodactyla; family Bovidae; genus Budorcas; species Budorcas taxicolor. Next base: position 53,998,121 of record NC_068910.1, on the reverse strand, counting down.
TGTGATTAACTTTTCAGCTTGCTCAGTACTGCATGGAGGGGAGCCAAGACCACCCAGGATGGTTTGCAGTAGGAATTGGGGAGATCCCTAAGATCTCAGCTAAAGCAGCAGAAGTTCCCCTTCCAAACAGACACAGTCATGCTCTCTACATCCCTCCCACACTGTCAAAGGCTTCCTTCTTCATTTCAGACCCCTTAGTGCTACCCCAGGAGTGTCCCACCTGGAAGGCCTCCAAGCTTCCTGTAAGCTCACTCCACCCTCGATGATGGAACCGCTTAGTCTCTTTTTCAAAAAACGAAACCACAAAAACACCTTGCTGAGTTTCAACTATCTTCAGACAATCCTTTCTGTTGAATTCTGTACTGAATCTGTTTGAATTTAAGCTTCTCGGACTCACTGATGGGACACTTGGAAGGAAAGTGACAGTTTATAAAGAAGAGTTTACAATCCTCCCTGTGCCTAACAGTGAGACCTGAGCTCTGAAGGCTGCCTGGTTTTGACTTGCTCCCCTTTCCCTTCTTGCTCTGTATACAGCCCTTTCTTTCTTTCTTTTGGGGGGGTGGGGGGTGGGGAGGGTGGTGCAGCATAGCATGGGAGATCTTAGTTCTGACCAGGGATTGAAACTGTGCCTTCTGCAGTGGAGGCATGGAGTCTTAACCAGTGGACCACCAGGGAAGTCCCATCTAGCCATTTCAACTTCTGCTCTTGTAACCAGATAACGTGAGGGGTCCCCTGATGTCTTTCTTGAGAGAAGAGAAGCCACTTTTGGCTTAAGCTACTTGTGATCTAGTGGGCTTCCCTGGTGGCTCAGTGGTAAAGAATCTGCCTACCAATGCAGGAGACTTGTTGGATTAGATCCCTAGGTCAGGAAGATCCCCTGGAGAAGGAAATGGCAACCACTTCAGTATCCTTGCCTGGGAAAACCCATGGAGAGAGGAGCCTGGTGGGCTATAGTCCATGGGGTTGCAAAAGAGTCAGAAACAACTTAACCACTAAACAACAACAATTCTGTTATCTAAGCTTGGTCACATCCTTGCCCTTAAATGGGTCTCAACAGTATTTATCTTAAGGGAATAAAAGAACAAACAACTGTCATCAGGCAAGAAAAGTAACAGTAGGGACTTCCTTGGTGGTTCAGGGGTTAAGACTGTGCTTCCAGTGCAGGGGGCGCAGTTTTGATCCCTGGTTGGGGAACTAATCCCACTTGTCTCCCAGCATGGTCAAAGAAAGAAAAGTAACAGTAGCAAAGATAACAAATTAGTTGTAAACTCCCAGTTCTAGTTCATGGTAAAGATTTGCCTGAAGACATTTTTTGCACTGTTTCGCAGAATTTAAACTTCCGCTGGGAACTCAACCACTGGTCAATTGGAACCAAAGGGATGATGATGTTGACCTTTTCTGACAGACACTGTGGCTTCAATCAACTGAAACTTGGACTCTGTCAACCTCTGTCCCCATTCCGACTCCTCTGCTCGAGCCCCTTCATTAGTATGTATGTTCTCTTAGCTTAAAACTTCCCCATTTTGCTTTTCCAGAAGACTGCTTTGGGGAAGATTCCAGTATTCTCCTTGCTGCTGCTGCTGCTAAGTCACTTCAGTCGTGTCCGACTCTTCGCGACCCCGTGGACTGCAGCCTACCAGGCTACTCTGCCCGTGGGATTTTCCAGGCAAGAGTGCTGGAGTGGGGTGCCATCGCCTTCTCTAAGTATTCTCCTTACTTGCTGCAAATAGTAAATCCTTCCGTCTCTCGATCAGTTGTGTCTTTTGGCTCACCATCCATCAAGAGGGGAACTTGGACTGAATGGCACGGCTCTCCTTTACATGAAGCACTCCCAAATGTCATTCTCCTAACGACTGTTTTCCAGAGCAGGTTCCTTTCTCAGAGGGAGAGTTCTGTGGTTTCCTGGCAGGGACACGACTGAGCGACTGACATAATTTGTAGACCTGGGGTTTTGTGGGGGAGGGGGCAGGAGAGAGAACAAGCAGGAAGGGAAACCCCGTATCTATAAAATGAGCAGAAAGGAATGGTCCCTCCTCCACCCACTCTCCACACTTCCCCACAAAATACAGGTGAAAAATATGCCGAAATGCACCACCCCCATAACAGCAGTCACTGCCTGAACATGTATTTTGATCACAGCTGCTACCAACCAAAGCAGAGACGGCGTTTCTCTCAGTTTTGCCTTCCCAGTTCCATAAATACACACACAGAGGAGGGAGTCATTACAAATATCTGTTAAGTAAATAAACACGTGTGCTATAATATGCCTGTGTTATCATCCCCGGCTCGCTAAAGTGAATCAATAATATCTTTGGGACTTCCTTGGTGGTCCACTGGTTAAGGTTCTGCCTTCCAATGCAGGGGACGTGGGTTTGATCCCTGGGCAGGGAACAAAGATCCCACATGTGGCAACTAGAGAGGCCCACACACCTCAGTACTGAGCCCACATCCTCTAGAGCCTGTGCCACAAGATAAGTCCATACACAGACCCACAGCAGTAAAGACCCAACACTGCCCCAAAGTAAAAAAAAAAAAAAAAAAACACTGTTCCCTGCCCAGCCCACCCCCAATTAAAAAACATTCAAAAAAAAAAAGAACAGGAACTTCCCCGGCGCAGGGGACATGTATTACATCCCTGGTCTTGGAACTAAGATTCTGGGCCCCCACAGCTACGCAGCCCAAGAATTCTGGGGCCTGTGTGCTACAACTAAGACTCAATGCAGCCAAATTAAAAATTTTTTTTAAATCAATAATATCTTTATATATGAAAGTGAGTTTGGAGTATACATGTGATCTTTTCTCCCTTCACCTTTGACAGTAGGGCATTCAGCCTTTACTCTGCCAGGAAACCACAGAACTCTCCCTTTGACAAATTAACCTGCTCTGGAGAACAGTGGTTAGGATAACGACATTTGGGACCTGCTGTTACCCACCCAGCCCCTCTCTGTTGACAAGCCTGCCCAACGCGCCTGGTGGTGCCTCACTCTTAACTATGAACAGCTCACAAGACCAAACATCTGAAAAACCCTCTGCCCTGACAGATAGCACTCACAGGATAATGCAAAAACAAAAGAAAACGAAGGGGGGAAACCTATAATTAATAAGCTCAAAGAGATAAAAAGAAAAAAAGAGAAGGAACTCTTAGAAACTGAAACCACTAACAAAGCCTTTTATAAAAGACGCCCAGAAAGAGTTGCAATATAGGATCCAGAAAATTGGGGGGTCAGGGGTAGAATGGGCGCAGGCAAACAGAAATGAGGAAAGAAAAGACTTTGGAGAAGAAGACAAGTGCTAAATGATAAAAGTTTCAGACAGAAGCTCCAGAGAAAGTGGATAAGAGCTAGTTCTTGAAGAAATGAGACAAGAAATCTTCACAGCATTGAAAAACATAGTAATTCCAATGGAAAGTTCATCACTGGATTTAGACAGACCCAGGACAGGAGTATCATCATGAAATTTCAGGACCCTGAGGATAAAAAGAAGATCCTAAAACTTTCAAAGAAAGAAAAGCAGGTCATATAGAAAGGAACAGTGTAGTAGGGAATAGACTAGGTGGCTTTCAAACAGAGATACAGAAAATGGAGCATGGTAATCAAAATACAAATTTATTCCCAGCTCCTGCCTTAGCTCAGCAGAGGAGCCCAGAGCTGGAAGGGCATGTCAGGAATCCTCACAGTCCAGCTGCTAGTTCTGAGTTTAGGGAGTGAGCCTAGGTTCCTCCATCACTTCTGCACCCCTCCTCAGGGAAAAGGGCAAAGTGCAAGGACTTTGGATGCTGATTCCTTCCAGGTTACAACCTGGAACTTCTGGCCAGAGCTTAGTCATCTGTCCAGAGTGCACTGCAAGAAAGGCTAGGAAATGTGATCTCCTTTTCTTAAAAGGAAAAAGGAATGGATTCTGGAGGACAAAAATTATCAGCTCTGGACTGTCTTACTTCACACATCACTGGATACTGGATACTGGATACTTACTTCACTTCATCACTGGCCAATGAATAATGTCTCATAATTTGAGAGAAAATGATCTTTACCCTCGGATGTCATATTAGTCCAGTATCAAGGTGAGGTCAGAACAAAACCATTAAAGACCTAGAAACAGAATGTTTACCAAGTTCTTGACTGATGCGCTGTACTTAACTAAGGAGTAATCCAATAAGAAAGACATGGGATCCAAGAAGCAGGCTTGGAGAACAAGTAGGTCAGGATGGTGAAAGAGACCAATGACGGCGGGAAAGAAATCTCCAGGGAAAAAAATGGAATCAATAAAATAGCCAACACACTTGGTCATTTGGGGAAAATTACTGATAGGAATACACTTGATCCAACAGAGCAAATGATAAAACCTTAAGGAACAGCAGAAAAAAAAACCATGTGAGCCAAAAAAACCAAGGCAATTATTAGGTGCAACACTCCCGTCCACCAGTCACCCAACTGGTGGCCCAAGACAAAAATCTGCAAGTCATCCTTAACTTTTCCCCTCCTCCCATCCCTTCAAATGCAGCCAGAGTGATCATCTAAAAGATAAATATGAGCACATCACTTAGCCGCCTAACTGCTTCAATATTCCCCCTCTGCCTTCAAAATAAAACCAACCCCCTACAAGAGAACCCTCTGTTGTCTGGTCCCCATCCACCTGTCTGCCTCATCCGTCTTTACCTCTTGATCAATCCTCCAACTTGCTCAACTTTGAGATCCTTCAGATCTCAAAGGAACCAAGGACTACTTCTCTTTTGCCTTCAACCCTTCAGACAGGTTGTTCTCTCTGCTGCAAACACTCTTAATTCCTACACATCCTTCAGTTCAGACATCCTCCTACAAGAAAGTCTTACCTGGCCCCCTGGGCCCCCTGGGTACCACTCCCATCTGTCCCCAGATTGACCCGTTTCCTATTGGAACAACATCAGGCTGGACTCTATGGAAGACGGTGATGGCTTAGTTGCCAAGTAGTGTGCGACTCTTATGATCCCATGGACTGTAACCTGCCAGGCTCCTCTGTCCATTGGATTTTGCAGGCATGAATACTGAAGTGTGTTGCTAATGTTGGAGTGTTTTGCCATTTTCTCCTCCAGGGGAACTTCCTGACCTCGGGATCAAACCCAGGTCTCCTACATTGCAAGTAGATTCTTTACCCACTAAGCCATCAGGGAAGCTCCTCTATGAAAGATACTTGTTTTTATTTGACCTCCTTTCCAGACTGTAAACTTTGTCTCTATTTTTCAACATTGTATCCTCAGTTCCTGGCACAAGGCAGGAGTCGAGTGTTGAATAGCAGATGAACAAGACTCATCTAGAGCCAAGACTAGGTTAACATTTGATTTTCCATCAAGTAGAAGCTGAATAAATCTCTCTGCCTCTCTCAGGTTGGGTACAATGCTGAATCTGATCATTTCATCGTTAAAACTCCCAAGTTCTCCAAGTCATCCAAGGTGGCTGCAACCCAGATGTAATCAATAATAGTACCCAGTGCTTGGCTAAGAGCTGGTTTCTAAATAAAGCTAGGTTTTAGTAGCATGATTTTTTAATTTTTTTTTTTCAGTAGTGTGATCTTTAGAAGAACCAACAGATCCCCAATCTAAGGGGCTGGTGCTGAAGTACAGCTGGTGGATACAACCTGATGTACAAACCTTGCTTGATAATTTAATAAACTTTAATATGAACAGATTGCAATTGACAGTGGCTACTGTTAAGTGTCTGGAACTCTATTTGGTTCTTTCAAGCAGTGAAATCTGCCTTTTATCTAAGCTTGTTTCTTTTCCCCAAGGAAGTGAGATAAAAGCCCATATAAGTTTCCAGAATGAGGCATTGTTTTCTTTAGCCAAAAATCTGTAGATTCTCATTAGACTGTCAGTAGCAATATTGAAGATGGGTAATTTCATCTGAAGCTTGTCATACCAAGGATAAATGTTACCATGGGCGGGGTGGGGTGGGGTGCGGTGCTGTACGGCGTGTAATTAGGAGGCAGAGAGGTGGCCCATGCACTGGATGGAGTGGATAAGTATTTCTTGAGTGTGGCCCAAGTTTATGTCTTCCCCAGAATTAGAGGAATGAAGTTAACCAGTATCAGCTTGTGAAAATATTTTCAGTGCCACAGAGAAGTGAGAAAAAGAAAGATTTTGTGAGAGGAAGAGTTTTCTAAGGAGTGTCCTTTATTCTTTTCACTCTTCAAGTTTTCATTATGTGAATTCATTTTTTTGAGAATGACTGATGTTTGTGATATGAAATAATGTTAAGTGGGGACACAAATAACAGAATGAGGTGTCCATGCAAGAAACTGGTAACAAGGTTTCATCAAGAGAGGGAAACAGGGGCTGGGAAAAGGAGGGAGAGGAACTTCCCTGGTGGACCAGTGGTTAAGACTCTGGCTTTCAATGCAAGGGGTGCGGGTTCCATCCCTGGTTGGGCAGCTAAGATCCTACATGCCTCATGACCAAAAAAACCAAAAATATAAAACAGAAGGAATATTGTTTAACAAATTCAATAAAGACTGAAAAAACAGTCAACTATCAAAAAAAAGAAAAAGAAAAGGAGGGAGGGAGAGAGAATTTCACCCTATAGCCTTTCCATAGCTTCCCCCATAACTCAATGGTAAAGAATCTGCCTGCAGTGCAGGAGATGAGGGTTGGTTCCCTGGGTTGGGAAGATCCCCTGGAGAAGGAAATGGCGACCCACTCCAGTGTTCTTGCCTGGAGAATTCCATGGGCAGAGGAGCCTGGCGGGCTGCAGTCCATGGGCTTGCAAACAAGTAGGACACGACTGAGAGCAGCTGAGCACACGCGGCAAATGGTTTCTGTCCTTATTTGGAAAAAAAAAATTGCTAATTCTACATCAGACTTTCAGACAAGAAAAATGTGTTTAATCTATAAAATCCCAAGACCTAGGAACTATTTCGAAATATTCTTCTGACAAGCCTGTATTAACTAAATGCCTTCTCGCGCCAGCTAAAGAAGGCATGTGTGTCCCATCTCGGGTAACGTCTGTGGTGCCCAACAGGTTAAGTTGGTGACAGCCAGTTTTCTCTACTGTGAGGTTACTCTTTTATCTCTTGTAAGAAATTTACGTGGAGATTCTGAGGCCAAGTATCTTGTCCCTCGAAAAACCTCCACCACTATTTTGGCAACCACTGTTGACTGTGGAACTTAATGTTTATTTGTTGGCCTGCTATTGTAAGCAAGACTGTCTCTTCTGTTGCTTTGCTTCCTTATTTCTCTAAATCACCATGGACCCATGACTTTTCAGTTCATTCAAAGCCCGTTACTATCGTTATTTACTTTATTTTTTAGCTATTTATTATTTACTTATTTTTTTATTTTAGTTACAGTACACTGATTCACAACATTTTGTTAGTTACACAGCAAACTGATTCAGTTACATGTGTCTGTGCTCAACCATGTTCAACTCTGCAACTCAATGGACTGTAGCCTGTCAGGCTCCTCTGCCCATGGGATTCTCCAGGCAAGAATATGGGAGTGGGTTGCTGTTTCCTTCTCCAGGGGATCTTCCTGACCCAGGGGTCGAACCCTCATCTCTTGTGTCTCCTGCACTGGAAGGCAGGTTCTTTACCAGTTGAGCCAACTTGAAAGCCCAGTTACACACATAAATGTATATTCTTCTTCAGATTCTTTTCTCTTTTTAGGATATTATAAGATATTGAATGTAGTTCCCAGTGCTATGGAGTAAATCCTCATTGTTTATCATTATTTACTTTAATGATTGCGTTGACCCAGATTTGGCTACTGGGAGGGAAATCATATTTTTTTTCCTCTTAAACCATAGACCACAAGGCCCTACAATTTAGTCTGCCTAAATTCTGCCTCTTTGACCACAGTTCTCCCTTCTCTCACATTTGTTCACCCTTCTATAGCTCTTTCTGTTCCTTAAACACAGAGGCTGTTTATTTCCTGCTGCAGGGCCTTTGCACTGGCTATTTCCTCTTCCTGGAAGGCTGGCTCCTTTGATTCTCTCAGATGTCTCTCCTCAGAGTACTTCTCTTCTCATTTAATTTAAGGCTAGCCTCTCTCTCCCTCTCCTCCTCTTTTCTGTGTTTTCTCCCTCTCCCTCTCTACTGGTTCCTTCCTAGGAATAGTCCAGCATGTTCTAGCCTTTTCCACATGATTTAAAGGGGGGGGGGGGAACCTTCAAATTCTTCCCTTTCCCTTGGGTTTTGCCATCCCTCCCCACACGACCCCAGCCCTCATCTTCTGCTGACAGCCAAACTTTTGGAAAGCAGTTTCTACACTCTCTCAAGTGCCATTTCTTTGTTTTCCATTTAAGCCTCCATCTACTTCAAGCTCTGCCCAGAACCAAAACTGAAATCTTCTGACCAGGCCCACCAACAACCAGGGAGGTGGCTACCTGTACCAGACCTTTCCAGTATGGACTGGAGAAAAGTATCCCTCTGCAGGGGCACTTGTTTCCATCTGTCAGAAAAAGGTACTCTCAAACACACATATCTACAATGTACACAGTAGGCATGGTGCCCACTGGCCTTGTGCAGTGTGTTACCTGCACAACCATACTTTGCCAGCAGCCTTCTGCTAGCCTGAAAGGTGTACTCTGGTCTCATCTTATCTGACCACCCTCAAATTCCCCTGTGACCACCCCTCCTGCTGGAAATGTGGTCTTCCTTGACGACCACAACACCACACCCTGTATTCCTTCTGCCCCTTCCTCGTTCTCCCAGGCTCTTAAATGTTAAATCCATTTCAGAATCCTGTCCTGCTTTGCCTTCCTTTGTTACCTGACCCATCTGTGTGAGTGATCTCAATCCCTTTCACTCAACGCTTATAGAGTGTCCACTCCATGATTGGCAGTGTTCTAAGCACTGAGCCCCTGAGTTCATCCTGATGATCTACAAACATGTCTCCCTAACTGCCTTCCTGAAATCTATATGTGGAAACCAAATGGACTCCTTAGACTTAACTTCTCCAGATCTGAGCTCATCATCCCTCTCTTCATATCGATGACTCTTCCTATTTTAGCAAATGATGCTCGTTCAATTGTCCAAGCCTGAAAGGTGGAGACATCCTACACTCTTTCATTTCTCTGCCCCCCAAAAGCAGTAAGTCTTATCTTTCTACTTCCTAGGCATGTCTCAGTTTCACCCACATCTTCCCATCACTGTCACCACCACACTGACCTCCATCCTATGTATCCGGTATCACTTTCCATGTAGAATAAACACTGCATCACAGATGTAGAAAAAAAACTTACGGTTACCAAGGGACACGATGGAGGAAAGATAATTGGAAGATTTGGATTGACATGCACATATGTACGTACTACTATATAAAAAATAGATAACTAGGGTCTTCCCTGGCAGTCCAGAGGTTAGGACTGCCAACTTAAAAAGAAAAATGCACAACATGAAAGTTGAGAGTTAAGTCTTATTTGGGGCAAAATGAGGAATACTATGGGAGCTTCCAAGGTGGCACCAGTGATAAAGAACCCGCCTGTCAATGCAGGAGACACCGGAGATGCAGGTTCAATTCCTGGATTGGGAAGATCCCCTGGAGGAGGGCCTGGCAACCTACTCCAGTATTCTTGCATGGAGAATCCCACTGACAGAGGAGCCTGTGGGGTACAGTCCACAGGGTCACAAAGAGTTGGACACGACTGACGCAACTTAGCACACACACATAAAGTGTACTATAGCCTGGGAGACAGCTCTGAGAACCTGCTTCAAAGAGGTAGGGTGCAAGGTGATTTTGGTGAAGAGGGGTACATGCAGTGAAGGATGCATTTTTTGCAGGTTTCTACTAGTCATGAGGAGTAGTGGTCATCATGAAGGATTTTAGTGCTTTCTAGATAATGAGGAGATACAAGAATTGGGCTCATAAAATCAGCTCCTGAAAATATTTAACTATCTGAAGTCCTGTTCTGCCAGTTTTTGCTAGAGCACAGAGTGCATTTCTGCTTTCCACCCTGAAATCCTTTCAGTGGATGTTGAAAGTCAGCAGCTGCAGCAGCAAATGATTTAATCCTTGTAGAGGCAGATGGCAAGGGCCAATTTGTACTTCACAAGATTCTGTGCTTTCACTGCCTAGGGCCCAGGTTCAATCCCTAGTTGGGAAACTAAGATCGCCACATGCCACGTGATGTGGCAAAAAAATAAAATAAATAAAATTAAAAATAACTAATAAGAACCTACTGTATAGTACAGAGAACTCTACTTAATACTCTGTAATGATCTATATGGGAATGGGATCTAAAAAAGAATGAAAGTATGCATATGTACGACTGAATCACTTTGCTATACACCTGAAACTAACATAACAATGTGAATCAACTATACCCCAATAAACATTAATTAAAAACAAACAGGCTCCCATCTGGCCTCTGCCTCCTGGACCTGATGATGTCAAGCTCCTACCTGAAAGTCTACACTGGCTTCTTCTGCCCATAGGATTTCAGTTCTAATTCTCTGATATGGTTTGCAAGGCCAATCATGACCAGACACCTCCTCCACCTCCCAACTTTCATTCCTCTTCATTTCCCTTGCCCTTCATACTCTTCCCCTTATTTGTTCTCCCTTCCATCCTTACTGAGCTCCTTTTAGTTTCTGAACATGTCATCTGTTTGTAATCTCTGAATCTTAGTCAATGCTAGTCCCCCTGCCTGGAAGAGCTCCTTTGAGTCCCCTCCCAGCCTATCACCTTGCTGATTGCACCTTTTTTCTTAAAAAAAAAAAAAAAAAAAAAACCTTATTTGGTTGCACCTGGTCTTAGCAGCCAATGAAGCATCTTGGAAGTGAAGCCTCCAACTCTCTTTGATCATGTACCCCATGTGGAGAGAGCTGTCCCCTCTGATTCTAGAGCTAAACAGATGAATGTGGTTGCCTGGAGACCTAAACTTGGGATGCTCTGTTAAGCAACAAGAAATAACCAGGGGGTTGTTGAGCCCTGGAAGTGGAGTGTTGCTGCCTGACATGCACCATTGGCTTTGGGACCCGGCAGCAGGCAGGCGTCTAAAGGCTCAGGGATGGTGTCAGAGACAGGGTAGAAGGCTGAAGCTGGGGGCGTAAGAGAGCAATGGAGTCTCCAGTTACAGAGGAGAGTTTGGCAATACTGTTGCCATTGTCTCCTGTACTTAGAAAGTCAGAACTGTGCTTCAGGAATTCAGTGACCTGGTGAAGGAGACCGCTGGGCTGTTTCTAAAGGGCTTCCAGGCTTCTCCTAGCTGCCTGATGAATTTTCATCAAGATACGTGCATAACCCAGTCATGCTGTCTCCATGCATCATGCACTGAGGCGTAAACAACCTGGGACTTCTCCAGGTCGCTCAAGAGTCAGCTTGTCCAATGAGACTGGCTAGCGTGTTGTCATCTGGGTTGTTCAACCCTCCTGGGGAAGGAGACCCACAGAAGGCCAACTGGCAGCACTGCCATCTTAGCAGACCAGGAGGGGACTGGCAGAGAACCAGAGATCTCAGCACTAGACCTTCTCCTCTTCCCCATGCTCCCCGTTAGGTCAATATACAAAAGTGTTTCTAACATATACACAATAATATAAAGAATAACCAACCCTCCTCTCCACTATAACCACAACCCTGCATTTTGTGTTCGTTTCCCTTCTTTTCCTTTACAGTTATGCTATGTATGTATATATCTACAGTGATACAGGTAATTTTGCTTGTTTCTGAACTGACAGAACTAGAATTCTACCGTGTGCAATCTCTTGCAGTTTGCTTTATTCTCTCAACGTTCTACCCATGGGTTTCACCTCTGTGGTTTTGGTTTCGATCTTTGCAACCGGTCTATCAAATAAATGGCTACTCACTATGTCCATCCTGGCACAATGTGTTGTGCATCTCGGGTGGCCGATAAACCCTCTATGATGATGCTGTGCAAGATGAGTTCACAGAACAGCCAGACCACTCATTTTCACGCAGACGTAGTTGCAACATCGGGGAAACCGAGTGTCCACATGAGGAGTGGAAAGCAGGCTTTGTCTCACCCACTCTCTCTCTAGGGAGTTTTTTGAGTTAGTACCATCAATAATAGAAGTAAAATTTTCATATAATGTAGACGGAACAAAAATAACAGTTAATCCTCTGGGCATCAAACTAACAGGCCTAATATTTTTCTAGGTACTGGAGTATTTGTTTCCTCCGCCAGTCTCTGATATTTTAGTTCTCTGGCTCTCAATTTTGAGTCCTTTTGTAGTCACCCCCTGAACATTAAAAACTCTGGATGTCTGTATCGCATTCCGGGAGATTCTGATGCAATCGGTCTGAGGTGATGCCCTTGCGTGGAGGTTTTGAAAAGTTCCAGAGACTCAGAGATGTAGTGGAGTTGAGAATCTCTGGTTCACACCACTTCGTTTCCTCCTCAGGGTCCAGCGCGGCGCCTGGTGGAAAGTGATGCTCAGAATGGATACACAACGTTCAGTTTCTCAGGAAGAGAGGAAGCGAGGCCTCAGAACCTCAAACCCTTCGGGTGCCCTGGGGCGAAGACCACTGAGGAGCCAAGTCCTGCCAAGCTAGTGGGTGAGGGCGACGCCCCCGTGCCCAGGTCTCTCCCCAACTGCCCCGACTCTAGAAAGTTCCCACCCTGGAGGGCAGGTACTCTCCGGTCAATTCTCAAAGGCCTCAGAAGATACACGGCCACCGCGAAGTTTGGCGGTGCCAGGTGGTTTCTTGTTTCCACAGGTGAGGCAGAGTCTGAAGAAACTAAGGTGGCCTCTTGGGGCTCTGGGCCAAACCGGGTCGACTTTAGTCCAGAGTCCTCTCTTGGCTTCAAATTGCAGCCTGGCAGCACCTCCCGAGACAGGTGGAGAGGGAGGCACCAGAGAATGCCTGCTCCGCGAGGAAGGCGGTGCGTCCCCTGCGCCCGGAGCGCGTGTCTAGGCGAAACCAGCCAGAGCTGCACGTGGCGCGGCGGGAGAGGACGTCTGCGGAAGCGGACTACAAGTCCCGAGAGGCCTCGCGCTGGGATGGGCGGGGCCTCGCGGGGCCGGGCGTGCGCAGTGGCTCTCGGGAGTGGCGGGGCTGCCTCTCCGGGCTGTCAGCTGTGGCCCCGGGCGCCCGGGCGGGGGTGGTTGCGGCCATTGGCCGAGAGGCGGCGGGGCGGGGCCGTCGTGCGCCGCAGCGGGTTCATGCCGAGCGGGTGGAGGCGGGCCGCCGATCCGGTAGGCGCGCGCCGGTCTGCAGCTTACGGCCTGAACCATGGCAGCGGCGCCCCTGAAAGTGTGCATCGTGGGCTCGGGGAACTGGTGAGCGGCAGCGGGCGGGCGGCGCGGACTCCGCCTCCAGGAAGCCCCTCTCCAGGGCGAGCGAGGATGCGCGTCCCCGCCGCGGCGAGGACACCCGGCACCGCGCGTGGGGAGGCGGGGCGGGCAGCGTCGCGGCCCGGCTGGGCACCGCGCACCCGGGGAGGCCGCGCCGAGGCACCAGCTGGGGAGGCCCAGAGCCCGCGTGCTCATGGAGGCGGCGCAGAGAGAGGGGACGGGTGCCCGCGGGCACCTGTCTGCGCTCGCGGCACCAGGCAGCGGACGCTCGGGGGCCACCTGCTCGCCACGCCCGGGGGGTTTGGGCAACATCCTCAGGACGTTCTCCATTCTCCTGGGCAGATCGCCTGGGTAGAGGAGTTGTAGGAGGCTCGAGCATTCTTCCTGGGGTTTCCGTGTCAAGGAAACCGAGGCAGAGGGGGATGAAGGGTGCCTGCCATGCAGGTCGAGGGCGGGGCCGGCTCTGCCCTTCCAAGTGCAAGTCCGGCTCCAGGCTTCTGCTAAGTCCCGTATCTTACTAACATGTCGGGAAGAAAATCCAAGTTGCCTACAGCCTGGGCTTCTCCAGTAGCTCAAGGGCTTTGGGAATTCTTAGCTGGGGGGCCGGGGCGGAGTGGGGGGGATGTTTGCGAAGCTTTGCGTCCCCGCTGTGCTAGGAGTTCTCGTAAGAACTTTAAATGTTAGCCCTTTTAGTTCCCTTTCTCAGACTAATACAGTTGGATTATTTGGTGTGTTTGGGTGACTGTAGAGGAAAGTGGGCTGGGGGCGAGGAGGCGGAATATGGTATAGCATCTGATATTTTCAATCTTTTTCCATGGCTGCCCGCTGTTTTTCCCACATTCGAGGGACTGGTATAAGAATAGTTAAAAGAGTGATGTCCTTTAAGTCCTGTGGCCGCACACTCATCAAGTTCACAAGTTCACGCTTGTAGCAGTCCTACAGAAATTGGTACTAGTTACTCGGTCTTCCTCTTTAAGACTTGGCCCAGAAAGTACTTTTTGGAGGAAACCTTTTCTGATTCGCCACTTTTCCATCCCAGCGAGGCCAGGAGCCCTGTGCCCTGTTGCTAACATCTGTCACAGGTGATGACTTATTTGATTATCTGCTTCCACTCCTCCCCTTTCAGCTCTTGAGAACAGCAAGAGCTAGGCATGTACTTGGTAAATACTGAATGAATAAACACAAACTAAGTTAAAAAAAAAATCTTTTGGCCATACTGAGCTGCATGTGGAATCTTAGTTCCAGAGTCAGAGATCCAACCCTCCCCGCCCCCTACCGCCGCGACCTGGCCCCCCACCCCCCATCGTGTATTGGCAGCATGGAGACTTGACCACTGGGGAAGTCACCCCAAACTCATTTTTTAACGAAGAAATGTAATTATGTATGATTTAGCAAAAATTCACATATTCACATTGTTTGAAAGGTACCCCATAACCCACCAAAAAAAAAAAATTATTTTCCAAGTTCCAAGACAACCCACAGTTGTCTCCCAAGGTACCTCCTGGAGGAAAACCAGTGTTATCAGTTTATTCTGTTCTTTCTGGAAGAATTCCATCAGATGCAAGAGAATGTTTACAAGTAGTATTTTATCTCACATCCCTGCAGGGGGATATTTTGCACTTTTCTGTAAACTTTTTTCAACCACAACAAAATGTTCTGTCCTGCATTTAATTGAGTTGGTAACTATCCACTGGAGAGCTTCATTTGGACTTGCTGCTGGACTTTACCAGTTCTTATCCCCAGGCACTTGAGTGAAATGCTGGCTGCCTCATGGACTGTGAGCCTGGAAACACGCCCATTCATCGTGTGTTCTTTAACTCTAGTTTCCTCTTCCGAAAGAGGCCCCAGAACCACAGATAACAGCACCTTTTCCTTCTTTGGCAAGGTGCAGGAGAAATAGAATGGCTGGACCATGCGGGGTTTGGGCCTGGAGCTAGAGTCGTGAAATGACCCTCCTGCCCCCATCTCTGACTTTGGCTGCCTTCCCGCAGCTTCACTCTGATGTTCTTAACTGTGTTTCTTGGCTTGCTCCGGGTCGAGGAAGTGGAGTGGAGCTTGGCTAGTGACACTGGAGCAGAGCAATTGAGAAATGCGCCGATGGTTTGGCCTGGCTGCCGGGCTCCATTAATGATGGGAGCAGATGGGAATAGTCATTGGCTTCCCAGGCTCTGTCCCGGGTACAGAGCCACGCCAGTCCTAGAGAGAGGTTCCACGACCTCAGCAGAGAGATTCAGGAACTTAGGAACAGAAAATGACACAGAGAGGCTGCCCAGGGGCCCACTGAGTGTTCAGCTCTGGTCATAGACATTTGCCTGTCTGCTCCTTGCAGATCTAGTGGTCTTTCCAGGGGTAGGAATGCAGTGGACACCGTCTCCGCCTTCAGGTCACAGATAGATAAGGACTTGGAAGATTACGTTCAAAAGAAATACAAAGTGGAATGAAATATCTGCCACAGATTAGACGTTTTAGGTTTATTTTCCTCCTGCGGCTTGTGGGTTCTTATTTCCCCGACCAGGGATGAAACCCGCACCCCTGCAGTAGAAGCATGGAATCTTAACCCCTGGACTGCCAGGGAAGTCCCAAGATTAGATGTTTTAAATAGTATTTTTAATGTTGTTGTTCAGTTGCTAAGTCGTGTGTGACTCTTTGCAACACCATGGACTGCAGCACACCAGGCTTCCCTGTCCTTCACTGCCTCCCAGAATTTGTGCAGATCATGTCCATTGAGTCAGTGATGCCATCCAGCCATCTCATTCTCTGTCATCCCCTTCTCCTGCCTTCAGTCTTTCCCAGCATCACAGTCTTTTCCAAAGAGTTGGCTCTTCACATCAGGTAGCCAAAGGATTGGAGCTTCAGCTTCAGTATCAGCCCTTCCAATGAATATTCAGGGTTGATTTCCTTTAGGACTGACTGGTTTGATCTCCTTGCTGTCCAAAGGACTCTCAAGAGTCTTCTTCAGCACCGCAATTTGAAAACATCAGTTTGTTGGCGCTCAGCTTTCTTTTTGGTCCAACTCTCAAAGCCATACATGACTATTGGGAAAACCATAGCTTTGACTATACAGACCTTTGACAGCAAAGTGGAATGCAGTGTTTTTAATAGTGTTCGTTAAAACATGATTCAAAGACCACTTGCATCAGAATTGTGTGTGTGCGTTGGTTACTCAATCATGTCCACCTCTTTGTGACCTCATGGACTGTAGCCCTCCAGGCTCCTCTGTCCATAGAATTCTCCAAGCAAGAATACTGGAGTGGGTTGCCATTTCCTTCTCCAGGGGGTCTTCCCAACCCAGGGATTGAACCCAGATCTCCTGCATTGCAGGCAGATTCTTTACCAGCTGAACCAGAATTAGTACCAAGGAATCTGAACTTGCTGAATCACATTCCCTGAGGGCAGGGCAGATTTTTTTCCCTTCAGGGACTTAAGCCTTTTGCTAACTTTTTTTTTTTTTTTTTTTTGCCTTGCCACAAAGCATGTGGGATCTTAGTTCCAGTTCCCAGTCCAGGGATCAAACCCATACCCTCGCATTAGAACAGAGTCTTAAACACTGAGCCACAATCTTTTCCACAAACACTGAACCCAATCTTCCACTAATTTTAAAACAGATTACCAAAAGACAGGCCCTTCCAGATTCTCAGGAATAGGAAGTTGCCTAAGCAGTGTTTACACTTGGGAACTTGAAGTTGCTGAGAATGCTCAGGCAAATAAAGGTGTTATATCTGTAGCTATAAGGTGGCTCACATTAAGTTCGTCCTGCAATTTAAATGAGCATCTATAACTATGCAGATACCTGAAGAATGACAGGACCTGTCCCACCCTCCTGCACTTTGAGAGTGGAAGCTGGGGCACCTCACTGAGCCCTGCTGGGCTGCCCGCTGCGGGAAACCGGCACTGCGTTTCATGGGCCTGGTCCCGATGACTCAGAAAAGCAACTGAAAGGAAAAAGCAAAAGCCTCCTAAGTTCCTGCAAAGATGAAACAAAGTTCCTCCGGCGAAAAGATCTCCAGGAGATCTCTCCTTGGGACAGCCGCCCGGATACAGGGATAAGATGTAGTTTGAGAACTAAAACCTCAGGGTTGTGTTAGTGAGAGCTCGGCCTCTTTGTGCATCGATACGGAACCAGACCCTGGAGACCAGAGGTGTGGGTGAAGCAGAAAAGGACCGCTTTATTACCTGGTCAGGCAAAGGGGGACACACCAGGCTTCTGCCTGGAAAAGCTGTGTGTATCTTCCGGAGAACTTGATGAGGGTTTTCATAACAGTGGGTCAAAGGTGGGGTTGCTGCCAAGATCAGGGAGTATGCTGGATCTCAGGGGGTCGGTCTTCTAACCTTGATGAGCTGCTCTAGTCCCTTTAATCTTGCCTTAGGTGGTTTCTCAGTTGATTAGCCGACTGTTCGAATCCACCCTTTGGAACTCAGGAAAGGTATAATGGCTGGAGTCCTGCCTACCAGAAACGGGACACAGAAAGGCCTCTGTGCCTGGGAGCCCCACAGGGCCCCACTCGGTTTCACTTGTATTTGCAGCCCCACCTCTGTGCCTGGGAGCTAAGTCCAGAAACACCCCAAACCTCCTTGGGAGGTCAGGTGAGGCAAGAGGCAGCAGTAATAGGATTCCACCCTGATCTCCTGGTTTCTTACCCTGTCAGTCTAGGTCCTTGAGCAAACTGCTTCTCTCCAAGGGTCAGGTTCTGACATTGGTACGTGCTGTTTAGGATCATGGTTAGAATGCAGTGTGGTGATCCAGGAGAGACCTAGGTTCAATCCCTGGTTTGGGAAGATCCCCTGGAGAAGGGAAAGGCTCACCACTCCGGTATTCTGGGCTAGAGAATTCCATGGACTTATTGTCCATGGGGTCCCAAAGAGTTGAACAGGACTGAGCGACTTTCACCGCTTCAGGAGAGTGCAGAGCCACTGGCACTCAGTCAATGTCAGCTGATGAGAAAATGTTACTTTCGTTAGTTGGGTCACCTTTGACCAGCACTGTTACCAAGTCACACAACGGACCTTTTCAAGGTCAGTGTTTAATAAGGTGGAGTGGGAACCCAGATCCTTCTAACTCCAATTTATGTCTCTATAAATTCTTATCATTTTCAGTGAGAAGCATACTTCTTTCTACCTGAGCGCCAATGCTAATCACAAAATGCCAAGGAACAGAGGCAGAGGAGGGGAAAAGATCAGAGAGCAGGAGGAGTTTCTAGAAGTTATCTTTTGCCCTTGTTTACACTGTCACCTCACAGCTTGACTGACTCCTGGGACTGAAGGTCAGGGAGACCTTTGGCCTACTTTGTACTGATGGCCGAAGCTGGACATGTGGGTGGCTCTTTTTGTCCTGCTGGAAGCGTCTGAATATAGCCTGGCTGGCTCTTCGTCCCCCGTGTCATCCTTTTTCGTCTGTGTTACTCAGTGTCAGTGATGATTCTTGCTGTATCCTGACATGGAGAGCTTGAACAGATTTGAGCATCGGCGTGTGAGCTCCTCTGAGGTCAAAAATGACCCTTTCCCTGTCCACAGGCAGCGGAACTGACACGCCTCTGCTCTGGAAGCCGGGGTGGGTAGTGATGGGTAGGGGCGACCTGGGAGGAGACCCACTTCCCCGACCAGCCAGGCCGAAGACACCTTCCAGGCTGATACACCTATTTCTGTTTCTGTGCAGTAAAAACATCACAGCTATTCTGGGGGTGAGTCCGGTTTTCCTATCTGAGCCCTCTTTCACCATTCTTCATTTCCTCCTCGTCTTTAAGGGGGATAATCATTATAGTAGTTACCACTTATGGGCATTTTCTGTGTCTGGAATATGTGCTATTTCATGTATATCTAATAATAAGCCTATGAGGTACTATTATTATCATCCCTATTTTAGATGATGAAATTGACATCGGAAAACTTTTCAAGGTCAGTGGTTAATACAATAGAATTGAAACGCAGATCCCTCTAACTTCAGTGTGCTTGTTTCTAGAAATTCTTATCATTTTTATTTAGTTTTTTGGCCATGACCAAGCAGAATGTGGAATCTTTGTTCTCAGACTAGGGATCGAACCCACGTGCCCTGCCGTGGAAATGTGGAGTCTTAAGCCCCGGACTGCCAGAGAAGTTCCTAATTCTTACCATTTTTAGTGAGAAGCATACTTTTATCTGAATAAATCCCATCTGCACAAAAAAAGTGAATATCTTACCCTCCCTAAAAAAGTCTAGTATAAAAATCAAATTGAAGTGAGGTCTTAAAAAGCATCCCAGAGGGACTTCCTTGGTGGCAAAAGTCTTGGGAAAAAAGATCCTGTTCAGTTTCCCTCCGCAGCAGGCATCCCTTCTCCTGCAGTTACGGCAGGATCACACTTTGCTGTTTATAAGGTGTGTGCGCTCAGTCGCTTCAGTCATGTCTGACGCTGCAACGCCATGGACTGTAGCCTGCCAGGCTCCTCTGTCCATGGGATTCTCCAGGCAAGAATACCGGAGTGGCTTGCCATGCCCTCCTCCAGGGGATCTTCCCCACCTAGGGATCCAGCCCGCATCTCCTGCGTCTCCTGCCTCACAGGTGAATTCTTTACCACTGAGCCAGCAAGGAAGCCCCGTTAATAAGGTGCCCGACCTTAAAATGAATCTAGAAAATTAATCATTAGAAAAGCCTTGTATGTGGGAGACCAGCTTCCACCCAGTAGCCTCAGAGCAGCGGCCAGGTGAGCCCAGTCTTTCTGAAGACACGTCCCATTGTTTAGAGAATCATGTATCCACCAGCTCTTCTCTGTAGTATCTCCAGGTTTCTCAGTGGTTGCCGGTGGGAAGTTGTGTCAGGCGCCTCCCCTCCAGATCTTTCTTCTGCCCCTCATCCCTGACTCCCAGGGCTTGATGGCATCAGGAACTAAGCCTGGCGTTCCTCCAGCTCCTCTGGGGCTCTCCTTGCGGCGCTTTGCCATCCTTCTGCACTTTGGGGCTCAGCGCCTCCCGCAGTTGGGTGCCAGGACTTCAGTTATCTGCTGCTGCCCAGCTATCTCCCCCTGAGACTTCCTGACTTCAAACAGCCGTCACTGTTGGCTTCTGAGTCTGGGGCTCGGCAGTTTGGGCTAAGCTGGGTGGGTCTGTGCTGGTCTCTCCTGGGCTGACTGGTAAGGCAGCATTCGGGTGGGGAGTGGGCTGGGGCTCTCGGTCCTCCAAACCCCCTTTCATGGGGGGTGGGCTTTGGCCAGGCTGATGGGGCTGACAAGCCACATGTTTCTCTGTCTGCAGCAGGCAAGCTTGGGCTCCTCCGTGTGGTGACTGGATTCCAACTTCCAGAAAGAGTTCATACGAATTCCTCACATATGTGGAATTATACAGTGATTTTTGTTTTTTTGTAACTGGCTTATTTCATTTAGTATAATGTCCTCATGTTTCACTTGTACCATGTACCAAAATCTCCTCCCTTTTTAAGGCTGAATGATGGAATATATACACCACCTTCTCTTTCTCTGTCCATCGGTGAACACTCGGGTTGCCGCTATCTTTTGGCTCTCGTGTATAATTCTGCTATGAACATTGATGAACAAATACCTCTTCAGGATCCTGCTTTCAAGTCTTTTGGGTGTACGCCCAGAAGGGGAATTGCTGGATCAGATGGTAATTCTATTTTTAGTTTTTTGAGGAACCTCTGTATTGTTTTTCATAGCAGTTGTGCCATTTTACATTCCCACCAGCAGAGCACAAGGGTTCCAATTTCTGCACATGTCTTTTCACTAAATACTTGCTTTTTCGTTTTGTTTTAAAATAGTAGCCACCCTGACAGGTGTGAGGTAGTATGTATTTTATTAACTGCATATGATCATATGTTAGGTACACTTTTGCATCCTGTTTTCTGTTAAGTGTAGCATTCTATCTTAGGCTTTTCACCTGCAGTTTAGAGTTTGATCGACAGGCTCTTTTTTTCATCTCTTCTCCCTCTCCTTTTTCTGTGTGAAGTTGTTCACACCTCTGTGGTTGTTAGCTTTGGTTTTAAACTTAGGAAGCTTCCCTATCCAGAGATCAAATAAGCATTCACCAAATTGAATCTATTTTTAAAATACTTCATTTTTCACATTTGCATCTAAATACTCTGGTATTTGATTGTACTCTAAAAGCCCTTAGCTGCAAAGAATTATGCAAAATGTTAACAGTGGTTCTCTCTGGTAGTGAGTTATTTGTAACTGTTTTTTTCATCTTTCATGAATAGCTTTTAGAAATAAGAAAGTAGATGTTATTTAAACCAAAATTGTGGAAAAGGAAATGGCAACCCACTCCAGTATTCTTGCCTGGAGAATCCCATGGAAAGAGGAGCCTGGCGGGCTACAATCCATGGGGTCGCTAGGAGTTGGACATGACTCACAGACCGAAATTGACCATTCTCTTCCCTTGGATACGTAGGCTGGATCAGCTCTGGGCATGGGATGGGAAGAGTCTAGCTGAACCCTTGTTTGTTCTCCCTGAAGAGTTTCCTCCTTGGTTAAAGAGGGATGGTCTTGTGGGTTCCTTTCTGGACCAGAAAGCTTCTGCACCGTGCAGTTCTGGGAATTGTCAGCCTGCCTGGATAGATATCTTGTCCCTCAGCTGATTAAAATGTCACTTCTTTTGGAGAGGAAGCGAGGAGCCAGCACGAAGGGGTTGAGGGTGTTGCCTAGTGGAGGTTAGGACTTCCAGCAGGTGAGTGTCTGTCCATCTGGGACCCAGGGAGAGAGAGCAGAGTGGTGAAGACATGTGAAGTGAAAGTTGCTCAGGTGTGGCCACTCTTTGCAACCCCACGGGGTATATAGTCCATGGAATTCTCCAGGCCAGGATACTGGAGTGGGTAGCCTTCTCCAGGGGATCTTTCCAACCCAGGGATCGAACCCAGGTCTCCTGTATTACAGGTGGAATCTTTACCAGCTGAGCCACCAGGGAAGCCCAGGAATACTGGTGTGGGTGGCCTTTCCCTTCTCCAGGGGATCTTCCCAACCCAGGAATCGAACCCAGGTCTCCCTCATTGCAGGCAGATTCTTTACCAGCTCAGCCACTAGGGAAGCCCGGTGAAGACATGGCTAGGTTGCAGATCTTCTTCTTTGTTCATCTCCCTAGATTCTTCAGTGAATTGAATTTCTTGCTTCCCCAATCACATCTCTTCCTGTCCCTTCCCCACCCCGTCCATGAGTGACACAGAACTGGCTTGGCCCAGAGTCACCTGGAGTTACCTCTAGCTGCGTATCTGACACATCCCTTTGCTCCTGCTGCAAAATAGCCCACTCACCCCCAACGCAGTGCTGAAAATAACACGCACGTGTTGTTGCTTGTGCATCTCTGAATCCGCTGGTTCATTCTTGGCTTGGCCCCACTCCTCACGTGCCTGCGACTGGCTCAGTGTTGGCTGGAAGCTCTCCTTTGCCTGTTCTTCCCATCCCTAGAGTGTGAAGCCCCTTTGCTTCTCTGCAGACGTAGGGACTGTTCCCATGTCTTCTCCCTGGACCACCCTCCCCGCGCCCCCCACCCCACCCGCAATGCCAGGTCTGTCCATCGTTTCTCTCAGCTGAATCTTTGGTGTGTGAGACTTCGTGGATGAACTGGGTTGCATTGGAGTCCTTTGTGTTGAGAGTCTGTCGCAACTGACCCTTCTAATCATGTGTCCCTCATTCCCCTTCACCTCTTATCACACACAGGACTGAATTCCTTTTACTTTGTTCTCTCTTAAGTGGGTGTGATCTCGGGTGGCCTCCGCCTGCAAGGGCTTGGAGCAGGGCTTGGGTTCCCAGCTGGAGACTGAGTCCAGATCGAGGTCAACTAGATCCTAGCCACTAGACCAGCGGTCAGTGACAGGAACCCTGGCCCTTCAGCTCTGCAGAAAAGAACTTCCACAAAGACGGAAAGGGGTGAAGCAAGTATTCATTAAGAGGAAGCGAGTGCAGTGTGTATGGACAGACACACGGCAGACTCAGAGGGAGAGTCCCTGAGGCGCACTCTCCTGGCAGTTTGAATTACTTTTATGGTGCATTTCTTTTTTTTTTTCACAAACCGCAGATATTTATTTTATTCATACCCAAGAAATTGATGAAAATATTTAATATGCATATCCCCTATAATCAGGAACAGAAAAGAAATAATTGAGCTAATTAAATAAAGCACATTGCCCACAAAAATATCCCTCACCCTTAATCTGCATATTTTCATTCACTGACTCTTCAGCAGAGTTTAAACTGTACCCTGACAGGTTTCAGCATATTAAAATCAAGTTGCTAAAAATGAGTTGGTGTGAGTAACCTTACAAGAAGGTAGGAAGATAGTTGAGAAAAACGATACCTACTTTCTCAATCTTCCAGGGCAAAGAGATGACCTCCTGAGAATGAAAGTTTTAAGTTAATGCTCAAGAGAATTTGGAATAGTCATTGAAGAGTAGAGCAGAGAAAGCTGAATGTTGACAGGTGGTATGGAAAGCTCATGAGATTGAATGGAGATAACAAGTTTGTGATGGTGCCAGTCCATATGTCTCTCCAGCAGTACTCGCCGGCCAAGTTCAGAAGGATAGGACAGTTGAACACTGCTGCTGCTGCTAAGTCGCGTAAGTCGTGTCTGACTCTGTGCGACCCCATAGACAGCAGCCCACCAGGCTCCCCTATCCCTGGGATTCTCCAGGCAAGAACACTGGAGTGGGTTGCCATTTCCTTCTCCAGTGCATGAAAGTGAAAAGTGAAAGTGAACTCGCTCAGTCGTGTCCAACTTTGCAACCCCATGGACTGCAGCCTACCAGGTTCCTCCATCCATGGGATTTTCCAGGCAAGAGTACTGGAGTGGTTTGCCGTTGCCTTCTCCGTATGGGGCATTTCTTAATGGTTTTCCTTTGGCCGATCATTTTGGTTTGCATTCACAGTCCATATTTGATGTATCTCAGGATCCTCGCATGTGTGCGCGTACATCACTAAGCCTAGATGGATTGTACCAAAAAGACGTATGGTAGGGAACATCCCTGGTATCACTTCCCTATAGCCTCTAAGGAGCCTCGCTGCACATGTGTGGTCGGGGAGGTCTCCTGACTTCGAGCGAGAATGAGAAATATGTCATCTGGGCAGGGTCCAACTTCCTCCTTTAATTGTCCTGCTGTTCTCACCTCGGAGTTTTGGTCCAAAGAGAATGAATCTCCAATTGCTTTACTTTGGGAGGCCCTCTACCTCCTGCCTCATGTGGGAAGCTTTTTTTTTTCTTTAAATATTCATTTATTTAATTTGGCTATATCAAGTCTTAGTTGTGGTATGTGGGAATCTAGTTCCCTGACCAGGGATTGAACCTGGGCTCCCTGTATTGGGAGTGTGGTGTCTTAGCCACTGGATCCCAGTGAAGTCCCAAAGTGGTTGGGAAGCTTTGGAGAGCACTGCTTTGTATTGCCAGCTTCCTGCCAAATGCATTATACACAATAGGTGTTCAGGACATTTTTTGCAACCGAGATCAATGCGTGAATGAAAGACTGAGTGAAGGCGTTGATGAAACTAAGGAGCAGGTAGAATGCAGTCCTGATGAGCTTACAGGAGTGAACAGTATACCTGGAGTTCTCTTTTTTTTTTCTGTCCTAAGCTCCTTTGAGCACCATAGGACAGGGTCTGTCTGGTGGGCTTAGTTCTTAATCGTTCTAATTGTTATTTAAGTTCTCTTAACTAACTTTTCAGCAGACACTACAGTAGGTTTGTCCCTGGTTGCAAATGCTTGACTTCTTCAGGAGGCGACTGAAGGGAGAAGCAGGTGTATTCCAGTAAGACTGGACCGTGGGGAGGGCGCTTGTGGTTCTAGTTTATTTTCTCACTGGCTTTACTAGACTTGGATTCCTAGTGTCTTAGAGATCCCCACCCATCTCGGTTTGCTGGGTTCATCAGAATCACACTTGGTCCCTTTGACCTTGTGTGAATTATCAGGATAAACGTTTGGATAAAGGTGATAGTGATGGTGGGGAGATTCTTGGCCTTTTCTTCTATCAAGTATCAGAGGAGAATTGGGTGAATGGATATTTAGCTAATAAACTGTCCTGCTGGCATAGAATAAGGTTTTCACAGGGAGAGCCACAGTTGCACATAATCTATTGTGCAGCCAAAGATAAAGGCAAGGATAACACTCTCCGTCTCTTCTGTATCAGTTTGGTCCTGCCCCCTTTTTGCCATTACCCCTTACTCATTTTCCAAACTGTCTTAAGAATAATGTTAGAAAAAATAATGAATGCCCTGACATGTGAATTCTCCAGGTGCTCCGGGCCTTTCTTTCCTTTGCTCCTCACACCAGGAAGGTTGTCTAAGAAACAAACTGTTTTTCCGTTCAAAGTCCTGAAAAAGAAACTGGTTGGCTTAGCTAGAGGTACCACCCCTGGCCCAAATTGCTGCACCCAGCACATCCCTGAAATGGGCACAGGTGCCAGAGCTGACCAGCAACATCTGTGCTGTAGGGACCAGCTGCACACCCACGGCTCTTGTGCAGAGGACTGGCATCAACTGGCATCTTCTCTTCCCTCAGGGGAAAGCCTGTGGATGACTGATTCATTCCCAGGATATGTTTGGTGAATAGAGATGCAGAGAAAAGGGAGCTTTTAGAGGCTGCTGGGTGTCTGGTAGGGAGACCAGACCTGGAGCCCTTGCTCTGCTCTTTCTCTTGAATCCACTTGGATCTTGTCTTTCCTTTATGACTCCACTTGGGCCCTGGTGGAGTTCACCAGAACACAGCTTATTCTACAGTAACTGCATATGAACAGTCTTTTGATAGATTTGAAATATAGCCTAATGGCCTTGGAGACTTTGGGAACCCTTGAACTGTTTGGTTTTTTGGTTTTGTTTTTTTTTTGCTTTTTTGTTTTCAAGATTTCTGTGTTTTATTTTTGGCTACACTGGGTCTCTGTTGCTTTCCCCAGCTTTCCCCAGTGGCTAAGACAACTAGAGAGGGGGCTACTCTCTAGTTGTGGTGGTTGGGCTTCTGATTGAGGAGGCTTCTCTTATTGCAAAACCCAGGCTGTAAGACACATGGACTTCAGTAGTTGCTCTGGAGCCTGTGAGTTGCACAGGCCTAGTTGCCTCACTGCATGTGGAATCTTCCTGGAGCAGGGGTTGAACCTGGGTCCCCTGCATTGTCAGGTGGATTCTTAATCACTGGGCCACTGGGGAAGCCCTGAAGTGTTATTTTATGCCATCTTTCAGGTGGATTTCTCTTCCACCTGTGATAGTCTCTTCCAAGAAAGGTTGATGCCTTCTAGTCTCAAGGGGAGCTACTTTTTGACCTTGTACCAAATTCTGAGGCTTTCCTGACCACAGGGTGGTATTTCCAAGTGAAAACAACCAAGTTTCAGCTGAGGCAATATCATATCTTGAGTTCTAAGCTCAGTGCTTGAATAAGAACTCAAGTCTACTGAATTATAATCTGGTGCTTCTTCTCTTCTGCTCAAGGGAATTTATCATGTTTTTTCTTTTTAAAACATTTTTTATTATTATTTTTAAACATTTTCTTCTCCATCGTTTCTTTTGCAGGGGTTCAGCTGTTGCAAAAATAATTGGTAATAATGTCAAGAAACTTCAGAAGTTTGCCTCCACGGTCAAGATGTGGGTCTTTGAAGAAACAGTTAATGGGAGAAAACTGACAGACATCATAAATAACGACCATGAAAATGTGAAATACCTCCCTGGACACAAGCTGCCAGAAAACGTGGTAAGATTTGGGGGTAGAAAGTTGACAAAAAAATTCACTCAGATTTTCCCACTACATCTTATGGAAAAATCAGAATGAACCTTTTGGCCAACCCAATTCATTTGGCTCATTCTGAAAGTTAGGCTTGACTGAGTGAGCACCTAGGACTTGGGGGAGGGGATGGGAAAACTGCTTCCCCAGTCTCCTGTTCCTTTCTCCCACCAAATTCACTGCTTGATCTGTTTTGGTTTTCCTCCCTGGTGGCTCAGACGGTAAAATGTCTGCCTATAATGCGGGAGACCTGGGTTCGATCCCTGGGTTGGGAAGATCCTCTGGAGAAGGAAATAGCAACCCCCTCCAGTACTCTTGCCTGGAAGATCCCATGGACGGAGGAGCCTGGTGGGCTACAGTCTATGGGGTCGCAAAGAGTTGGACACGACTGAGCGACTTCACTTTCTTTATTGAGAATGTGGGCCTTGCTGGGGCTGCCATGACAAAGCGAAATAGACTGGGTGTCTTAAACAACAGGAATGAATTTTCTCATAGTTCAAGAGACTCCAGGTTGTCTGGAGGAAGGAATTTTTCTCTCCCCTTCTAGGTTCTATTGTCTGGCCTAAGCAATTAAGTTGACACAAGTCTGAATAACATGAATAAAGAATCTACCTCCAGTACAGGAGAAACGGGTTCGATCCCTCGGTCAGGAAGATCCCCTGGAGAAGGGAATGGCAGTCCACTCCTGCATTCTTGTCTGGAGAATTCCTTGGACAAAGGAGCCTGGTGGGCTCCACTCCATGGAGTCACAACGAGTCGGATACCCCTCAGCAATTGAAAAAAAAAATGCATAGGAGAGACCCAGGAAAACTTTGTAACCAGAAAGATAGAAGCCCTTACCTTAGATAATCCTCAGCTAAAGAGAAAAAGGGGATGGTGGGAACTTGCCCAGTGGTCTAGTAGTTAAGACTCTGAGGTTCCAATGCAGGGACGTGGCTTTGATCCCTCATCAGGGAACTAAGATCATCCCACATGCCTCAGGGCATGGCCAAAAAGCAAGAAAAAGGAGGATGTTGAGGGTTCAGTTCAGTTCAGTTGCTCAGTTGTATCCGACTCTTTGTGACCCCATGAATCGCAGCACGCCAGGCCTCCCTGTCCATCACCAACTCCCGGAGTTCACTCAGACTCACGTCCATCGAGTCCGTGATGCCATCCAGCCATCTCATCCTCTGTCGTCCCCTTCTCCTCCTGACCCCCAATCCCTCCCAGCATCAAAGTCTTTTCCAATGAGACAACTCTTCACATGAGGTGACCAAAGTACTGGAGTTGCAGCTTTAGCGTCATTCCTTCCAAAGAAATCCCAGGGCTGATCTCCTTTAGGATGGACTGGTTGGATCTCCTTGCAGTCCAAGGCACTCTCAAGAGTCTTCTCCAACACCACAGTTCAAAAGCATCAATTCTTCGGCACTCAGCCTTCTTCACAGTCCAACTCTCACATCCATACATGACCACAGGAAAAACCATAGCCTTGACTAGACGGACCTTAGTCGGCAAAGTAATGTCTCTGCTTTTGAATATGCTATCTAGGTTGGTCATAACTTTCCTTCCAAGAAGTAAGCGTCTTTTAATTTCATGACAGGGAGAGTCAATTATGGGAGGTGAGCTGGAAAGCACAGGAAACAAAGGTGAGGTTGTTATGCAGATTTAATCTTTACCTTCCTAGTTTTGGAGTTGTAGAGATCTGGCCCTCCTCTTCTTCCCTTGGAGGGAGAACCTCCCCACCCCTTACAAATGGAGATTTCCTTTATAAATGTAAATGTTTTTACCTAAGGGCAACTCCTATTTGTTTTTCATTGAGTCAGTGATGCCTTTCGACCATCTTATCCTCTGTAACCCCCTATTCCTCCTGCCCTAGATCTTTCCCAGCACCTTAAAATAACTAATATGCTGAACTTCCTTGGTGGTCCAGTGGTAAAACTCCTCACTTCCAATGCAGGGTCCCTGGTTGGGAAACTTAAGATCCCACAAGCTGTGGGCTGCAGCCAATAAATATATAAATAAAATAACTTTATAAATAACAATAATAATTAATATGCCCACTGCAGGAAGGGGGACAACTTCCAGGGCCTGAAAGGGGACTCTTGTCTAACACTCAGAAATGAATTGTCCCAGGAGACACACAAACTGGCAAAGCAAGAGACTTTGTTGGGAAGGGATGCCCAGGCGAAGAACAGCGGTGATGCTGGAAGCTTGGCTTCTCTGTATAGAGGTGTTGAATCAAATCTCAGAGACAGAGTTTTGGGTGAAGTAGAAAAGAATAGCTTTACTGCTTGGCCAGGCAAAGGGGGACACAGTAGGTTCCTGTCCTGGAAAACTGTGATTCCCAGTCTGGGTGAACTTGCTGAGGAGTTTTATAACAATACTTCGAGAGTGGGGTTGCCGACCAGATGAGGGTGTGTGCCGGGTCTCAGGTCAGTACAGTCGCTCAGTTGTGTCCAACTCTGTGACCCCATGGACTGCAGCACACCAGGCTTCCCTGTCCATCACCAGCTCCTGGAGCTTGCTCAGAGTCATGTCCATCAATTCGGTGATGCCATCCAACCATCTCATCCTCTGTCATCCCTTTCTCCTCCTGCCTTCAATCTTTCCCAGCATCAGGGTCTTTTCTAATGAGTCAGTTCTTCGCATCAGGTGGCCAAATTATTGGAGTTTCAGCTTCATCATCAGTCCTTCCAATGAACACCCAGGACTGATCTCCTTTAGGATGGACTGGTTGTAACTCCTTGCAGTCCAAGGGACTCTCAAGCGTCTTCTCCAACACCACAGTCCAAAAGCATTAGTTCTTCGGTGCTCAGCCTTCTTTATGGTCTAACTCTCACATCCGTGACTACTGGAAAAACCATAGCTTTGATTAGATGGACCTTTGTTAGTAAAGTAATGTCTCTGCTTTTTAATATGCTATCTAGGATGGTTGTAGCTTGCCATCCCTAGGGTAGCAAATGGACTGGTCTTTAATTAAAATCAAGGTTAAGACCTAAATCACTGAAGGGGATTGGAGGAAATAGAAAATTGGAAGAATGATAGTTTAAAATTCCAGCTTATTAGGCTTGAGCAGAAAACTCTAGGTTATTGCCTGGCCTCCTTGCAGTGACTTGCGGAGGAAGGAAGAAATGAGATGAGAATGAAAATGGTGACCCGGCTACTGGTGTGAGTGGGGTTCGTGAACTTTTTTTTTTTTAATATTTATTTATTTATCTTTGGCTGCTCTGGGTCTTCGTTGCGGTGCGTGGGCTTCTTGTTGCAGTAGCTTTTCTTGTGGTGGAGCACAGGCTCTAGGTGCTCAAGTTTCCGTAACTGTGGTACACAGGCTTAGCTGCCACGTTGCACGTGGGATCTTCCCGGGCCAGGGATCGAACCAGTGTCCCCTGCATTGCAAGGCGAATTCTTAACCACTGGACCCCCAGGGAGCCTAGAATTCATGAACATCTGTTCCAGATTCACCCCTGGGTGGCTTTTTGGAAGTCTGTTAGAAAACCAGCCCAGGGACTTTCTTGGTGATCCAGTGGTTAGGACTCTGCACTTGCGTTGCCGGGGCCACGGGTTTGATCCCTGGTCAGGGAACTAGGATCCTGGATGCCATAAGCTGCAGACCCAAAAAAGAAAGAAAGAAAATGAAAGCCAGCCCACATGGCTGTCTGACTCCTGGCCGGGGCGGCAGATTTGTAGGCTGATGAATGCCAGCAAGTTTGGAGACGCAGTCCTTCTCACCGAGGACTGCCGATGGGCTTTGGCTATAGATGCCCTTGGCATCAAGTGCTCTGGGAAGTAGTTCACATTTATCATATTGGGTACCTGAACATTGAGATCGCTTCTTGGTAGGTGTCAAGGGAAAAGGAAGGATTTATTATTTGCACCAAGTAAGGAGAACCTCAGGGGTCTTTCCCAAAGCAGAGCCTCCCCAACAGCAAAACTGTGGACGCTATAATCTAAGAGAACACGCTTATTCACACGGGGGCTTGGGTGTTAGACAGAGTCCAAGCTTCAGTGGAATGAAATCATGAAGGTCAGAGAAGGTCAACTTCATCATTCCTTAGGGTCTAGTTGATCTGGAGGTGGAGTGCCCAGGATGGGTTTAAATCCTTCAGAACACTTAAGACAGAGCTTTAGGCTATTCTAACTGGGAGTCATTACAACTGATTTGGTATCTTTGCTATTGTTATTCTGTCCTCTGATAAGTTTGTCTTTTTGCTCCCTTAAGATCCTTTATTACTGTTCAGGGCAAGCCAGGCTTAGGTCCCAGAGTGGCTTAGGCCAGAGATGTCTTCTCTTCTGTCAAGAGAGCCATGCCTGGTTTTCCTTTCGTGGGGTCCTCCTACGCTCTACTTACAGTCTCACTGAATGTTCCCAGTGACCCTCTTAGGATGGTGCCATTAGTTTTCTATTATGATGATGCTTCTGATTTTACAGGGGAAGAAACCGGAGCTCAGAAAGGTTAATGAACTTGCCCCGGTCACGGAGCTATCGGCTGGCAGGCCTGCTGAGTCATGGTTTCTAGACAGTGATGACTGGATTTCCCTGTGTCACTGCGGGCAGCGTTTCCCTGGGGTTCCTCCTGGTGCTGTGGGTGGGGAGAGGGCGGTTCCCTAGGGTTCCGAGCTGAGCAGTGAAGTTGCCCAACTATCTGATGGCACTGTTCCCACGGCCCTGGAAGGCCTCTGAGGTCGTGTCTAACCTTGCTTGGGGCAGACTGGTCCTCCGAGCGTCCCTTCTCATCCGTGTCGGGATCCACCACTCCTTCCCTTCTGTAGACCACATGCTTCCTTAGTGGGTTCTTCACTGTGCTCTGAGCCAGCTCCTTCTGCATCCTCTGTACCCCACCTGCCCCAGGTGTGTGCACCTGACCTGCTGGGGTTTTGTTCTCCCATGACGCCCAGCAAGGTGCTCAGCAAACACAGCGGGAGATGAATCTGCTAGATGTTCACTGTCTGCATGGAGATCAGGGGGGCAGGAGGCGGAGAGGGAGCCAAAAACCACATCCCCCAAAGCCTAGCCCACGTGCCCAGGTGTGGACGAGGGAGGAGCTCTCTGCTCCTAGAAGGTTGTAGCCTTGTGACAGTGAGTGTATCTGGTCCATGGGCTGGACGTTTGTATGGCCTCTGGTCATTTGCTTTGCTGTTGCAGACAGTGCTCCCGGGAACGGCCTTATTCACGTCTGAGGTGCGTATCGCAAGGTCACAGCCAATGCAGCCTGTAATCTTCCAGGTCACACCACTGGTTTCCAGCCTGGGTGTGAAACCATACAACTCAGATGAGAACTTGAACCCAGCTACAACCCAGGTTGGGACTGAAACCTCTGTCCTTTCATGAAGATCATATACATGCTCTCAGGACTTACTGAAGTTCAGGTTCTTTATGTCTCGGTGCAGAAGGAACTCAGTGAGAGACAAAGGGATAGATAAGAAGGGGATGTGTTTAGAGAGACGTCCACTCCCACGCTGAGTGTGGGCCATCTGGGCCTGCTCAGAAGGCAGATGGCCCCGAAGTACGGGGGTGGTTGGTTTTTATGGGCTGGGTAATTTCATAGGCTAATGAGTAGAAGGATTATTCTAGCACTTTGGGGGAGAAGGGGCAGGGATTTCCACGAATTGGGGCACTGCCCACTTTGGGGCCTTTTATGGGCAGCCTCAGGACTGTCAGGTGGCAAAAAATCTCCCTGCCAATGCAGGAGTCACAGGAGATGCAGGTTCCATCTTTGTGTCAGGAAGACCCCCTGGCGGGGGAAACAGAAACCCACTCCAGTATTCTTGCCTGGAGAATCCTGTGGACAGAGAAGTCTGGCCGTCCATGGGGTCACTAGGGGTCAGACATGCCTGAACAACTGAGCACGTCAGGACTGTCATCGCAACTGTTGGGTGTCTGTGGGCATGTTATTTAGCATATGCTAATCTAGACAGCATACTCAGAAGCAGAGACTTTACTTTGCCGACTAAGGTCCGTCTAGTCAAGGCTGTGGTTTTTCCTGTGGTCATGTATAGATGTGAGAGTTGGACTGTGAAGAAGGCTGAGCACCAAAGAATTGATGCTTTTGAACTGTGGTGTTGGAGAAGACTCTTGAGAGTCCCTTGGACTGCAAGGAGATCCAACCAGTCCTTTCTGAAGGAGATCAACCCTGGATGTTCTTTGGAAGGAATGATGCTAAAGCTGAAACTCCAGTACTTTGGCCACCTCATGCAAAGAGTTGACTCATTGGAAAAGACTTTGATGCTGGGAGGGATTGGGGGCAGGAGGAGAAGGGGACGACCGAGGATGAGATGGCTGGATGGCATCACTGACTCGACGGACGTGAGTCTGAGTGAACTCCGGGAGTTGGTGATGGACAGGGAGGCCTGGCGTGCTGCGATTCATGGGGTCGCCAAGAGTCGGACATGACTGAGCGACTGAACTGAACTGAATGTGTTATAATGAGTGTGTAATGAGGCTAAGGTCTACCAGAAGTGGAATATTCTGTCATCTTGGACCTGGTCGGTGTTAGTCAGTTCTAACCAGTTTATGTTGTATCCTTAATAGCTTTGTCCTTCTTTTAAAGGCTGTGCCCTGCCCCCTTCCTCCCTGTGTCCATCTCCACACCCCCAGCAGGGTCTGAGAACTCACATCCTTCCACACCCTTGCTGGCCCTTGGTGCAGGACACAGACGGTATTGAAAAGTTTTATTTCTTAAGCTGGCCAAAGGTACACTGGCATTTGCTTCTTTGTTTCTTGTTTAGGCTTTCTAGATTCCAGCATTTGTATGTATGAAATGTCTTATAATGTGGGATTCCCAGGGGGCACAGTGGTAAAGAATCCACCTGCCGATGCAGGTGATTGACGTGGGAGACTCGGGTCTGATCCCTGGGTGGGGAAGATTCCCTGGAGGAAGGTGTGGCAGCCCACTCTAGTATTCTTGCCTGGGGAATCCCATGGACAGAGGAGCCTGGTGGGCTACACAGTCTGTAGGGTCCCAAAGAGTTGGACACGACAGAGCATTCATGCACACACACAAAATGTCTCATAAGTGATTTTAAAAGTTGAGCAGTGATGAAATTGAGGGCCGACTCTGAATGAGTCTGGGCAGCCCTGCTCCTCCTGGTAAGATGGGCTGTTGTAAGGAGTGAATGAGATGATCCACATAAATTGTTGAGTGTCAAGTATCTGTTACAAAACTATGGCTTTGTTTCTATCGGTTTTTAAAAAATTTTGGGTTTTTTCCCAGAGTTTTTCAAATACCTCATTTGGCCATTTAAAACATAAACTAGTGTTAGACACGGAGAAGGCAATGGCACCCCACTCCAGTACTCTTGCCTGGAAAATCCCATGGGCAGAGGAGCCTGGTGGGCTGCAGTCCATGGGGTCACGAAGAGTCGGACACGACTGAACAACTCCACTTTCACTTTTCACTTTCATGCATTGGAGAAGGACATGGCAACCCGCTCCACTGTTCTTGCCTGGAGAATCCCAGGGACGGGGGAGCCTGGTGGGCTGCCGTCTCTGGGGTCGCACAGAGTCGGACATGAGTGAAGTGACTTAGCAGTAGCAGTAGCAGTGTTAGACAAGACCAATGGTTGTTACCATTATTTCAGATAAGAAGTCAGACATAAGCTTAATTGACTCGATGAATGTCCATCCAGAGCTAAAAGCTGGCTTTACTCACTTCTGTCTTGTGGATTCAAGCAGGAGAGACTTGCTGCATGTCATCCACATGGCAGTGTTATTTATGACGTCTGCCACTTGCTGATTGAGACCGGGGGTCTTCCTTGCTGGGGGCCCCAGACTGCTGCCCGCCCCAGACTGCTGCCCGCCTGACCCTTCTCCAGGTCATCACGTGCTCACCGCGTGACCCCTCCACAGGGGAATCTTCTGTAGCAAGGTCCTCACCAGGTCATCAACTTCTCACTAAAGGCTGGGGCTGACTGGGTTTGTGATTTCCCCTGAGACTCGCATAGAGGAACATTTCTTACTTCCTGTCACTGCAGGATAAACAGTGTTGGTCCTTTGTTAGAGCCGTCTTTCCAGGGCCTGTGTTTAGAGCTCGCCCGGGTAGAGAGCTCTTCTGCCTCGGTTCAGCTTTCACCACCCTCAGTGTGACACCGGGATTGATCATCGCTGCATCTTCTGTGAACTGTAGTTGACACGGCTCTCCTCTTGTGTCTTCTAAACCTTGCCGCTTCTTTTTCAAGAGCAGCTTTACTGAGATCTAATTCTCAGGCATACAGTTTGCCCCTTAAAGTGTACCGTTTAAGAGGTTAAAGCTATCATATGACCCAGCAACTATCCTCTAGGTTTATACTCAGAAGGGAAAACGTGTTCACACAAAACACTTTACATAGATGTTCCAATTCAGTGCTTTCTATGTATATTCACAAAATGGGGCAACTACCGCTGCAATTGATTTTAGACTATTTCATCACCTTGAAGAGAAACCTCATATCCTTTAGCAGTCACCTCCTACTTCCTCCTATGCCCAGCCCTAAGCAACCACTAACCTACTTTCTGTCTTGCCATTTGCCGGTTCTGAACTTCTCATGTAAATGTCACCATAAATACCTCACCTTCTGTGCCTGGCTTCTTTCACTTAGCATAATGTTTTCAGGGTTATCCGTGCTGGGTCCCGAATCAGTACTTCACTCCTTTTTGTGGCTGACCAGTGTTCCGTCTTATGGATGTACCATGTTTTGCCTGTTTACTCACTGGTTGGTGGACATTTGGATTGTCTCCACTTTTTGGCTATTACGAATAGTATTGCTGGGAACATTTGTGTAAAATGTTTTGTGTGAACATGTTTTTGGTTCTTTGGAGCTTAATACCTAGGAGTACAGTTGCTGGGTCATATAGAAACTGTTTAACTTTTTGAGGAACTCTTGCCAGACTTTTTCAAAGTGGTTGCACCAGTGTGTTGTATGAGGGTTCCAATTTCTCCACATCCTCACCAGCTCTTGTTATTATCTAACTTTTTTTTAATACTTTATTTATTGGGCTCTGCAGAGTCTCAGTTGAAGCATGTGGGATCTTTAGCTGTGGCATGTGAACTCTTAGTTACAGCATGTGGGATCTAGTTCCCTGACTAAGGATTGAACTCTGAGCCGCCTGCATTGAGAGTGCAGAGTCTTAGTTACTAGACCACCAGGGAAGCCGCTTAGCTAACTAACTTTTTTCGGTTAGGGTTAGGTTGAGGTGGCATCTCCATTGTGGTTTTGATTTCATTTGCCTGATGGCTTACGATATTAGTCATCTTTTCATGTGCTTATTGGACATTTTTATATCTTCCTTGGGGAAATGTTTTTTTAAAAACCCCATTTTTAAAAATTGAATTGTCTTTTTATTATTGAGTTGCAAGGAGTATTAGATACAAATCCATTTTCAAGTATATAGTGTAGAAGTATATTCTCATTTTGTGAGTTTTTACTTCCTTATGCTATCCTTTGAAGCATAAACATTTTAAGCTTTGAAATCCAACTGAGATATTTTTCTTTGTTACTAACTTGCTGGATTTGTTCCTTGCATAGGCCTCCATTCATTGATATGTCTTCAGCTCCTGGAATAGTGCCAGGCGTGATTTGTGGTCTGATTGAGTGCCAGGGACAGTGCAAGTGGATCGGGAGAACCAACTAGACTGGAGAGTTTTGTTTCAGTGGTTTAGATGGCGTCCCATGGGATAGAAGGTTCGGCCAAGATAATTTTTTAAAAAATGACCATTGACTTTTGGGTAATACGGTTGTGATTTTGCCTATTAATTTTAGCTTTAAGGCTCCTGAAGATTAGAATATCAGTTTAGTAGAAGCAACTGCATCAACTCTTTCCTCCCTGGGTTTAGCTTTTTTATTTTCCTTAGAGGATTCATCTTCGTTGGTGTTTCTCAAACTGAAGTGTTACTCAGAACTACTTAGAGAGTTTACCAGGGATCACTGGATCCACCTCTAGAGTTTCTGAGTCACTGGGTCTCAGGGGAGGTCCAGGTATTTGCATTTTTAACAAGTTCCTGGGTGATGGGGGTGGTGGGGATACT
Source organism: Budorcas taxicolor (assembly GCF_023091745.1). Lineage (NCBI taxonomy): Eukaryota > Metazoa > Chordata > Mammalia > Artiodactyla > Bovidae > Budorcas > Budorcas taxicolor. The sequence continues at coordinate 53,961,253 of NC_068910.1, read as the reverse complement.
GAACCACACCTTGGGCCCTGCTGATGTACATGATAAGCAGCTTTTTATTTTTTTCCTTCCGGAGGCAACCTCACTTACTAAAGTGGCATGTTTATATAAGAATCTTGAGAGGGGCTTCCCCGGTGGTCCAGTGGATAAGACTCCACCTTCCATTGCAGAGGGTGCAGGTTTGACCCCTGGTTGGGGAGATAAGATGCCTCGTGACTCACAGCCCAAAATCCAAACTATAAAACAGAAACAATATTGTAGCAAAAACAATACTGGAAAAATGGTCCACATCAAAAATCTGTAAACAAACAGCAACAACAAAAAGGAATCCTCAGATCAAGTTGCCTGTACTTGAGGATCATTTTTCTGATGCCAGGGATGGTGCGCCATCATTCTGGAGCCAAGGACGTGAACTTCACTTCATCTTGGCCCAAGCTGAGCTTAGGAGAACTGGAGTAAAGCACGATATTTTCGAGCCTCTGCTGTGTGGCAGCTCTGCTTTGCTATCTGCATTACCCATGATGTTGTGTTTGACCTAAATGCTCGTCCCCTCAACAATGTGGGCGAGTTGCCTGGGGTGCCCAGTTACTTAACTGGTGGTGGAACTGGGTCAAGATGCCCATGGGCTGCACAGTGGTAGCTATCCCAGGGGGAAAGAGAAGAACCTTCCGGCTGGGCCCATAGACTTGACTGGCTCTGTTTTAAGGTTTATTTATTTGCTTTTATGTTTGGTTGTGCTGGGTCTTTGTTGCTGCACACGGGCTTTCTCTAGTTGTGGAGAGCAGGGGCTTCTCTTGGAGAGCACAGGCTCTAGGCTCTAGGCATGCGGCCTTCAGTAACTGGGGCTCTCGGGCTATACAGTGTGGACTCAGAAGTTCTGGTGCACAGGCTTAGTTGCTCTGTGGCCTGTAGATCTTCCCGGACCCAGAATCAAACTCACGTCCCGGGCATCGACAGGCAAATTCTTAACCCCCAGACCACTAGGGAAGCCCTATTGGCTCTGTTTTAAATGACTTTATTTTTATTTATTATTAGTTTTTAAACATTTTTATTAACATGAACCAAGAGCCCTGGATTCCTGAAAGACTGGGCATCGGATGGACCAGCTGTGATGCCTTCATTCTAATTGGGTTTCCTGCCCTCCTGGCCAATGACAGGCAAGCCCATTTGCTCTGAATAGTCTTTCTCAAAGCATTTCGGGAACCTTTAGTGGTGGACACCCTCAGGAAGATTTTGGCAGGAGGCCCGTGAAATAGGTCAGCATTTCCAAAGCAGTGTCCTGATTTGGCTCAGAGTAAAAGATAGGATAGAGGCTTAGCTAAAGCTGTCATTCTGAAAGAGGATATTCAATTTATTGTGTTTGTTGAGGAGAGCTTAGTTTGATTCTGTGTAGCAGGAATGACAGCCGTGTGCACCGTATAAACACAGCTTGGGTCACATGTTGCTTCTGTGGGTTAAACCCTTAGTGCTCGGACAAGGACAATGGAAGGACATCTGTGTGTGCTTGAGGGAGTCCCCAGGCATATTGTCCCAGAGACCCGACACACCCAACCAGCTGCAGTCTTCTTTGATTTGTTGAAAAAGGAATCGGAAAAGATGGGAAGAAATCCCGGGCCAGCTGGCAGCTTCCATGGGAGTGTTTGTCTTCACAGAGGACATAGCGTGGGCTGATGCCTTAAAGGTTAAGAATTGATCGGAGGCCAGTGGATTCTTCTGATGAGTAATGTCTCTCACGTATTTCATATCACTGCAGAGTGCTAATATCTATATTAATTTGAAAGTGCTCTGTGAAATAGCTGGTAGGAAAGGTGATTTTTAAAAATATTTAATTGGAGGATAATTACAATATTGTGATGGGTTTTTAATAATTAACTTTATTTTTAATTGAAAATAATTGCTTTACAGTTTCTACCGTACATCAACATGAATCAGCCGTTAAGTATACATATAAACCGTCCCTCTTGTACCTACCTCCCACCTCCCTCCCCGTCTCACCCCAGGAAAGGTGATTTTTTTTTTTTTAAGTATTTACTTGGCAGTGTTGGGTCTTAGTTTAGACATGCAGGATCTTTAGTTGCGCTACAGCATGTGGGATCTCAGTTCCTTGACCAGGAATCAGACCCAGGTCCCCTGCACTGGAAGCAGATTCTTAACTATTGTACCACCGCGAAGTCCCAGAAGAGTGATTGTTATCTCGTTCTGTAGCCAGGGTGACTGTGCTTAGTGAACAGGAGTCGTCTGTGCAGGTCCCATAGCTGATCAGTTGCTGACACGGGACGCAAATGTTCATTTTTTCTATCTTTTCTCTGGTTCTGGTGTCTTTTACATCTTACTAGGTCAGGAAATGCCCTGAAGAGAAAAAGGGTGTGTGTTTTCCGGGGGCTGCAGGGGCAGGGAGTTGGATGGGGAAGTGGAGAAACAATAGGTCTAGAGAAGAAAGGTTTTCATTAAAATTCAGGCTGCCAGGCTCTGTGTGAGAAGGGGGTCAAGAACAGAAATCCCTGCCTAAGTGAGGCCAGTAACCCCAGGGGGAGTGGGGGGGGAGGTCTGAGTTCTAAGGGCCGCGGAGACTGGTTGGGACCACAGGCAAATATCTAAGAGCATAATGAGCCTTGTCAACAAGAGGCAGACAGCAGTTATGGTTAGGCATCAAGGCTGATGGCTTAGAATAAGAAACTGCTCTTTTTGGAGGGGGCGAAATATCCAGATGCCAAGGAAATCCTTACTACCTAGCCTAGATTAGCAAACAGGAGAAGCCCCTCTGAAGAGGAAGGCAGGTTTCCCTCCACCTTGGGTGTGTGAATAAAGAGAGAGAAGTGCTAAGCTTCGGGTTATGAGTTTAGTCGTTCTATGGGGATGACTCTCTGCTTTGCCGTTCAAGTCACCTTAAGCTGATGTTTTGGGTCATGTGACTGAAAATTCAGGTAGGGCCGGTTTCAGGTGCAGCCCAAAACAGTAGATTAAGTAATATCAACAAGGCCCTGTTTTTTTTTTTTTTTCCTGTTTCTCTACTCTGCCTTCATTCACACTGGAGCCCGTTGGCAGGTCTAGGTTCTGCCCCTCACATTTGTAAAATGGCTGCAAGTGTTCCAGACCTTGCACCATTATTCCCTACTGATCAAGGAAAGACACAGTAGCTGGTGCACAAGAGTAAAGAAGCAACTGTTTCTCAGAAACCCCAGCAAACATTGGTTCCCATCGTTTTGTTTGTCCATTGACCTGAATAACTTAAAAGACCATTCATGGAGGGGGTGGGGTGGGCATTGCCACCCAAACTACATAGTTGAAGTGGCGAAGCAGTTGCTTTTGAAATGAAATTTAGAGGCATTTTTGCCAGAAAGAAAGAGAATGGAGGCTAGGTGGTAAATTACAGGTCTTCCATACCAGCCAAAGGGAGTGGTGAGTGAAATGATGCCAGGTAGATTTTCTTGGGGAATTCTTTGAGTGAGGTAGTAACTCTTGCACATGCATTAGTTAAGAGACTAGACTAAGCTGTAAAGAACACACTAATGTAATTTAAAGAACAAAGATTTATTTCCCTCTCACATAACAGCAGTCTAGCAGCTTTGCTTCACACCATTATTCTTGGTCCCACTTGGGTTTTCAAATAGCACAAAAGTGGAGAAAGGAAAGTGTGGAGGAAGCAGCCCCCGTTTGAAGGACTCTGGATCTTAAGTGGTATGCACTGCTCCATCTCTCATTCCACTGATGGGAACTTGGTCCTTGACCTTGCATATCTACAAGGCTGCTGGGAAATGCAGTTCTGCATGCTAGGTGACCAGGGACCAGCTTGCAGCTCTGCAGTTATGGAGAAAGGGGAAAAGAAATTTTATCGAGGAGTTGGCACCTCCATCACAACTCCCACACTAGATTTCCTATGAGGCTTATCCATTCTGAATGATGTTCCTGTGGCAGATAGCACTTCCTCAGAGAAGAACCCACATCCAATTTCCTTCATTTGGGGAACCAGGAATGTAATCGAAACTATGTCAGCTACAACATTGAACATTGAAGTTGCTCAGTTGTTTCCAACTCTTTGTGACCCCGTGGACTGTAGCCTACCAGGCTCCTCCTTCCGTGGAATTTTCCAGGCAAGAGTACTGGAGTGGGTTGCTATTTCCTTCTCCAGGAGATCTTCCCAACCCAGGGATCGAACCCAGGTCTCCCGCATTGTAGGCAGACGCTTTACCATCTGAGCCATCAGGGAAGTCTTAGGTTCAAATGCATATGACAGAAAACCTAAGGTAGTGGTAACCTAAGCAAAGTAAACACTTGCACTTTTTTTCTCTTATGTAAAGGACGTTCATCATAATTAATGACTCAGCATGGTGACAGGGACTCTGTTCCACTATCTCAGCATCGGTTTTCTCCTTAGTCCAAGATGGCTGCCCAAACTCCAGCCATCTCTTCAGCATTTTTCTGGCCAAAAGAGGAATTCAAGGACATCTCCCAGAAACACAAGCACATTTACACTATTGGTCAGAGCTTTATCACACAAGGCACCTAGCTGCAAAGGGAAGCTTGAAGTGTAGCTTTCTTTCCTGGCAGGTATGAGCCTTACCCCAAACTGGGGTTCTCTTGCTGAGGAAGAAGGGGAGAACGGACATTGGGCAACAAGGGGCAGTCTCTGCTAGAGATCATATGCCTCCGTGTCCATAATCGGTGCCCTCACCTCTGCCTCTGTGTTTCTCTGCCCATGTTATTTATTTATTTATTTTTCTGGTGGGGTGGGCTGGGCTTTGCCACACTGCATATGAGATTTTCCCCACCGGAGATGGAACCCATGCCCTCATCCCCTGCGTTGGGAGCACAGAGTATTAACCACTGACCACCAGGGAAGTCCTGCCCATGTGAAATTCGAAAACCCATCTTCGTACTTCTCTGAAAGGTAATCATCAGAATAGCTGACATTTATTCAGGGCCTGTCAAGTGACAGACTCTGTTCTGTGTCATTTGTTCTTCACAGCGGTGCTCTCAGAAGTACTCACATAGGAATGCTTAGTGTGGGACTGTTGACAGGTGTAGGCAGAGTTGAGGGAACCAGAAGGGCTCGGGAAAGTGGCCAGAGATTAATAGCGGGAGGAAGCCACAGCCCCCCCTGAAAGGGCAAGGGGACAGACCAGTGCCGTGCTTAGAGGTGTGAAAGGGGTCTGCCGCAGATCAGGTCAGGAAGTGGGGCTCTAGACGGGAGCCCAGGCCAGCACCCCTGCGAGCCAGGCAGGAGTGGCCCCAGGAACAGTTACACGCCCTGACCTGGCTCTCCTCCCACCTTGGAGCTCCTGGCAGCGCTGGCCTCGGGCTGAGGCCACCTGGAAGGCAGAGGGCAAGGGTGCCAGGGAAACAGCGCCTAGAGCGCAGCCTCCTGGGAACAGAGAAGGGCAGAAATCAGCGGGGGGGTTGGGGAGCAATAGAGAACCACCGAGCAGGATGGTTACAGCCCCATTTTAAGGAAAGCAGAACCGGGCTGGGGGAGACGGGAGGGCACTGCTGGTTTGGGTTGCAGAGCGGGGAAGGTGGCACACCCCTGCACTGACCTGACTGTTCCTGTGCGCAGTGGCAGCAGCTGATGCCCGGGCAGCGCGTGTGTGGCTTGGACAGGTGTGTTTCAGGCCAGAAGTAAGCATGTCACCCTTGCTGTGGCAGGTTGCTGTTGCGAACCTTGGCGAGGCCGTGCAGGACGCAGACCTGCTGGTGTTTGTCATCCCCCACCAGTTCATCCACCGGATCTGCGACGAGATCACGGGGAGGGTGCCGAAGGATGCCCTGGGCATCACCCTCATCAAGGTGAGGCGGCCCCTCGCCACCCGCGGGCTCCTGGAAACTTCCGTACCTCTTTCATGTGCTGGGGAAAAGGAGCTGAGGGGAGGGGATGGCTGCTTTGGGTTTGTTTTTTAAGGATGCCTGGAAGGGAATCAAAACCACACGTACCCTCCTGAGCCTCGCTTTACTCAGGTTTACGAAGGGCTGCTTCCTATCTGGAGGGGTTCACAGTGCTGGGCTCCCGCAAGAAAAGAACTTCCTGTCTATCGCACGGGGCTCCGCCCTTGCCCAGGAAATCTCACATGGTTTACATTGGCTGCGAAGTTGATCGTCTTTAATTTCCCACTCCTGGATTTATTCCCTGGAGAGGACATTTTTAACCAGAAGTCCACAAACCATCCCCAGAGGCCCACATACAGAATTCAGGAGGTTCATGGACCTAAATATGGGGATGGAATTGCATTTTTATTTATTTTAACCTCTAACTGAAATGAGCATCTCCTTGACTTATGAATGTAGGCCACAAGCCAGAGTTTCAGTGACAATATGTTAGCAGGACCTTGACCCTGTGGTGGATACAAATTATAGGTATTTTCATGTTACCTTACAATGGCTTCAGATATCTCAAGATACCGTTTATTCCCAACTACTTGGGAATTATAGTAATTCGACCTGCTATGGCACCTTTCTATAATTGGAATAAGAAAATACATATATTACTTTGTCACAAATGTAGGGGTTTTTTTTTTAATATTTGATAACTGTATTTCAAAATAATTGCCTTGCTGAGTAATCTTGTATTTCGCTTTATGCATATGGAGTCTGAGAATGAATCCATAAACTTCACCAGACTGCCAGGGGCAGGTCCATGTTGTAAAAAAGGTTAAAAACCTTCTTGAGAGACTCTGTTTGTAGGTGAATGTTTAGGAAAGCAAGCACACTTCAAATGTCAGTCATTGATAGGATGGAAAAATGAATGATGGGAAACTATGCAGGAGTGAACTAGAATATTCATGCGGCCACATGGGTGAATCTCCCAAATAATAATATAGCACAAAGCGGCACATCACAGGTGAGAGGCGCCATCTCATTTACAGGCTTTCAAAAACAGGCATAGTGCTATAACACACTGTATAGGGATAGTTTCATGTGACAAAATGAACAAGAAAAACAGGGGAACAGGGCATAAATGGCGCTGAGGATAGGGGTTCACCCTGGCGGGCACCAGGAAGCACTAGTAAGGAGAAGGGTGAACTTGGGAAGAGACCCAGGGGACTTCAGTGGTGTCCGTCATGTTCTTTTTCTCAGCCTGGATGGTGACGTTGTTCATTTTCACTTTATGTGTTACTCTTTAAATGGTACATGCACACTGTGTCTGTTTACTCTTAGAAACGAGATTTTTCAGTTGCCTATGCCATTGGAGGTCTGAATCTAGATGACTTATAAAGCAGCAGTCTCCAGCCTCTTGTCCTTGGGGGTTTCTTTTCCTCTAACCCACTGACATCCTTGCAGGGCATAGACGAGGGTCCTGAGGGGCTGAAGCTCATTTCTGACATCATCCGAGAGAAGATGGGCATTGACATCAGCGTGCTGATGGGAGCTAACATTGCCAACGAGGTGGCCGCCGGCAAGTTCTGCGAGACCACCATCGGTGAGGGCCGCTGGGGAAAGGGACATTACATTGTGTGTCTTAACAGGCACATATTCCATTTCTGGAATTTTCCACAGTGAACTGTTCCCTGCTCCCTTAACATTCCTGGGATGGGCATTCAGTGGGGTGGAAATTTTATCTCAGGAGGCTGTTCTGTGGGCATGAAGTGTTTCTGCAAACTCTGGAGTGAACGTAACGCCAAGGAGACCATGTGGCCCGCCACAGTCCAGTAGTGCATCATCGAGGTTGTGCACAAAAACGCAAGGGTGCCTGCTTGTACCAAGAAGCAGATGGTTATGTCCATGCTGGAGCTCCCTAGGCCTTAGAAACCCAGCTTTTCTTTTTTTTTCTTTTTATTTAAACAACTGGAATTTATTTCTTACAGTTCTGAAGGCTAGAAAGTCCAAGATCAGGGTTGAGCCAACACTTCTATGGTAAGGGCTCTCTTCCTGGCTTGTAGACAGCTGCCTCCTTGCATGAAGGTTGTGGGGGTCAGGGAAAGCAAGTCATGTCCAACTTTGCGACTCCTTGGACTGCAGCACACCAGACTCCTCTATCCTCCAATATTTCCCAGAGTTTGCTCAAGTTCATGTCCATTGAGTCAGTGATGCTATCTAACCATGTCATCCTATGCTGCCCCTTTCTCCTTTCGCCTTCAGTCTTTCCCAGCATCAGGAGCTTTTCCAATGAATCGGTTCTTTGCATCAGGTAGCCAAAGTTTTGGAGCTTCAACATCAGTCCTTCCAATGAATATTCAGGGTTGATTTCCTTTACAATTGACTGGTCTGGTGCAGTCCAAGGAAACGTAGCTTTTCTTTACTCATAAATGCCAGTATCTGGAGCCTCATTGGATGCCTCGGAGATCTAGAAATTGATGGGAGTGATGCACGCTTTCCAAAGGAATAAGCCAAGGCTCAGAGAGTAAGCTCCCTGCCCCAAGATCACACAGCTAATATAGAACCCAGACATGAACTTGGGTCTCCTGGTTCCTGAAACAGAAAGCCCTTTCTATTCTTACACATCAGTGTTGTGAACATGTCTATTTCTTTTAAAAAGGGCTTCAGAATTCCTAAGTGCCCACATACCATGTTATAGGGGTCATAGAATGCTTTGCAGGGTGTATTTATCTACCACTCCAGGACTTAACTTCCACTCTTATCAAATACACTGGTGATGGGAGTCATTTCTCCTTGGCAGCTTCATGAAAGGAAACTCTGGGAGAGATCAGGCTTTCTTGAGTAAGATGGGATGGATGGGAAAATGTTTTTATGCCTGCATGTAAGTTAGGACATTTTTTATTTTATTTTTTTCTCTTTTATTTGTAATTGTACAGACATTACCTGATTACCATGGGACACGGAGATAATCAAAAGAAAGCCGTTTCTTAAAACTTAATTATTTTAGGGGCTTCCCAGGTGGCACTAGTAAAGAACCTACCTGCCAATGCAGGAGGTGTAAGAGACATGGGTTCAGTCCTTGGGTTGGGAAGATCCCCTGGAGGAGGGCATGGCAACCCACTCCAGAATTCTTGCCTGGAGAATTCCATGGACAGGGCAGCCTGGCCGGCTATAGTCCATAGGGTCACAAAGAATCGGACACGACTGAGGCAACTTAGCACAGCACATTGATTTTTAATTTTTATTAGAGTATAATTGATTTACAATGCTGTGTTCATTTCTACTGTTCAGCAGAGTAAATCACTTATTTATATCCACTCTTCTTTAGATTCTTTTCCCATACAGGTCATTACAGAGTACAGAGTAGTGTTCCTTATGCTATATAATAGGTTCTTGTCAGTTACCTATTATATATGTAACAGTGTGTCTAGGCCCTACTCAATTACCTAATTTATCCCCCCCATACACCATTGCTTTGTTTTCTATATCTGTGACTCTGCTTCTGTTTGTAAATAAGTTTGTTTGTATTCTTTTTTTAGATTCCACATATAAGTGATATCATATGATATTTGTCTTTCTCTGATTTAGAAAAACCATTTCAAGTTTCATTTAATTTTCGTTATTTTTTTCTACTTGTGCTGAACTATGGTTGCAGTTGCTTCATTTACTTCAATCAGCATATATCTTTATAGCTGCATAGCATTTCATTGACAATCCCATGTATCTGGGCACTTAGGGGGGTGTGTGTGTGTGTGTGTGTGTGTGTGTAATAATAATTTTGGAGAGCAGAGGTGTCACAAATGGTAAAAGGAAGGAAACAAAATGACCCGTAATAGCATTACCCAGGTTGATCTTTATAAAAGCAATAAGCACAGCTAAGAAAATTCAGGGGCTTCCCAGGTGGCGCTAATGGTGAATTACCCGCCTGCCAACGCAGGAGACTCAGGAGACCTGGATTCCAGCCCTGGGTCAGGCACATCCCCTGGAGGAGGGCATGGCAACCCTCTCCAGTATTCTTGCCTGGAGAATCCCATGGACAGAGGTGCTTGGTGGGTTACAGTCTACAGGGTCACGAAAGAGTTGGACACTACTGAAGCAGCTAAGCACTAAAGAAAATTCAAACAGTACAAGAAGGTATGGAATTAGAATTAAGACCTACTCCCTCTTCTCAAAGGAAATCACTGTCGGTAGTTCCTAAGTATCCTTCCATTAAAAAAAGAAAATTGCATATGTATGCTAGGCTGTACTAGGTTTTATTCTTTTCTTTAATCTATTCTTTTAGTTCTTTTATTCATCTATGATTTTAATGTAGCCTGTGAAACTGTTATGTAATCACTTTAATTTTTCAAAAATAATTATTAGCTACTTTTTCCAGCTTAATCCTATTTGCTAGTAATCAATTTGCTAGTTATTTGGTTGGGATTGGCCGATTAACCCCAGTCATTCTGTAGGGTTGAGACAGACTTCATCTCCAAATTTAAACTGATAGATTTTGGCTAGGATTTCTGCCTGCCCCTTAGCCTTGTTATAGGAAAGCTCCCATTTGGGTGCATCAGGCTTTTTTACTTTGTAAAGACAGACAAACGCACAGAAGTCACATCTGTTTCTCTGGCTTCTGTTTACGCATTGCTTCTGCTGCCTTCTGTGGGTTGGACCATGACTGGCAAGAGTGATCTGAATTAAATTAGATAAAATACTCAAAGTGAGATAGAACAGGAAAGTGATATTTTCTAAATTTTCTTATGTAACCTGAATTTAATCAACAGGAAGTATTAGACAAGGCCAAAGGAAGGGACACGGTACAAAACAACTGGCCCACAGTGTTTTTTTGGGGGGCAGCACCTTGTGACATATGAGATCTTAGTTTCCCAGCCAAGGGTCAAACCCTCGCCCCCTGCATTTGGAACCCCAGAGTCTTAACCAGCTGACCTCCAGGGAAGTCCCACAACTGGCCCACACTCTTGAAAAATGTCAGTGTCGTAGGAGACATTGCAAGTTTAAAAGAGAAATCTAGAGGGACCTGGCCACTAAGTGCAGTTCAGGATCCTGGGCCATGAAGGTAACCTGGGGACGTGGGTCAAACAGGCACTGTGAGGCCTGGTGCCCCCTGGTGGTGAGAGCCCCCTTTGTGGGAGTGACTTCACGGAGTTTGAGATGTCTGCTCAGCCTGCAAATACTGTTCACAGTCTGTTCTGTATCAGTTGTGGTGCTGAATGTCAAGGATACATAAGCCCCTTCTTTGTGGAAGGAGCTTCTTAGTACACAAACAGCAGAGAATTATGGACTGAGATGTGGGATGTGAAGGAGTCTTATTAAATAGGCTGATTATCTCCAAAATTTGGTGTGGAAGAGAAGGGGGATTTTCCTGTCTCTTGGTTCATAGTGAGTTTGACAAGCCCTTCCACACGGCTGATGGGCATTCCCTGTTCTGGATCACATGTCCTGGGTCCCTTCTTGCCTCATCACTGCCTCAGACTGGTAATACTAATATGATCAATGTTTTCTTACCCATGACCTAGAAGATTAAAAATTTTAAAGGGCAAACATTTGATGCCATTTGCAGCAACGTGATTGGACCGAGAGGTTCATACCAAGTGAAGTCGGACAGAGAAAGAGAACTATCATTTGATGTCACTTACATGTAGAGTCTAAAATACGACACAAGTGAAGTTATTTATAAAATGGAAACAGACTCACGGACATAGAAAACAATGGTTACCAAAGGGAAAAGAGGGGTGCGGAAGGGATAAACTGGGAGGTTGGGGTCAGCATATACACACTATTATATAAAACTGGTAAACAACAAGGTCCTACTATATAGCACGGGGAACTAGAGTCAATATCCTGTAATAGACCATAATGGAAGAGAATAAAATAAACAAAAGGTGTGTTTGAGAGAATGTAAGACTCCTTTAAATCAAGCTCACCTCTCTAATGAACCCCGTGCATAATTTGCAGCACAGAGGCACCAGCAGACGCCACCTTGTATCAGTGGCAGATGGAGAACGCTCGTCTCCCCTCCACATGTCCGGTTACTCGGAGCTGCTGCTGGCTCAATCCAAGTAGCTTAGTGGAGGGAGTGGGGGCCTGTCTGTGCTGCTCGTGAGCCCCCTTCAGGTTGCAGGCACCTGGCAGGGCCCACGGTGCAGGACAGAAGAGAAAGACAGTGACTGCATCATGGTGGGGCCCTGGGGCTGGCTTTACCCAGCCCAGGTGACGAGTCAGTGCTGCTGGTCTGGAGGGCTGTTTATAAAAGGAAGAGGAAACAGTTTGCGCAAACAGAGGGGGTTCTAGTATTTGGATGAACGAGCATTCAGCTAAATGACATCATAGCAATGGCCTGTAGAATAGAAAATGTTTCTAAGTATCCCGTGTAGCTATCTTAAACATTTTATGATGGCATATGTCCTTAAACCAAACAAAAGTAGAGAGAACTGTATTAGGACCCCACACTGCCCATCTTTAGCGATGATTAACTTCTGGGTAGCCTTATTCATCTGTTTCCCATCCTCTCTCGTCTCTGAACTTTGTTTGTTTTATTTTTTGGCACGCAGGATCTTAGTTCCCCGACCAGGGATCAAACCCACACCCTGTCGATTGGAAAGGTGGAATTTTAACCACTGGACCACTGGGGAAGGCCTCCCCTGGTCATTTTGATATTATATTGCTTCCGAGTGTACTTTGTTGAACATCCTGCTGTTTTTTCCTGCAGTGGACGACTGTGGCTCTAACCGTAATGTCTGTTTGTTGTAGTGGAGCATAGCATAGAGAGAGGTCATCTAGGTCTGTATCCAGAGCATCTGGGTTAGAATTTGGGCTCTGCCTCTTACTAGCTGTATGACCGAGGGCAACTCAGTAAACCTCTTTGGGGCCTCCTGTGTGTGAGTGGGGCAAATCAATCATAGGCACATAAATATCACTATCCTGTTGTGATTATATAGACCTTTGCATGCTTGTTGTAACTAATAGGCATTTTCCACACCTCATTCTTACTTAACCTCATGACAGTGCTGAATGTGCCATAGTGTTTTACTCATGAGGTTAGAGATCACATCAGAGGTTTTCAAACTTGTCTGCCCATTGAAGTCACTAGGAGAACGTCAAAAATTAGTGATACCTGCTTGACCCCAGAGCTTATGATTCAATGGATGCTCAGGTGTGGCTGACCTTTGGTGTTTTTAAAGATCTCCCAGTGATTGTAATGTGCAGACAAGCTTGGGAAACAGGCTCAGGAAACTCAAGGCTGGAAGAACCCAAGTGCCATGGTCCGCGGGGGAGCTTTCTGCCAGCTCTGTGTGGAGAGCATGACGAGGGAGCCAGGACCAAGCTGGCGAATTTTATCACCCTGATTTCTGGAGCTGAGCGCCACCCCACACCCCACCAACCAGAGCAGATCTCACATCAGGCTCTATGTGTTAAGTTTTAGTTTTGTTTTGAACTGAAAGTCTCTATAAATAGAAAAGTAACATGTGAAAAGTACTGATCCTCCATATCATTCCAGGCATGGCCCCAGTGGGGAGCAGAAATAAGGAGCCCTTGAATGCATTTCCATCCTCCACCAGTTGAGTCCCTGAACATGTTTGTTGACGTTGTATCCGTTCTCTGTTGCCATAGTGATGCTAAGTAACAAATAATCCTGAATTCTTAGTGGCATCCAAAATAAGCACAGCTGACACATCTGTGGGTCCCCTGGGAGGCAGTGCTGTGCTCCGGTCTTACCTTCTTGTGGGGTCCAGCAGGCCAGCTGGGGTGTGTTCCCACAGTGAAGGCAGATGGACATGGGAACTGGCCCTGCTGTTGCACAAATGGGCTTCAAATTCTGCTGTGTCAGGTCCAGTTCCATTAGCCAAAGCCAGTCATGTAACTGGCTCAGGTGGTAAAGAATCCGTCCACAATGCAGAAGACTCGGGTTTGATCCCTGGGTCAGGAAGATCCCCTGGAGAAGGGAATGACTACCCACTCCAGTATTCTTGCCTGGAGAATTCCATGGACAGAGGAGCCTGGCAGGCTAAGTCCATGGGTCGCAAAGAATCTACACGACTGAGCAGCTAACACTTCACCTTCACCAAAGCCAGTCATGTAACTGAGCCCGAAGGGTGGGGAAATTGTCTCATCTGCTTAGTCCAGGCACGTCTGAGGTTAGGCCTCGAATTGTTGGAAAGGGAGGTACTTCCTGTGGAGGGAGCCTGTAAGTGTTTATGGTAGCAAAAAGTTGCAACAATTTTAGATCTCAAACAATAGAAAGACACTTGGATAAAATATAATGCATGTATGCAATAAAATACAAAGCAGCCATTTATTAACAAAATAATGTGGAAAATGCAGGATATCACTGAAAATTATTCCTGCCATAAATGGGAGAAAGCTGATTGTGGAATCCATGTTATGTTCGCAATTGAGGAAAGCTATGTACATTTCAAGTTTGGTAATTTAAAGATATATGCCAAATTGTTGATTTTGTCTGTGGTGGGATTGTGGAATATTTTAATTTTCTATGTCTAGTCCTGTGACTTTATGAAATTTCCTATCAGGAACGTATGTCACCTTTGTAATGAGAAAAAGGTCTTTTTAAAAAGATTTTTTATTGGCTTAAAAAAACCTTTTTTAAAATTTTGGGTCACACCCCAGGGCATGGGGGGATCTTAGTTCCCCAGCCAGGAATGGAGCTGTGCCCCCTGCATTGAGTGCACGGAGTCTTAACACAGGACCACAGGGAAGTCCAAAACTCACTTTAAACTGTGTTAGATGCGAAAGTTAAGATGAGAGGCCATTATTAATTTCCTTTTTTTTCCCTAACCTTTCAATAGGCAGCAAGATCATGGAGAACGGCCTTCTCTTCAAAGAACTCCTACAGACTCCAAATTTTCGAATTACAGTGGTGGATGATGCAGACACGGTTGAACTGTGTGGTGCCCTGAAGGTAAGGCAGCCCTGTCGGTTCTGCGTGCACGTGGCGTCCTCGCACAGGGCCCCTGCAGGCGTCGTTGCGCCCCATTCTAAGAATGAGCTCTGTGTTCTGCACTCCTACTTCTGGGGAGAACAGTGGATTGGCAGCCTTGTCCGTCACTTCCTGCTCGGCCCCAGCCTTTCCCGGGTGGTTAGATTTCCTCTCGCAGTCATGGTGGGCTTCTGTTTGTAAATCCGGGAGCAGTGTGCTAGTTTATTCTCTGGGAAGTGGACGGCATGAGCATTTGGAAAGCCAGGGGCATACTCTGATTGTAGAGTCTTACCTGGGAGCCAGGTATTCTGTAATTCCTACATTTCCCCTGCATGTTGTCTTGAGCAGGAAGAGGAGCTTGGTCGCTTTGGATGATCTGTTGGTTTGACGGTATGCTTGGTTGTTGTTTTTAAAGAAGAGAAAGCACTCTGCTACTGGCAGGTTTTTCTAAGAATAGCTTAATCTTTGCCTGTAAAGGGGAAAGATCAGATTAACGAGGCAGCTTCTGTTGGCTAGTGACTTGAGAGAGTCAAGGGAAATTTCCACGTTTGGACTTGAGCTCCTGACGTGTAACCCTCTGCCTTTAAAAGTTGTGGTCAGGGGCATTTCCTAGTGGTCCAGTGGTTAAGACTTCTCCTACTGCAGGGGGTACAGGCTGGTTCCCTGGTTGGAGAGCTAAGATCCCGCATGCCTTGCAGCCAAAAAAAAACGAAAAATAAGCAACAGGAGCAATATTGTAACAAATGCAATAAAAATGTTAAAAATGGTCCACATGAAAAAAAAAATCTTGGAAGTCATGATTGGGGTTCCTCTCTGAACTGACAATGGCATATAACTTCTGAACATTCTCCTCTTGGAAGAAGAGCTGCCTTAGCTGCCATCTCAAAAACAAGGAAAAATACAGAGCTTCCCTGTGAAAGAATAACCCCTTTGAGTCACTTTTGAGTCATTTCTTCTGTAGCAGAAGCTACTTTTCAGGAATTTGAGCACCGAGGGAAGGAAATTAATCTGACATTAGCCTGACTTTGTCAGGTGAAAATTGCAAAGATCGAAAGAAGGCAGGGAGACCCGTCCACAGGGCACCTCCTCATGCTGTCTGCAAATTGTACATCTTTTCTTCTAGTCATAATTCAAAACCACTTAATGTCGCATGCGTATGGGTAGTCACTTCTCCATACAATGAGAGTTTTAAAAATTGAAGCCAACAAGAGACTTGGGCCCCCAGGCAGCCCATGTTCATCTTTCTGAATGCTGGCAGGGAACTCTCACGTTGCACGCAGCCTGTTATACATTGAAGATGCTGGCTTTGCTGCGTTCTTTATTATTGTTGGGTGAGATTTTTATGCATTTTTAATAGTCCTTCATTAAACTAATGGGCGGTCTCATTGCTCAGCACGGCCTATGTGCTCCAAAACTGTCATGAAGTGACTGGGTTATTTTGGGTGGTGGATGGAGAAGCTGTGAAAACCCACCCAGAACAAAGGTGCAGGGGAAGGGGGTGGGAGAGAAGAAAGGGTCTAGATTGAGGGCCCTGGAGAAGCTTCTCCGGGTGGAACCACATGCTGGCCCTGCTTCTGAACTGGGCACGGCTTTTCAGTTCTGTTGGCAGGAAGCCTCCTGCTACCGTGATAGAGCGGTTCGTTGGGGGCAGAGGTAGATGGGGATTGAGAACCGTTTATCATCCTGCCTCTGGCTTTCCTTTCAACCAGGGGTGGTTCCCATCATTCCTGCCAGCCTGCATCAGAGCTGGGAGCTGTAAAAGCTGAGAGGCAGGTTCTTGGGCAGTAACTGAGGCTAACCATCCCATCGGATCAATAAGGAGGCAGAGTGCCAAAAAGTGAATGACTCAAATGTAGCAAATACTAGCCCAGTCGGAATGTGAACGCAGGTTTGAAGAATCCGTCCAGGGTTCTTTGGTTACTTTGGATGACCTGACTTTTCCCATTTATGTCCAGGCTGTTGAATGAAATGAAGTCCTCTCTTGCTAAAGCCTGCCCAGCAAGGGCACATGGGCCTGTTTTTCCTTGATTACATAATGAATAGTTTTGTTTTCTTCCTGATTATACCTCTCTGTAGTATTCTCCCATACTACAGAGAGGTGTAGAGAAGAAAGTGAAAATGACTGATGATCTCCTCATCCTGAGGTAATCGCTGTTAATGCTTGCTGTCTATCCTTCCAGTCTTTTTAGCAAGCACAAGTATGTGCGTGTTCCCCCTGTTAAAACAAAAAGTGCATCTTACTGTTCAAGTAGTTTATGTTTTACCTTTTAAAAAAAATTTTTTGAACTATAGTTGGTTTATAGTGTTGTGTTTATTTCTGCTAAACAGCAAAGTGAGTCAGTTGTACACATATAATCATTCTTTTTTGGATGTTTTACTTTTTTCACATTAACAACCTTAGTCATCTCTATTCTAAAAAAATTTTAAGTACACTTTTTTTGTGCCTAAAAACGTGAGGGCGTTTGAGTTACCAAAAAAGAAAAAAAAGGGCGAGGTGGGGCAGGAAGAGAAAGAAAGATAACAGCTCCCTACAATGTTGAAAGAAAAGGAACAGTCAAAGAAATTATACAAAATCATTTTGTACCAGTGCATCTTACACCCTTCAGAATGTCCTTCATCTCTTAGCTGCATTAATCTCTTAATTGGTAAGTGAGTATTCTTTTTTAAATATCACCTTTATTTAGGGAGGCCTGGCATGCTGCAGTCCATGGGGTCGGAAAGAGTCAGACACGACTGAGTGACTGAATTGAACTTATTTAAGCATAATCCATGTACATTAAACTGTGTTGATTAAATACATGATACAGTAGGTTTTAACAGTTGGGTATATACACCCTGAACATCATCACTCCAATACAGAACATTTCTATCACCCCAGGCAACTCCATCAGTGTCTTTACACTTTACTCCTCCCTCCCAAACCAGCAGCCACCAATCTGCTTTTGTTCACTGTAGAATTTTTATAATACACATATACAGGATGTACTCCTCTGTGTCTGGCTTCTTTCCCTTGGGGTGTATTTTTTAATGTAAATTTTAAGATGTTCTTCATGCAGAAAAGTATAAAAACCATAAGCATTTAGCTCAACCTGTTATTTTTAATAAATGGTTTATCAAGATTGTTTCATTAACAGAGACCCAAAATAATAGGGACTGAACAAGGTAGAACTTTCTTTCTTGTGCAGAAATCCTAATTCCATATGAAAACTCCACTCCACAAAATTCTCAGGGACCCAGGCTTCCTCCAGCTCATGAGAGATGGATGACCCTTGTCCTCATGTTCTAAGATAGTGACCAGGGCTCCAGCCATCACATCTACCTTCCAGGCAACAGGATGAAAAAAGAAACAAAGACAAAGGGCATGTGGCAGCTGTCTTTTAAGGCATTCTGGGGAGTTGCAGTGTAACATTTGGCTTTATTTTATTTTTTTTTTGCCATACCCTCTGGCATGTGGAGTCTTAGCTCCCTGACCAGGGATTGAACCCACACCCCCTGCAAGGGAAGACAGAGTCTTATAACCACTGACTGCCAGGGAAGTCCTGGCTTCATCTTAATAGGCAGTTAGTACTTAATCGTACTCCCTGCTGCAAGGGAGGTTGGGAATTTTTCCACCTGCCTGGGAAAAATACACTTGCCTGAAAATCAGGGACTCAGGCTCTAGAAGAGGAGAGTGTTCTGGGAGAGACACCCATCACGTCTGCGACGGGTGCGTGGTGTTCTCCGCAGGGCTGTCTGTGCTGAGGCTCACCACCCTAGCTGTAGGGTGTGCAGGTTTCCTCCAGGCCTTTGGCTGTGATGAATGTGCTGTGGGTCACAGTCTGGTACTGAGTCTCTAGCCGGGGCTCCAGCTAGCACCCAGTAGCATATGTGGCTGTTTTCATTTACATGCAAATTAAAACTTTTTTTAAAAATTCAAAATTCTGTGTCAGAGTCACAGTAGCACCATTTCAGACTCAGTAGTCACATGAGTCTTTCGTGAGTCTCAAGGTCTAGTGGCCACTCTGCTGGACGAGCAGATATCAAACATGTACATCTTGTCAGGGTGCCCAACCTGTGGGGCTGAGTGTGGACTTGACCTTGGACCTCCTGGACGTCTCAGGTGGGTGACCTTACTCAGGGCTTGACCTACAAACCACAGGTGGTACCTTGCCTGCAGTTGGTTAGCCTCCACTCTGCAGGTTTCCTCTAGGTTAGATGCACTTGAAGGTGGCCTTGGGGAGAGTCAGATGGACTCAGAAAATTCTGACTTGGGTTTCAGTGGGGCAGTTCTTCTGAGGGGGTGGGAGTGTTTGCATAGCCTGCAGGTAGCATGGGCTGCTCCTCCAGTTTTACAGTTTGGGTGGGAACGAAAGACAGTGAGCCCCTCGACCCGCTGTGATGCAGGATTGCAAAGACAACACGTCGGGAAGACTGCCTCTGAGTGTTGCCACCCCCCGGGAAATGAGCAAGGGCTTCAGCACGTCTGTCTTCTGAAAATCACGGTATTTTTAGCTCCAGAATAGTCTAAAGCAGATTTGAATGTACAGCGGATAATGATAAATTTCACCGCTGAGCGATCTCAGAGGACATCTGCTTGGGTGCTATTTATTCACACACGATCTGACTGCCTCAGTGTGTTTATTTTTCTTTGGACAGTGATAAGTGGTAGGGGAGAGGGAAGATTTCAAGATCCATCGTAAGGTGATTAAGCTGGCCCTGAGTCCCCTGAGGAGGGAGGGGTTGACTCTGCAGTGGCCCACTGCTCCCCGAGGTGGGGAGGTCAGACGTCCAGGGGAAACTGGGAAGTGGTCCCTACCTGTGTGCCCCCAGACCACAGTGGGGGGGCACTCTCCTCTGCCTTTTCTCTGAGCAGAGTGACACAGAAGGTCAGAAGCACTGCTTGGCAGCTAAGGGCTCATCCATACAGCTCCTCCTTGGATGCCTCCAGTGACCAAGAGCTCACCCCTTCACCTCAGTATTTCCTGTTGATTGGGGTCAGCTCTTCCTGTTAGAAAGTTCAGATCTTGCTGTCCCAGCCCCACTGTGTGTTCCACTCGCTGGCTGGAGCAGCCTCATGTGATCTGCTCCCAGGAGAGATGACGGAGCCAGGCTGTCAGGGTTCGAAACCCAGCTCCTGACTGGTCCTGACTGTGGGACCTTGGGTGAGCTACTTTACCCCAGGTGCCCAAGGGTCCTCACCTCACATTATACATAGTAACAGAACCTGCCTTGTAGGAATGTTGTGAAGATTAAATGAGTTAATAATATAGGAAGCACTTAGAAACAGTTCATTAAGGAAAGCTGTTGTTATTTTTACTATTCTTTCCCATAAATCTTTTGTCCTCCCAGGCCTCCCCCTTTTACCTCCCAAGTCTCTCTGCAAACCTGGGAGGCAGTCCTTTTTTTTTTTTTTCTTTAATACTTTTTTTTTTCCCAATCCTGCCACACAGCATGCAAGATCTTAGTTCTTCAACCGAGAATTGAACCCAGGTCCCAGCAGTGACAGCACCAAGTCCTAACCACTGGATGGACCATCAAGGAATTCCCAGGGCCAGTTCTCTTTGATATCTGGTTGCAGGGGTGTCTCAGGAAGGTCTCTCGGACCCCAAGATTGGTGGGAATGGCCAGGCCACGGTGGCCACACCGTGGAAGGAACAGAGTCAGGGGAACAGGGGGCTTGTGGAGCCAGGCCCTGGGGGCATGTCCCGACTATGTCAGTCACCAGAGGGATGTTCTTGGCAAGCCGTTGACCCTGTGAACCAGCTAAAGTGTAGTGTTGGTCACTCAGTTGTGTCTGACTCTTTGCAACCCTGTGGACTGCAGCCCACCAGGCTCCTCTGGGGTTGCCAGTGAGAATTCAGATGAGACCGCATGGGCGGTGGCCTGGTGGGCTCACTGTAGGCACTTTGTAAATAGTCTTTCTCTCCTCTGAGTACAGGAACCCCTTGTTGGAAGGAAGTCCCTGCTATCTCCCCTCCAGTCCATACACGTTGGCTGGAGCTGGTTTGTCAAGTGACCCCCAGAATGGGTTCTGTCATGAGGGAAGGGGGGACACCAGGGGCCCAGCCCAAGAGGCATCAGAGAGCCGTTGTAGCCGTCTGACCATTTGGGACCTAGGCCTGGGCACATTGCCATGGTAACTTCCATAAAACCATTCGGTGGGCTCTCCCAACAGCTGGCCTCCTGGCCTCTGCGGTCAGTCCGCCTGCACGTCCTTAGGTTTCTCTGCTGCCCCAGGGCCGTCCTGCTGTTTGCAGTCCCAGGGCAGGGCCACAACTGAGCCAGCTTCCCTGGAGGAATGCCACCACCAGAAGGGCCTTGAGAGCTCTTACCCAAGCCCTGAATTTAACAACCGAGGCCAGGAAGGCTCAGAGAGGTGGAGTGAGTATCCCAGGGTCACCCAGCAGCCAAGCAGACTGGGAACCGGAGGCCCTCTGTGCCTGTGCCTCTCGCGTCTCACGTGGCGTCCTCCATCGGGCTGCCGTGGCAGGAAGGGTGCCACGGGCAGTGCCGTCTGAGGGTCACAACCGCTCCCGGGCGGCAACTTCCAGCCCCAAGCAGCCGCTGCGTGTGCAGCCATGGGCGGGGAGGCTGACCCCTGGCCGGGCGCGCTTGGCATCTGGCAACATTGTGGGCAGAGATGAGAGGAGAGGCAGAGGGAAGGAACTGGAGAGAGGCCGATAGCAAACCGGGAAACATTCCTCAGCGCCGCCAACTTGAATTGAACAGCCGGACCTTTTAGAGGGGACACTGGGCAGAGACCAGAAGCCGGGGAACCCAGGGCTGGGCCCAAACAGGTGAACGGAGGAGGAATGGGCTTAGTTTCTTTGAGCTTATTTCCCATTTGTTGCTAACTGGATTCATGTTTTAAGATCTCTTAAGGCACAAATCCCTATACAGGCATCAGGCATTATGGAAGAAAATGCTTGTGTGGTTAGATGCAGACAGAATACTTGGATTTTTCCTGCATTGAGCGTTTTTGAAGAAGAAACCGGTAACGTAGAAAGGGCCAGAAACCTCAGGGCTCAACCGGTGTCCCAAAGAGTGTCCCCCACTACCACGCCAGGCATTACTTGCGGTATGTGACTGTCTGGTTTTACATAGGATCTGAGACCCAGCTCAGATGCCACCTCCTCTGTGCAGGCTGCCCTGCTTTGTAATGAAGCTTCTCCACATACTCCGATCCTTCTGTCTCTTGATGTGCTTTTCTATGTCTTTTCCCAATGATACTGTCAACTCCTTGAGAGCAAGCTCTATGTCTATGCAGCTTCCTCACCCACCCCCACCCCAGGGCAGCCTCCGCCCCTCCAGGGCCCAGCCGGGCTTCCCACAGCCCTGCTCAGTACACGTGAGTTGAACTGACACCTGGCCTTCAGTACCTCTTATGGAATAACACTTTCTGCTGAGCATCACGGTGACTTGTGCACACATTTTATTTTCCTGTTAAGTAGGGAGGGGTTAACTTTTTCCAGAAGAGCCTCATAGAAGATGTGGATCTTGCAGCCCTTACGAGTCTCCGCACAACCACTCACATCCATTGACAGCACAAAGGCAACCGCAGAACAGGGGTGCTGAGTTTCCAGTACAATGTGACTTACAAAAGCAGTCATTTGGCCCTAAGTTGCTGATCCCCGAACTAGGCAATCAGCTTCTGAAGAGGCAGGTCTGTGTCCGAGCTGCCTGGTGTCCAGCAGAGAGCCACATAATAAGCCAGCACTTCACCAATGCTAATTTGCTGCTGCTAAGTCGCTTCAATCGTGTCCGACTCTGTGCGACCCCATAGACAGCAGCCCACTAGGCTCCTCTGTCCCTGGGATTCTCCAGGCAAGAACACTGGAGTGGGTTGCCATTTTCTTCTCCAATGCATGAAAGTGAAAAGCGAAAGTGAAGTCGCTCAGTCGTGCCCGACTCTTAGCGACCCCATGGACTGCAGCCCACCAGGCTCCTCCGTCCATGGGATTTTCCAGGCAAGAGTACTGGAGTGGGGCGCCATCGCCTTCTCCGAATGCTAATTTAGGGATTATCAAATGAAACAAAAGGCAGAAACTTGATCTACACGTATGCACCCATCATTACCCAGTACTTCTACCCCAAGGATGCTCACAACAAAAATGCCCGCCTGGGGTCACCAGAGGCCACGTGCCTAGCGCCGTAGCAGAGCTATTTGCAGTGGCTACAAACTGGAAACTACCCCAGTGCCAACTACCCAAAGGGGTGAATTGCATTGATTTTGCACAGTGGAATACAATGTGGCAATGGAAATAAATGTGTCCTGTGTTAAAATACGGCTGAATCTCACAAATGTGATGTGGAATTGAGACAGAGAAGATAGACACACAGGATTAAATCCTGTATGATTCTACTCACATAGTGCTGGGACAGGGAAAGTAAATGTATGCCATTAGAAGTCAGGAGAGCGGTGACCTTTGGTGCTGGGGTGACTGGGTCGGGGGGCCGACGGGGGCTTTCTGGGGCACTGGTTACCTTCTGTTCCTTGACCAGGGTGCTGGTTACATGAGTGTGTCGTTTGTGAAACTTCATCAAGCCCGGTACTTAAGACTTGACTACTTTTCTTTCAATGTTATAGTTGGATAAAGCCTTTGATTTATTAAAAAAAAAAAAAGTCTGTACAAACAGTGTTTAACTGGAGATGGCTCTGCGCCATTCCCTTTCTCTGGCGGATGCTTCCCTCTGAGTCCAGGGTCCAGAGTGCTCTGGGCCGTTTGCCCCATGAGTGGGAGCTGATCCCTCCTTCCTTCTCTCTCAGTATAAGAGTAGAACCCTGGGTCCTGTGGGACCCGGGGAAGCCGGCCAGCATCCCTGCCTCTGCCCGTCCCACCTCCCCGCACACTTTCCCGCAGTGTGCCTGTGAATGACGGCACCTCCCTGCTTCTTGTCTCCTCCCCAGAACATCGTGGCCGTAGGCGCCGGGTTCTGCGACGGCCTCCTCTGCGGCGACAACACGAAAGCCGCTGTCATCCGCCTGGGGCTCATGGAGATGATCGCCTTCGCCCGGATCTTCTGCAAAGGCCAGGTGTCCACGGCCACGTTCCTGGAGAGCTGCGGCGTGGCCGATCTCATCACCACCTGCTACGGGGGCCGGAACCGCAAGGTGGCCGAGGCCTTCGCCAGGACCGGCAAGGTAGCCCGGGGTGGGGGGCGTCCCGGGCTGGGGAAGAGCCGCTGTCCAGGGTGCAGAGGCTGTGTGTGCCGGGCTTGTCCTACGCACCCCCACCTGCCTTCACGCACATGCACTTCAGGCCTACGCCCTCTACCTTGTGTGTTATTGCCTTTCCTTGGCCTGCTGCTCCCCTCCCCTTACCCTGCTTTTAAAATAAGTGATGCCTTAGGGACTTGCCTGACATTCCAGTGGTTAAGACTGGAGCTTCCACTGCAGCAGGCATGGGGTAGATCTCTGGTTGGGGAACTAAGATCCCACGTGCCATGCAGCACCACCAAATTTTTTTTTTAAGTGATGCTCTAGATGTTACAGGAGATTATGTTCATCCATTGTTTTTAAGACCATCGAAGAACTGGAGAAGGAGATGCTGAATGGACAGAAGCTGCAAGGACCTCAGACTTCAGCCGAGGTGTACCGAATCCTCAAACAGAAGGGGCTGCTCGACAAGTAAGTGCCCCATTTTCCGCAAAGCCAGAGGATCAGCTGTCATTCTGCTCGCTGATGAGCACAGTCCGCGTTTGACTCAGGCATTTGCCAGGCATGGACAGAAAGTTAGCAGAGCAGTGTCGTCCTTCGTGTGTTGTGAGGGTCTACGGCAGGAAACGTCTGCCTGCCCTGAAAACAGGCATTTACCCAAAGTCCGAAATGAGGGAGGGGAAATGAGCACTGTTAGGCACAGTATCAGGTTGGCCAAAAAGTTCACTCGGGTTTGTCCATCAGTGGAAAATCCCAAGCTAACATTTTGGCCAACCCAAGACAAAATAGGAGTTTGAGATTCTGGCTTGCCCTGTCGGGTATTTGGTAAGAGTTACATGGGTTTTCCAGGTCATTCAGTGGTAAAGAATCTGGCTGCCAAGCAGGAGACCTGGTTTGATCCCTGGGTGGGAAAGATCCCCTGGAGTAGGAAATGGCAACCCACTCCAGGATTCTTGCCAGGAAAGAATGGACAGAGAAGCCTGGTGAGCTATAGCCCATGGAGTCTCAAAAGAGTTGGCCTGACTTATAGCATGACTTAACATGACTTAAAGCAACGTGTCATATATTTTTAATAAAAAATTTAAAATAAAGGTTATTCTGTCCTTTTAATAAAAAGATCACTCTTGTTAATGAAATGTCAAGCAATTCAGAAAAAAAAGGAAGGGCGAGTCCCCCTAGGACTCTAGCACCGGAGGCACCCTGTGTTAAGGTGCAATGAGGAACCTTGCCGTCTCCTTGCCTTTCAGGTGTACCCATCCATACTCTGCTTTAAAAGGAAAAAGTACCACCTGTGTGCAACCAAGATCGAACCCTAGGATCCCAGGACAGCACACGGGAGAGGCTAGGGTCCAGTCCTTTGATAGGATTCCGAACTGACACGTTGGCCGGTGTGAATCTGTGTGCGCCCTCTAACTGCAGGACGATACAGGCTGGAACAGGCGTTCTGGGATCAGTACCTGCCTGTGTAAAAGCAGATGTAACCAAGCAGGAGAAGCCTGCCTCTCCGTAGTCATGTCCCATTTCCTTCTGATTAGAAGTGGACCTTCTAACTGATTAGAAGTTGGTGATGGACAGGGAGGCCTGGCGTGCTGTGGTTCATGGGGTCACAGAGTTGGACGCGACTGAGCGACTGAACTGAGACGTGGACCGTGTCCTGCCTGTGTTGAATGAGGTCGCAGCTGGGTTGGGGTCCCTACCCTTCTCCCAGGCTGAATGTCGAATCCCTCAGTGTTCAGGCGGAGCTTAAGTCCTGCCATCCTCACTTGGCGCCACCTCTCACCCACATTTCTTTCTCTGCCGTTCCAGCCGTCATCGCCCTGTCTTCCTTCCCTTCCTACCCCCTTCCCTGCTGTAGAAAGAGTGCTGAGGGGGAGGCCAGTGGCCCTATGGGTCGCCAGCTGTGTGGTCTTGGCAGGTCATGTGTTTAGCTGTTCTATGCCCTTTTATCTACAAACTCAAACTGGTAGGCCAGATGACTGCTGTGGTTACCTCTAACTCAGAGACCTCCTGTTCTTTGAGAATGAAATTCACAGGCCTTAGGTTGGCATCTCAGTCCAGTTACCAACTTGGCTTCTAACAGCATGTCCTATGAGCCCTGTTTAGTGGAAGTGGACCTCCCTTACCCCAACCGCCTCTCTCTCAGACTCCTGTGTGCCTTTCCCTGGCAGTTTGACCTGCCTGGACACCCCTTTCATGAGCATCTCAACCATCACGGCCCATGAGGCAGCCTGGGTGTGTCCTCAGAGAACCTTTTCCATACCCTGTAGACTTAAATCACTTCCTGTACTTTGAAATTACTGTTTAGAGCAGCAGTCAGCCAACTTTTTGTGCAGAGAATCACATAACAAAATTTCACCTTTGCAGACCACACACAGGCCTCTGCCTGTGTGTCTTTGTTTCCTTTTATAGCCCTTTAAACATGTAAAAATCATTCTCAGCTTGCAGGTGGGGCAAAAACAGGTCACAGGCAAGACTTGTATTTCTGGCCGTGGTTGCCACATCCCTGGTTTAGACACTATTGCTGCTAATGTGTTGCTGCTAAACTTACAATTTTACTTTGATTTTTCAAGTCTGGGAGGGGGACCACGCTTCTGGGAGAAAAAAACATTGCAGTCATACAAAAAGGCGCACACGGAAAAGAGGGCCCTGATCCCCACCACAGACAGAAGCCGCTTTGTCAGGGTTCCTTGAACTTTCCACACGGTGCTTTCATTGGTGTAACAGTGACTGACTCCACAGTCTGCTCTGTCCCTTTTCTTCACTTCAAGATATGTTTGGAAGATTGTTCAACATCTGCACCCAGAGGTCTCATTTACTGTGCAGAACATTCCACAGTGCGGGAGAACCTCTGTTTATTAACCAGTCTCCCCTTGATAAATGCTAAAGCTGTCTGGGTTTTAATGCTGTCTTGAAATGTGCTTTCTTCAGCATCCTTGTGCCTGTCTTTACGACCACGTGTGAGTATCGGGAGTTTGTCTGCTCGGGCTCCCGAGGCAAAATGTCTCAGACAGAGTGGCTCACACAACAGAAATTTCTTCTCACAGTTCTGGAGGCCGGAAGTCAGATATCTATCCGCTGGATTGACCTCTCCGAAGTGTCTCTCCTCGACCTGTAGATGGCGGCTTACCCCCGTGTCTTCTGGGGTCTGTCCCAGTCTCCTTATAAGGATACCAGCCATATTGGTTTAGGGCCCATCTTAATGAACCCTGGTGTTCACTTAATTTCCTCTTTAAGTGCACCATCTCTGGATACAGAGATCTGAGGTGCACTCTGAGGTGCCGGGGCATTGGGTGAATTGAAGAGGCTGGGGTACAGTCAGCTTGTAACAGTGCTGTAAAGGGCTGGGGCCTCGTTTACATATAACACTACACATCTCTGCGCCTTAAGGATGTCTCAGATGGTAAAGAATCTGCCTGTAATGCAGAAGACCCGGGTTCGATCCCTGGGTCTGGAAGATTCCCTGGAGAAGTAAATGGCAACCCAGTCCAGTATTTTTGCCTGGAGAATTCCACGGTCAGAGGAGCCTGACGGCCCATGGGGTCACACAGAGTCAGACACGACTGAGCGACTAACACACATGCATCTCTGCCTTGCCGAGGCCTGAAACATCTAAGCCCTCAGTCTCCATTAGTGGGATACTTGGCTGATAGGTTTATGTCCATTTTGTAATGAAACATTGTCTTTGGTCCTCCTTTCACTTTTTGTTACTTTAAAATTATTTTTCTGTTTAGCTATGCCAGATCTCAGTTGCAGCATGTGGGAGCTTTAGGGATCTTTAGTTGCAGCATGTGGGATCTAGTTACTTGACCAGGGTTCAAACCCAGGCTCCCTGCATTGGGAGTGTGGGGTCTTAACCACTGGACTACTAGGGAAGACCTTCATTTTTTTTTAAACTAGTTTATTTTTTGGAAGTATAGTTGCTGTGCAACATTGTATGTTACCGGAGAAGGTGATGGCACCCCACTCCAGTACTCTTGCCTGGAAAATCCCATGGACGGAGGAGCCTGGTAGGCTGCGGTTCGTGGGGTCACGAGGAGTCGGACACGACTGAGCAACTTCACTTTCACTTTTCACTTTGATGCATTGGAGAAGGAAATGGCAACCCACTCCAGTGTTCTTGCCTGGAGAATCCCAGGGACAGGGGAGCCTGGTGGGCTGCTGTCTATGGGGTCGCACAGAGTCAGACACGACTGAAGCGACTTAGCGGCAGGGTTGTATGCTACAAGTATACAATATAGTGATTAACAACTTTTAAAGTTTGTACTCCATTTAGAGTTATTATAAAATATTGGCTGAATTTCTCATGTTGCAAAATATATCCATGTAGCTTATTGAATTCATAACAGTTTGTACACCCCATTCTTCCACCTCTCTCTCGCCCCTCCCTGCTTCCCTCTCCCCACTGGTAACCGCTAATTTCTTCTCTATATGTGAGTCTGCATCTTTTTGGTTATATTTATTCATTAATATTCTTTTTTATGGCTGAGTAGTATTCCATTGTTTCTGTGTACCAAATCTTCTTTATCCATTCATCTGTTGATGGCTGTTTAGGTTGCTTCCATATTTTAGCAATTGTAAATGATGCTGCTATGAATATTGGGGTGCACATACTTAAATTAGTGCTTTTGTTTTTTTCAGATATATGCCCAGGAGTGGGATTGTTGGGACATAAGGCAGTTCTGTTTTTAGTGTTTTGAGAAACATCCATACTGTTTTCCACAGTGGCTACACCAATTTACATTCCCCCTAACGGTGTAGTGAGGTTCCCTTTTCTCCACATTCGTGCCAACATTTGTTATTTGTGTTCTTTTTCATGATGGCCATTCTGACAACTGTGAGGTTATGTTCCTTTTGACTTGCATTTCTCTGATGATTAGTGATGTTGAACATCTTTTCCTGTGCCTGTTGGCCATCTGGATTTCCTCTTTGGAAGAATATTCTGTTCTTATGCCCATTTTGTAATCGTGTTGTTTATTTCTTGCTGTTGAGTTGTATGAGCTAGTCATAGCATTTGCAAATATATTCTCCCATCCGGTAGGCTGTCTTCGTTCTGTTAATGGTTTCCATGTCCTCCTCCCACTTTTTAACCTTCTTTAGAGAGTTCCTCAAACTGATCTAATTGGCTTTATAGTCTTAATTTTTGGATGTCCTGTGGGCCTGAAATAAGTCCTTTCTTAAAAAACAGATTTTGCTTTTGAGCTGTGGTGGGGCTTCGCGGCTGCATGCAGGCTTTCTCTGGTTGTTGCACACGGGCTGCTCTGCGTCGGGGTACTCGGGCTTGTGCACAGGCTTTGGGTGCACGAGCGTCAGTCGTCGTAGCACTTGGGCTCAGTAGTTGTCACTCAAGGGCTCTGAGTGCTGGCTCTAGAGTTGTGGTGACAGGCTTAGGCGCTCCAGAGCATGTGGGGTCCTTCCAGATCAGGGATTGAACTGGTGTCCCTTATGTTGCAAGGTAGGTTCCTAACCCCTGGACCGCCTGGAAAGCCCATAACATTTTAAATGATAGAAAATAGCATTTAGATGGGCGTTGTAGCCTAGTGGTTTAGTGTTAGCTAGAAAAGTCACAAACTGTGCCTCAGTTTCCTCATATATAGAATAGGGATAATATTATCTACCTTATAGTGTGGTTGTGAGGTTAAACAAGTTACTTGTCAATAGAAATGCACCCCCCCCCCCCACCCTGTATCACTTGTCATCATCTCATCTGCAGAACACATTTTGAAAATGCTAGTTGTGAAAATTGGGAGTACTTTTGGCTTCACGAGCAACAGCCAATTAAAACACCTTGAACAATATGGTTATTTTTCTCTCATAACGGATTCCGGAGGTAGATGTTATTGGTGTTGTCTCAGTGTCTCTGGGTTAGAATCTTAGTGATCCTGTTGGCCATTCCTTAAAGCCTCAAGGTGGCTGCAGCAGCTCCAGGCATCACATACTCACAACTGTACTCAGCAGCATGGAGCAAGGGCGGTCTAGCAGATATTTTTGTCAAGTGCCTCTCAAGGAGAGTAAGATCTTCCCCAGAAACCCTCCCAGATGTATTCTGTCTTGCTGGCTAGAACTTGTGTACTTGGCCAATTCTGGTGTGAAAGAAAGGCTGATATAGGGTATTTCCAATTTCAGTAAGGGAATGATTTTGGGTGGCACTCATTACCTGCCACTCTGCTTGAGAACCATGCAAATTGTTCTCACCATAGGAACAGGAAAGTTAAGTCATGGAAGGACAAAGGAAGGAGTTAAAATCGCCTGGCCTTAACTCCCATTCACAAAAATCCATTCGACAAGCACTAAGCACCTGCCTCTTGCCTGCACTGGGCCAGGCCATTTTGATGCAGAGGTGAACAAAACTAGGCTTGGGCCCTGTCCTCTCGGATAGTCTAGAACCCTTGGCTGCGATGTGGCTGCATTTACAAGCTGCTGTTTATTACACACATCATGTATCAAGTGTCGTATTTTCCACCTCACACGTTAAGTCACTTAATACAACAATCCTGAGTGTCCAGTCCCATTCTGCAGATGAGCAAAGGGACAGAGGGGTTGTGAAACTTGCCCAAAGTTAATAGGCTGTGAAATCAAAGATTTTATTAAGTCTAGCTGACTCTGAAAAATGCCAGAACATTCTGCACCTTAAAAAACCCACAGTGACAGACTGTCATAAAGACATGTAACCTATCGGCACTGTTTCCTGTTCTTGAATCATGTTATCACTGTAGAATGCTTAACTAGATAACTTTCAGAATGGTTTTTAAGATTCTTGTGATTCTTTCAAGCTCACTTTGGGCAGTGTGTATGGGTTTGAAAGCCTGTTGACATTACTTAGTTATTTCCTTAGTGACTTCTGCATTAAAAAAGTAAATACTTACTGAGTGAGCTAGCAGTACCCTGGGATAATGTTACCTTTTCTTATAGTGGATTATTAGCCCACTCCTTCATCCCCTCATCCATTTCCAACTGTCATTTATACCTGTGTTCGCATCTTAGAAGAAACAGCAGGATAAATTCCACCTCCCACGTGAGATCAGCGTTTTACTAATCATGAGTCCCCTGTTGATTCTTGTGGGGGTGTTCCGGGCCTCCACTATTCATGGTGCTGTGTGGGCTGCCTCGTTTTCATCCTTGGATGATTTGTTTAAGAGAAGCGAGCGCAGTACCTCCCTACAGTTTAAAATTTATTCTCCAACCTTTTAAAACAGTGACATACCCCTGAGTCCATTCCAGATTTGGTCAAGAGCCTGAGCCACAACTCTTGATGTCGGTGACCACAGATGTCCCTGTAAAGAGTCCCCTGGGACCGGTCTGTAGACAGCACACTCCAAGCAACCAGAGGATGGTTTAGGTTGTACCAGGTTCTTACAGCCACGGTGCAGAGGCTCCCTGCAGACCACATAAGGAAGGGATGTGAAGGAGGGCGCTTTGTTTTCCAACAGTAGCATGCTAGGCTGCAGTCTGTTGGGCCGGACAGAAAGACTGGTTGGTTCTGCCAGGTAGACCAGATGGCTTAACTTGTCTTTTCCCATCCCCCCTCCCCCACCCAGGTTCCCGTTGTTCACTGCAGTGTACCAGATCTGCTACGAAGGCCGGCCCGTTCAAGAGATGTTGTCCTGTCTCCAGAGCCATCCAGAGCATATATAGAGTGGATCATGCAACCTGTCAGGAAACGGCCTGCCTTTCGTATCAGACATTTAGATTGGTGGAAACCAGGACTTGGCAACAAAGATGTATGCTCAACTGTCATCCCATCATGGATGTGTATGAATTTTTACCAGGTTCACGTTTGAATTGCAAGATGAAGTTCATTGGCTAAGATGTTACTGGGCAACATCTGGACGCACATATGTGACCATGTGAGTGTGTGTTCCTTTCTCATTCTATTGGTGTTTCTATGAACTAAAATTAAAGGCCCTTTTTAAAAATCACTTTTGAAATTTTCCCACCGTGGTAGCATACAAGATTGGAACTATCGCAGCTAAAAGTTTTGAGTTTCACCAAAGGATTTCTTTTTCTCATTCTCAAGATTAAGGTTAAAATGTAACAAGCATTAACATGGCAGAGTAGATGAGTGAGGGGGTTCAACATACTGTAACTTAAACACTATCTCAGAGCCAGCGTAATTAACTGTTTCAATTGTAGGTTGATCTTTTTTTTAAAGTAATTACGTATTTTAATTAGGTAGTCCACTCATTGATATGTTCCACTCATTGCAGTTTTCTGCACTTTCAGCCTCTTTTCTCTTCATTAACTACCAGAATGTACTTTGGTAAAGGCACAGCAGTGGCGGAAGGCCGAGAACTCACCTGGGATGTTCCTGCTGTGTTCTTCGATAGCTACCATTGTGTGAGGCCTTTTGTTAGGTTGTACTGTCGTTCACACATTTCTCGTAAGCCTCACAGACCCCCTGAAAGGGGGCAGCTGTTACTCCTCTTCTAAGGTCCAGGCTCTCTGCCTGGTCATCTGACAAGAAGGCCAGATCCAGAGGCTCAGTCGTCACTGGCCTGGCTTGAACACCCGCTGACTGGTCATAGCAAGTGCTGTCCCCAGGCTTTCTTGAGGGCGTGGGCAGCTTTCTGCAGTTGAGACTTGCATGGGTTCTTGTCTAGAAGGATGTCACTCAGTGTGGACCTCACTCCATTTGCTCCACTTGAAGTCTCTTAGAAACATAGGTTCCCAGGTCCCTCCCCCACCCCAGCCTCTGAAGTGAGGTCTAGTATCTCTGCCTTGACATGCCTTCCATGTGTTTCGATGCTGTCTACTGTCTGAGAACCACTACTGTAGAAAATTTATTGTTTAGATTCGCATTTCTCAAACCACGTTCCACAGGAAACCAGCGTCCCAGGATCCAGTAGTGGTCCTGATGTTCCCTGGCAAGATCCAGTGAGTTTGGGAAAAGCCATGTCTGTACACCCCTCCTGAAGGGATAGACTGTGTGTTCATGGAACATGCTTATTTAACCCAGCAAGTCCCAGACAGATTATGGAGATTTTTTTCTTTTTTCTTTTTTTTTGGCAAGGAAACTTACCAAAGTTTCCAAGGAACACTATTCCAGGCTGAGGCAACCACAGGACGGTGCAAGTATACTACACTGTCTGCAAGAAATGAGAATGAATGACTACCTGTGGTATTGTTCATGCCGCACCTTTATATAAAGCTCAGGTCTGCCACAGTCTTTGCTGAAGCTTTAAGGCGACACTATCAGGTACAGCCAAGTGGATGTCAACTTCGCTGAAACGCACACTGTGTGGACTAAGTGCTTTTAATTCTAGAATTAGAATGGAAATTACTGTATCTTTGTAAATGTGATTGGTTTCAAGATAGCACTGCGGTTACCTTCCATGGTAGTGGGTGAGTGTTAAGGAAATGTATGAATGTCTTTTACATTTTCTTGGATTTTCAGTCACTTTGAGATTTTGACCTTTTTTATTTTCCAGCTTGGGATTTGTTTTCCCCTGCTATACCCAGAATGATTATAAACTAGATTTTTTTGTGTGGGAATTTTAAAAACTCCTATACATAGAAGAATATGAAAGCACACAAAATGCTATGTTTCATCGATTTTAGTGCCACTGTTAATCAATTTTTGCTTGTCTCATAATTAATCTTTTTAAAAGTTTGTACCTAAGTAACAAAGTTACTTTTTAAGATACATAAAGGGCTGTAAGCTAATTGTGGTGTCTGTCAAGTAGCATCATCAGATGTGAGGATTCGGGTTTTTGTCTCGTGTATATTCTTCATCTGCATTCAGCTTCTGTCTCTGGGTTTTGTACTTGAGTGTTTTTTCTTTATAAATGCCTTCTCACCCTTCTGAAGTCTTCTGACTGTACCTTTTGAACATACTGATGATATTCTGCACATATAGAAAAAGGTAAATTTTATATAAGTTTATGCTTTGCTAACTAGATATTTATTACTCTACGAGTTATCTATTTTTATAACCACCTGTGGTCCATCATTTATTTTAATTCACCTTTCTTACTACTAATTACGGTAATTGGGGAGGGAGACATCTAGAAAAGAAGCTTAATTTATACTGTTTCAGCCAAATCTGTGAATGTAAAAACTACACTGTTGCCTTGCGATAATCCAGCCTACTCTAATGTGGAACATTATCTATCTTGAAACCCATCCTAGCAGGTGGAATTGAGCTAAACTCCTACTGGTTTTTTATTTAAGTCTTAGCTATCGTGTGGCCCCATGGCATCAGCCCAGGGAGTGGTGAGATGCCACTGTACCAAGGAATCTTCAGTTTCTTCCACGAGCTCTAAGAGCCTTTTACCTACACATGTACTATGTTTGTTTACAGACTGTAGGTGGATATGATTTAAAAGCTTGATTTAATAAAAATTGAATCCCTCCAAACCTGTGCTACTGATCCTATTTTTTTTTAATCAGCTTATGTGATAGTTTTATTTGTTTAGGTAGTCTCTCTTATTTCTCTCCCCAAATTGTGTTACCTTGACAACAATAAAAAGGCAAATTTTAAAAGAAGGGCTTCATCTCTAATGCGTTCCTCAAAAACACATCTGCTTCCATTTGTCGGTAGCTGTTCCTTTCCATGGCTTGCTGATATTTTTATGGAATTAGAAGCATAGGATGGAGGCCTTCTCCTTCCATCCATTCAGTGGATTAAATGTGAGGGTGAAAGGTTGTTGCTAAACCACAGAAGATGCCGAGGTTCTTGGCCTCCAGAGGAGAAGAATTCAATCCAGGGCCAGAAGTGAGTCTTGATCGCTCAGAGATTTTGTGTGATAGAGTTTAGAGGAAGCATCTGACATAGACATCAGAAGGGGCAGAAAGAGTGCCCCCTTGCTAGTGTTACAATGGAGTTATATACTTTTTAATTACTTATTACAGTGAATCAAAAGAATGTCTGGAGGTTGTTAAGACCTCACTAGACCCAGTCCCATAATTTACATTTCAAGATAATAGCATTAGCCAGAAGGTGTTTTCCAGAAACTGTCCTCAAGCAGGATACATTATTATATAATCCTAAGGAATGTAGAGGGAAAAAAAAAAAAAACGTTTGTCCTTTGCCAGGGTCCAGCCTCAGCAGAGTCCAGGGATACCCTCAGGATGGACGACGTTGGCAAATGAATGAATGACATGGGGAGACCAAGCTTCAGTGAGCGAGGCCCGTCACTTTATTTTTCAGAGGGAGCTTTTATACCCTGAGTTGTACATTGAGCAAAGTGAAAAATGCAGCATCAACTCAACATTCCATCAGTATTAACTTTTATAGATACCAGGTTCCTTCCTGCAAGAGTCTTACTTTTTGTACATTATCTTCTGGCCCGGAGGCCTGTTGATATTTTATGACCCCTTTTTGATAAAGGTTGGTCAGCCAGAACAATAATTTTCCCTTGAAGTGTTTCTTCTTAAATTGCTAGCCTGCGTCACCCTTAAAGTACAGAGTTACATTTTTATGGAGCAAAGATTCAGTGGGTTCCAGCAAAGAAAGAACTTATTAACTCAAAGTCTAATGTTGCTAATGCTAAGGCTACTGCTTGTTTTTTCTATATCCTAACTATATGCACTCCCAGGAACACAATGGATAAGGGATGTGGGAACTTGGCAGCAAGCATTGGCTCAGCAATGTTGCAAGAGTCTGGAAACCTGCCAAGTAAGCTAGAATGCTAACAGGGGGGTTGAATTGAAATACTCCTTTCATGCCCAGGAGATTATTAACTAGAGCTCTAAGCTGATTTTCTTTAGAGAAAGGTGATCAGGGATAGCCCCCCGCTGGTATCAGAGGAGTTAGTGAAAGGCATAAAATAGTAAGACAGACAGACTCTGGTTTTGGGGTAGATGCTCGAGCAGGTCCAGGGGGTCCCTCGAGTCCTGATTCGCCTTGCCTGTCAGGTCTCTTCCTCATGACCTTTGCCATGGGTGGGATCAGCCCAGGGAGTCCCTCAAGTCCTGAAGCCTTGCTTATCAGGTCTCCTTCACATGACCTTGTCATGGGTGGGATCTCCCGTGCTGGCTCCCGGCAGTCCTTTCCTCCTCCTTGAGAATTCCAGACCCCTCTCTCCTTGGGGACCCCCGGACTTCTTATCAACCTGCCTAGGAATTGACTTTCTCAAGGGAAATGCCCAGAATCCTGAAACAGATGGGGACACTGATGGCCAGAGCAGCCAGGCTTTGAGGTGGCTCTGTGACTGCGGGAGAGAGCGTGGGAGTGCTCACTGTATCCCTAGGGGTCCGGGCTGTAAAGCTTATGCTCCAGCCCTCCAAGGGCCACACGGTTCAGGAAAAAAATGGACTAAGAAAGCACATGTTTGGGCACAAACAAGAAAGTTGAGCACCAGGTAGAGAAAAGGTCTCTGCTAAAGACTTAATCATGCCAGCACCACAAACAGGCTTTGGGTTTGAATTTTTACTTCCAGGAGTCACAAGCAAAAAGTTAACATAAAAATCGGAACTTGGGCCAGTAATGCCAGTAACTGACAGAAAGAAAAATCAGCAACATCTGCAGAAATCTCTGGATCCAGGCTGCAAGGCTTCCCATAAATATGCACTTCCTATAAGTATTCTCTATTGAGTATGTACTTTTAAAATTATAATCACAAAATAGTTCATTATGAGTGCAGGTCAGTAGATTTTTTTTTTTTTTTAAACAGAAGAATTACATGCCCAAGGTTCCCGATATTTATTTAAGCAAAATGAGAGATGCTTTGAAAGGTACTTTTAGGAAGAAGTGTACA
This sequence comes from Budorcas taxicolor, assembly GCF_023091745.1. Lineage (NCBI taxonomy): Eukaryota > Metazoa > Chordata > Mammalia > Artiodactyla > Bovidae > Budorcas > Budorcas taxicolor. Next base: position 53,924,688 of record NC_068910.1, on the reverse strand, counting down.
TGGCCTGGGCGATGGTTCCTGGATTAAGTCTCCAAATTTCCAGGGGCTCCACCACTCTCCTGGAGGCTCACTCAGTGACAGGTATGAAGACAAATGAGCACAGAGACCTCACATTCACCAGCCCGGGGCCTCTTCACAAAATGAGCAGGAAATGACTCAAATGTCAAAAGAAAAAAACAAAGGTCATACAAGGAAGATTAAACCATTAAGAAGGAGACTTGTAAACAAACCTATTCGAACATCTAGATATGAACATAAATTATGTCATTGGACAGATTAAAGAGTAGATTTGACAAGAGCTGCAGAGGGAATCAACAGAGTGGAAAATAGATATGAAGATATTAACAGAAAGTAGCAAAGAAAATATCTGAGAATTTAAGAGGTAAGTAGAGGATAGGATAAAATTCAATATACATCTGATTGGAGTTCCAGAAGAAAGAAGAGGGAGAGGCGATTTTTGAAAAAAATAATGTCGAAATTTGTCCAGAGTTAATTGTATACAATCAATTTTGTTATTCTCCCAAATATATTTCCATTAAAATTTTTCTCCATTAAAATTTTATTACATAGACCTTATAACTTTATGACTGCTTGTAAAATAAGTTGATGATGAACTTTTTTCTGTTTTGGAAATAAACTATATAAGAGAGCTATAAGTGTAAGCTACTAATTTACTGACGGTCTGATGGATCTGAGTACTGGAGCAAGTTGTGTCTCCTTTGGTTTGGATGGGAGGTGTAGCGCTGTGGGAAGACTTGGGTTTTGGATTCTGCTTCATTGCCTTCAGTTCAGTTCAGTCGCTCAGTCGTGTCCGACTCTTTGCAACTCCATCAATCGCAGCATGCCAGGCCTCCCTGTCCATCACCAACTCCCGGAGTTCACTCAAATTGCCTTAGTGTCCATTTAGTCAGGTCAGCCAAGTCTTCTTTGAAGTGCATTTTCCTCATTGATTGGGAATAATATCCATGCAGCTCAAGGATTACTGTGAAGGTCAGTGAGGCAGCCCACTCCAGTATTCTTGCCTGGAAAATCCCATCGACGGCAGAGCCTGGTAGGCTACTGTCCATGGGGTCGCACAGAGTTGGACACGACTGAGCAACTTCACTTCACTTCACTTCAGTGAGAAACAGGAAATAATAACTTTAAAGGAGGAGAACATAATACTAGTAGCTGCTTGTGCAGAGACAATGATATATATTTACTAAATTATTAAAAAAAATTTTTCTGAGTTGTACAGTTAAACTACATTTCCCAGCCTCCCCTGCAGCTAGGTGATTGAATTCTGGCCAGTTGACATAGGGAAGAAAAAAATACCTCTTTGGAGGAGGAAATGGAAACCCACTCCAGTATTCTTGCCTGGGAAATCCCATGGACAGAGGAGCCTGGTGGGCTACAGTCCTTGGGGGTCACAAAAAGTCAGACATGACTGAGTGACTAAACCTACCTACCTTTCGATGTTAAGACTACCTGCCCTTTGTCGAAAAACTTCTGTATAACCTGGCTCCTCCCCTCACCTCTTTGGAGCAATTCTCTCAGGGTCACTTGAGATGCTGTCTCCCTGGCTTAAAGTCCTTAAAATTCCCACCAAATAAAACATAACTCCCAACTTCTAAAAAAAAACAAAACCTTGCTGGGGTTACATTCGGTTTGAGTCTCCACTCGTTTCCCGTGTGCTGATTGGATATCAATTTCCAGAATGACCTGGAAGTCATACATTGGCTCTTAAAGCCTGGATTCTGGGACTTTCCTGGTGGTCCAGTGGCTAAAGATTGCACTCCCAATGCAGGGGACCTGAGTTCAATTCCTGGTGGGAAACTAGATGCTGCAAGCCACAACAAAGATGGAAGATCCTGCTTGCCACAATTAAGATCCTGTGCAACCAAAGAAATAAAAAGTTTTAAAACAGAGCCTGGATTCCTACATGACTATGTGGAGAAGTTTCCCCCAACCTTCAGTTCACATTGAACTGTGATAGTTAAAAAAAAAAATCTTCTTTATGCCACTGAGATGTAAGTGTTATTTATCATAGCATCTAGCATAATTTTCCTTAACTTGCTAAAAAGACATCTATGGAGTTAAGACAAGACGGAACTTACAGAAATATCAAAAGATTTTGGAGAATTTATTCACTGGTCCCTACAGCATCTTACTATCTATTTTGGCATCCCTTGTTGGGATATAGAAGCTGTGTTGGAATGTGGGTGGCGGTTTCTCCAGTGGTCATGTATGGATGTGAGAGTTGGACTATAAAGAAAGCTGAGCATTGAAGAATTGATGCTTTTGAACTGTGGTGTTGGAGAAGACTCTTGAGAGTCCCTTGGACTGCAAGGAGATCCAACCAGTTCATCCTAAAGGAGATCAGACCTGGCTGTTCATTGGAAGGACTGATGTTGAAGCTGAAACTCCAATCCTTTGGCCACCCGATGTGAAGAGCTGACTCACTGGAAAAGACCCTGATGCTGGGAAAGATTGAGGGCAGGAGGAGAAGAGGACGACAGGATGAGATGGTTGGATGGTATCACCGACTCAGTGGACATGGGTTTGGGTGGACTCCGGGAGTTGGTGATGGACAGGGAGGCCTGGTGTGCTGCGGTTCATGGGGTAGCAGAGCTGGACACGACTGAGCTACTGAACTGAACTGAACTGTGGCTTGCAAGATCTTGGTTCCCCCGACCAAGGACTGAACCTGGGCCCCCTGCAGTGAAAGCGTAAGTCCTAACCACTGGGCCACCCAGGGAAGCCTTTAACATGTGCTTCTTCTGCTAGAGTCTCCTTAAGTTACCTTCCTCAATTCAGAAGCTTCCAATTAGAAGTGTCATTCTGTTCAGTTCAGTTGCTCAGTCCTTAGATTTTCCCTGTCTACATGCCAGCTGTCAACTCCAAAACCCTCGTGTAGCTGAAGCTGAAAGAGTGACTTCGACTCCCTTCAAAAAGTAAGGAATGATTGATACTGTGCATAAAATAGAGAGCTAATGAGAACCTACTGTATAGTTCAGGGAACTATACATCTACTCATGCATCAGTAGTCACCTAAATGGGAAGGAAATCCAAAAAAGGGGATCGAACATATAGCTGATTCACTTTCTGTACAGCAGAAACTAACACAACATTGTAAAGCAGCTACACTCCAGTAAAAATTAATAATAAGAAAACCTCCTGAAACCAAAAACAAAAAACTAAGGGAAAAAAATCTTTGAATTTTAACATGTTGAGTGCAAATGAGCCCATTGGAAGAATATTTCATCATTGTACTTGTGATTTGTCAAGTTGGTGTTATTCAACTTGTTGGAAATGGAAATGCTTTTATGCTTTGATGGAAGTGTTATCTGTGATTCTTTATTGTTACTGCTCTTATTTTAAAATAATATTTGGGAAACAGTCCCTTCGTTTCAAATTAAAGTCCATCTGCCCACTTCCTTAGTAGCCACTGTTATTTATTCCTAATGTGCTATTCTAGAATTTCATTTTACATAAGCAAATATATACTTATTCCCCTTCCCATTTTTCTACACAAAATAGGGATTACTATGCATCTTGGTTTTTTTTTCAGTTAACATTATGTCTTGACCATCTTTTACATCAGTTGCTTTTTTTAAGCAACTTTTAAAAAACCTTTATTTTGAAATAATTTTATCAGTAGTTTCACAGGAAGTTGCAAACATAGTACAGAAAATTCCTAGGACCACCCAATTTCCCTGAACATATGAACACTTAATTTTGAAAATTGCATATTAAAATGCTAGCGGTAAAGTACTTCTGGCTTACTAATCTGGTACCTTGAGCACTGTGTGTGTGCACTCAGTCGTGTCTGACTCTGTGCAACCTCATGGATCATAGCCACCAGGCTCTTCTGTCCATGGAATATTCCAGGCAAGAATACTGGAGTCGGTTGCCATTTCCCACTCCAGGGGATCTTCCCAACCCAGGGACTGAACCCGGGTCTCTTGTGTTTCCTGCTTTGGCAGAAGGATTTTATTTTATTTTATTTTTCTACCACTAGTGCCTCCTGGGAAGCCTGAGCTTTGTATATATGAATTAATTTAATCCTCAAAATTCATCAGCCCATATACAGATGGGAAAGCTAAGGCACAAAGAGGCTAAAGAACTTACCTAATAGACTGTAGTTGATAAAACCAGGATTTGAACTCAGGCAGGTTGCCTTCAGAGTTTGTGTGTGTTTTTTTGTTGTTGTTGCTTCAAGGGGCAAGTGATCTTAGTTCCCTGAGCAGGGATCAGACCTGTGCCTCCTCCATTGAGAATGTGGCGTCTTAACCCACTGGACCAGCAGAGAAGTCCCCAGAGTTTGTGTCCTTTACTTTAAGGTTATGTCATCTCCTTTCAGTAATGGCTGTTCATAGTGAAGCAAAATCAGTGATTGGAAAGATCAAAACTGTAATCACTCAATAATTATTTCTGCAAATTTGCATAAATACACCATGTTCACGCGTGTGTGTGTGCTGTGTTCAGTCACAGTCATGTCTGACTCTTTGCGGCCCCGTGAACTGTAGCCCGCCAGGCTCCTCTGTCCATGGACTCTTCCAGGCAACAAACCTCGAGTGGTTTGCCAATTCCTACTCCAGGGAATCTTCCCAACCCAGGAACTGAACCCGAGTCTCCTGCATCTCCTGCTTTGGCAGGCAGGTTCTTTACCACTAGCACCACCTGGGAAGCCCTTGTTCATGCATGTATGGGATTTTAAAACATAATACTGTTCTAAAGTTTCCTTTAAAAGTCTTAATATTAAAAAATATGGATTTCCCATAGCCTTTAAATATCTGCATATGTTTAATTATATGACTACTCCATAGTTTATTATAGATGAATACTTAGATTGTTTTCTTTAATATGATAATTGCCTCAGTAAGTATCCTCACATGTGAATCTCTGTTCACTTATGTAAGCAAATCTAGAGAATAACTTCCTAGAAGTGGAATGATTGGCACAAAGATTTGTGTTTTGTATTTTAATAGACCCTGCCAAGTTAGCCTTCAAAAGGAAGGCTGCAATTTATGGTTCTGACCTCATTATCATTTCCTGATTACTTTTATAACCAATATTTGTGATTCTTTTATAAAGAGAATTAAATAGAACCAATAAATCTGAGAAATGCACAATGTTGTATTTATCAAGAATTTAGGGAATTCCTGGCAGTCCAGTGGTTAGGACTCTGCGCTTCCCCTGCTGGGACCCCAGTTCAATCCCGGGTAGGGGAACTAAGATCCCACAAGCCACATGGTGTAGCCAAAAAAGAAAAAAAAAAAGAATTTAGAAGTGTCTCCTTAGAAGTTTTGTTACTCAAAACCACAATTTTGTTAAAAGAACTGTTTACTAGTAGTTGTAATAGTGGTACTGAAAGTTTATATAAGCATACAGAATATGTCTTGTGAGTGACTTGTTTATGAGGATTATTGAAACAAGAAACATTAATAAAAAGAAATTTAAAACATCACAAGTTGAAACAAAATCCCAGAAGACTCTTGTAAAACGCAAGCTGAAATGGGTTTACCACCCTTGTCAGGAAATTCCCGGTTCCAGTGAACGATGACCCTCCTGTCCACCAGAGGTCACTCTTTGGAAATGAGTTCGCCCCAGGCAGTTGGCAGGCTTAAAAAAAAAAAAAAAAAGCATTATTGTTCCAGTGGCTCTTTGGTCAAGTGTTGGGAAGGTCACGCTGTTCTTAGGAGCTGAGCCAAGTTTGTGCTGCACAATTGTCCCGTATCTAGGTTTCATCCTGATGTTGTAACTCAAAACAGACTGTAAGTTGGTATGCTTTACTTTTAACTCTGTCCTGTATCCGCTTAAACACCTGACTGGATTTTGTTGCCGCTGGATTTCTTTCCCTTCCCTGACATTGGGCTCCCACTTAGTCCGTCTTCATTAGATGTCTGATTTCTTCTCCATCTCATTCTGACATTGACATTCCAGCAAAAGCAAAAATACCTGCGTTTTTGTTTTCCAGAAAGACTCTAGGAATATCTTTGCAGAAATACTTCTGGAGGATGGACCTTCCGTGCTTTAGAGAAGTTTCAACAAGGAGGGTGGTACATAGCGAAGGGGGAAAAAAATCTTTGCATTCTAATCTTCCCCCTGGTTTTCTGGTTCATTATCTTTGGAGATTGTGTGATTTCCATTTAGAAGCTGTTTTATCAAGAAGTGAATAAAATTTAAGCTTCAAGACCCTTACTTGTACAAGTGCCTTCTACCTAAGTTTGTTTTCTTAAATTTGTATTCTTTTTTTTTTTTGGCCTCACTGCAAGGTTTGTGGGATTTTAGTTTCCCAACTAGGGATTGAACCTGGGTCCTTGGCAGCAAAAGTGTAGCCCCTAACCACTGGACCGCCAGGGAAGTCTATGTATTCTTTTTCTTTTTAATTTATTTACTTATTTATTTTTAGTTGTACTGGGTCTTCATTGCTACTCGGGCTTCCTCTAGTTCTGGTGAGCCGGGACTCCTCTTCCTTGTGGTTCAAGGGCTTCTCACTGTGATGACTTCTCTTGGTGCAGAGCACAGCCTCTAGGCACACAGCCCTCGGTAGTTGTGGCTTTGAGGGCTCAGCAGTTGTGGCGCATGGGCTTAGATGCTCCATGGCATGTGGAATCGTCCTGGACCAGGGATCAAACCCGTGTCCCCTGAATTGCAGGCAGGTTCTTACCCACTACACCACCTGGGAAGTCCCCTGTATTCTTTTTCTTAAAGAGAAATCACCAGGTTTTAAAAGTTAGCCCCTGGGACTTCCCTTACGGTCCAGTGGTCAAGACTTCTCCTTCTGGTGCAGGGGTACAAGCTCTATCCCTGGTGAGGTAGCTAGGATCTCACATGCCTGGTGGCGAAAAAAAACCCAAAGCAAAACAGTAGTACTATTATAACAGATTCAATAAAGACTTTTAAAATGGACCACATCAAAAAAAAATTCTTAAAAAAAATGAGCTTCTGGGCCCTTAAGCGGAGTCAACACCTCGTTTCAAGACTTAACGTGTTTGGGTAGAGATTTAAGTTCTGGCTCTACGGGTCTCTGACCAAGTTACTTAATCTCTCCCAGAGTCCATTTCTTTGTCTGTAGATAGTGTCAAGTTTCTTGAGAAATCAAATCACATGTATGATTTGCTTCTCACAGTTCCCTGCACACATTAGGGAACTTCAAGAAGGAAAGAACCTGGGGAGAAAAAGACAAATTGATACTTGGTTTCAATCGCTTGTTCTGCCTGGAGTTGTCCAGGAGACAAGAAAACAAGAATGGTGTTGGGTGAAGCCCTTCTAAGGTTGGAGTACCAAGAGGGAGGTTGTGGTGAGTGGGGGCTACTCTCTAGTGTAGTACATGCGCTTCTCACTGCGGTGGTGAATCATATTTTAAATATTATATTACATGCTGCTGCTGCTGCTAAGTTGCTTCAGTCGTGTCTGACTCTTAGTGACCCCGTAGACTGCAGCCTACCAGGCCCCTCCATCCATGGGATTTTCCAGGCAAGAGTACTGGAGTGGGTTGCCATTGCCTTCTCTGATTATATTACATATGGTAGCTCAAATTCATTTACTTTAAGTGCTAATTTTCCATGATATGAATAAACCCCAATAAAGTTATCTGTCTCTCTAGTGGTGGCATAGAAGTTGTTGAAGTTTTTTACTAATATGGAAAATAATGGAAGAATGTAGCCTGACGGGCTACTGTCCATAGGGTCACAGAGAGTTGGACACAACTAAAGTGACTTAGCACGCACACAGAGTGTCATCATACTAATTTTTGCAGTTCTTTTTCCAACTCAGTGGGTCTGAACGGATATCCAGTTGATATATTATTGTTTATTTCCTTGACTTCCAAAGAAGTTGAACCTCCTTCCATGTGTATATTGGCCTTCTGGGTCCCTGTTTTGTAAATTGCCTGTGCATATCCTCTGTTTTCCTGTTGTTGTTTGCCTTTTTTTAAAAAATAGACTTGCTCCTGTAAGTCTTTATATCATCTTTGTATTTATATTCTATATAGAATATATCTATATAATGAAGATATATGTGAAGAAAATAATATATGTCATATATAATAATATACTTTTTGTATGTTTGGTTGCTTATATGCACTGCAGAGATCTTCTTTCAGTAATTTCTTGACAGCTTTATTGAGAGTTCACATATTATACAACTATAAAGTGTATAAATCAATGGTTTTTTAGTAGTCAATGGTAGAATATTTCACAAATATTTAGAATATTTTCATGACCTCATAAAGAAACTCCATGCCCGTCAGCTAGCTCTCCTTTCCCCCATCCCTCCAGCACTAAGCCACCACTTAATTTGTTTTCTGCCTCTATAAATATGCCAATTTTGAGCATTTCATGTAAATAGAATATATAATATGTGGTTTTTGTGATTGACTTCTTTTGCTAGCATTTTTTTTTTTTTTTCGCTGTACTGTGTGGCTTGTGGGATCCTGGTCCCTGATCAGGGATGGAACCCGTGCCCTGGGCCGTGAACGCATGGAGTCCTAACCACTGGACCACCAGGGAATTCCCAACATAATATTTTCAAGGGTTATCCATGTAGTATGTACCAAGATTTCATTCCTTTTTATGGCCAAATACCATTCCAGTGTAAGGATATGCCACATTTTATTTACTGATTCATCAGTTGAAGTCATGTTTACCGAAAAATGCAACTGATATGGAAAATTGTTCTGATTTCTGCTCAATCTGCTCTGATTGCTTACCCCCGTCTTCTCCCACACATGATAAGAAAAGTGGTTTTGCCCAAAATGTTGCAAAGGTTTATCCCTGGCTTTGAATTGTACTTTATTGATGAGAATTCTTAGTTCAATGCCCATAATTGACGAGGTACCTCTAGAGACCCTTGGCATCCTATGTGTAGCCGGGGTTCATAGCGTCCCCATCTCTGAAGCTCATTAGACATGCAGACTTTCATTCCTCCCAGACCTGCCAGAATGAAACTGCCGTCTCAGGAAATCCCCAGTGCGGTGTATGCCCACTGAAGTTATAAAATCACGGTTCTCCGCTATTTCTTTCTTTCTTTTTAATATCTATTTATTTGGCTGCGCCAGATCTTTCTTTTGGTGCCTGGGATCTTCTATCTTCTTGCAGCATGTGGCGTCTAGTTCTCAGGCCAGGGACTGAGCCCAGGCCTCCTGCATTAGGAGCATGGAGTCTTAGCCACTGGACCAGGAGGTAAGTCCCTCAACACCACTGTTTCTCACCCTGCGTCCATACTGAAACCACCTGGAAGGCTTTTCAAACATTGATTTTGAGAGATGCAGAGTCACTGGTCTCCAGCACGTCCCAGACTCCCGGGGTGATTCTGGTGACTGCCAGCCTGCGAAGCCCTGATATAGATGTCTTTTAAAAACAATCTCAACTTTTTTCTTAGAAACACAGACCATCTTTGTCAGCAGAGCTTTGAAACCCACTAAGATGAGACCTCAGAGAGCAGAAGGTGAAACTGGCCATCTCACTCCAGTTCCTTAGAAAATGGACACGCAAGTCCCTCCCTGAGAGCTGTCCAGGTGGTCTTGGTAAACAGAGCTGCAAACAAAGAGGAATATTTGTTATACTTATCTTTTTTCTTTTTAAGGTTTATGGCTGTGCCGGATCTTCTTTGCTGTGCTGTGGCTTTCTCTGGTTGCGGTGAGCAGAGGCTACGCTGCTTGCGGGGCGCGGGCTGCTTCTTGCAGTGGCTTCTCTTGTTGCAGAGCATGAGCACACGTGCTTCAGGAGCTGTGGCACACGGGCTTAGCTGCTCCTCGGCTTGTGGGATCTTCTGGGACCAGGGATGGAACCCGTGTTCTCTGCATTGGCAGGTGGATTCTTAACCGCTGACGCACCAGGGAAGTCCCTGTTCTACACATCGTAAGGGTTTGCAGTTCTGTTTACTAAGACCACCCGGACAGCTCCCAGGGAGGGACTTGCGTGTCCATTTTCTAAGGAATTGGAGTGAGATGGCCAGTTTCACCTTCTGCTCTCTGAGGTCTCATCTTAATGGGTTTCAAAGCTCTGCTGACAAAGATGGTCTGTGTTTCTAAGAGAACAGCGGACGGGACTTCGCTGGCGGTCCAGTGGGTAAGAATCCGCGCTTCCACTGCAGGGGGCGCAGTTGCCATCCCGTTTGAAGAACGAAGATCCTGCCTGCAGCACGGTGCAGCCAAAAAAAAAAGAGAGAGAAAACACAGCTGAAGCTCCTGTGCCGGGTGTGCTGCCAAGGATGTGCTGGGTTTTCTTGGTCCATTTTCAGCATCCAGTGTCCAAACTCGCTCTACAAGGAACGGCCACTGCTTGCAGCAGTATTTACCCCAAACTGATTTCTTTCCTGCTCCTGCCACCAGATTAAAGACAATAGGAACAAACATCTTGGGTAGATACCAGGATTTGTCTCTTTTAAAAATAAACCCAATCCTGATCTTTGCTAAGGAAGCTCCGGCAGCAACAAGCTGTCACATCAATTTCCCTGCCTCCTTCTCTCTGTGATTTCCTTCCGTGCCCAGGCTTCCGTGCGCCCTGCCTATGCGCCCTGCCGTATTGTTATGATCTCATGGCTACGGTGACGGGGTAGCTCACGGGTCCAGGCAGGCAGTACAGCTCTACCTCACATGTCCGTAAAAGGTTTCGCCCCTTTCCAGGGTGTAGTCTACATCTTGTCACTTGCAATCCTGCCCTACATCTGTCTCAGATAGGGTCACAGCCGTACCCCAGTGCTGGTGCTGGGGCCACTTTTCTGAGTTAAAGGAAACAGGAGGGAAGAGGGAAGGAAGATAATTCTGTCCCGTGCATCCTGCCATTATCCAACTCACAGATGTGTGCGTGAGGTCCTCTTATTTTTTTTAACTGAAGTAGTTGATTTATATAATGTGTTAATTCTGCTGTATGGCAAAATCACTCAGTTTTGTATTAATGTGTGTGTGTGTGTGTGTGTGCTGTGTGCTGTGTGAACAGTGGTTAAGACTCTGAGCTCCCAACACAGGGGACCCGGGTTTGATCCCTGGTCAGGGAACCAAGATCCCACATGTCACAGTGAGGATGCCTCAGGCCATAACTAAGACCTGGCACAGCCAACCAAATAAATATTTTCAAGGGGGAGGGCCTTGCACAACTGGTGGTACGTATGCAAGTTGTGGTACGTGTACTGAACTCAACCAAAAAAAGAACAAAATAATACCATTTGCAGCAACATGCATGAACACAGAGATGATACCACTAAGTGAAGCAAGTCAGGAAGAGAAAAACAAATTTCACAGGATACCACTTATGTGGTTGTTCAGTCACTGAGTCGTGTCTGACTCTGGTGCGACCCCATGAACTGTAGCCCACCAGGCTCTTCTGTCCATGGGATTTCCCAGACATGAATACTGGAGTGGATTGCCATCTCCTCTCCAAGGAATCTTCCCAACCCAGGGATCGAACCTGGATCTTCTGCATTGACAGACGGATTCTTTACCACTGAGCCACCAGGGAAGCCCTCTTGATACACGGACATGTAGAATCTAAAACAGGACACAAATGAGCTCATCTGTGGAACAGAAACAGTCTCACGGACTGAGAACAGAATGGTGGTTGCCAAGGGGGAGGGGGTTGAGGGAGGGATGGAGTGGCGAGGTTGGCGTTAGCAGATGTAAGCTTTTCTATATAGAAAAGACGAACAACAAGGCCCTACTGTATAGCACGGGGAACTATATTTAGAATCCTGTGATAAACCATAATGGAAAGAATACGTGTTGCTTCCTGTTTTCTGGCTGCACCTTGAGGCATGCAGGATCTTAGTTCCCCAACCAGGGATCGAGCCCATGGCCCTGCACTGGGAGTGCAAAGGCTTAGCCACTGGTCCACCAAGGAATTCTCAGAAAAGAACATGTTTAAAAAGAATGTATATATATGACTTCCCTGCTGGTCCAGTGCTTAAGATTCCTCACTTCCAATGCAGGGAACTCGGTCAGGGAGCGAACCAAAAAAAAAAAAAGGCACAGAAAAAAAAAAGAATGTGTGTGTGTGTGTGTGTGGGTGTGTGTGTTTCGGGGCTGTGGGTGTGTGGTGGTGGTGGTGGGCTTCCCTGGTGGCTCAGACAGTAAAAAATCTGCCTGCAGTGTGGGAGACCTAGGTTTGATCCCTGGGTTTGGAAGATCCTCTGGAGGAGAGCATGGCAACCCACTTGCCGGGAGAATCCTCATGGACAGAGGAGCCTGGGGGGCTACAGTCCATGGGGGTTGCAAAGAGTTGGACACAACTGAGCGACTAAGGCAAGTTCTGTGGGAGGTCCTTTTGAACCTTCTGTTACATTATTTGCAGCCACCTGAGAGCTTGGGCTGCTGTGACTTATTGGAAGGTGTGGCCATGCAAGAATCAAAGGCCCCAGCTCCCTGAAATATACACCCAGCAGGGCACTCACGGGTGTCGGATCGCTTCTCGGGTTCTCTCCAGGGGTGGCTGAGTTGCTAAGCTGCTAACTTGACCTGCTTCTCTCATACTGCACCAAGGAACCCTGCTTTATTTTTCAGGCAGCCAGTGCTAAATCTCTTGTGTTGGTGACACTTTGCTAATTACAGCTGTGAGATGCTCCCTATTACTTAAAACAGACTGCTTGGAGGGTTTTCATGCAGTCAGGAGTTCCTAAACCTGGGCAATTCAAAGTATGAGTCTGCTTTTGAGAGAGGACAGACCTTGCCTGACCCAGATTTCTTTTTTTTTTTTGCCTTTTGGCTGCATCACGTGGCATGTAGGATCTAGTCGCCCCGCTGCCCACCCCCCCACCTCCCCCCCCACCTCCCCCCCCACCTCCCCCCCCGCCTCCCCCCCCGCCTCCCCCCCCCCGCCTCCCCCCCCTGCCTCCCCCCCCCCGTGCCTCCCCCCCCCCCCGGCCCCCCCCCCCCCCGCCCAGGGATGGAACTCATGTTGCCTGCAGTGGAAGCTTGGATTCTTAACCACTGGACCACCAGGGAAGTCCCTGACCCAACATTTCAAAGCTCTTTCTGCAGAGCCAGTTCTGCATCAACAGAAGCCAGGATCGCTTGCTCAGCGGCTCACACTGGGGCCGGCTGTGGGCAGTTACTCCTGTTTTTGATCTTTGCAGAAGACGTTTGCTTAATTTGCTGGTATACTGCTTCTCTGATCACATGACAAGTATGCGCCTGTGGGTGTGTGTCCTTGAGTCCTCTGTAAATAACAGCTTGTTCTTTTCTTTCAGCCGGTTCTTACTTACTCCCCTACTCAGCCCTTTTAATGTGTTTAAACTGGCTTGTTGTAAATTAGGGCTCTGATAAATAATTCAGTAACCTGAGCCCGAGTTCCCGCCTCCCAGAGGAGGGGGCGTGTGCACAGCCCCCCACAACTTCTGAGCCACCTCTGAGGTCCTTTGCAAAGTCCTGACCCTGCTCTTCTGACAGGGATTTGATGTGAACATCCTTTCACTTGCTCCTACCTGCAGGAGGGCCTGTGTTCTTGGCGGTTCAGATAGCTGTTTTCTTTGTTGGTTTCTGCTAGAAAACCTTCTGAGACAGCAGCCTGGAGTGTGTGTGTGTGAGAGAGACAGAGGCAGAGGGAGGACATGAAGCAGTGTCCATGGACTGATCACATTTGACCCTTCTGCCTGCTTCTAGATATGTCCCTCTCACCCATTCTCACATGCTGTGCCAGGTCTCTTTTTCTCCCCCTCTTGATTCTTTCCCTCATCCACCCACCTTGCTGCTGCTAAGTCACTTCAGTCGTGTCCAACTCTGCGCGAGCCCATAGACAGCAGCCCACCAGGCCCCGCCATCCCTGGGATTCTCCAGGCAAGAACACTGGAGTGGGTTGCCATTCCCACCCACCTTGCTGCTGCTGCTGCTAAGTCGCTTCAGTCGTGACCGACTCTGTGTGACCCCATAGACGGCAGCCCACCAGGCTCCCCCGTCGCTGGGATTCTCCAGGCAAGAACACTGGAGTGGATTACCATTTCCTTCTCCAGTGCAGAAAAGTGAAAGTGAATTCACTCAGTCGTGCCCGACTCACAGCGACCCCATGGACTACAGCCCACCAGGCTTCTCTGTCCATGGGATTTTCCAGGCAAGAATACTGGAGTGGGTTGCAATTGCCTTCTCCTTGACTGACCTTAAAGCACAACATTATTTATAATTCCACCTTAATTGAACTTAAGAATGTAATTGAAGTTCTAGTGTGTTCTGTTATTAAATGGCAGCAGATTAAAATGAATTCTTTTTTTCCTTAAAGAAAAGGGTGGTAATTTAAATGCATTCTTATCATATTTTAGTGTCAAATTTCCATCATCCAGCATGATTCCACTTGTGTTTTAAATTTTTTTTTTTTGCAGTATAGCTGCTTTCTAGTGTTGTGTTAGTTTTCACTGTACAGCCGAGTGAATCAGCTACACATATACCCCCTCGTTTCTAGATTTCCTTCCCATTTAGGTCCCCACAGAGCACTGAGTAGAGTTCCCTGTGCTGTGCACTAGGTGCTCACGAGCTATCTATTTTATGCATGTTATATATAGTGTATATATTAATATGGCAATCTCAATCACCCAATTCATCCCACCCTCATCCCACTTTTTTCATTTTACATTAAATCAAGAGCATTACCCCAGAATATTATATACTGTTAGAAAATGTATTTGACTGTTTGTAAGTTGATGATCTTTTAGTGTTTGTTTCTTGCTAATTTTAGGATGTACAGCCTAATGATAGCCATTGTTGAATGGCAGGTACTAGAATTGCAGGATTTAAAGTGTATATTTTAGAAGTTAGCAGTCATGTAGGTGGGCCCAGCTTACCTGCCCACCCAACTGGCATTGAACAATATCTTGGCAAAATACTTTGCCCATTTTATAGCTGAAAATGGTACCTTGATATTTTACTGTGCATCTCATTGATTTTGGGCGAATTGAAGACTCAGCTAACAGCAGTAAGAAAAGAAATTTACCTACAAGAAATACAAGACACCCAAAAGGACCTGCTATTCAAGTAAAAAGCACAACAGATCATTAAAGCCAAGCACTGCAAAATTACCAAGGTGACTGAATTTATAGTTGGTATGTTCCAGACCAAAACCCAGCAATTTACAGGGTTATCATTTCTAGGCGCTTGTGGCCAGACCTCAGACAGCAGCACTGCAAAAGTCAGGGATAGAGTTGTTCACATTAAGTAGTCAGCACCTTATAGGCGACGCTCAGGAGTCCATTGATTTGAGGGGCTGAATTTGACAGGCCTCAAGGTGTGTTTTCCCTTAAGTCTGCGACTTCGTGGAAGCACGATGTCAGCTTTGCTTCCACAAGGCTTTTCATATGTAGTGTATTTCTCTTTTGTAAGTGTATATTGTGTCTTTTGCCCTGTTTGATATTATTGGGATTTAGCTATTGTTTACTGGACTTCTTGGGTTTTACTTGCTATATATTTAAAATATATTGCTGCATATTGCAAAAAATTGTTTTTGCATCACTTGACTTTTGATATATTTGTTTGTGGTGTTTTAAAATCATGGCTACCACATATTTTTATGTAGACAAGTCCACTGACTGTTTCCTTTATTATTTCTGTGTTGGTATCATGCTTAGAAAGTACCCAGCTGTTTCCCAGCTCTCTCATGCTCTCTCTTTTTTTGGTCTGTTTTTTGGCTGGGTCATGTGGCTTTTGGGATGTTGGTTCCCCAACCAAAGATCCATCCTGTGTCCACTGCCTCGAAAGCACAGAGTCCTAACCACTGGACCACAAGGGAAAGATCCTCTTGTTTTTCCTTTAATTGAAGTATGGTTGATTTACAATGTTGTGTTCATCCTAGCTCTTTTAATATTGCTTACAGGCAAGCTATGAAATTGGAGAACATGTTTACAAATCATTTATATAACAAGGGGTCAAGGGAGTTGCCCAGCAGTGTGATGGTAAGGACTTAGCGCTTTCATTACCAAGGCCAGGGTTTAATCCCTGGTGGGTGAATTAAGATCCTACAAGCTAGTGAAAATGAAAGCTAGCAGTGTGGCCAAAAATCAATAAATAAAGTAAAAATGATAATAATAATGATAAGGGGTAAACATACAGAATTTTTTAAAAAACTCCTACATCTCGATGATGGAAAACCAAACAACACAGTTAAAAAGTGGGCAAAGGGCTTGAACAGACATTTCTCCAAAGAAGATGAACACATGAAAAGAACATGAATAGATGCTTAATGTCACTAGTCATTAGAGAAATACAAATCAAAATTCCAGTGAGATACAACTTCCCATTCATTATCCCATGGATATCTGAAGAATAAGAATTGGTGAGAATGTGTAGAAACCCTTGTGCTCTGCTGCTGGGAATGAAAATGTGGTGCAATTGCTATGGAAAATAAACACAGGGGTTCCTCTGAAAATGAAACAAGAATTACCATATGATCCTGCAATTCCACTTCAGGAAGTTGAAAGCAGATACACGTACATACAGATTCATAGCAACATTATTTATAACAGCCAAAAGGTGAAAGCAACCCAAGTGGCTATCAATGGATGAATGACTAGAAAAAGTCCTGTATATACATGCAATGGAACTTAAAAAGGAAGGAAATTCTGCCATTTGCAACAATATGGATGAAACTTGAAGACGTTATGCTGAGTAAAAGAATCCAGACACGAAAGGATAAATGCTGTATAATTCCACTTATATGAGGTATACCTCGAGTAATCCAGTTCATAGACAGAGAGTAGAATGGTGGTTTCCAGGGCTGAGGGGAGAAGGAAATGGGAAGTTGTTGTTTAGTGGATGTGGGGTTCAGGTTTGCAAGATTAAAAAGTTCTGGAGGTGTATGGTGGTAGTGATTGCACAACGATGCGGATAGACTTAATGCCACTGAGAAATGGTTTAAACGGTTTTATGTGTATTCTTGGGCTTCCCTGCTGGCTCAGCTGGTAAAGAATCTGCCTGCAATGAGGGAGACCTGGGTTTGATCCCTGGGTTGGGAAGATCCCCTGGAGAAGGGAAAGGCTACCCACTCCAGTATTATGGCCTGGAGAATTCCATGGACTGTATAGTCCATGGGGTCGCAACAAGTCAGACATGACTTTCATTTCAAGTATATTTTACAACTTAAAAAAAATATATTGCTAATATTTTCTTTTGCCGACTGCCAACTCACTGGAAAAAACCCTGATGTTGGGAAAGACTGAAGGCAAACAGAGAAGAGGGTAGCAGAGGATGAGATGGTTAGATAGCATCAGTGACTCAATGGACATGAACTTGAGCAAACTCCGGGAGATAGTGGAGGACAGGGAAGCCTGGAGTCCTGCAGTCCATGGGTCACAAAGAGCTGAACGTAGCAGCTGAACAGCAACAACAACAACAATTTTCTTTTAATACTTTATAATTGTGTTGTGTTCCTTTAGGAACCACTCTGATTTGTGAAAAGTATCAGCAATTCCTATCCACAGTGCAAGCTTCAGCTGTTGGTTGTAGGAGGTTGGTGGTTGGAGGCCTGATGAAAACTAAACCAAAGGTGAGTTAGGAACGGTGACAGATCCTGGGAGGGGGTTGGTGTGCCAATCATGTTCTGATGAAAAGGGTTACAGATTTTCTTGGACTATCTGTTTCAGTTTTGTTGCGTAACAGACTACCCCAGATTTTGTGGCTTAAGAACAGCCTTGTTATTGCATCACAGAGATGCTGCGGGTCAGGAACGTGGGCAGGGTCACACTGAGCAGTTCTCATGATGTTGACTGAGACTGCCCAGTACTGCTAGCTGCTGGCTGGGCTTGTCTGGAGTATCCAGTATGGTGCCTTAGTGGGGGGGTGCCTGGAAGGTTGGGCTCAGCTGGGACTGTCGGTTGGAGAGCCGACACATGACCTGTTCAGATGGTGGTCTTAGGGCAGTCAGATTTCTTAGCTGGGGCTCCCTGAGAGAAGGTCCCCGGAGATGAGGATGGAACCTCCGTGGCTTTTCTGACCTAGCCTTGGAAGTCGCATATAGTACTTGGGTTGGATTTTGGTGGTTACAACATAAAGTCACCCCTAGATTCAAGGGGACAGAAATTACCTGCCACCTTTCCATGGGGAAGTGGTGAGATCGCATTGAGGAGAGCATCGTGGGCTGAGACACTGTTGTAGCCATCTTTAGAAAATACAGTATCTCCTCCCACTAAGGAGAAGAGGATTTACTATAAAAGCCGGCAGAGGGACTTCCTTGGTGATCCAGTTGTTAAGACTGAGTATCCAGGGCAGGGGGCAAGGGTTCGATCCCTGGTCGGGGAACTAAGATCCCTCATGCTGTGTGATGTGGCCAAAAAAATTTTTTTTAATAACTTTGGGGGGAAAAAAAAAACAACGCAAAAAACAGAGTTAGGAAAACCCTGGGAAGGAAGCTGAGCAGGACCAGCAATCGCTAGACTGTGACCTCATGCTTGGGTCTCTCTGTGCTTAGTTATTCTTGATCCTCCTCAATTTCCTTTGACCTCTGCTCTCATCCCAGCCACCCCCGCCCCACACCCTCTCACCTGTGATCTACTACGGCCTCTCCTGCCTTGCTCAAGCTTCCCTCAAAGTGTCTTAGTTCAGCTTCCAGAGAGAGCCTGACCGACTCATCTGTTATTTCCCGGCAGCCCTTGGCCCAGTCGTGAGAGGGCCTGGGAGGAGGAGCAGGGCAGGTGTCCGATGGCACAGCCTCTGGCTTTCACCCCTGGCTGCACACCTGAATCCCCTGGTCAGCTCTTTAAAAAGCCCTCTTGGCCTGGGTCCCACACGCAGATGTCCCGATTTCACACGTTTGGGATTCGAGACAGGGGGCTTTTTTAGGAAACAGGGTACCCATGCTGCTTCTCCCACACTCAGGGGGAGCTATGACACCCTGGGAATGACCAGCAGGTCTGGACAGCAAGCTGGCCCCCCGGGGGGATCATTTACCAGACAGGGAAAGAAAAACAGGCTTTTCTGGTTTGAGGCTTTGATGTGTATTGTTGCTTGTTTGTTTGTTTTTTTCACAAATAAAATCTCAAAGAATTTGTGAGCTAGAAGGGACCTTAGTGGCAACCTAACACATTCGTTTACAGATACGGAATAGGGAAACCCCCTCTTCAGGGTTTGCCTAGAAATGTCCAAGCTTAGCACTGAGAGACCTACCATGGAAATCCCTCAGTCCCAGACAAACCCTCTGTGGAAACCCACTAGCAACTCCTCCCCTTCCCCTGCTCCCAGCTTCTGGCAACCACTTGTATCTACCTTCCCTGTCTGTGTGCGTGCTCAGTTGCTTCAGCTGTGTCCATCTCTTTGCAACCCCCTGGACTGTAGCCCACCAGGCTCCTCTGTCCATGGGATTCTCTAGGCAAGAATAATGGAGTGGGTAACCATGCCCTCCTACAGGGGATCTTCCCCCGCCCAGGGATGGAACCTCTATCTCCTATGTCTCCTCCATTGGCAGACGGGTTCTTTACCACTAGTGCCACCTGGGCAGCCCTCCAAGTCTGTGGATATGCCTAGTCTAGATATTTCATGTAAGTGGCGTGGTACCATATGTGGCCTTTTATACCTGGCTGGTTTCATTTAGCACAATTGTTTTTAAGGTTTATTCATATTGTAGCAGGTATCAGTGCTTTCTTGCTTTCTATGGCTGGATAGTATTCCCTTGTATGGATATACCACATTCATCAGTTGATGGACACTTGGATTGTTTCCATTCTTTGTCTATTATGAGTAATGCTGCTATGAACTCTGGTGTACAGCTTCTTATGTGGACATAGGTGTTTTAATCTTCTTGGCTATACACCTTGGAGTGAAATTGCGGGGTCGTATGGAACTTTTATGTTTAACATTTTGAGGAAATGCCATACTGTTTTTCACAGTAACTGTATCATTTTCAGTGCCCACCAGTAGAATACAAACGTTCCAAGTCCCGCACGTCCTTGCCAACAATTGTTATTTTCGCTTTTTTTGATTACAGACATCCTAGTGGCCGTGAAGTGGTATCTCATTGTGGTTTTGATTTGCCTTTCCCTGATGACTAATGATGTTGAGCATTTTTTCATGTGCTTATTGGCCATTTGTATATCTTCCTAGAGAAATTGGTATTCAGATCCTTTGCTCATTTTAATTTTATTTATTTTTATTTTTTAATATATGTGTTTATTTGGCTGCACCAGGTCTTAGTTGTGGCACAGAGGGTCTTTAGTTGTGGCATGCAGGATCTAGTTCCCTGACAGGGGATCAAACCCAGGCTCCATGCGGGAGTCTTAGCCACTGGACCCCCAGGGACGCCCCTCTTTCTGACTTACTTCACTCTGTATGACAATCTCTAGGTCCATCCATGTGTCTGCAAATGGTACAGTTTCGTTCCTTTTCCATTATGGTTTACTATAGGATATTTATTATAGTTGCCTGTGCTTTACAGTGGGGCTTCTCAGGTAGGCGCTAGTGGTAAAGAACCCGTCTGCCAATGCAGGAGACATAAGACACTCGAGTTTGATCCCTGGGGTGGGAAGACCCTATGGAGGAGGGCACGGTAACCCATCCCAGTATTCTTGCCTGCAGAATCCCCAGGACAGAGGATCCTGATGGGCTACAGTCCGTAGGGTTGCAAAGGGTCAGACATGACTGGAGCAACTTAGCACACATGCTGCACAGTAGGGCCTTTTTGTTTATCTAGTCATATTTAACAGTTTGTACCTGCTAATCCCAAACTTCTAATTTATCCCTCCCCCACCGCCTTCCCCCTTTGGTAACCATAAGCTTGTTTTCTAAGTCTGCTTCTGTTTTATAAATTAGTTCACATGTATCAATTTTTAGATTCTACCTAAAAGTGATATCATATATTTGTCTTTCTCTGTCTGACTTATTTCACTTAGTATGATCATCTGTAGATATATATATATATATACACACACAGACATATATACACACACAGAGATACACGGACATAAACATACACAGACACATAGGTACACAGACACACACACAGGCATACAGAGACACACACACAGATACACAGACACAGACACACAGGCATACATAGACACACACGGAGGCATACACAGGCACACACAGGCACACACAGAGGCATACGCAGACACACACACAGGCACACACAGACACACACAGGCATACACAGACACACACAGAGGCACAGACAGACACACACACAGGCACACACAGACACACACAGGCACACACAGACATACACAGAGGCATACACAGACACACACACAGGCACACACAGACACACACAGGCATACACAGACACACACAGAGGCATAGACAGACACACACAGGCACACACAGACACACACAGGCATACACAGACATACACAGAGGCATACACAGACACACACACAGGCACACACAGACACACACAGGCATACACAGACACACACAGAGGCATAGACACACACACAGGCACACACAGACACACACAGGCATACACAGGCACAGACACAAATACATAGACACACACAGAGGCACACACAGACACACAGAGGCATACACAGACACACAGAGGCATACACAAACACACACAGATACACAGACACACACACAGGCACACACAGACACACACAGGCATACACAGACACACACAGGCATACACAGATACATAGACACACACAGAGGCATACACAGACACACACACAGATACATAGACACACATAGAGGCATACAGAGACACACACAGAGGCATACACAGACACACAGGCATACACAGACACACACTCAGAGTTACACAAACATACACACAGATATACCAGACACACACAGAGACATACACGCAGACAGACATGTACACATACACATATACACACAGAGGCACATATACCCCAGACCAAGGGCATGGCCTGGGTCAGCAGAAGCAGAAACCCTCTCTTTCCCTGTCTCCCCTCACTGACCCTTTACCCTCATGAATCGGAGGCTGCTGGGTTCCCAGGCCCTTTGATGTGCCCCTGACCTCTGCTCTGTGAAGCTCCTCTAAAGCGCCGGGAGCGCGTCAGTATGGGGGGGAGACCCTAGCTCTCTGTCACAGGAAACTTTGCAGGGGTAGCTGCCACCCCATTGTCTGCGGTGACGTGATGTCACCCCAGAGGGTACGCTTTCCTGTTGATACCTGCCACCCGCAACAATGAGCACGAAAATAGACTCTTCCTGCATCGCCCAGGCCTTCAAAGGGACCAGCAAAATGGTTTAGCAGATGCCTTGGTGGACATGGACATTTTTTAAAGTTGCTCTTTTTGGCACGTGGGAATGAAGGTGAATTGGACATAGCAGCATCAGGAGGTGCCGCAGTTGCAAAGGGCTTCACGGCGGGCAGCATTCCTGACCAGAGGGCAGGCGGCATTCCCATCCACTGTTCTGAGTCCGCTTAACTTGGCAACAGAGCTGAGGCTGAGGTGTGGGATGACCTGGATAAGGATCTTCAAATACCCGGAGGGCAGTGCTGGGAAGGTGGGGGAGGACTGTGCAGCTTATTCCAGAGCCCGGTCCTGCACTCCCAGGCAGGGGAGAGGCAGGCTGGGGGTTGCTGTGATCACCTTCTCACAGGCATGGCTGGCTGGGGATGGAAGAAGCTTAGCCTTGCCGGGACTCTGCAGACTCCCACGGCACAGCTCCAGCCTCACCTGGCAGATCTGAGAGGACCCCTCTACCCAGGGGAGAATTTTGTTTCCCCTAAAGTGATGTTTCTTAGGTTTCCTCAAATACAGAAAAAGATGAAGAAGAAAACAAGAAAAGGTCCCTGATCCACTACGTAGGAAACGAGCACGTGAAAAATTATTGAAAAGTGTTTAAAGTTATTTTTGAATGAATGAATGAATGTATTTAATTTTGGTTGCAGTGGGTCTTCACTGCTGTGCATGGGCTATCTCTAGCTGCAGCGAGGGGGGCTGTCTCTAGCTGCACTGTGTGGGCTTCTCTTGCTGTACAGCATGGGCTCCAGGCTCACGGCTTCGTAGTTGGCTCTCAGGCTCCAGAGCGCAGGCTTAGTTGCCCTGAGGCATGTGGAATTTTCCCGGATCAGGGATCAAACCTGCGGTCCCTGCACTGGCAGGCGGATTCCTATCCACTGCGCCACCAGGGAAGTCCTACATTTATTTCTATTTATTTTTTGGCTGTACCATGGGGCATGTGGGATCTTAGTTCCCTGGCCAGGGACCAAACCTGTGCGCCCTGCAGTGGAAGGGCAGATTCTTAACCACTGGATGACCGGAGAAGTCCCTTGAAAAGCATTTAAAAATGAGGTGTTTTTGTTTTATTTTGGCCGTACTGCACCTCTTATGGGATCTTAGTTCCCCAACCAGAGATGGAACCCAAGCCCTCACCAGTGTAGAGTCCTAACTGCTGAACAACCAGGGAATTCTCGAAACTATTATTTTAAATTCTATCTGTTCTAGTTTATGTTGGAAGTGGAAATGGAGGCTTGTGATTTTTAGCTGGAGCCAGGTGGTGGGAGGTCTCTCCTGCATTGTAAGGGAGATTTCTTACCGTCTGAGCTACCAGGGAAGCAAGCCCACGTTGTTTCAGATCTCATCCTGTAGGCCACAGTCATCGGCAGGCCTCTGACCCCAAATAAGCCAATCACACTATTCAATCTCTTCCCGCGATAATTGGTACCAAGATCCACCCCAAACTGGGCCAGAGGCAAGAGTGCACCGCTCTCAGATGGTGGAGCTGAAGATGAGGGCCTGATCGTCACGAATGGCCACGCCCTCCAGGCCTGGGAGAAGTTCACTGCAGAGTGAAGACAGTGCCGGGTGTGGGAGATCGTGTTTCCAGAAGGTGGCCGTGGCCACATGCCTCACGCGACACACGTTTCCAGAGCCTAGCCACTCCCCATCAAGAGGAGGCATTTACAGACTTCCCCACGGTCCAGTGGTCAGGGATCCGTCTGCCAATGCAGGGGGCACGAGTTCTATCCCTGGTCAGGAACTGAGATCCCACAAGCTTCAAGGTGCACCCAAAAAAGAAGAAAAAGGAGAAGTTTATAGCTATCCCCAACCCTTGAAATAGGCTGAGCCTTTGTCACTGCCTTCCCTGGTGGAGGAGGGCGGAGGGGTGCCCTCTGACTCTGAGGCCAGCTCATAGGAGGCAACACACAACACAGCTCCCCCCAGCACCCCCTCTTGGGCTTGCCCTCAGAATCCAGCTCTCATGCAGTGAGTAGCCACGTGGAGAGACCCTTCCCTGGGGCCCTCGTCCCAGCCGACAGAACCAGCTTGCAGCATGTTGCCTTGCCTTAGAAGCAGAGTTCCAGCCTTTCGCTGAGGCTGCCAGTCGGACATCACATGGAGCAGAAAGGAGCCTTCTTTTCTCTGCCAGACTATCTCATGCAGATTCACGAGTGTAATAAGGAACTGTCGTGTTACTTGATTTTTAATCTTTTTTTTTCCTGTTTTTTGACGGCACCCCACGACATTCGGGATCTTAGTTCCCCAACGTAGGGTAGAACCCCTGCCCCCTGCAGTGGGAAGCAGTGTCTTAACCGCTGGACCGCCAGGGAAGCCCTACTGTTATTGTTTAATCTACTGGTTTTTGAGGCGGTTTGTTTTGTGACCGTACACAGCTGTTATACTCGGGAATGTGGAGAGTCACAGCAGATTTTTTTTTATTGAAGTCTAGTTAATGTACAGTATTGTTTAGTTTCAAGTATGCAGCAAACGGGTTCAGTTATCCCTATGTATGTGTACATGTCTATTTTCTGTCACAGGTTACTCCAAGATATTGAGGAGCATTCCCTGTGTATACAGTAGGACCTTGCTGTTCACCTGTTTTATGTTTAGTGTAGTAGTGTGTATCTGTTAATCCTAAACTCCTAGTCACAGTGGTTTTTGAGTGCTTAGTTCCAATCTTTGAAGTCTACCAGCACCTTTTTGAAATAATGAAAGCCTTGCAAAATCCCCTTGTATCTGAGATCATTGGGTTTCTGTCACTTGCTATCAAGAGAATCCTGGTTAACGCTGGTGGTCATGATTAAGAAGGAATTCTGCTGAAATAAGAAAATTTCCTGACACCTGTGGGTCCTGGTACATTCCCCAACATACTAACCTCTAGACAACTGGATTTCAAGATGAATAAAATTGCCCCCCAACCCACCCACCATCACCTTTAAAAAAAATCTGTAGTTACAGAGTTGCCAACTTTAATCTTGCTACATTAGACCACTTTCTAAAAAATCAGCATCTATCTGTTTTTACTATTATCTTGTACAAAAGAAGATATTTAAACATTAAAAATGTCAGAAGGGAATTCCCTGGCAGTCCAACGGTTAGGATTCCATGCTCTCACTGCCAAGGGCCTGGGTTCAGTCCCTGGTTGGGGAACTAAGATCTCATAGGTCCAGTGGCTCCTCCCCACCTCCTACCCCTGCAAAATGAAGGAAAGACATCACTCCAGAGTAGAGTCTTTTAAATTGAATGTATCTGGGGACTTCCCTGGTGGTTCAGTGGTTAAACTGCACTTTCACTGCAGGGGCAGGGGTTTCATCCCTGGTCAGGGAACTAAGATCCCACATGCTTCAAGGTGTGGCCAAAAACGGAAAAAAAAAAAAAGGCTTTTAAAAATGAATATGTTTGGCATCGAGCAAAATTTACCACATTGACATTTTTTGTGTGTTTTGCTTTTTAGATGTATTTATTTATAATTGAAGGATAATTGCTTTACAATGTCGTGTTGGTTTCTGACACATTGACTTTTTTTCTCCTTTGATTATGGCAGAGTGAAAAGTTTATCATCGCCAGGATTTGGACATTGGTAGCTGGATATTGGAAAATGTTCTGGGTTTTGCAGGCAGAGGGGAGCAGAGTTGAGGACAGATAGCACGGTCTATTCAACTAACTTTAACAAACTAACTTTAAAGAACTGAGTTTAACATACCCTGGGATGGTGGATAAAGAGGTGACTGGCTTGGCATGGCTGACCCCTTCCTAGCAGCGTTTTGTCCAGAACTGGCCTTCTCCGCAGAGATCCAGATGTCAACGAGGACCTGGATTCATGAAGCCACATTGGATATAATGGTTGGTATGTGGATTTGAGAACCAGGAGAGGGCCAGGTTTCAATCTCAGTGTTCTCACTTTTTTTAAATTAATAGCTTGGACAACTTACTTCTTAGTTTCCCTGACTGTAAAGTAGGAATGTTTTAGGTTGAATTTCTTATAAATAGACCTGAAGAGTAGGATTCATGTGAAAGTTATGTATTCGTAAGTGTTCCCAGAAGAAACCCACAGGGGAAGTAGATGGTGGGACCCGGTCCTGTGGCCTCAGGGCCTCAAGGATTAAGGGCTCCTGGGGAAGGTCTGTAAACTGCCAGGCAGAGGACAGGCCACCAAGAGAATTAGACTAGGGAGCTTGTGTGCAGGGAAGTGGTCAGGAAATCCAAGGGATGTAAAATAGGGGCAGCTCCAACTAGGGGATAATATTCATACTTAGCACCTCATCTAGTGGTTGTGCTTGGCACTTAGTCACTGGGTAATTTAAAAAGAAAGACAAGGCAGAGGAGAAGAAGAAGAGGAGGGGGAGGGGAGACGGAAGTAGGGAGGAGGGAGGAGGAGGAAGAGGAGGAGGGGAGGACGAAGGGGGAGGACGGGGAGCAGGCAGTCTAGGGAGTGCTGACGTCCTGTGTAGCTGTCATTCTTAAAAGGAAGACGCAGCACTGGCCAGGCTCAGACTTTCTTTTGTTTTCAACCTCTTGGCCATATCTCATGGCATTTGGGATCATAGGTCCCTGACCAGAGGTTGAACCTTTGCCCCCTGCAGTGGAAGTGCAGGTCTTAACCACTGGACCATCAAGAAAGTCCCTCAAACTCATGTCTTAACTCTTCATGACCAAAGTACAAAGCCAAGGGTAACCCATGCGGGCTAAATCAGGCCTCCTCGCCTCGAGTCTTTTTTTTATTCCATGTTTAAAGGTCACACTCATTTACAGTTATTACAAATATTGGCTATATTCCCCATGTTGTACAATACATCCTTGAGCCTAACTTACATCCAAGGGTTTGATTGTCCTGCTCCCCAACTCCTATATTACCCCTCCCCCCAGCTGGTAACCATGTTTGTTCTCTGAATCTGTGACTCTGCTTCTTTTTTGTTACATCCACTAGGTTGTTGTATTTTTTATTTTATTTATTTGTTTATTTTTAATTTAAATTTATTTATTTTAATTGGAGGCTAATTACTTTACAATATCGTATTGGTTTGGCCATACATCAACGTGAATCCACCACGGGTGTACACGTGTTCGCCATCCTGAACCCCCCTCCCACGTCCCTCCCCGTACCATCCCTCTGGGTCATCCCAGTGCACCAGCCCCAAGCATCCTGTATCCTGCATTGAACCTGGACTGGCGATTTGCCAGAGTCCAGCTCCAGCAGCCAGGGATTCAACCTGAAGGGGTGAGCGGTGTCGGCAAGAAACTGAGGCAGCCTCTCAGTTTTCTTGGACTGCCTGTTTATTTCAAGCTTATGATTCTCTTTTATACTTTTACAAAAGCATTAGGTCAGAGGTTTGATATTTTTAGTTCCCATTGACCTAGGTTTATTTTTCTCCAAAAATCATTGTTGCCCCTCAAAAGGAGTTCCTTCCTCAGCGATCCTCTTATCTACTTTTTCTCATGTGTCCTTGTGAATACACTGTAACTCATGCTAATGTCTGGGCTGCATACCTCATTCCTCAGTTTATTTCTTATCTTTGTAAGTCCTGTTTGCCCCTAGTATCCTAAGCTCACTATGTCTTAGAAAGGGCTTCTAGCTAATAATATCTCTAAAGTCCCTAATTTCTATAAGCTATAGTAGAATGTGCTAACATTACAACATTCCTTAAATCTTTAGCTTCTAACTATTTTAATTATTCCTAAGCCCTAAATTTAGCGAACTCTTTTGCCATAAACACTTTCCTCACAAATAGGCTTCAGATAGCAATCCCTCCCATGGTCTCAAGCTGTGGCCTCTGAGCTCACCCTGGAACACTCTTCTGCAAAAGTCCTTGAACAAATGTCAATGATTAACTTTATGAATTATTCTTTGAGCACAGCTGCAGAAGGCTTTATGCCTTCTCATGCTCCTCTCAAAAACAATAAGCACCTTAATATTCTCTTCAGTCAACTCAGCCGAGGAAAGGAAAAAACAAGTCAGAATCACAAAACCTAACTCCTTCATTCCAGGTCTGTGCCTACAGAACAAAAGGAGGGGGTTTAGGGCCGTGCCTCCATTTTGGCTGTAATGACTAATGTGGCTCCCGACAGCAATTCGTTTCTTATATGATATTATCATATTTCAATGCCATTCTCCCAAATCATCCCACCCTCTCCCTCTCCCACAGAGTCCAAAAGACTGTTCTATACATCTGTGTCTCTTTTGCTATCTTGCATACAGGTTTATCGTTACCATCTTTCTAAATTCCATATATATGCGTTAGTATACTCTATTGGTGTTTTTCTTTTTGGCTTACTTCACTCTGTATAATAGGCTCCAGTTTCATCCACCTCATTAGAATTGATTCAAATGTATTCCTTTTAATGGCTGAGTAATACTCCATTGTGTATATGTACCACAGCTTTCTTATCCATTCATCTGCTGATGGACATCTAGGTTGCTTCCATGTCCTGGCTATTATAGACAGTGCTGCGATGAACATTGGGATACACGTGTCTCTTTTAATTCTGGTTTCCTCGGTGTGTATGCCCAGCAGTGGGATTGCTCATAAGGCAGTTCTGTTTCCAGTGTTTTAAGGAATCTCCACACTGTTCTCCATAGTGGTTGTACTGGTTTGCCTTCACACCAACAGTGTAAGAGGGTTCTCTTTTCTCCACACCCTCTCCAGCATTTATTGCTTGTAGACTTTTGGATATCAGCCATTCTGACTGGCGTGAAATGGTACCTCATTGTGGTTTTGATTTGGATTTCTCTGATAATGAGTGATGTTGAGCATCTTTTCATGTGTTTGTTAGCCATCTGTATGTCTTCTTTGGAGAAATGTCTGTTTAGGTCTTTGGCCCATGTTTTGATTGGGTCATTTATTTTTCTGGAATTGAGCTGCCTGAGCTGCTTGTATATTTTTGAGATTAGTTGTTTGTCAGTTGCTTCATTTGCTATTATTTTCTCCCATTCTGAAGGCTGTCTTTTCACCTTGCTTAGAGTTTCCTTTGTTGTGCAGAAGCTTTTAATTTTAATTAGGTCCCATTTGTTTATTTTTGCTTTTATTTCCAATATTCTGGGAGGTGGGTCATAGAGGATCCTGCTGTGATTTATGTCGGAGAGTGTTTTGCCTATGTTCTCCTCTAGTAGTTTTATAGTTTCAGGTCTTATGTTTAGATCTTTAATCCATTTTGAGTTTATTTTTGTGTATGGTGTTAGAAAGTGATCTAGTTTCATTCTTTTACAAGTGGTTGACCAGTTTTCCCAGCACCACTTGTTAAAGAGATTGTCTTTGATCCATTGTATATTCTTGCCTCCTTTGTCAAAGATAAGGTGTCCATAGGTACATGGATTTATCTCTGGGCTTTCTATTTTGTTCCATTGATCTATATTTCTGTCTTTGTGCCAGTACCATACTGTCTTGATGACTGTGGCTTTGTAGTAGAGCCTGAAGTCAGGCAGGTTGATTCCTCCAGTTCCGTTCTTCTTTCTCAAGATTGCTTTGGCTATTCGAGGTTTTTTGTATTTCCATATAAACTGTGAACTGCTTCTTTTTTGTTACATCCACTAGGTTGCTGTATTTTTTAGATTCCACATGTAAGTGATATCACACAGTATTCGTCTTTCTTCATCTGACATCCTTCACTTAGTATGATCATCTCTAGTTGCATCCATGTTGCTGCAAATGGCAAAATCTTGTTCTTTTTTATGGCTGAGTAGTATTCCACTGTTGGAGAAGGGCATGGTAACCCACTCCAGTATTCTTGCCTGGAGAATTCCATGGACAGAGGAGCCCGGCAGGCTGCAGTCCATGGGGTCGCAAAGAGTCAGACACAACTGAGCAACTGACACACACACACAGTAGTCCATTGTACCACTGAATATTCTTTTGAATCTTAAAGAGAACATTCCTCCCACCAGTAGGTGGAGGCTGTGTAGCCCTATCCAAATTCCCTTTCCTGGCTGGCACCCCCGTTCTCTAGCTGCAGCTGAGTTTTGGCTCAGAGATGCCTGGCCCCTGCATGAGAAGGTGGGTGCCCCCCCCACAAGCCATGAACAGGCTGATGTAGTTAAAATAAACAAGCCCAGCTCCCCTGCCCCAAGGTGGATGCTACGGCTCCGAGGTTTCTGTGAGCAGGCTGAGGCTGGACTTTGGCTGAACTCTCATCTTCATGGGCCTTCAGTCCCTGGCCCTATCCTGCCTCCCTTCATCTCTTACAGGTTTTTCCTGAGATAACAACCTCAATAAATCACATGCACAGGACATCCTCAGCTCCGGCTCTGCTTTTAGGGAAGTCAGTCAAAGATAAATGGTTTAGGAGGAAGAGCTGTCAGAAGAACCAAGTCTTAGAGCCCTTACTCACTGGATGATCTTAGGTTAAGATACTTAATTTTTCTGGGTCCTGGTTTCTTTCTTTGAAATGTCAAAGTATAGTTGATTTGTAAGGTTGTGTTTATTTTTTTTCTGTACAGCAAAGTGACTGTACAGCAAATGTATCTTTTCATATTCTTTTTCATTATGGTTTGTCACAGGGTATTGAATTGTACAGTAGGACCTTGTTGATTATCCATCCTGTATACAAGAGCTTGCATCTGCTAACCTCAAACTCTCAATCCCTCCCTCCCCTACCCCGTCCACCTTGGCAATCACGTCTGTTCTCTATATCTGTGTGTCTGTTTTTGTTTTGTAGAGATGTCATTTTGTATTGTATTTTAGATTCTGCATAGAAGTGACATTATACAATATTTGTCTTTATCTGACGTACTTCCCTTAGAATGGTCATCTTTGGGTTCATCCATGTTGCTGCAGATGTCATTTTATTTTATTTATGGCCGAGTAATATTCTACTGTGTATATGCACCACGTCTCCATCTATTCGTCTGCCAACGGGCATCTAGGTTGCTTCTGTGTCTTGGCTATTGTAAATAGTGCTGCTGTGAATATAGGGTGCATGTGTCTCTTTGAATTATACTTTTGTCTGAATATATGCCCAGGAGTGGTATTGCTGAATAATATAGTAGTTATATTTGTAGTTTTTTGAGGAACCTTCATACTGTTCTCCATAGTGGCTGCTCCAACTTGCATTCTAACAGTATAGGGAGGGTCCCCTTTTCTCCTCACCCTCTCCAGCATTTCTTGTTTGTAGACTTTTTAATGATGTGAGCCCTAGCTACTTTATGTGTTCATTCATTTTTTCATTCATTCACTAATGTACATTGGGCTCATCATGTGACCTACTTGCAAGACAGTTAAGAAATTACAAGGCAATGGCACCTCACTCCAGTACTCTTGCCTGGAAAATCCCACGGATGGAGGAGCCTGGTGGGCTTCAGTCCATGGAGTCACTAAGAATCAGACGCGACTGAGCGACTTCACTTTCACTTTTCACTTTCATGCATTGGCAAAGGAAATGGCAACCCACTCCAGTGTTCTTGCCTAGAGAGTCCCAGGGTTGGGGGAGCCTGGTGGGCTGCCATCTCAGGGGTCGCACAGAGTTGGACACGACTGAAGCAACTCAGCAGCAGCAGCATAATTCATTGCAACTATAATATGAATGCCCAATATTAACTGTAAGGTTCGAAAACATAAGGCTTACTTTAGGGGTGTATTCCTACCACCCACCACCATTATAGCACTTAACACCATACACTCTTAAGATTCACGTCCCTCAAGGGAGAGAGGAGTATATTTTCCTCCACCCTAGAAATGACTATATTTCTTCAAATCTGAAATTCTGTGAAGTGTAAGATACATTATTATCATATATACAATTGAGAAAGAAAATAAAAGCCCTGTCAATGAAATTAGGAGACACTGACTCCTTACCACTTGGAATTTTTATTTTGTATTGATTGATAGAGCTGTTTTCAGTTCAGTTCAGTTCAGTCACTCAGTCATGTCCAACTCTTTGAGACCCTTTGGAGTGCCGCATGCCAGGCCTCCCTGTCCATCACCAACTCCCGAAGTTTACTCAAACTCATGTCCATTGAGTCAGTGAAGCCATCCAACCATCTCATCCTCTGTTGTCCCCTTCTCTGCCTGCCTTCAATCTTTCCCAGCATCAGGGTCTTTTCAAATGCGTCAGTTCTTCATATCAAGTGGCCAAAGTATTGGAGTTTCAGCTTCAGCATCAGTCCTTTGAATGAATATTCAGGACTGATTTCCTTTAGGACTGACTGGTTGGATCTCCTTGCAGTCCAAGGGACTCTCAAGAGTCTTCTCCAACACCACAGTTCAAAAGCATCAATTCTTCAGCGCTCACCTTTCTTTATAGTCCAACTCTCACATCCATACATGACCACTGGAAAAACCATAGCCTTGACTAGATGGACCTTTGTGGGCAAAGTAATGTCTCTGCTTTTTAATATGCTGTCTAGGTTGGTCATAACTTTTCTTCTAAGAGCTGTTTTAGGCATATTTTATTTCCATCACTTTATTTTGAAATTTTTCAACCATACAATTAGTTTTTGTATGTGGTATGAAGTAGGGGTTGGGATTCATTTTTGTTTTCTTATAGACATCCATTGTTTCAACACCATTTGTTGAAAAAGATGTTCTTTTCTTTCTGGATTTCTTTGGCCTTTTAAATAAACTTATTTAGACATAGATTTTATCATATATCCCTCTTGCATTTATGTAGGAGAATATATTTGTTGATTCATGCATGTATATCACGTGTATATATGATACATATTACACATATATACACACCATGTATGTAGATATAACATTTATATGAGTAATAAAATTTACAATTGTAGTCTTATTTTTCTGAACCACTTGTCAGTCCATCCACAATCTTTGTGTGAATGTTTTTCCATATATTATTCTCTAAGACATGAAGAATATCACATATTCAGGATCTCTTTAGAAAGTATTCCACTTTTATCTCTAGAATTTTTTCCCAGTGATCTCACACCCCTTTTGCAAGTTTTGATTTTGGTGCTTTCTAGATCCCTGGGTTGGGAAGAACCCCTGGAGAAGAGGATAGCATCCCACTCCAGTATTCTTGCCTGGCGAATTCCTTAGACAGAGGAGCCTGGTGGGTTACCGTCGGTGT
Source organism: Budorcas taxicolor (assembly GCF_023091745.1). Classification (NCBI taxonomy): domain Eukaryota; kingdom Metazoa; phylum Chordata; class Mammalia; order Artiodactyla; family Bovidae; genus Budorcas; species Budorcas taxicolor. The sequence goes on along the minus strand of NC_068910.1, from coordinate 53,891,589 downwards.
GGTCACAAAGAGTCAGACACAACTGGGCAACTAATACTTCCACTTTTTTCAGATCCTAACAGAGGGGTCAATGGAAAAGTTTGTGAATTTAAAAAATAAAAGGTTAATTCAGCATCATGTATCCAGTGCCCAGGCCTGTGCCTGCCTACCAGATGACCATCAGTAAGTATTTCTTGAATAAGTAAATTGATTTTTTTTTTTAATCTTAAAATCTCCTCTGACCTGCTGTGTTCTCCTGTTCAGTAGTTCTGGCATATAAAAATATACTGTCATCATGTTTTCCAAGCCCCGAACCATCTGCTTACTAACTATGAAACTGTACTTGGGAATACCCACATTACCTTATTATTTGTGTTCTTGGATTTTCCTAAAGGCACCCTCAAGAATGAAGGAAAAGATGCACCAAATGTAGGTGTTTTCAAAGTAAATTTAAACAGTGCTTTTGAGGAACTAATGCTCAACGTGGCCTGGGAGGCAGGCTTCTCTGTTAATAGCTAAAATGTTGGTGCAGTAAGTTCTGTGATTGTGTATGCCGTTTACTCCCATTTGAAGCAGTTCCAAAGTATATTTGATGCATTTAAATAGTACTTTAAAGAAAAATACATTTCCAGTCTCATAACCACTAAGGATAAAATGTATTTGTTCCATCAGTATCCTTTATTACTTTAAATTCAACTTATTTTTTTTAATTTTTGGCCACACTTTGAGGCATATAGGACCTTAGTTCCCTGACCAGGGATTGAATCCTCACCCCCTGCATTGGAAGGCGGAGTCTTAAACACTGGAGTGCAGGGGAAGTCCTCAGCTTATTTAAACATGATATTTAAACCAATACATTGTCCATCAAAGCCCTTGAAATATTCTACATTGACGTCTATCTAGGACAGTGACGATGTCGGGTTACATATAATAGTGATGGTGGCTACTAGGTCCTTCTACTGTATAGATACCTTGTAGAATAATTTTATTTGAATATAAAAAATCCAATAGGCCTCATCATATTTATGGCAGGATTTCCCCCAAAATACTGGGTGTTTCAAAAAGAAATGACCTAGTCAATTTTCTGGTTTGGATAGTACACCATAGTTACGTCAGACATAACTTTGAGGGGCAGCTTGGGGAAGGGTGCCTGGTACTTCTGAACTGTTTTTTAAATCGTTGATTTACTTCTGGCTGTGCTGGGTCTTTACTGCAGTGCCCGCTGTCTCTGGCTGCAGTGAACGGGGGCTGCTCTCTTCTTGCGGTGCAGGGACTTATTGCAGTGGCTTCTCTTGTGGAGCGCGGGCTTTAGAGCACAGGCTTATCGGTTTAATTGCTCTGAGGCATGTGGGATCTTTCCAAACCAGGGATTGAACCCGTGTCTCCTATGCTGGCAGGCAGATTCTTACCACCAAGGGAGTTCCTCTCTCTCCTATTTTTGCAACTTCTTCTGAGACTTTTGTTAGTTCAGGTGGCTTGTATATAGCAGAAATTTATTTCTTACAGCTCAGGAGGCTGGAACTCTGAAATCAGAGGGCTGGCATGATCTGGGTCTGTGAGAGGCCTCCCTTGGGTTGTATCCTTACGCAGCAGATAGGCCACAAGCCAGCTGTCTGGCTTCTTAGGCCACTAATCCCATCTATGAAGGTTCCAGTCTCATCACCTAACTTACCTTCTAAAGCTATCACATTGGCGATTATGGCTTCAATATATGAATTTTGGTGAAGCAAATATTTAGTCCATAACAAGACTATAATAATTTCAAAATAAAAAATTTTAAAAAGAAGTGATCTTTTTTGGATCACTATATCTTAGCTTTCTGACTGGAAATTGATTTTTATGCCATCAAGAAGAAAAAGAGAAATTGCCCCTTGGAAAAAGTATCTCTGCATTGCTCTTACTAATTTTTTTCACTTTTGTGCACAAAGTATAATGCTTTAAGCTTTAAAGATTTGTTTTTTAAAAATCCCACTTAAAAAAAAATCCCACTTAACTTGAAAGTGAAAATGATGGTTACTTCTGGAGAGTGGAATAAGGAAGAACTAATTTTCATTTCTGTCATTTCTTTACTTGATAGAATATGATATAATAAATTTTTATTGCTTTAATAATTTAGGGAGGGAAACTTAGAATTTTCTTGAATAGCTCTAAGACTCAAATTACCCAGTGAAAATGTTCCTGAGTATTCCTCATTATCAGAGGGAAACCTTATTCCATTTTTAGTGGTCCTGAAATTTATGTTTTGGGAATAACTTCAGCATGGGAATAAATTTATACATCAAAACTATTTCTACTACTCTGATAAATAAAAGCAAACTACTGAATTAAAACTGAATCTTCACATGCTTTTCCCCAAGCAGTCTACATTTTTCCATAAAGGATTAAATAGTTATTAAAACTTCATAAAGCATCATTTTTATTTTTTCAAGATCAAAATATATCGTTCTCCAGTCACAGCTCTCATACACTATAAATAATTTTATGTATCCAGCTGTGATATTACTGAAAATATTGAAAGAGCTTACAGATATGCTTGTGTGTGAGTGTGTTAGTCAGTCAGTTATGTCCAAGTGTTTGTGACCCCATGAGCTCTAATTCGCCAGGCTCCTCCGTCCATGGAATTCTCCAAGCAAGAATACTAGAATGGGTAGCCATTCCCTTCCCCAGGGAGTCTTCCTGACCCAGGGATCGAACCCAGGTCTCCTGCATCGCAGGCAGATTCTTTACTGTCTGAGCCACCAGGTATACTTTACTTATTTATATATTTGGCAGCACCACTTGGCATGTGGGATCTTAGTTCCCCAGTCAGTGATCAAACCCACACCCCCTGAAGTGGAATCGCAGAGTCTTCACCACTGGGCTGCCAGGGAAGTCCCAGCAGCAGATGCTGTTAAATAAAGAGGTTCTGAGATGGCAGGGCAGCACTGTGTAGCACAGGGGACCATGTTCAGCATTCTGTAATAAACCCTGATGGAGAAGAATATGCATGTATATCACACATACATTCCTTTTATATGTACAGGTGTACGTATATGTATGTAGATCTGAATCACTTTGCTATACACCAGAAACGAACACCACATTGTAAATCAACTATACTTCAAATAAAAAAAACAAGGTCTTGCCTCGTGGTCCAGTGGTTAAGAGTCCACCTGCCAACTCAGGGGACACGGGTTTGATCCCCAGTCAGGACCACTAAGGCTGGGTGCTGCAACTAGAGAAGCCCAAAGGGGCAATGACTAGCCAGTGCAGCCAACGTGAAAGATAAAAATAGCTTCTGGGATCACGCCTGTGCTTGACACACTCCCTGGCTTTTGGTCACGTTCATCTCCTTTGTTTTCCTCTGCTTGGGATATGGTTGTAACTCTCATTTATTTCTTCCCCAGCATACTAATGGCCAGTTGCTGATTAGCTAATGGGCTCCAGCATGATTCAGTAAATAGAATGAAATCCTTAGCAATGGGCTTAGTCAGTCTAACTCAATAGGAAATATTGGTCCGTTGGTGACTGGTGATTAATCCTCCAGTAAACAACTGTCTCTGTAGGGAGACACCTAGACCCAGCGTGACCTGCAGTAGAATTAGGGTGAACAGGTTGATTAACGATGTTTTGTTCGTTTCAGGTGTATAGCAGAATGATTCAGGTAAACATATACATGCATCTATTCTTTTCCCATTTAGGTTATTGCAGACTATTAAGCAGAACCCATGTGTTACACAATAGATCCTTGTTGGTTATCTATTTTAAATACAGCAATATATGCATGTCAGTCCCAAGCTTGCAATCTGTCCTTACCCCCAACACTTCAAAGACATTTTTAAAAGCAAGATTGCCCAGCACAATTTTTGAAAGTTGTGTGGGCATTTGGATACATGGAGAAGGTTAAATATAATTAATTCCTGGAACAAGTGTGCTATCTATATAGTAGTTTAATATCAAAGTTAATGCACCAAAGCCAATGGACTCATTATTTGAAAGCTCCCATCCAAATCTTTCCTTTTTCACCCATTGCTATTTTCCCAGAAGTGTTTAAAACTGCAGTCCTAACAACAGCAGGTGATTATATATGCTGTCTGGCTTAAAGAGTAAATCAATTTTGCTTGTAATTCCCCCCAGAGATCTATATGACAGGCAATTCTGTTTTACACTTTTTTTTTCCATAATGGCAGTAAATAGCACAAGATAACTGATATGAAACCAACTATTTAAAATCTACCTGCTTAGGTGACTTCCCTGGTGGTCCAGTGGTTAAGACTTCGCCTTCTAGTGCAGGAAGTGAGGGTTGGATCCCTGGTCGGGGAGCTAAGATCCTACATGCCTCAGGGCCAAAACACCAAAATGTGAAACAGAAGCAATATTGCAAAATCAATGAAGACTTTAAAAATGGCCCACATCCTGGGGGCAGTCCTGGTTACAGTGGCTCCTGCGGTGCCTTGAAGAAAAAAGAACAAGATGAGCATGAAAGGTGTCGAAATTCAGCAACAGAAAAAAAGAAGACTCTTATGGACCTTCCTGCCTGCTGTAACCATTGTGGAAGTTTGGAGGCCTGGCCCCCTCCTACCCTACGTAAGGAAAGGTATTTGTCCTACTCTTCTCCTGCCTCATACACAGAATGTTTATGTGCCTCATCCAATCAGCAAATGACTCGAAAGACCCCATCCCATTGCTTTGTCCCCCAGCTATTAAAGCAGACCAAAGACCCCCATCCGGAGTTCCTCTCCCCCATTATCAGGAAGCCGGCTCGCTCTATTCTCAGTGATTCCCCACCCCCACCCCTCTCTAATAAACTGTATTCTTCTTTCAAAGAAAAATGGCCCACATTTAAAATAAAATCTACTTGCTTAGATATTCCCAGTTGAAAAAGCAAACATTTTTCAAGAGGGACCTAGAACCTATAAAGTAAATTTTCTGCGTGGGTTCTTAATGGCTGTGCCTATTGACAAATACGTGTTTTCCCAAATCAGCTGTTGGGGGTGGGGGTGAGGTGGGCTGCGCATGCTCTGTGTACAGAGGCATTTAGAAAGAGCAAAGTCTTGTTTGCCGTCCAAACATGCCACTCCACTGGGGCAGGTTAGAAATTATATTTGCATGTGTATTGCAGATACCTGAGTAGTAAGTACACTGTGAGAGAAAAAAAAAAAAACAAACACCTGAATACTTGTTACATGGTATTTTGACAAATATGGGTTGTCTCTGGCTTGGATGCTGGATCCAGGCCACTGTAGAGAAGAATATTAGGTTCAGGTACTAGTCTTTTCTCATATATATTTATTTTTGGCCGCACAGGTCTTAGTTGCGGCCTGCAGGATACTCAATCTTTGTTGGCGAGTGTGGGATCTTTGCCTGTGGCGTGCGAGCTGTTAGTTGGGCTGTGTGTGGGATCTAGTTCCCTGACCCGGGATCGAACCTGGGCCCCCTGCATTGGGAGAACAGAATCTTAACCAGTGGACCACCAGGGAAGTCCCAGGCTTTTGCAGTTTTGAGGGTCCTCTTGAAGAGAGAAAACATACAATTATGAATACAAAATTAGGCAAGAAATGGAAAGGCATTGGTAGGACCCCCACTGAGCTTTTGGAAGGGCCTGTGCAATAGAGGGGCTTGTGGCCGTGACCTTCGTGGTACGTAGACCTCTGAGTCTACAACCAACAGCATTAGAATGTCAGCTCCAGAGGTCAGGGATTTCTTTTTTCTTTATTAAAGCATAGTCGATTCACAGTATTTCGAAGTAACAGTAAAGTGATTCAGTTACACAAACATGCATGCTGAATTGCTTCAGTCACGTCCTACTCTTTGCGACCCCATGGACTGTAGTCTGCCAGGCTCCTCTATTCATGGGATTCTCCCGGCAAAAACACTGGAGTGGTTTGGTGTGCCCTCCTCCTGGGATCTTGCCAACCCGGGGATCGAACCTGCGTTTCTTACATCTCCCTGCATTGGCAGGTGGGTTCTTTACCACTAGCATCACCTGGGAAGCCCTCAGTTACACATACGTGTGTGTGTGTGTTTATGTGTGTATGTCTACATATACGAGGAATCCAGGGCACAGATAGTTTAAGTTAGTTGCCAAACGCCACACAGCTAGAAATGGCAGATCTGGGATGCAAAGCCAGGTGTTCTGGCTTTAGAATCTGTGCTTCTGACTACACACCTGCCTCTCAGATAAGGCTCGGGGAGATCAAGGGGCCAGCAATAGTTAAAATGGGCCAGCTTTTGTTCATGTCCAAAGTAGGTCCAAGCCTCTGGCATTTGCTTGCGGTACGCAGTCCTTAGATACTGCAAATAGTGACTGCTCACTAGCAAGAGAGACAAACGTGTCTGTTTAGTCTCTATTAGAACCCAGACTTGGTTGAACCATATGAAGAAAGGAAGAACTGAGTTGAAATCACTCTGTCAACCTGCTTGAAAAAATGGCAAAAAGGTTGAGTGTCTTTCCTTTCAAAACCAGTGATTTCCAGGGTTCAAAGGTGTCACTGAAAGCTGTGTGGGGTCCAGCTGCTTGCCCCTCAAAAGCCAATAAACAGGCCAGGTTGGTGGAAAGGAAAGAAAAGAAGTGAAAGTTGCTGAGTCGTGTCCAACTCTTTGCAACCCCATAGACTATACAGTCCATGGAATTCTCCAGGCCAGGATACTGGAGTGGGTAGCCTTTCCCTTCTCCAAGGGATCTTCCCAACCTAGGGACTGAACCCAGGTCTCCTGCATTGCAGGTGGATTCTTTACCAGCTGAGCCACCCAGTTTGCTTTATTTCAGATGCTGGCAACTGGGGAAGGGGGGAGGGTGGACATCTGTCCAAAAGCTGACTCTCTCCTTCATCCCTTGATCCCCAGGCAACCTGTGGGGCAAGAGCTTTTATACCCAGAGTGCAGGGGTGGGGGCTCCATGCAGAAACAGCACAGTCATCTCTGACAGTCATCTTGAAACTGGTCATCAGCGTCCTCTTGCTTTAGGTACAGTTAATCTTCAGTTCCAGGGTCCATTTGTTCCCATTTCTTTGAGGCCAGTTCTCAGAATTGTGGCAGCTCATGTCCTGGGTACGGTCTGGTCATCATAGAGTTAACTTCTCCACCTAGTGTTTTGGTATCTATAAGACAGCTCACAGGATATGGCTCAGAATGTTATCTATAGCCCTGGAGAAAGAACTAAAGTCCTTGACTTTGCTTAATCACTGCATTATTATTTGGTCTCCTTTGACTGTTTTCCTTTGTTCCCACATTTCTCACATCTCTGATTAAACTTATTATTTGACTAAAGTTTTCCACAGACAAAAGGCAGGCAAAGGACATGAGGTGGAACAGGGGCAAGGACCACAGGGTCCCGCTCTGTTTTGGGGGAACGGCCTTAATTAGTGTTTCCCTACTCTCAGCCCAGCCCCAGGCCCAGCTGGTGAGAGAAACATTTTCCCAACAGGACTACTTGACATTGGAGAATTCCCTGGTAGTCCAGTGGTTAGGGTTCTGCCCTTTCACTGCTGGGACTGGTGGGCGGGAGTTGGGGGGTTTCAGTCCCTGGTTGGGAAACTAGGATCCCACGAGCCTTGAGTTGCAGCCAAAAAAGAGAGAGAGAGGGAGAGACCACTTAACATAAATATAACTTAAAAGAAGATTCAAATATATTTAACTTGTGTCCCATTCCCTCCACTACCACCAAAAGATCAAAAAAAATCTTTCTCTGATAACATCCAGGAACTTGCTTTCTATTTGTAAGGAGAATGACTGGGCCATCCCTCCAGGGAGCATTATCTATTTCCTTGTATCCTTGGGTGAGTGATTTCATCTTTTTTGAGCCTTTCTGATATTCCCCCTGGAAATTCAATCAGGACACTGATGCTGGGCTGGAGGACTTCCGCTCTGACCCGCTTTGCTCTCCTCTCTACCCTTTCCCTGGGCTTCCCTGGTAGCTTGGATGGTAATTGTCTGCCTACGATGCGGGAGACCTGGGTTCGATCCCTGGGTCAGGAAGATCCCCTGGAGAAGGAAATGGCAACCCACTCCAGTATTCTTGGCTGGAAAATCCCATGGACAGAGGAGCCTGGTGGGCCACAGTCCATGGGGTTGCAAAGAGTCGGACACGACTGAGTGACTTCTCTTCTTCTTCCCTTTCCATCCTGTTTTGGTACCAGACTGCCCTGGAGTCTGCCTGCTTGAGCCACTTGGGAGCCTCAGCAGGTGATTGGAGAGAGGGGAGATGAGGCCTTTGCCAGGCTGTCACAGGCTGGCTGCTTCAGCTTCTGTACAATGGCAGCAGGGTGTTGTGAAAATCAGTGATTAAGGGAATTTGGAAGTCTGGTTCCTCCAACAGCAGTCCAAGTGAGCCCTCTGGGCCTTGGGTGGGGCCAGGGAAACGGTGGGGAAGTGCCCATCTGCCACAGGCCCCTGCCTTCTGCAGCCCAATAAACACCACCTGTGGCAGGTGAAGACCTAAACTTTGGGGAGAGGACTTAGTCTCAGAACTGAAGCTGCTGAAAAGGATCACGTTGGAAAGCCAGCTGTGTTGGTCACTAAACATCTCTGCAGGATCATGAGTTCAGTGCTTGGCCCTGTGAGTGAGAGCCCCAAGGAAAGTATTCCTTGGGCATTTACTTCATGTTAGGCACAAATCTCTTAACTTAGATTCACAAAATAGATAGACAGCAGGTACTATCTTATCATCCCCATTTTTCTGATGAGGATCTGAAAGTTTAAGTAGCATGAAGTTTAAGTAGCATGAAAGTAAAAGTGTTAGTCACTCAGTCATGTCTGACTCTTTGCAACCCCAGAGACTGTATGTATCCTGCCAGGCTTCTCTGTTCATGGGATTCTTCAAGCAAGACTACTGGAGTGGGTTGCCGTTCCCTTTTTCAGGGGATCGAACTCGGGTTTCCTGCATTGCAAGTGGATTTCTTTACCATCTGACTCACCAGGGAAACCCAAGTAGCTTGCACAGGTGAGAAGTTAATAGTGGCTGTTCTGGTTGGCTACTGCTATGCAGCGAACCATCCAAAACTTATGATGTAAAACAACCACCTTGCTATCAGGACATGGATTCATACGTTGATTCAACAAATACTTGAGTGACAGCTGTGTGCCATGTTCTGTACACGTCCCTGGGGAAAAGGTGCCTGAACTCAAGGTACTTGGTCCAGAAGAAAGGCTGCCAGGTAAATGTCTGTCTCTAATAAGGTCATTCCAACAGTGGAGTGTTGTTCACAGTCCAATGATGGCCTGAGGGAGGCCATGACTAAGACTTCTAGGAAGAACTAACACAGAACAACAGGCTGAAATTGGATCTTGAAGGATAAGTAGGAGTTTGTCTAGTAGAGACCAGGGACAATGCGTAATCCAAACAGAGAACGGAAAAAGCACAACAGCATCCATGAAGAGAAAGCTACCCATTTGGTCTAAAAGTCCGACTTGAACAAAACTGCTGTAGCTTAGATTTCCTCCAGAAACAGACATGAGAGGAGGATTTTAGCATAAGTAGTTTATTTTGGAATCTGAAGAGAACAGGAGAAAAGAGTTGGGAAGAGATAAAGGGAAGGGAAGACGGGCAATAAAGGGGGCATTGTTAAGTTAGTTACAGGCTCTGGGCACCTAAGCTTGGTCCTTTGAGAAGCTCTCAGAAGCGGGATGGAACACACGCCGCAGTTTCCTCTGGGCCCAGGGCTGAGGACGCTGGGCTGTGCACACGCTGACTTCTCCAGGCCACGTTGAGGGCTGCACCTCCGCTTTTCTGCTCAGTCTTTCTCCCTGATTAGGTTTCGTCCTCAGTCCGGCTCTCCTTCACCCAATAAGCTTCTCTTCCAGCCAATCGGGGCTTCCCTGGTTGCTCAGATGATAAAGAATCTGCCTGCAATGCAGGAGACCGAGGTTCGACCCAACCAATCAGGATGCAGAAATAGGATTACCCCTACTGCTTTGAACCAATCAGGGACCAGCCATGGGGCTAAGGGACAGATCAAACTCATTCTCCCACTGTCCTCAGCCTACAGTGATGGAGGGGTATGATTGACAGTTGGACAGGCAACCTCAAAGTCCACCAAACCCACCCTGTCACACAGGAGATTACCCTTTGACTTCAAGACCTGGTTCAGGAGAATCTAAGGAACGGTGTCTTGTTTTCACAATTCCAGGTGGCTGCTTCTCAGAGCCAGGTATGGGAAGATGACCCATCTCCCAGTTCATTCAGGTTTTCTCTACTCTGTGGGTGTTTCATCATTCACTAAGGCTGCCGAGCTCCTACAGATTTAAGGTCTCTGGTTTTGAGTTTCAACATCTGCTTCAACCCATTTTAGGAAACATGATTCTTTCCCAAGAAAAGAAAAAGGAAATTGAAAGGTGACATAGAAAAGCCCAGGAATGGGGTGATGGGCATTCAGGGAAGAGCACAGACCCTTTCCTGTGAGGTTAATTTAGAGAAAAATAAATCAAAGAAGTCCCCTCCCCCAGCGAAGCTCACCTTGTATAAAAGGACAATTGTCTGCCATGGTTTTCGATTATTTCCCTCTGATGCTGTCTGCCCCGGTTGATGGACTCCGGAGTGCTTTTCAGTTTAACTGCTCAGAGAAGGGGCAAAGCATAAACCGAGCCGCCCGGAAGTCTGACTGTTGTGTTACTGTGTTAGTCACTCAGTCGTGTCCGACTCTTTGCGGCCCCACAGACTGTAGCCGGCCAGGCTTCTCTGTCCACGGAATTCTCCAGGCAAGAATACTGGAGTGGATTGCCATTCCCTTCTCCAGAAGTCTGAGGTTCAAAGCAAAATGGAAAATTTCCCTGAGCTGAGACGTCAAATCAATTTAAAAAACAGTGCAGTCCTGTGCTGTGGACACAGAAGCCTAATATGTATTCTCCCTTCCCAGGTGGCTCAGTGGTAAAGAATCTGCCCGCCAAGCAGGAGCTGCAGGTCCAATCACTGGATGGAGAAGATCCCCTGGAGGAGGAAACGACAACCTCCTCCAGTATTCTTGCCTGGGAAATCCCATGGACAGAGGAGCCTGGAGGGCTACAGTCCATGGGGTCACAGAGTCAGACACGACAGCAACTAGACAGCAGCGGCAGCAGCCCCTGTCCTCAAGCAGTGGCTTGGCAAGAACTCCAGGCTGACACCTAGGGGTGCGGCTCTGGAGAGGGAAGGGGTGGAGAATTAGACAGGCCAATCAATTCTTGTAAAAGTTCAAGTCGAATCTTTAGGACTGTAATTTTTCCTGGAACTGTTTACCATCCTTAAGCCTAGAGCAAACAGTACAAATAAGATAATTGCTTTCCTGGAATTCACCATCCTAATAGATGTGGCATTTTTGGTACTACTCCCCTCTTTTTTTTGAGGGGTTGGGAGGGCACAGGGAGAAAAGTGGGGTAGGATGTGTGGGAAAGGAAGACTCTTAAGACCATAGTTCAGAAACTTTGCTGTCTATTATGATCTCCTGGGGAGGTCTGTGGTTGGCTCAGTCGCTCAGTCGTGTCCGACTCTTTGCAACCCCATGCACTGTAGCCCGCCAGGCTCCTCTGTCCATGGGATTCTCCAGGCAAGAATACTGGTGGGTTGCCATTTCCTTCCCCACCCAGGCTGTACTTCAGGCCAATTAAATCGGAATCCTTGGGGGTGGAGCCTGGCCTCAGTAGTTTTTAACACTCCCCAAGTGACTCCGGGCTTCCCTGGTGGCTTAGTTGGTGAAGAATCTGCCTGCAATGCGGGAGACCTGGGTTCGATCCCTGGGTTCGGAAGATCTCGTGGAGAAGAGAATGGCTACCCACCCCACGTCCATGTCCATGGGGTCACAGAGTTGGACACGACTTTCAGTTTCAGCTGACTCCAACGTGCAACCAGGTTTGAGAACCAGGGCTTAAAGCAGTGCTTCTAGTATGCACGGAAGCACCAAGGATTTTGTTAAAATGCAGAGTCTAGCCCAAGAGGTCTGGGGTGGGGCCCAAGGTCCTGTGGTACCAATGCTGCTGTGGCTGCTCTAGGGACCACGGGTAGCAAGATCTTCAGATGTTTCTTTAACGTAAGAGAGGAATGGAGCCAGTGACAAATCACAGCAAAACAAACAACTTTTCAGAATACACAGCTTCCTGCTTAAAATCTTTCTGAAAATGCTCCTCTTTGCTGTAGAGATACATTGTACACACCCTACTCTGGCTACAAGGAATCCCCTGGGAAATTTTCCCCAAAACAGTGATGCCAGGGTTCCGTATACCTCCTCGTCCAGAGCAATGAAACCCAAGTCTCTGGGGGTGGGGATTGGCCTTAGGTTTGTTTGTGAAGTTCCCCGGATGACCAATGTGCAGCTAGGCTTGAGGACGCCTGCACTAAGTCATCTGGTGGCTGTTATTTCCATGGGAATGCCTCATTCCCACTGATCCACAAGGCTGCGGTGCACCAGCCATTGGATGTTGACTGGATGAGGGGGCAAGCTGTGGGGATAAGTTACTCTCTTGGGCCCCTTCCTTGGGAATTTGGGTGGGAGATGTAGATTCCAGCATGGTCTGGCTGCCCTTGTTAACCCAAGAGAAATGGCATAGAGAACTTTTGGCCACCATTCCTTACAGATAAACCAGGAACAGAGAAAGTGGTTTCCTATTAGAAACACGAGATAAGGCAAAACATTTCTAAGGACTTGGGGGTCTTCAGGTCTGCCATCTTGAGGTTGTCTATGGCCAGAGTGGCTGAGAACCTCAGTGACCACCACCTCTGTCTTTATAGAGGGCCAGCTTTCAGGTTGGGGGCCTTTATGTAACTGTCCCCTGTGACTCAGAAGTTCTGATGTGACCAACAAAACTTGAATAGTCAAATAGGAAAAATCTCTAAAACTCAAATTAAACACAACACTTCCATATCATCAGCAACTGATCTCCTCCGCTTCTATCCCCCACCATTAAAATTCTTGAAAAATGAGAAGACATTTCATAAGTTTCAACAATAAGGACTTCTCGGTTCTCAAATTGGTTCTCTTTATAGAGCAATAATCAGCCTTGAATTTCTGCAGCTGTGACTTCTAAATCTAGACCCACTGTGGATGTTGGGGGTATAATTGCTTGTCTTGTCTGTTTTCTCATCTACAACATGGAATTAAGAGTACCAATCTGATCAGATGGCTTTTTGGAGCAACTCATAATAGGGTCACGATACAGATGGTGTAGAAATGCTTCTCGTAAATGAGTCACCTTTCCCCAGAGCATCGCTGGGAATAGTGGGAAAGAGGCCTCTGGAAAAGGGCTGTTGAAATCTCAGCCGGTCCACCTACAAGTTGTGTGATCTTAGGCGAATTACTCAACTACTCTGAGCCTCAGATTCCTCATTCCAGATACAGGCTGACCATGCCTATTGGCAGAACTTCTTTGGGGAGTGAATGAGATGATGTGTGAAGACACTGGGTATTCAGTAGATGCTCGAAGACATGACCTTCCTTCCACAACCTCACTCTTGACCTAAGGTGGATTCGTTAGGTTATGTTCTTACAGTTTTACTATAAGGAAGACTGCTCTTCTCTCCTCAAACAGCAATGGTGAAAACTGGATGAGGATTTCTCTCTCTCCTGTAACAAGCTGATCATAAAGACGTCTAGGCAAATAGGTTATATGGTGTTGGGTACCCAGCCTTTCATCTTATTATCCCACCATCTTCAAGTAGCAGCTTCCTTCTTTTTTTATTTTAAGATGGATCTATTTATTTTTGGCGGCACCGGGTCTTCGTTGCTGCGCAGGCTGTCCCCAGCTGCTGAGAGTAAGGGCCACCTTCTGTTCGCGGTGTGCAGGCTTCTCACTGCAGCGCTTGCTCTCGCCGCCGCGCGCTGACTCCACGGCGCGGGGGCTTCAGCAGCTGCTCCCAGTCTCGAGCGCTCTGGCTCAGTAGCTACCGGCGCATGGGCATTAGTTGCTCCGCGACATGTGGATTCTTCCCGGACTGGGGATTGAACCCGTGCCTCCTCCACTGGCAGGTGGATTCTTTACCACGGAACCACCAAGGAAGTGATTTCCCGCTGGCAGGAAGGACAGATGGAGAGATTGGGAGCGAACCTCTCCCCTTTGAGGGCATGACCTAGAAAGTCTACTCACATTCCATTGGGCTGAATGTGAGCTAGAAGGCAATCTCTGAGGCCCCACTTTTGGGGTTAAAAACATCCCCAGTTCTCCCACTTGCCATCTGTAGTCATGGCCAAGTCAGTTAATGTCTTTGCACCTCTGTTTCCTAATCCTTGTGGGGTTATTGTGAAATTTAAATAGGTTAGTACATGTAAAGCACTTAGAATAGTTACCTAACACATACTCGACTGTAAGATATACTATTATTATTGCTGTTGTTGTTATTTGTTTAGCAACATGGCCACACCTTGAAGGAGGTTGGGAAATGTCCTTAACTGGATGACTGTGTGTCCAGCTAAAACTCTAGGGTTCTATTATTAAAGGAAGGAGGGGACAGAGGACATCTGAAGACAATTAGGGTCTCTCATGTAAGAGGTGCTAAAATAACTGAAAGTACTGTTGGTGGCGAGTGATTGCAATCTCCAGTTTGGGCCTAAAATACCTATCTCAACTGCTCTTTGTGTGATGGGGGTTGATGTGATCCATTCCTAGACATGGGGCAATAATCAAAATAAGAATAACACGTGAGTCTCTGTGTTGAGCACTGTCTCAATTGTCTGTGACAGCCTGTTTAGAGATCCCACAATTCTCTGGTTTTATGAAAAGTATTTCTTTTTACCCGGTTCCCTCCCCAGATCCTGTGTGCTTATCACCTTGCAGGCACCAGGGTGGGAATCTGTGATGAATTTCATTCTCAAATTTACAATACATTTTGAAGCTCTCAGGCGACGGTGGGGTCGGTGGGGGCGGGGGCGGGGGCCTTCCCTGATGACTCAGATGGTAAAGAATCTGCCTGCAATGCTAGAGACCCAGGTTCAATCCCTGGGTCAGGAAGATCCCCTGGAGAAGAGAATGGCTACCCACTCCAGTATTCTTGCCTGGAGAATTCCATGGACAGAGGACCCTGGTGAGCTACAGTCCATGGAGGGGTCACAAAGAGTCAGATGCAACTGAGCGACTAACACCTGAAGCTCTCAGAGGATCCCCCACTCTGAAAAGCACCCCACAAAGCCAGTCTACCTGCTTCTTCTCCATTAGCCCCCACCCTGACTGCAGGACACCTAACTAGCTTTTCTGGTTGCAGATTCACCAGGCCAAGGGAGGGGAGAAACCCAAGTGCAGTTTGTCACCCATCCCTTAATAAACCTTATGCAGACGAGGCCCAGGCCTTGTGACCCAGGCTCAGAGCCTCTCTCCTACTGTCCAAGGCAAGCATGTGTTGTACCGAAAGGAACAGTACCTTACCTGTGAACGCAGAGGATCTGAATGTGGGAATTCCAAGACAAATAAACAGGGGTGATTCTTGGCATTATTAATGTGCTGCATGCTAAGTCGCTTCAGTCACGTCCGACTCTTTGTGACCCTGTGAACTCTAGCCTGCCAGGTTCCTCTGTCCATAGAATTTTCCAGGCAAGAATACTGGAGTGGGTTGCCAGTTCCTTCTTCAGGGGATCTTCCTGACTCAGGGATCAAACCCAGGTCTCCCACATTGCAGGTAGATTCTTTACCGTCTGAACCACCAGGGAAATCCTATTATTAACAGGCAATAGAATTTCTAGAGCCATCCCATAATGCCTTCTACCTTTTATTTGCCAGCAACTCTTCAAGAATGCATTTCAGTGTATCTTTTTGTACAAATGCATGCTTTTCATCTGCATGCCTGCCTGCCTGCCAAGTTGCTTCACTTGTGTCCAACTCTTTGTGACCCTGTGGACTGTAGCCCACCAGGCTCCTCTATCCATGGGATTCTCTAGCCAAGAGTACTCAAATGGAGTGTTTTATTAGTGGTTCTTGGACTCTTTGGCTAAAGATCCTAGCCACCCTTAAATTTCTCAGCTCCATCCTCTCTCTTCAGTCAAAAGTTAACCATCTAGAAACAAACCCTCCAATTAATTCTTTCTAAAGCAAATGTACTTGGTAAGCAAACATCCACTCCCTAAATCGCTTGCTTAATACGCTCCTCTCAGAGAGCCTTCTGGAGAGAACCATGATGGATATAATTATCCTGCTTTTTCATCTCTGCTGTCCAGTTTTGGGGTGTGCTTCTGATCTCAATTGGGAAGATTCCTGGCGCTTCTTAGGGTGTAGTCAGCTATGTGGGGACAGGTCTTTGCTCATCCAGTAACTGGGACAGAGGAATTTGTATGTGGGTGCCTAATTAACACCATTCATTAGCATTAATTACCTTTTATTCATTAAAAGGTGTTGGTAACAGGAACCTCAGATTCACCTCTGTTTCAAATTGTTGTAAGAGCCTAGAACTTTTTTTTTTCAGTCCTACAAAAGCCTGTAGATTTAGCCCACAGAGCCTCTACTATTCACAAGCACAGGGTATTCTAGCTGCCACTTCTTCAGATTTTCCATCACTTTTGGAACTTTCTAGGGTGGCTCCTCCAAATTCAGCGGGTCTCCTCTCTAAATCCAGCACCCAGCCACGTGGGCCTCATTCTCAGACACATTCAAGGGTTTCCATTCATTTGTGAGCAATGTTGTCTGTATTGTTGTTTGAAGGTGATAAATGGGTCCCTGCAAGGTATTGCAGGACAATTTGCCCTTCCTCCTAGAAACCTCAGTTATTTTCCACTCGCAGACCTGGTGTGTGGGGCGGGGGTGGGGGTGGTCAACTAACCCGCCCTTCTTGGGGGAGTGACCTGGTACACGCCCCCGACCTCCCAGTCCTCTTCTTGATCTTTGGTTTGGTAGCGATGTTACATGTATCGCCCATTTAATTTTCTACCGGCTTGTAAAGTAATTGCAGAGAAAAGTAAAAAACCTATAGACCAAGAAAGTCTCAAATACCTGACCTTGACTTTGTTCACTTCTCTAAGAAGATGATATATGCATATACACCCAGGCACACCCCTGTACCTCTCAGGGTCCAGCACGATCATGAGCTTTATCAGTGTCATTGATGGAATTTCTCCCTGTCTCCCCCTCTGCCAAGCACAGTGTAATCACTGTTTATGGACCAGATGGAGAGGGGGTGGGGAGGTCCGGTTGTTTTTCACCCTGGACAGTCAGGAGGGCTAAAACCCCCTCTCGGTACATCTCTCAGCACACAAACAGATCCAGTGCTTCCTCAAGGGGAATTGTGTCCTTCCTCTGGAATTTCCTCTTCTAGTCCCTGATTCTTTGCTTAGCTAACTTTGAATGGCCCTTGAAAACACTTAAATGTCTGCTTCTGGAAGAAAAGAACCTTGGTCCCTCGGCTGACCATGCCACCTTTCCCCGTGCAGGCTGACATGGGCCCTCCCCTGGCCTGGCAGAGATCCCCCCATCACTCACTCACTGCTCTCTCCCCCTCCTGATATCATAGTCAATAAAGGAAGGGACAGTTGTACCGAACTGTACAGCCCAATCGTGCATGGACCTTGTGGATATTAGATCAGTGTTTCTCGAATCAGTGGCTGCAGCCAAGAACTCTGGGCAATCCGTCTCTTTCATTGAGATCAAGACTCATAAGATTTCTAATTTTTATTTTTACTTTTAAATTTTATTTTAAGTTTCATTTTAGTACGGCGCAGCTTGTGGAATCTTAGTTCCCTGACCAGGGATCTAACCCAGGCCCTCTACAGTGAAAGCATTGAGTCTTAACCATTGGACCACCAGGGAATTCCCAAGAAGGTTTTAAAAAAATCGAATAGAATTCAATAGAATTAAGGCAGTGCTTGACCCAAAACAGACCAATAATAAATTAGTTACTCCTTATTATTTTTACATCTTCCAAATAGTAATACCTACTTCTAAATCAGCTGATTTTTTTTTTTTTTTTAACCATACCTTGTGTGGGATCTTAGTTCCCCTGGCCAGGAATAAAACTGATGCCCCCTGGGTGGAAGCTCAGAGTCCGAACCACTAGGCCGCCAGGGAACTCCCTAAATCAGCTGATTCTTTTTTTTTTAATTGGAGGCTAATTGCTTTACAACATTGTGGTGGTTTTTGCCATACAGCGACATGACTCAGCCATGGGTGTGCACGTGTCCCCCATCCTGAACCCCTCCCGCCTCCCTCCCCACCCCCTCCCTCAGGGCTGCCCAGTGGCACTGGTTCTGAGTGCCCTATTTCATGCCTTGAACTTGGACTGGTGATCTATTTCCCATATGGTAATATGCATGTTTCAATGCTGTTCTCTCAAATCATATGACCCAATCAGCTGATTCTTAACCCCCCTATATTTTTCCCAATCTTAACCTTCCTTGGCCCCAGAAAACCCTACTAGGCACCCATCTCTCTCCTCAGTAGGTCCTGCATGACCGCTCCCAGCTCAGAGTCAACACCTCCACCCCAGGTTTCTAGAGAGCCTCCCAGAGGGAGGGGAGGGGAGAAGAGCGCCTGCTCCCTGTGTTTCAATTAGATGAAGCCAACTGATGGATTCTCGGATACACTGTTCAGCCTGCCAAGGTGACACATACTGTCTTTTTAAAATGATGAATGTTAGTTGCCACTATTTCAAAATTGGGGTACTTTTTAAATCGGGAGCTCCCTGGTGTCCCAGTGGTTAGGATTACAGGCTTTCACTGCCATAACCCAGGGTTCAATCCCTGGTCAGGGAACTGAGTTCCCACAAGCCAAGAGGTGCAGCCAAACAGTAAATATAAATAAATAAAAACTGGGATTCCTAGCAATACTAGGCCCCAAGCTTTGGAACTGAGCTCCTGAAAGCTGCATGGTGTGAGCAAAGTAAAATAAAATAAAATACTGGGATTTCTAGCAGTAGTAGGCCTAACGTTTTGCAAGGTAGCAGTCAGGTGGAGCAGAAACCCAGCTGGCTCTCCTAGAGCGTTCCTGCTCCTGTTCACCACAGTCCCCACCAGTCTGTCACTTCCCTCACAACTGAGTTTGTGTGTTGGGCTGATTTCATTACATTCTCAGATTCCCAAATGTGGCTTTATGGTAAGAACAAAATGAGACATTTCTGGTCCCTGTGTTTGAAACTAAAGCACCAAAATACAGTGTGACCCAGGAGAGCATGTACTTCAAGAAAAAAGGGAGTGAACTGACTCCTTTGTGCGAGGGAAGAACTGTCTACAAAGTTAATATTTAAGCCCCAGGGTATCTGGTTAGAAGACCATAATTCAAAAAGCCATTCTGAAACAAAACCGACTGATGCATCTTCTTGTTTGACCTTATCTGCCCAAACCCCAGAGGATTTAAGGCCTCTGGTCAAATCGATAGAGCATCTTGGAGCTCAAACAGACCCTATCTACACCCAGACCCAGGTGAATGGATCTAGGCCCAATGTCTGCCTGTTCTCAAATTGAGGAATAGATCAGACTGACTGATAGCTTTCAGGGCTGAGTGGAAAGAACATTCTCACTTCTCAGCCAAGCTCCTGGTTTCCCTACAAGACCTAAATAATAAGTGGATGGGAAACAGGAAGTTCTGGGGTGGATAAATCACCCAGTCAATTGTGCTTGGAGGATCTGAACTACAGTTGGAATTGGAGAACTCTATTTGTGATCAACCATAAATCATTATTTTGATTTTCTTAACTTTGGGAAGTAATTTCAAACTAACCAAAAAGTTGCCAAAAAAAAAAAAAAAGATGTCCTGTAAAGTATCATCCAGACCCCACAAATGTTAACATTTTACATAAGATGTGAATCGTGGAATTAACATGTATACAATGCAGTTATCTAGCTAATGTACAGAATTTTATTCAGATTTCCCCTGCTATCATGCTGCTGCTGCTGCTAAGTTGCGTCAGTCGTGTCCGACTCTGTGCGACCCCATAGACGGCAGCCCACCGGGCTCTCCCATCCCCGGGATTCTCCAGGCAAGCATACTGGAGTGGGTTGCCATTTCCTTCTCCAATGCATGAAAGTGAAAAGTGAAAGTGAGATCGCTCAGTCGTGTCCGACTCTTAGCGACCCCATGGACTGCAGCCCACCAGGCTCCTCCGTCCATGGGATTTTCCAGGCAAGAGTACTGGAGTGGGGTGCCATTGCCCGCTATCATACTGAGGTTTTTTCCAGAGTCCTCTAGCAATTTCACTTTGCACTTGGCTCTCAAGTGTGGAACAATTCCTCAGTGTTTGTCTTTCCTGACCTTGATACTTAGTAAAATGTCCTTTGAGTTTGGTCCATTTCTTCCTCATGATTGAAGCTGGGTTATTCGTTCTGATAAGAAGCCCATGGAAGTGACGTTACCTCCTTCTTGATGCCTCACAGCGGGAGTTACAATGCTGTCTGGTGACAGTGACTTTGCCGTCTGGTGGTGTCTCACAGGTCTCCTCCCCTGTAAAGTTACTTATAAATTCATAAGTATTAAAAGGGAAAACTGTATCTTCTGGGGACACACTCTGAGATGATGCAAATATTCTTTTCATTCTCATCATACTTTCATGCACTAATTCTAATATCCATCGATGATGATTGCCTGAAACAACCATAATTAGTTTTAAACTAGAATAATAATGAAGAGAAACACGTGTTAGGCGTATCTATAAAATATTCTTTATAAATGAAAATGTCCCTTGATCCTCTTTTAGATAGCAGGTGGAAATCGCAAGGTGCCCACCTTTTCACTGGATTATTGACGAGCCCTGCATCTCTATGGAGTGGCCTGGGCTCCGCAGACTCTTGGCAGCACTATGTCTCATAGCTTGAAGGTGAAGTCGCTCAGTCGTGTCCAACTGTTTGCGACCCCGTGGACTGTAACCTACTAGGCTTCTCCGTCCATGGGATTCTCCAGGCAAGAATACTGGAATGGATTGCCATTTCCTTCCCCAGGGGATCTTCCCAACCGAGGGATCGAACCCGGGTCTCCTGTATTAGAGGCAGACGCTTTAACCTCTGAGCCACCAGGGAAGCCCTGTCTCATAGCTTGCTTGTTGGGTATTATGACCTGGTGGAAACCATAATTTGACTCTGTATAAACCCTCAACACACCCCACACAAGTCCTTTCTTCCATGCCAACAGATCTCCTTAGATTCTCTGTATCTGTTCCTGGCCTACTCCTGGGGGACTTGTGGTGTCACCTGGCCTGGTCCTATAGGCTGGGGTGATGTCTTTCTTACCTGTCCACCTTCTCCTCCAGTTTAACAAATTATATACCTCCCACAAGTCTCAGCTCAAAGCTCTGTTCTGCATGAAGTCTTTCACAGGAGGGCAGGGCCTACCTTTTCTTGCTCTGATACTTTTCTGCATTTAAGAGTAGAGTTTAGGGGAGTTCCTTGGTGGTCCAGTGGTTATGAACCCACCTTGCAATTCAGGGGACACGGGTTCGATCCCTGGTCAGAAAACTAAGATCCCACATGACTCAGAGCAAGTAAAGCTGGGAGCCACAACTATTGAGTCTGTACTCCCCAACTAGAGTCCGTGTGCCACCATGAAGGACCCTACATGCTGCAGCTAAGACCCGAAGAAGCCAAAGAAAGAAAGAAAGAATAAAGTTTGGGTTTCTGCATTCATTCAACACTTCCTCTGGCAGGGAGGGAGATAAAGAAGGGTAATTCAAGTCCCTCAAGAAGAGGTAAGGAGAGGTGCATAAAATTAATGAATTGTAAAGGAAAGACAAGAGCAAGCTTTATGAAAATCTGGAGGAAATCACAGAAAGGTGGCTTTGGAAATGGGCCTGAAGGATGCAGGTTGGAGCTGTGGATGAAGTAGGCGGCTTTCTAGGCCGAGAAAAGCTGGTTATGGCTATAAAGCGGTCATACCTACAGAGACATGTGAAAATGTATTTGAGGTTGGAATGGGAAGCATCCAAGGGCAGTTGGGAAAGGGGCTGCAAGTGTGGGGTGTACCTCCTCCTAGTGGCTTTTACACTGTGCACAGTGAGACGTTAGCCCAGATCCGAGCCTGGCGTTTCCGGACAATAATTCCTGCAGCAAAATGAAGGGTGGATTGAAAAAATACATCATTGGAGGAACAGGCATCCCACTGGGAGGCTTGCAGGCAGGAGATGAGCACATGGGTTTAGGCAGCAGTTGGGAAGAAGAGGACATTTGTCAACAACCAGTGTAGAACTGCTTTTTCTGTAATTCTGAAATCTAAGACGCTGAAACCCAAACGTTTCCTCTCAAGCTGGCAGAAAATGTATCTGGAGAAACATCCAGCTTAACCTGATAGGAAGTTAGTCATTGTCATTATTTGCTCCACTTCATGGACGAAAACACGGTCACAATCGTTTTCTGCTCCTCTCATCTGGACCTGGTGTCCATTTCCCTGCTGCCTGAATTAGGCTGTCCCGGTTACTGGCTTTGACCAACAGAGGGGCGGAAATGAGGCTCTGTGGCTTTCAAGGCTGGACCTTAAGAGATCTGCAACTTCTGCTCATTTTTTCCCCTCCTGGATGCCAACTTCTGTATAGAAGTCCACCTACTCTGAACCCACCATACTTTGAGGAAGCCCAAGCTTCATGGAGAGAGAGACAGAGGTGGGGGGGAGCCAGGTAGTGGAGCGCTGAAATGCCAGAAAGGTGGTGAACAGAATGTGAATGAAGGCTTTTCAGACTTTCCAGGCCTGCCCTGCCCCCATTGAAATCAGCTGAGTGAATGACTCCAATAGGCATGAGGAGCCAAAGAAACTGCCGCCAAGTCCCACCCAAATTCCTGACCCACAGATTCATGAGTAAGATGGTTGTTATTTTAAACCACTAATGTTTGGAAGCATTTATGACATGGCAGTAGAAAAGCCAAACACACACTTATTTCATTCATGTGTTTTCGTTGCCCCAAAGGAGTGTATTTGATTCAAGTGCCATTCCACCACACCAAAGGTGTTATATAGTGTGTGCCATATGTACATTTTACCTTCCTAAATTAAAGATCTGAGTTTTGAAGTCCATTTGGTCTCAGGGGTTTTCTGAGATGGGCTTGTCCTTTGTAATACAGAAATAGAGCTGTCTTGACTTCCTTCCTCCCTTCCTGCCTTTGATAATGTCCTGTGTGATGCCACAAACTACTTCTCAAGCCATTCCATGTGTATCTTTTATTTCTGTAGCTGCGAGATCGGTTCCTCTAATCCACTAGCTCTCAAACTTCAGTGCATATCAGAGTCTGCTGGAAGGCTAGTTCAAACACAGCCTCCTGGTCCTTGCCCTCAGAGTTTCTGATTCAGTGAATTTAGGGTGGGGCTTGAGAAATTCCCTTTCTGAGAGCTCCTGGGTGATACTGATGCTGTTGGTCTAGGCACCACACTTTGAGACCCACTGCTCAAGGGGAAAGGGCTATATTTTTTGTTATATTTACCCACCGGCCAGAGATGCTCAGTAAATGTTCACAGATGGAATTCCTCTAAATATCATCATCTTTGCTTTTTTTTTTTAAACAAACAAACAAACAAACATGTTGGCACACCCTTGTCACCACCGAGACCACAGGCAAGCTAGGGAGCCGCTTCTTTGCCGTCCGTGTATCTTCCTAGAAGTGAAATATCTATTAGTAGCTTTTACCTATTAAAAAAGAAAACCCGATTTATTTAATTTTTTGACTGTGGCGGGCCTTCGTTGCTGCACTGGGGCTTTCTCTAGTTGCAGAAAGCGAGGATCCTCTCTAGGTGCGGTGCGCGGGCCTCTTGTTGCCAAGGCTTCTCACGGTCTTGGCTTCTCTTGTTGCAGGCTTTGGGCTCAGCAGCTGCGGAGCATAGCCTCAGTTGCTCCATGGCGGGTGGGCTCTTGGCTCACCTAGGATCGAACTGGCGTCCTTTGCATTGTCAGGTGGATTCTCAAACACTGGAGCACCGGGGAAGCCCAGTAACGCTTCTGAAGTCTTTTACTTCCTGAGGTCCTCCTGCGTAGGCCCTAGACCTAAAAGAAACGAATTCCTCGTTTTACTAGAGTGTATCGATCGGTTTTGCTTTCTTCTCAGCTCACTCAGCTGACAGAACATGGTGGGAAAAAATGTCCCTTCAGACCTTTTCCCGAAGGTATTTTGGAACAGATAAAGCGGGAATGGAATGCCTTCGCTGTGACCTGAGAGCAACCCTCTCTTTGTGAACAAGGATTATTTCCTTTGGGGCGTGTCTGAATAAAATAAAATATTTCTTGCCATTCTTTCACCAGACAGTAGGAGAGTGTGCCAGGAAGATGTTCTTGTTGGCAAGGTGTCCACCTAGGCATTTTACAGACGGTTCCACTGAGGTCCAGAGACGTGGGGCCCCTTGCTCCTGGTCACACGGCTGAGAAATGCAAGTGTTGAAATTCGGGTCAGCCTGACACGTTGCCTGCACGCGTGGGGCTCCCTCATCCCCTCCCGCACCCCAGGAAAGCACAGCCCGTTAGAAACTTCACTTTGCACGACCCACACAGTTGTCTAGCTCTCCCCCGAACATTTCCTCCCGAGGCGATGGGACACTGATTCATCGTGATCAGGGACCCCCAAAGATCTCCCCGTTCCCATCTCCGGGCCAGGCGCGGCCTCCACGCATCCGCGCGATCGAGCCTCTAAGAGCGCCTGGAAGCGTCTCGCTTTCCAAGCCCGGCGATGAAGCTGGTTCCTCAAATTGTTCCCGGGAGGAGGGGCAGGAAATCCCGCCCGGCTGCGGCGGGCGCCGCGGCGGGAGGGGAGGCTCCGGCCGGAGCGTCCCGGCAGCCACGCAGAGATCTCGCTCGAGTCTAAGGTCCGGCCAGGTCGTAACTCCAGCCGCTCTTTCGCCACCTGGAGTCATCGCCCCGCCCACCCCCTCCATTCCCGGAGCCACGCGGCCCGGAGGCCTGGCCGCTGACCTCCCTTTCCACCTGGCGGCGACCCGGCCCCGGGAGGCGGCGCCGGGCTGGGCCGAGCAGCCGGCGGCGCGACCCCAGGCCTCCGCCTGCAGACCCCGCGCCCCGCGCCCCCGCGCCCCCCCCCGGCCGAGCAACAGGTGAAGCGGGGCCGGCCGGCGGCGCCTCCGCGGGGCGGTCCCTCCCCGCCCACCGCGCGCCCGCCCCTCTCCACGCCGCCTCCCCTCCGCCCGGCCTCCGCCGCCTCCCTCGGCCGCCGGCGGCTTCCCTCCCGCCGGGTCTCCTGCCGCGGCGCCCCCGCGCAGCCCGAGAGCCCGCGCTCGCCGAGGAGAGGGGGCGCCGCGCGCTCGCCAGACTCGCGCCGCGGCCGGACGCGCCCGGCGGGCGCCCCCCGCGCGCCCGCGTCCCCCCGCCGCCGCGCTCCCCTCCCCCGCCGCGGGCCGGGGCCCCCGGGCTCAGAGCCGCGCGGCTCGCCTGGACGCGCCGGGGGTCCCCGAGGCGGGGCCGGCGCCGCCCGGCCCGGGCGCGACGATGGAGGAGCCGCAGCGCGCCCGCTCGCACACGGTCACCACCACCGCCAGCTCCTTCGCCGAGAACTTCTCCACCACCAGCAGCAGCTTCTCCTACGACCGCGAGTTCCTCCGCACCCTGCCCGGGCTGCTCATCGTGGCGGAGATCGTGAGTGCCTCGCGCGCGCGGGCGGGGGGCGCAGGTGGGCCCCGCGCCGTGCTCCTCGCCCGGGAGCTTGCTCGCATCCTTCCGACGGCTTCCGGGGAGCGCTTTAGGCTGAGCCGCGCCTTCATGCCGAGGTGCCGGACTCCGAGACCCCCTCTCGGAAGAGGGCCCCGTCTCACCGTGGGCTCTTCCAGGGGAGAGGGCCGTGAGCTTCGGGAGGGCTGTTGGGGAGAAGCCCGACCGGCTGGGCCCTCTGCGGTCGTGCCGTGTCCCCGGAGCGGGGTGCTTGGTGAACACTGAGTTTGTGCTCAGGAGTGGCAGAGATACCTGGTGCCTCCCTCACCTGATGTCCACGTGGCTGGCCTTTTCCCCAAAAGCGAAGCTTCTCGAAGATGAGGGGAGAAGACTTCTTTTCCCTAGTTATCTCCTTGGTAGATAATTCACTGAGGTGAATCAGGAAGCGTTTACGGAATAAATTCCGAGGGTCTCCTGTCTGGTGCTGTTTGAGGATCAAAGGGGTTCTTGTCTGGCGCTTTGCACATCCTGGTTTAAGACTCAGACCGTTCCTCGGGAGGGGGCACATAAACCAGCCTTCTCTCTAGAGGAGAACGTGGACGCTGAGAGCTCTTGCGCCTTTAGGTTTCCTCCTGGCTGAGAAAGGTCCCGGCTTGTTAACAGCTAACGGAGGCTACTGTGTACTGACTTCACCAGGTGCCAGGATGTCTTCAAGCCCTTTAGATACCTTCCTGCCCTCATGTCCTGCACAACAGCCCTATCCTGTGAAAAGTGAAAGAAAGGGAAGTCGCTCAGTCGTCTCCGACTCTTTTGCGACCCCCTGGACTGTAGCCTTTTTACCGTCTGAGCCACCTGGGAAGCCTGTCCTGTGAAGGGAACGTTGATTATGATTCCATTTTACATGTGAAGAAACTGAGGTTTAGAGAGAGGAAGTAGGTCACACCTGCCGGTGGAGGTGGGATTCAAACCTAGGCCTGCCTGTCTCCAGGGCCCTGCTCTTAACTGTTAAGGGGCATCCCTTCCTTCTGCCAAATCGCACTGTTTATTTGTGGCGTGTTCAGTTGTATCTGACTCTTTGCGGCCCCATGGACTGCAGCCCACCAGGCTCCTCTGTCCATGGGATTTCCCAGGCAAGAATACTGGAGTGGGGTGCCGTTTCTTACTCCAGGGGATCTTCCCAACCCAGGGATTGAACCCACATCTCTTGCATTCCCAGGCGAATTATTTTTTTGTTTGTTTGTTTTTGTTTTCCAGGCTGGTGTGTTTCAAAAAGGGTGTCATACAAAAGGGCAGGGGACCATGCCTTTTCCAATGGCAGGCGGAATTCTGCACGACTATGCCACCTGGGGAAGCCCCATGTCCCTCATACTTTCACTTAAACCTTTGTGGGATTGAAATCTAGCTTATGTGAGCTTGGGGCCGTGATGGTACCAAAGTGCCTGAGGACCCCAGATCCCATAAGAAACCTGCAACAAAGCATGTAACATAGTTCATCCACTTTTCCAGAGACTCAGAGCACACCCCAGGCCAACTGAATACATCCCCGTTGGTTCCAGTGCATAGAGAGTTTCAAGTGTTGGCTTAGCCCATCCCCCATTCCGTTCCCCCAGCTGGCACTGAGGCTGGGGAGATCCAGTAGAAAGCTCGGGTATTGAAATCACCTTGCAGGGCCTGGCTTATAGGAATTCAACAAATATTTGCTGTGTGGATGAAGGAGTTGGCAGGCTGCTCTGCTCCAACATAGCTAGTGGCAGCTACAGTGACAGAGGTGGGGCTTCTGCCCTGGTGTGGATGCGGACCAGGTGTAAAGTAAAACACCTCTTGTTTTCTGATTTATGATCAACAGACTCCATGTTCCGTGCTTTCTCTGAAAATAGGAAAGTGAAAGAAAAAATGTAAATGGCCCACAATTCTGTTACTAGAAATAATAAATGTTGGCATGTAGACGTTTTGGAAACTGATGGAAAAACATGTGAGAAAAATTATCCTGAATGACTACGAGAGTTTTTATTTTCGGCAGATCTCTACATGCTCAGGTTTTACAGTCACTGGCCTACCGGTAGACATCTAACTCTCCCCCACCATTGCCGTACCAGAGGTACCCACATTCCCATCTCTTAGACCCCTCCCCCACCAATGGTGTTATCCTTGGCTTTGCACTCTGACAAATGAGGCTTTAGCCCTCTTGGGCTACCCTTTCCCCACCCGCATTATATGTACACCTTTATGTCTTTGGGTTAGATTGATGGCCGGTGCTGACCTTAGGATATCATAAACACTGTTCAAGAGGAGCTGCTGAGCGGTCTGTGAGTGCTTTTCCTTTGCTGTCCAATTTCTTGTTTTTCCTGGAGATTGTAATTTTCCATTTCTGAGTTCTCTAGGTCCTTAGTCGCTGACTTTACTGTTTGATTCTTCACTCAGGAAACAGAGACAGCAGGTATTCTATCAGGGCTGTCTTCTTGACCAGCCCTCCCTGGGAGTGTCTGATCCCCTCTCACCCGGCCTTCTCACCTGGACACGGCTGATGGCCTGGGGTCTCCTGCATGTGCCTGTTGAAAGCCCCTTCCTCTTTCTCCTGGGTTGATCCTCTGCCTCCCAGGCCAGTGTCCTCCTCCATCTGGGGGGAAACACACACCCTCTGGTAGTCTCCTAAAAAAGGATGCATGTGTAAATCGAGAGGTGCATCTTTCAAAATGTCTTCATTCCACTGTTACACATAATTAATAGTTTGACTAGGTGAAGAATGGTAGATTGGAAATTTTTTCCTTCAGAATTTTGAAAGCATTCCTCTGTTATCTTCTAGCTCTTCTAATTCTTTTTAAAAGATTCCAATTCTTGATTCCCCCCCACCCCCTTTCTGGAAACCTATAGAATCTGTTTTCTTCCAAGATAGCTGTGACATCACAGTGGTGCGCCTTCACATGAGTGTTTTCTTCCGTAATACCAAGAACCTGTTCTCTTAATCAGGAAACTCATGAACATTTAAAGAGATTCAAAAAATTTTTTAATTTGTTTGGCTGCGCTGGGTCTTAGTTGCAGCACGTGGAATCTGTCATTGTGGTGCACAAACTCTCTAGCTGTGGCCCCTGGGCTTAATTGCCCCACAGCATATGGGATCTTAGTTCCCTGGTCAGGGATCGAACCCACACCCCCTGCTCTGCAAGGCGGATTCTTAACCACTGGACCACCAGAAAGTCCCCTAAAGAGGTTTTGGGTTTTTTTTGTCCTGTTTACGTTATATTCATTTATTCAACAAATACATATTGATCACCAATTTTGAGCCAAGTTACTTATTCTTTTTCTAGGCATGCTCCAAATTGCCTATGTCAAATGTTTAGAATGGCCTGAGAAAGTAAGTAACATTCTCTAAGCCTGCTTTATCCATTGTAGTGGAAATTGCTGTAGAAATTTTAAAAACCTTCACTGAAATGCTGTTTTAGCTGGAATTTCTTTTACACCATCTTAGCCTCTAGCACAGTGACTTTAAAGATTTAACGAGCATAAAAATCACAGCACTGTACTAAAATGCACATTCTAGAGTGCTGACTACAGAAATTCTGTTTCAGCAAGTTTGCTGCAGTGAGACAGAAATCAGCATTTTTAACAAGCTCACTAGATGCTATTGCAAAGTGTTCTTGGATGGTCCTTTGAGAAAACAGCTACAGAATGCTTAGATACTTTCTTTTATCATAATATGCTATTATCTATAAAACAAAGGTCAACTGCTAATTATTTAAAAAATTCCAATTACTTATGATATTTCAAGTGAGTCAATTGATTGCAGAATTTCTTGTGCTGTTTTACAGATTACGTTTATCTAAATAGATGTTGGGCACGTGGAATGGGAGAGGGTGTCTTCATTCATCGGAAGAACACTTCATGAACTTACTGTCCATACATGTGTGCTCGTTAGCTCAGTCGTGTCTGACTCTTTGCGACCCCATGGACTGTAGCCAGCCAGGCTCTTCTGTCCAGGGGATTCTCCAGACAGGAACACTGGAGTGGGTTGCCATTTCCTACTCCAAAGAGATTGTTAAAATTTTCCTTTTCTTTTTTTCGGCCATGCCATGTGGCTTGTGGGATCTTAGTTCCCTGACCAGGGTTTGAACCCAGGGCCCCAGCAGTGAGAGCACCAGGTCCTAACCACTGGAATACCAGAGGATTCCGTAGAACTCTTGAAAATGTTAAGGATCACCCTAAATAGTATATACTACATTTTATTGATCCAGTATACTGTTTATATTTTATAAATATTTTTATTTTTGTTTATATTTTAACATCTGAGTCAGGATGTAGCTTGCAGTGGATGGTTTCTTGAACCGTAAGGAAAATGGAACCATGAATTCTTTATTTGGGGGTGGAGGCACAGCAGGTTTCAAACTTTTGCTGTTCCAGCCCTCAGATTAAGTTAGACCTGCCCCCAGAAGAATGTTACTTTCTGCCTTGAAAAAGCAAAATACTGAGACAAAGAATTACTAAGAACCTGACTTCCTGCTTGAGCCTGGGGGAGATAATAGAGGGTAAAACAGTTTCCTCAAATCTGTTGTCAGGATCCCTTGGCCTGGCTTTCTCACAGAGGTGACCTGCTAAAACACCCTAGACGGTGCTGGTGTAACACGGCATGGCAACCAAATTGTAGTGGTTTCCTTCCTCTTGAAGTTTTATAACAAGCTAGAAGCAATCCAGGACTTGACCTGTGACTTGTAGGATGTTGTGATCTCTTAACAGTTATGAGGATTGGAAGAATAAAAGTGATTTGTCAGAAGCTGAGTTAAATTGCAGCCTTCCTATTGTTGGCGACTTCAAAATGAGTTATGTCATGCGGGTCATAATGTCAGATCGCCTTTCGTTTACTTACTGTCATGAGCAAACTTAATTGGGGGAGGACAGATAGGGTTTCCTGAGAACTGGCATCTAAATTAATTTATCCTAGGACTTGCCTGGCAATCCAGTGGTTAAGGCTTCAAGCTCCCAATGCAGGGGACGAGGGTTCGATCCCCAGTGGGGGAACTAGATCCCACATGGGGTGCGGTGAGGCCGGGAGGAGTTAAATTAGTCTATCCTCTTGATTTCTTTTTGAAGAAGGATGAACACAGTTTCCTAATCTTGGCAGAAAAAGAAAATTTTAGTAAGAAAAAAAAAAACCCTTGGACTGTGTTCCCTACAGTGGTTCCTATCAGGTGTGTCAATATTGACCCATGTTTGAGTGTGGGGGAGGCTTTTCAAAAATTTTTGGTTATTGTCGTGCCTGTTCTCCTGGTGTTCAGTGCCCTGGGGTCAGGGAGTCTAATGTCCTAAAGTCCTTGGGACAGTCTCCAGCCGTGAAGAGTTGCTTCACCAGCTGCCTACAGCCCCACTGTTGAGAAACTCTGGGCGAACCACTGTTTACCCCTTGGAGTAAACCACTCCAGGGTTTCCTAAGTGGTTGTGTGTTACTTATCTGCAGTTTTTAAAAAAAATACGGCCACTTGTGAAGCGCTCCTTGTTTTCTGCTAAGACCATCTGTGCTGGACGTCTTCCATTCGTCACTCAGAGGCACCCTCCACCCGGCTCTCCACCCTGTAGGGTGACTTGCACGGACCCGGCCGTCTCCAGGGTCCCCTCTGCTGCCACACTGGATTCCAGGGTCCTCCTGGCACCTGTAGGATGTGGTAGGTGGGAGGGGAGCAGGTTCAGGGCGCTCGTTCTTGGGACTCCTCCCTGCCGGGGCCCAGCAGCCTAGCTGTGTCCCTCTGTGCAAGGCGGGCTCTGGCAGCCCTCCGCCCTGGGCTGTTTTCCCTGGCTTTGTTATCCGGTCACTCCCAGCCACTTCCTATTGCCAGGCCCTGCGCTATGGCTTGTGGTTTTCCTGCACCCTACCTTCTAAATAAGACCTTTATTAAACTCTGCTCAGATTACCCAATCTGAATGTGCCAGTTTCCTGGGGAGACCTGATAAATTACCTTTCCTCATCAGCGGTTCATTTCTTTAGGCATTGTGTTTTGTTTTGTTTCCAATTTTTAAAAACATTTTTTCTTCTGTTCCTGGCTTTAAAAAAAATTATTGAAATTCTTCAGTCATTCTTAATGGCTGCCTGTGTGTGCGCATGCTAAGTTGCTTCAGTTGTATCTGACTCTTTGCAACCCTGTGAACTGTGGCCTACCAGGCTCCTCTGTCTATGGGATTCTCCAGGCAAGGATACTGGAGGGGCTTGCCATTTCCTCCTCCAGGGGCTCCTCCCGACTCAGGGATTGAACCCGAGTCTCCCTTGGCTCCTGCAGTGCAGGTGGATTTTTTACCTCTGAGCCACTGGGGAATCCCAACGGCCAGCTAGTATTCCATAAATATCCAGGCTCCCACTGTTCAATTTAGATTTCTTTCTTTCCTGTAACGAGGTTGTAACAAACATTCCTTAAGCTCCGTCCTTCTGGATACTCTTTTAAGATTTTCTATGGATGTGTACTTAGAATTGAGTAACAGGGCATATGAATCTTCCTTGAAGTAATATTTTATTGATGTCTACAGTAAAATTTACCCTTTTTAGTGTACTGTTCTATGAGGTTGGGCATATCCAGGTTTAAGATACAGCTTTATTGAGATATTAGCCATAACAGATTGATGATTTTTCCTTAAAAAACTAAAAACAGAGCTATCGTCTGATCCAGCCGTCCCACCCCTGGGTGTATATTGGGAGAAAAGACACACGCACTCCAGCGTTCACTGCAGCATTCTTTACAGCAGTCAAGAAGTGGAAGCCGCCGCAGCGTCCGCTGACAGACTCATGGATGCAGAAGACATGGTACATACATACAGTGGAATATTACCCAGTCATAAAAAGTAACGAAATAACGCCATTAGCAGCAACATGGATAGATGCAGAGGTGAAGTAGGTCAAAGACCATTATCATGTAGGATATCTATGTCCTTTGCTGTACACCTGAAACATTTAAAATCAACTATACCTCAAGAAAAAATTAAATAAAAAACAAAAAAAAGAGAAAAGTAAAAATATACATGAAAAGTTGACCTTTTAAAGGTATATAATTCAGAAATTTTTTAGGATATTCACAGAGTTGTACAGCTTTCATCATTAGCTGATTTTAGGACATTTTTGTCGCCGCAGAGAGAAATCCTGTACCTGTTAGCAGTCGCTCCCTGGCCTCCCCTCGCCTCAGCCCTTGGTAGCAGCTGGTCTGTTTTCCGCCCCTGTGGATTTGTCTGTCCTGGTTATTTCTTGTAGATGGAATCCTATAGTATGTGGCCCTTGCTTTCTGGCTTCTTTCACTTAATATAATGTTTCCAAGGGTTACCCATGCTCTCACATGTCCCAGTACTTCATTCCTTTTATGGCCAAATAATATTTCATTGTATTATGCATATATATGTATTGTTTATCCATTCACCAACTGGCGAACACTTGGGCTGTCTCCACACTTTGACTGTTATGAGCACGCTGCTGTGAAACTTCATGCACAGGTTTTGTGTGGACTTAGTTTTCAGTTCTCTTGGGCGTTTACCTAGGAAAGGAGGGTGGACTGATGTGGTAGGTCTTTGTTTACTATCTGTCAGGGTACTGCTAGACTCTTTCCAAAACGGTGACCCTAACTTATAATTCCCGCACCAACACGAGTGTTCCGATTTCTCCACATCCTCCCTGAGATTTATTTTCTGCCTTTTCTAATCATCCTACAAGGTATGAAGTGATAGCTCATTGTGGTTTCAGTTTGTATTTCCATGATGACTATTGATGTTGAGTATCTCTTTATGTCATTTGTACAGCTTCTTTGGAGAAGTGTCAATTCAAATCCTTGGCCATTTAAAAGGAACAGCCAGGCCCTGAGAAGTTGAAAAGTAATGTCAACAGCAACCTAATAAAGATAATGTTAACAACCAAAAAATCCTTTGCCATTTAAAAATTTAATTTCTCTCATTGTGGACTCGTAAGCATGCTTTTCATGTTCTGGATACCAGTTCCGTATCATATGTCAGATACATGAGCTGCAAATATTTTTCTTCCGTTCTGTGTGTTGTCTTTTCGCTTTATGTGATGGTGTCCTTTAAAGAACAGGGGTTTCCTAATTTGACAAAGTACAGTTTATGTATTTTTTTCTCTTGTTGCTTGTATTTTTGATGTCATATCTAAGAAGACTTTGCCTAAGGCAGGGTCGCAAAGATCTGCTCCTCTGTTTTCTACTGAAAGTTTTATAGGTTTTTTTGGGAGGGAGGGCGGTGCTGTGCTGCACTGCGTGACACGCACAACTGCCCTGACCCGGGATCGAACCCGTGCCCCCTGCGCTGGAAGCACAGAATCTTAACCTCGGGACCACTGGGAAAGTCAAAAGTTGTATAGCTTTATGTCTTACATTTAGGTCTGTGGCTAATTTTGAGTTGATTTTTATATTGAATGTGAGGAAGGAGGGTAATTTCATTCATTTCCATGTGGATATCTAATTGTCCTAGCACTATATGTTGAAAAGACAATTTTTCCCCCCACTGAATTGTGTTGGCACCCATTGTTGAAAATCATATGGCCGTAAATGTAAAGGTTTATTTCTGCATTATCAGTTCTGTTTCATTGATCTAAATATCTATCCTTATGCCAATACCACACTAACTGTAGCTTTATAGAAAGTTTTGAAATCAGACTATGCGTTTGCAAGTTTGTTCTTTTTTGAAAATTGTTTTGGCTATTCTGGGTCCCTTGCATTTTCTTGAGTTTTAGTATCACCCTCCTGATTTCTGCAAAAAGGGCTGCTGGGGTTTCAATATGGGTTGTGTTGAATCTGCACATCAGTTTGGGAAGTATTGCTATTTGAAAACTGTTTTCTAATTCATGGACATGGGATACCTTTCTGTTTATTTACATCTCCTCTAATTTCTTTAACAATGTTTTGCAGTCTTCAATGTACATATCATATATTTGTTTTGTTAAATTTATTCCTAAATGTTTTATTCTTTTTGATGCTATTGAACATGGAATTATTTTCTTAATTTCATTTTCAGATTGTTTATTGCTACATCATAGAAATCCAGTTGAGCTCTGTATCCTTAACCTTATATTCTATAATTTTGCTGATTTCATTTATTAGTTCTAATAGTTTTGTGTTGGAGTGGGGTTGCTTTATGTGTTTTTAAGGCTTCTGGTATTACTGCCCAGTTGTACAGAAAGGTTTATACCAATTGGCGTTCCCTCTGGTTCTGTTTCAGTGTGTTTGTGTGTTTGTGTTCAGGTGGTGTTTCAGTGGGTGTTTCAGTGAGTATTGTTCAAATACTCAAACTTAACATTTTCCAATTTTCTTGGGGTGGGAGATACTCTAATAAAACCTTATTTGGCATAGACACCCACCAGTCAGCGCATCCGCTAATATTCAGGGGAGCCTTGGACATGTGAAGAAAGAAATTTTTTAAAATTTATATTTCTGTGATGATTAAAATTTAGCATTTAAAATATGCTCATTAGCCATTTATTTCTTCTTTCAGTAAATGCCTGTCTTTCCCCTTCTACTCATTTGAGAAAATAGGGCTCTTTCTTTCTTTAAAAATGTTATAGAGATAGAAAAGGGAGTGAAAAAGTGAAAGCGCTGCTAACGTTGCTCAGTCGTGTCCGGCTCTTTGTGACCCATAGACTGTAGCCCGCCAGGTTCCTCTGTCCATGGGGTTCTCCAGGCAGGAATACTGGAGTGGGTAGCCATTCCCTCCTAAATGGGATCTTCCCAACTCAGGGATCGAACCCGTGTCTCCTGTGTTGTAGGGAGATTCCTTACTGTCTGAGCCACCAGGGAGTGAAGACATTTATGAAAATTTACTCCAAGGAGGGGAATAAGATTGGGTTGTGGGATGTATTTGAATAGGGAGGTTTGCTTTTGAACTCCTTATTTCTTACATGGTTTTAATTTTTTTGTAATGAGAATGAATTTATGCATTAATGTAACTAAAGAAACTTAGCAGTGTGTTCATTGTAAAAAACTTCAAAGCATTTATATAGAGTGAAAACTGAGTATCTCTCATAACTTACCTCTTTCACTCTACCCAGCATCTACCCCCACCTACTGAGTGTTCACAGACCTTTTCCTGTGCGTGTGCGTATATATGCACACACATGAAAGAGTGTGGTATACATATTCTGCAACGTCTTATTCACTTAGTGATATCTCGATATTTTTCCATATTGCTTTTTTGTTGATTTGTAAGTTTCCTGTATAAGTATTACCTTTCTCACGTCACTTGGTGTTAGTACCATTCATGCCATTTTCATCAAAATAAGTTTCTAACTTGCATGAAATCTAGAGTCTTACCTTTATTCAGCCTTCTTGGGTTTACTTTGCTTAAACATGGCTTCCATATACCCAGGATTATACAGATATTTGAAGAAAATACCATTCTTTTAAATGTTAAAAATAGTT
The DNA here is from genome assembly GCF_023091745.1 of Budorcas taxicolor. Lineage (NCBI taxonomy): Eukaryota > Metazoa > Chordata > Mammalia > Artiodactyla > Bovidae > Budorcas > Budorcas taxicolor. The sequence continues at coordinate 53,855,817 of NC_068910.1, read as the reverse complement.
ACCAGCAGGAGTTCCCTGGTTGTCCAGTGGTTAGGACTTGGTGCTTTCACTGCCAGAGCCTGAGCTCAATTCCTGGTCAAGGAACAGACCCTGCAAGCCGTGCGGTGCTACCAAATATAAATAAATAAACAATTAAAAAAAAATTGTCATCTGAAGGCATAAGTTCTTTCTCTGTGGGTAAGAATATAATTTCGTGATCATGGTATCTCCCCTGCCAGAGTGAAGTAAGTCAGAAAGGGAAAAACAAATATCATGTATTAACGCCTGTGTATGGAATCTAGGAAAATGGGTGGAATCTAGAAATATGGTACTAATGAACCTGTCTACAGGGCAGGAATAGAAAACAGTCTTGCGGACCCAGCAGGGGAAGCAGAGGGTGGGATGAACCGAGACTACGACTGACGTGTACGTTACCGTGGTTAAAATTCACAGCTAGTGGGAAGGTGCTGTGGAGCACAGGGAGCTGAAGCTGGTACTCCAGTGGGGTGGGCGGGTGGTTCACGAGGGAGGGGACACGTGTATCCCTATGGCTGATTCACATTGTTGTATGGCAGAGACCACCACAACATTGTAAAGCAATTATCCTCCAATTAAAAATAAATTTAAAAGAATATAATTTCATTTTTCGCCCAAATGGGTAGCTAGTTGTCTCACCATTAATCATATTCCCATATATGTGTAACTGTTGCTTGATTCTGAGTCAATTCTAAATTGACTGTAGCTTTATTATGCATTTAAATATTCAGTAGGGTCAGTTCAGTTCAGTCGCTCAGTTGTGTCTGACTCTGTGACCCCATGGACTGCAGCACGCCAGGCTTCCCGGTCCATCACCAACTCCTGGAGCTTACTCAAACTCATGTCCATTGAGTCGGTGATGCCATCCAACCATCTCATCCTCTGTCGTCCCCTTCTCCTCCTGCCCTCAATCATTCCCAGCATCAGGGTCTTTTCAAATGAGTCAGTTCTTTGCATCAGGTGACCAAAGTATTGGAGTTTCAGCTTCAGCATCAGTCCTTCCAATGAACAACCCAGGACTGATTTCCTTTAGGATGGACTGGTTGGATCTCCTTGCTATAAATCATACCAGTTTCCCTCTTTCTTGCTGTGCTTTTGTATACTTACACTTGGAGGTGATTTTTTAAACCATTGTTCCTTACATTCCACTCTGATTTTGATTGAGACTGCATTAAATTTATAAATTAATTTAAAGAGAAGTCCTTATGATGTTGAATCTTATCACTTAAGAATACTGTATCTGTTTATTTAAGGTCATTTTATGCTCTTGAAGTCCTAAGTTTTTTCCAGATGAGTCTATGTACTTCTTATTATATTTGATAAATAGGATTTCTAAAAAATGAATTGGATTTGGCAATTTGTAACTGTTTGTAGTTCGAAAAAAAGCTTTTGATTATCTTGTTTTATATGTAACCATTTTATTTGAATACTTAGTTCTAGTTACTATAGTTAGTTCTATTATTATTTTATAAGTTATAGTAATATCTGAACATGGATGGTGTTCTTCTTTTTGTATTTTTACTGTTTTTCATTATTGCATAGGTTAGGAATGATTGAGACGAGATGGATATCTTTGGCTGACTCATAACTTTAACTGCAGTGTTTCCAATGCTTTAATTATAATACAGGTTTTACTGTGGGTTCTGGTAGATATTCTTTGTTGAATTAAGAAAGGGAGGTTTAACTGTTCGTATTTTAATCAGGAATGATTTTTGAATTTGGGAGCTAGTATTTGGCTGGGAGGGTGCCTTTTGTTAGGTCACCGTATAGGTTTTTTTCCCTTCTATTTGTTAATGGAGTGAATTACATTAGAAAATCTAACGTTAAGTCATTCTTGTACTTCTGATATAATCTCTATTTAATTATAATGTATTTTTTAAAGAAACTATTGGATTTTAACACTTCCTTTTTTAACTCTTGGATTTGATTTGCTGGTGTCATATCTGAGGGCTTTCTGATTGTGTTAATATAAGACCAGCCTTCTAGATCACTTTGCTGTGTTCTGTTTTGTCTGACTTTACTAATGTCACCCCAGCTTTTTTTGGCTAGCATTTATCTGATATGTTCTTGTCCCTTTATTTTTAATTGAAATGAGATTCATGTAACATACAGGCATACTTCAGAGATATTGTGGTTCCAGACCAGTGTAATAAAGCAGTACCAAAATAAAGCTAGTCAAATGAATTTTTCTGTTTCCAAGTGCATAAAAATTATGTTTACATTATACTGTAGACTGATAAGTATTCAATTTGATACTTTTAAAAAACAAGGTACATACCTTAATTAAAAATGCCTTATTGGTAAAAAAAAAATGCTAACTGTCCTCAAGTCTTTAGCGAGCCATAATCTTTTTGCTGGTGGAGACTCTTGCCTGGATGTTGATGGCTGCGGACTAATCAGGGTGGTAGCTGCTGGAGGTTGGGGTGGCTTTCGCAGTTCCTTAAAATAATACAACAGTGAAGTCTGCTGCCTTCGTTGACTCTTCTTGTCATGAACAGTTTCTCTGTAGCATGCTGTGTTCTTTGATAGCACCTGACCCACAGTAGAACTTCTTTCAGAGTTTGCTTCGGTCCCCTCACGCCCTGCCACTGCTTTATCAGCTAAGTTTATATAATGTTCTGGATCGGCAGCCGTCGATGCAGTTCACCACCTTTTATGGGCAAGGTTTGTGGCACCTCAGAACAGTTACAGTCGTATCATCAGAGATCACGGATCACCAAAACAAATGTAATAATAATGAAAAAGTGTGAAATATTGTGAGACTTAACAAATGTGACAGAGACGCAAAGTGAGCAAGTGCTATTTGAAAAAGTCAATAAGGCTTGTTTGATACAGGGTTGCCACAAACCTTCAATTGTGAAAAACAGTATTTTTGAAGCACATGAAAGGAAAGTGTTATGGAATGAGGTATGTCTATAAAAGTGGCTATTTAAAATGAACAATTGAGTGACATTTAGTATAAAACATTCGATCACTTTTATCTAGTTATGGAACATTTTCATCTTCTTAAAGGAAACTGTACCTTTAATATTTTTCCTTCTCTGTCATCTTGTTAAGTCTTTTTTTTTTTTTTTTTAAATGTTAGCTCATATGTTTATTAACCAATGTACAATTACTTGTCTTCTGGTTTGTTGAAACAATAGGTCAGACAACATTTGCCACAATAATGTCTGTCGAAGTGACTGGCCATAAAAACTCCAGCACCACATTCATCTGAGGGACACTCCCGGCGAAGGCGACTGATTTTCCCATTCTCATCCACCTTATAGTATTTCAGAACAGCCAATTTAACCTTCTTTCTCTTATGCTTGTTCTTCTTGGGAGTGGTGTAAGACTTCTTCTTCCTTTTCTTAGCGCCACCACGAAGTCTCAACACTAGATGAAGAGTGGACTCCTTTTGAATGTTGTAGTCAGACAAAGTACGTCCATCTTCCAGTTGCTTGCCAGCAAAGATCAGTCTTTGCTGGTCAGGAGGAATTCCTTCCTTATCCTGGATCTTGGCCTTTACATTTTCTATTGTATCCGAGGGCTCGACCTCAAGAGTGATGGTCTTCCCCGTCAGGGTCTTCACGAAAATCTGCATCCTGGCGGCGGTTCCACCGCAGATGGCGGATCCGAAAAGCTTGTTAAGTCTTCTATATTGATCATGTAACTAGTTCTATACCCAGTCTGAGAATTCATCTTTCAATGTGGAAATTTTTAACACACTTATATTTATTGTGATAACTTATTTAGAATTCTTGGTTTTCCTTATTTTTTTCTCTAGTGATTATAAGTTATAAATTCCATTTCTATTTTGTTTGGCATTATCTTTTTTTTTTTTTTGTTTGGTATTATCTTTTAAATTTTACCCAAAGTATTTATATATATTTTGCTAACTACCCAGAGAATTAAGATGTGTAACCACATAATTCCATTCAAAATATAACACTGACCTTGTCCTTGTCATGCTCTTTGTGTTAGACAGTTTTTTATGTTTTTCTTAAGTATTTCTTAAATATGTTTTTCTTTCGAGATATAATTCACATACCATACAGTTCACCCACTTGAAGTGTACAACTCAGTGGCTTTTGGAATATTCACAGGGTTGTGCAACCATCATCATAATCAATTGTAGAATATTTTCATCATCCCAGAAAGAAACACCATACTATTAGGAGTCATTTTCCACTTCTCCACACACTCTTCCTATGCTATCACTGATTCTACATTCTGTGTCTATCAAATTTGCCTATTTTGGACATCTCATATAAATGGAATCCCATAATATGTGATCTTTTGTGCCTCACTTCTTTCACTTAAGCTAACATTTTCAAGATTCATCCATGTTGAAGCATGAGTGAGTACTTCATTTCTTTCTATTGCCAAATATTATTTCATTGTGTGGCTTCATTTTATCCAGCCATTCATGAGTTCATAGACATTTGGGTTGTTTTCCACCTTTTAGCTATTGGTAACGCTGCAAGAAAATTATTAGAGATATCAAGGGAATATTTCATGCAAAGATGGGCTCGATAAAAGACAGAAATGG